>NW_027555625.1:322112972-322841722 GCF_003287225.1 Phascolarctos cinereus
CTGTTGAAAATCTTCTCACCAAACATCATACACTCCAAAGAATCAGGTAGTAAGCTTTCATCATGGTTAATAGAAATTATATCCTGAACTTTAGAAATAAAATTTTCACATGTTACATCAGGTAGGTTCCTTTCAGTGTGGCTGAGATTATCACTTATGCTTTCCATTTTTATTTGATTCTCAGGTTCAGTATCTATGGACTCACAAGTCCTTCCCATTTGAGTATATGTAAGGGATTCATAAAGTCTAGAGTTAGTCTGGTAAAGGCAACACGCATTTTCTGGACCCTGGGCTTCAGTTCTTCTGTGCTGAGCATAGTTTCTATAGGCATCCAGAAAGGATAGCTGTGGATCATTCATGATGTAGTAATCAGTACGACTGAGCCCATGCTTAGCTGTGCCGATGAGTAAGTCTCGGTCATGCTTCCCACACTCCCACCACACGGGCAGATAGAGGCTAGGCCTACAGAGCTGGAGGCGCTCATGCAACTGAGGATATTTCAGTACTTGCTCTCGGACCTTCCGCAGAAGTTCAATGCGGTAGAGAGTTCTTGCAGCACGTTCTTCTGTGATTGGTTCAACATAGAGAGTGGGATCTGGTGGGCCTGAAGACACAAATCAACAGAAAATTAGTTAATTAATTGATGTGGCCATTGACAACATGGTGTTTGACTTACACAACTCAAAACTCTAGAATCATGGGTTGACTCTGTAAGAATCACAAAATAACAACGACATATACAACTATGTTGTCACAAGTCATTGCTACTGCAAGTCGTAGTCCGTTATTTCAGGGACTATGACCAACAGTAAATACCCAAAGCCAGGTGAAGATGAATTAATCTTATGGAAGAAACACAGGCCCAGGAAGGGTAAAAGGACCATTTTAAAATCCTAGCCACGGATGTATGCTTTCTGAAGCCATGGTAGAAGCAAGAACTTAGGTGTCCTTGTGCATTTAAGTCAGTTCTGTTCTCATCCCTGCTTGCTTCAACATTTACAAATGTAGGGGCAGCTAGGTGGCACAGTGGATAGAGTACTGGCCTTGGAGTCAAGAGGACCTGAGTTCAAATCTGGCCTCAGACACATAATACTCACTAGCTGTGTGACTCTGGGTGAGTCACTTAACTCTAACTGCCTCACAAAAATAAAAAAACCCCAAACAAAACCCATTTATAAATGTCAAATCTTGTGAGGTACAGCATGCCACTATAAGGTCTTTATCTGCAAATGCGTAGTTCAAAGGGCAAAACCACAACCAACCACTACAACTAGGTTATTGTAAAATTCCCAAGACTGGTTCAACACCAATTAAAGGATGACCAAATGACAGTCACCTACTTTCAGTATTTTTAACCTCAGATAGCTGCATTTGCAACAGATTTTTAATGTAAGCATGGTACAAAAGTACAGGTAAAAAACATTCTTACAGCAATATAAATTGGCCCGATGTTCACAGAAGAATAATTATATTGTTGAGACAATTTTTCTTTAACTATATTTATATTGTGAAGTCTTAACCTAAAGTGCAATTTTTATTGAACTAAGATACATTTTTCATGGGGAAAAAAAAGTTTAGGAATAATTTTTCTTTTTTTTTGGGAAGGATGAACTCAATTAGCAGAACTCCACAAATTAGCAAAACTTTCCTGGTTCTCTCAAGAGTGCCTCATATTGGAACATACATACTGCTACAGTTATAAATAAACTAATTCTAAGACTTTCTTCTGTCTCCTCCATGATATGCTAAAAGTAATGTTTCTTACCGTCATCTTTCCACATGGGGAGGCGACAAACATTTCTACACATGGCCACAAAACTGTAAAAATATTTTTCTAGGCTTTCATCTGTCTTCTTGTCTAAGCGTGAGATGACTCGGAATTGGGTCCAATCAAAGGATTTCTTTTCTTGATTGTAGACAACGCCAAAGGAGGACACCGTTCTATAGAAATCTGCCTGTTCTCTTCTTGTCCATCTTGAGGATTCGCATAAGGGAAGTTAAAAAAAAAAAGAATAAAATGTTTTGCTACTCCCATACTTAAATTGTGCCAGTCTGGTACACACTGTATCTTCATCACTGCTAACCCATACTCCAGAGACTATGCCAATTCTGGAAAAGAGGCTGCCACCTTCGCAGTAGAAGATATGGATACTAGAAATTTGAACCCAACCACCTCAGAGACAGCATCAGACTCCATACTTTCAGAAATTTACAATTATGAAAACCTTAATGTTTTGTTCTGTTTAATTCCAAGGACCCGATTAACCTTGGAAGAGAACATCTCCCTTTCATGTAAACTTCTGGCTTAGCTATGAAATTTAATTTTCTCATGTTTTTTACTAATATATACCATGACCTCCTTTTTTTGTTACTATTACCTTTTTTGGATATCCTTGTTGATAGGGTCCATTTCAGTGGCTCTCCTAAACATGTCTTCCTGGACCCAATATCCCTGGTTACCTGGACCTAAAATTTCAGCTCGAGTGGGTTCCTTACGATTACAACGTTGGTAAACAGTGACCAGGCGTCTCAACCGAGCTGTAAGGGTGGAGGAAACGGGCCAGGGCGATCTGTCTGGGTCGGAGCCATCCTGGGCTTCAAACATCAGTGAGGATATTAGTAGTTACAAACAACTAAAATAAAGGTGATACACTTTTAAAAATGAAAACACTCATATTTTCAATTTTTTGTTCCCAAGGATAGACAGGGAAGTACCAGAGAGCTAGAGAGAGAAAGGGAGCAATAACTTACTTAAAGTTGCCATTATTTTCCAAATTTTCCAATATTGCCAAATTTTCCAAATCTTTAATAAATTCAAGAACAAGGACTCAGTAAAGTGTTTGAAACATTGTGTTGTGCAAAATCTTAGTGATAACTTTCCATATCTGTAAAGCATAAATACTATGAAGTCCTTTTTCTAGAGTGAGTTGCTTTATAGGGGTGAAAGAGACCTCTGGAAATTTCAGATATATCTCATATGAAGCACAAGATAAGCAAGACCTGTTGCCTTCTTTATTAAGAACTATAAAGTATGATGTTGCTGGGCTTTTCTTCCCAATGCTATTCTAAACTATCCCTTGATCCATTAATCTTAAACCCTTACCTATTTGTCCTGCAGAAGAATAATGGACGCTATCTTAGAACTTCAATGTCAACTAGATGGAGACCAAAATCATTTTGACATCAATGTCTCAACCAAACAACAAAGGCATTGATGGGGTCTGAAAAAGGCCAAGCTTTCTTAAAGATGTTTCTTAAAAGCAGCAGTTCTCTTTTTTTTAAAGACATGAATTCCAGCATAACATGAGGTGGATTTTTTTTTCTTTGCCTTCTGAAGGGCATTGTCTCACCTGCCACGTTTTCATCCTTCTTCTCACTTTCACCAAAACTGGTCTCCTCCTAGGGACAAAGAAAGCCACCACAACCATCAAGGACCGCTACAAACTTCCTTGATCATCATTACTAATATTTACTACATGCTCTCGTACAGAAAGTATATGAATACTTAAGAGACATATTCCTTGCGAGCTATCACCAAATCTGGGTAAGACTTGTTTACTGCATGTGCTCCATGTGGTGATTTTCATATCTTAAAAAATGACTAGAGGGCAGCTAGGTGGCCACTGGATAGAGCACTGGCCCTGGAGTCAGGAGGACCTGAGTTCAAATCCAGCCTCAGATACTTGACACTTACTACCTGTGTGACCCTGGGCAAGTCACTTAACCCTGACTGTCTTTGCAAAAAAAGAGAGAGAGAGAGAGAGAGAGAGAGAGAGAGAGAGAGAGAGAGAGAGAGAGAGAGAGAGAGAGAGAGAAATGACTAGAAAAGAGTTTATTAATGTTTGCTCTTGTAACTGTATCCAGTAATATTTTCTGTAGCAAATTAGCTTTAAAAGTGGTGGAGTACAGTTGTTCCTTTAGCAATCACATTTTACAGAAGTCCCATTTTCATGGTGAATTTAACTAGAGGCTTTACCAATGGTTCTTACAATTTAGTGCTACCATTTCACCAAGGCTGTGTATAATGGTGTCAAACTTATTCATCTATATTTTTATTTTATCATTGTGTGAAAAACTTATCATTCTGGGGCTCATTATTCCTACCTCAATTCATATCAATACGAAAAATTCATAAATTACTATTGCCCAATCAAAGAACCCCATAGGATAAACTGCCCGGAAATTCAAGTTAAAATAATGAATCAAAGCTCCGAGTGAATCTGGACTATTATCACTGGCAGAGATATGCTTCGGAAGGTGGGCATTTTATGCAACTGGCACCAATAGAAATGCCCATAGAAAAGGTTCCTTATTCTAATGAGAAGATTTTTCCTTATTCCCCCCAAAAACAAAACCTGAAATATGAAGTGTGTGTGATTTGGGGAGGAGGGAGGGCTAATTTCCACTGAACTGTTTTATGTGGATTAATATTGCTGCTTTTTGATGAGCTCGTCTTAGTTGAAATGATCACTTAGGGGTATGCAGACAAGCCTCTGGTAGCATGTGTTTGGACAGGCTGCACATAACAGACCTCTTCTTGGATTCTATAGCTGAAGGTACCTGGCAGCTGAGTCTAGAAAAAAAGAAGTTGTACCATGGAACACAAAACTTGTTTAAAATGCAGATAATTATCTTAGAGTCTTGATGCTTTGGAGAAAAACCATGAAAATGTAAATCAGAGTGGGGAGTCATTTAAACATCTGTGTTTGGAGGAGTGAAGTAATTTCTAGAACTAGATCACACCAGCCTAATATGAATTCTTTTTCCAACTAAAACAAGCACACAGCATTGGATGTTCAAGTTCTTTTCATAATGTAAGAAAGGAGATAACCTTGAAGCTGTCCTTACCTTATCAGCTTTAATTTGGCACAAACATGTGCCACGTTACCTGAGACGGCAGATATACATTTTTAAACTATAACAAATATTTTCCTACTAGTCAGCACCTTTCCTGCAGTATTAGCATCTGTCAGCAATAAGGGTGACAAAGATACTCCCTAACTTGAAACAATGGATAAAATAATATATGAAGGCTGGCCTAAGCCATGCACAATTTGTGGTCAACAGGACTGGCCTTCAGCCTGCTATCTGGGAGAAAGGTCCTACCCTACTCTGCTACCAACTCATTGTGTTAACCTTGATATGTCATTTCAACTTTCTGGAACTTAAGCTTCGTCATCTGTAAAACAAGGTGGTTGTATTCACTGAGCTGTTTAAGGGTCCTCCCAGCTCTAAAATTTTATGATTTCATGACATTATTTCTAAGGGAAAACACGTCCTGAGTCCCAAATAAACTTCTGTAATGCGACCAATGTATAAGGCAGGCATTATATCTGGTTTATAACTTCAATTTTAAAGGCATTTAAAATTTAAAGGCAATTAAAAGATAATTTGAATTATCTTTAGCCTATCTTTAGCCTTTAAAGTCTAAAGTTTAAAGAATCAATGCTAATTTACATGACTGCATTAACCATCTTGCTTATCCAGTAGCTCAAGGGCTTTGTGAAACCATATCTTGGAAAAATTCTTACCTATTAATATGAAAAAATGATAGTCCAACTTCAGTATAAATAGGAAATTAGAGACCACTCTGGGGTAAACACAAGGTCGTCTCATCTTCTCCAGGATAGAATCAGTCAATCAATAAACATTTACTAAATGCTTACTATATACAAGATACTGTAGTAGAAACACAGTTACAGCTTCTTGGATACAACTCAGAAGAAGAAATAAGCAAAAGTATACATATGGGAATGAAAACTTGCTGGGCCTCTACATTCATAAGGCACATTATAATACATCTGTCTGATGTAATGATAAAGAGAGTTACCAGGAACTGAGGCAAGAGAAAACCTAGCCCACGGACTCTTAAACTTTCTTTTGTGCCACAGATCCCTCCTCAGAACATTCATAATGGAAGGAAATGTTAAATTTCACATAGAGGTTAGTGAAAACAAAGATAATTTTTTGTCTCTACTGAAGTTCATATGCTCTTTGAAATCTATCCACAGACCTTTTGGGGACCAGCAGACCCCAGTTTAAAAATCACTGAGCTAAGCAAATTATAATCATGCCAAGTATTAGATTTAGAATTATTCTACCACAGGGACCTGTATTTTTTTGGCCCCAGGAACCCATTTCTCTTGGGCAGTACAGTGTCTCAAGCTCTCTTTGTCCAATGTAAATTGCGAAAGACTGGCGACAATTTTAAAAAATAAGAAACATGAATAAAAGCTATTGCATATTTGACTTACCAACTGTTTCTGCAGACCATCTAATTTGTCTTCAGTATTATCTTCTTTATCCAGATTGCTTCTAGATAAAAGTCAGAGAAAAGATCACAAAATACCCTGGAGACGTTTCTGTTTACAGAGCACCGGAGTTGGAAAGAACCTTAGAGACTATCTAGTTACATCCAACAGATTGTCATCCAGCCTTTGCTTGAAGGCCATTAATGAAGAGCAGACTACCTTCTGAGGCAGCATATCACACTTTTGGATAGCGCTAATGATTAGGAAGGCTTTCCTCATATTAAACCTAAACCTGCTTTTCTGCAATGTCCACTTGTGACTCTGAGCTCTTCCCTCTCTAGCCAAGGAGAATAAATTAATCTTTCTCTGACATGACAACCCTTCACATGCTTGAAGACACTGATCATGGTTCCTCCAAGTCTTACCTTCCTCAGGCTAAATGTTCCTACTAACTTTACCAAGTCCTGTTATAGTATGGCCTGGAGGGTCATTCCCACCCTGGTCACCCTCCAATAGATATTCTCCAGCTTACAAATATCTCTAAAATGTGGCTTATAAAACTGAACCCAATACTAGTCTGACCAGAGCACAGTATAGTAGGACAATCATCTCCCTAGTACTGGATACTAATGCCTCTCTCAATATAGTCTAAGATTATAGTTATTTTTTGGCTGCAATATCACGCTGTTTTGAACCTGGAGTCCCTTAAAATCCCCAAATTCCTTGTGTTTATAAGTCCAAACTTCACTGAACAAAGGAAAGAATGATTAATAAATTCTGTAACACAATACTGTTATTGCAATGATACTGCTGCAACTCTTGGAGACCACCAAGTAACTGTGAAGATGAAAGAGGAATATAATTCATCCTATTCATCTTCGCTGTTAGCAAAGACAGCTTCAAGATCCCTGCAGGCAAGTTCAAAAGAAGTATTAAATAACAGAGACAGCAGAAGGAAGTCAGTCATTGATAGGACAATCAAAGAGACCCTTTCTAAAGTGGTGTACTCTGAATAATCAACGTTGGTGTAAAAATACTTTTGTCAATAATGTGAGACAGTGCATACCTACAAGTGAGTCTGGATGAGCCCTATCACCTCTGCTAAGAGGGAAGAGGTCAGAGTTCATATTTACATCCTTTCCACATCAGTAATATGGGTATGTACTCATATCATGCAGTTGCCACCATTCTGGCTACTGTAGGAGAGATCTATCTGAGGAGAAAGAATGACATGTCGAATACAAATGATAGAACATAGCAGACTATTGGCATGACACCCATTCACAGAAAAATTTAATTTGGTTTTACTCAAAATTTATCTCTACATTGTTAAAGCCCTAAATGATTACTATAGGAGGTCAACATAAGCCTTCTACTTGGTAAAGACAACTGTCATGACTGCAAACTCATCAATTTCCCCTCTCCTCAAATTGTCTTAGAGCAATTTATCTGTATCTGTCCTTTGTTCTTATCACATTCTGCTTTGCACAACACTTATTTGTTAACGTATGCTCTATCCAACTATTACACTGTAAAGGCCCGTAAGAAAGGGATTGTGTGTGTGCGTGTGTGTGTGTGTGTGTGTGTGTGTGTGTGTGTTTAAACCTTGAATCTACAGTACCCAGGACAGTGTCTTTAAAAGAAAAATAGTAGATGCTCAATAAATGCCAAATTGAATTTCTTAAGTTCCATTACATATTTGTTAATGATCTAGGTTCTTAAATATTCCTCCTAAGTGAGCCCAATTAAGGGCTTCATCATCAAAATGACTTATTTTCCTGGTCCTGTCTTTCTATGAAGGCATGTTACATATCTTTTAGTTATACACCTGCAACAGGTCTCTCAAATCTATAGTTGGAATGATCCTTCTAAGCAATCAGGACATAAACATCATAAACATTCAGGCAGCAAATCTGGGTTATATTTTATATGCAACCTGCGAATATACTAGAGCAGAGGTGTCAAACATGTGGCCTACAACACTCCCAAGTGCAGCCCAACTAAAATAAAATGTGACTGGGAAATATTTAAGAAAATAAATAAAAATACAATAAAACATAGATAGTAATTATATTTTAAAACTAAGTCAATATATGGTCTCCAGGGATCCTTCTGTATGGTTCAGGACCCCTTTTCTATTTGAGTTTGATACCACTATGTTAGAGTCACTAATACTTTTGGAATTTGGTGACATCTCCCTGAATCCACCCTCAACAATTTGTAGGCAAGGCAGGGAAAGGATAGAATAGTAGTTCTCACCTGGGAATAAAACCTGGTAAATACAAAAGCCTGATGAGAAAATGGAGCTGCCACTGCGCTACAATCTTGGCCATCTTTCCTGCCATTATTCAAATTTTCTCTGCCAAAGTGATGGTGATGGCAACTGGCCGTGGTTTTCTGAAACTGCCTTAACTTACAGTCTTCAGTCTTCTTTTCTAGCTCAGTCATAAATCTTAATGTTGATGATCCAACAGGTGTTATGGTTGAGGGGCAATGACAGAATAGTTTTCCTTCTCTCTTCCTCTACTTTCAAGGCATATACATTAAGGGATACACCACATTTTACCTTCCATTGACAATTTCTAAAAAATTTAAAGGCTTTAGGTGTTAACAGATTCTGCTTTAAACTTGTTTTGGGGAAAATAATAGTTCCATGAATTCACTGGCATAAGTATTTCCTGCATTAAGATCACAACTCTTCACCTGCTCCTGTTCTATGGCATTCTTATCTTTGTCTCTACCATAAATCTTTCCAAAGAATACAACTCAAAGGTAAGCTTTCCCTTTCTCCTTAAGGAATCAATAAGCCACTAGAGCCATCTCTCACCTTCATCAAATGAATGACCTACCTCTTTTTATGATCATAAATGGCCTTGCCATGGTTCTTCTCCCATCCCTCCTCGTTAACACTAGAAGAATACTCACAATCACCATTTTTTCACTGACACTTGTAATTTGTAGTTTTACTTCTCATGAAATTGTTTTCTTCCATGTTCTGCAGGCATATAAAGTCACCAGTAGAATATTTGCACTACATTTAGTCTTTTTGAAGTGCCAGACAGTTGGGGAATCACCAAAAGTGACCCACAATTTTCATATGCAGTCCAGCCTAATCTCTTCCCTTACTGAATTCTAAGGTCTAGCTAATTATCCATCAGCATGTTTATACAGAATATATACGTTAAAGCCTAAGTAGAATTGCTCATCCAGCTGTATGTCATAATCTGGGCAATGTGTACTTTCCTATTTCAAGCATTTCTTTTCTCAGTGCAGATAGTAAAACTGAACTCCAATTTGTAGTTTTTTAGCAGATGAAATTAGAAATTAGCACAAATAAGTGAATAGGGCATTTGAAGAGCTTCATAATCGATTATAAATTCTTCCTCTGTTTGAGTTCTACATAGGATATTCTTTCCCAAAATACCAAAGTATTATGGTATTCTACAAAAAAAAAAAAAGGTAGCCAACAAGATGCTACAACACTTATTTGCACAAGACCCGTGTGGAAGTCAGGAAATCTGCGTGTTGGGCAGTGGAGAGGGCACTGCCATAGACTGGGAACTAAGTCTGTTGAACAGAATTTCATGAATTTCTTTAATTAGTCAGTCAATAAGCATTTATTAAGTACTCACTACGTGCCAGACACTGTGCTAAGTGCTAGGATACAAAGAAAGGTAAGAACGCCGTCCCTGCTCTTGAAGGGCTCACATTCTAATCCAAAAGGCAACATGTAAAATACGGTCTATATGAGACATATACTATGTAACTGGAAAGCAATCTCAGAGGGAAGGTACTAGCCATGGGTGGGGAAGCATGGACTCCGAAAGGCCTCTTGCAGAAGGTGGGCTATGAGCAGACTGAAGGATGGTTAAGGAAGTCAAGGGGCTAAGATGAGGCAGGGCAGCTGCGCCACGAGGGACAGCCTGTGAAAAAGATGGAGTGTCATGTGCAAGGAACAGCAAAAAGGACAGTGTGGCTGGATCAGAGTGTAAGTGAAAGGGAGCAAAGAGCAAGAAGACTAGAAAGTTAGGAAGATGCCAGGTTGTGAAGGGTTTTAAAAGCCCTCTAACGACTCTGAGTAATCAGAATGATCTCATCTAAAGACTTGTGATCTCATTATGTCTCTTTTGAGGGACCCATCCTCTTTTTTCGGTCATCAGCTAGCAAGTGCAGCAGGAGACAAAATTAGTAAGGTAGTACTATACAGTGGAACATGGTAGACCGTCTCGGTCCCCTCACACAAAAAACTGCATTTGAACCAGCACTGTCCAGGGGCCACTGTGCAAACCTGACAGACAGGACTTCACTTAAACAGTGTTCTTAGTAGAAGATTGTGAGGGATGATTTGAAAAGAGATTAAAGACTAGAATATTATGATAAAGTAATTATGCGAAGTGCTGGATGAGGCAGGAAGAGGTGGTGTTTTCATGGCACAAAAAGCCATATTTTTACTTCTGCCAGGGACCTATATGGTTTCTCACCTCTCTGAAATATCTTGTGAACCATCAGTGACACCTTGTTCTGCAGAAAGGGATTTTTCGTCTGGCATTCCAACTTTTTCCAGGAAGCAAAGAGCTGGGTCCGCTCGCATAGCATTGTACCTTTCATAACCTGGATGAAGACAGCAGGGAGCATTAGAAACAACATCAAACCTCAAAGTCTACCTTCATCTTGTACCACAGGACCTCAATTTCTGTCCTTGAATAGAATGCCACAACTTTTAATCATGCTTTTTAAAGTATCATAAACCTATAAACCATTATCACATTCTTTTAATTGCCAGGAAAATATTTCTAACTTGAAGTAGAAATTTTTGGGTAACACAGACAAAAAAAAAAACTTCTTCAAATATGATGTGAGCAAACATTAAGAACATATATAAACCCACATGTTTTTAGCTAACTGGAGCAACAGAGCTATTTCCCACCCGGCTGCACTATGAGGATTTCTCTAACTTTTCCACCATGCCCTGGGAACCTCACCAGTGGGAATTTCATCCTGCAGGACTGAATCAGCACTGGTACCTGTTCCTCATAACTACCCAATGCCCTTCTGATTGGAGGACAAAGTCACAAATTCTAAAACCTCCATTTCAGGAGAGGGCTCAGGAAAGACATCTCACTTCCCACCTGGCTGCATGACTTTGGGGCTTCTCTGACTTCTCTACCATGTGCTCCATGTTGGATTCTTTCTTCTTGCTTTTCAGTTTCCTTTTGGAGTTTGTCTTCCCCCATTAGATTGTAAACTCTGAAGGCAGGGACTGTTATATTTGTATTCTTAGTGCTCAGTATAGAGCGTGGCACACAGTAGGTGCTTAATAAATGTTTAATGATGTTAAGATGACAGAAAAATAGGAATCTAGCTTTGGAGCTCCCATTTTGCATATTTTTTTCACCCTGTAGCAAAGTCTAGGTTCTAATTTAGGCCTGTTCCCTTCATCACTGCTATTTTAACCCATGGGATCATATAGATTACAATGAAAAAGTCTGGCAATGTGATTAAAAAATATTAAGGGCAAAAAGTTAATTATTGTACCTACTTAATGTGATTAAAAGTGACTCAATAACTGAATTCACCAGTGCTAGAAGTAAATTTAATCAACTGTGTATAGACAAGAATCAATCTACGCCAAGCTCTAAAAATAAACAACTTACAGATTCCTTCTAATCTAGAAACAGGTTATAAGACATGATGCCACACAACAGAAAATATCTTATTTTTAAGTTTCCTAAAACATAAATCTGGTAATAGATGGCTTTTATAAGCAGATTAAGAAGAGGTATGCCAGTGAGGTACTGTTGGACAGAAATCTCTAGGAGATATGACAGATTTCTATAAGTATTTCTTTCTGAACTACTGCTAATCCATGCTCATAATTCTCAGTTATGAATGATGTGCAGTTGATTGTATGTGGAACCATTCCAAGTGTTAATAGAATGATTTTAATTTGTTGTTCCTTAGTTTCCTCATTAGCTTTGGCACCTCTGTTGGAAATATGCATTTGTTTTGATGATGATAATGATACATTTGGACACAATTTTCTCTTGGGGGCTCTTTTGCTCTTAATCTAAAGACACCATCAGCATAACAAGTGTTGCTCACTCAGAGCTAGTAACTTGTTAATACTGCCATGAAACTCTTTCATTAGCAGCATGTCATGACGGAAAGAATATCAGATTTGGTATCAGAAGACCCATGGGCCTTAATTCCTCACTTGTAAAATGAGTAGGCTGGACTACATGGAAACTAAGGGCTCTCCCAGCTCCAAATCTCTGACCTTCCCCCATAATAATAAAGCACTAGTCACAAGGAAGAATGAAAGGTAAAAAAAGAAAAATGTAGAAGGAAAAGTGAAAATAGCAAGAAAATAGGTCTGTAAGAACAACTGCCTTTCTCCTTTTCTTTCTTTCTCACTGTCCTTTCCAAGAGAATGGATATTACTACCATAATCGATTCTCTACACCTCTGATTTTCATCTTCATGAACCCAGGCCTCCCTAAGGGTGAGGGGGGGAAGCTGGAGTAGTCACTTTACCCAAACGTGAGCAATCACAAGCATGATACAGATGAGAAGTTCTGCTATGGGAACTTTTCTATTAACAAATGGAATGTCTGTGCGTAGCCTGAAATATCTAATGTATTAGTCTTGATCAGCTTTGAAACAAACCTTAGTGTTCTGTATGAATTTAAGCAATAACTTAGCAGGTGCAACTTGTTTAGATTATCATATCCATGTAACATTAAGAGTGTTCTGTGTTAGTTAATATTGAAAATAATGTAAGTAGAAAAGCTGATTCATAACCAAGGCAGGAAGCAGGATCTGAATGACCCTTTAATTTCCAAGTGTATTTATGCTCTAAATAATCCACTACCAGGGAAAGATAATCACTATAATTATCAGTCTTTTCTGAAGGAATCAAACTCATACATTATATTCTGGTCTGCTTTTAAAATTTGCCCATCTTCAGAATACTGCGATATCTTACTGTATATCTTTAGAATTTCAAGCTTATCTACTTTATGGCCTCACATTACGGTATCACTGGGTCCCTAAGACATCACATGCTTTCTCCTCTAAAATTAAGGTTAAATGACACAGTTATTTCCAATAGCTTACCATGAGGCTATAAAAATAGCTCTGGCACTGGTCTTTCCAAGAGTAAAAATCAAAATACTTGAATTTTAAATTGTGTTTGAGGAAATTTCCAAGGAATTATTAATGCAAGCAGCATATGGACAAGTTAATATCTCTGAGCTTTCATTAACTGTTAGTGAAATGCTAGAGTTAACAATCTTTCAAAGGTGGCATACATACCAAGTTATTTATTCCCTTGGGGGCTACCAGAGGGGGATTATGGCATCCTTTACATCTTAAGTTATTATAGCTTGATGATTATAGTTTAATTATCAATTAAACACTTCATCATGGATTACCTGAGGGCACAAATGGAACACCTGATGGGACCTGGGAAGAGGTAAAGGCCTACATATTTCACACCTCTCCCACAACTCAAAAATTCTCTTATGTGCTCCAGATTATTATAAAAAGTTTCTAGAACCATTTGTTGCAGTAGATGGACTATTAGCATGGAAATATTTGTGGACATATTTTAGCTCTAGTCATTATACTAACAGTACTAAGGATATCCAGAACTTAGTACAATGCCTGGCACATAGCAGGTATATTTATGGATTGATCGAAGTAGACTGGGAAAATAGGGATTATGTGGTTGATTTTGCACAACCCTACACAACTGAATTTTTCTTCCAGGGTATATTTGTGACAAACCTTTTCTAGCCTTTGAATCTCTAACCTATTGAAAATATTCTCACTATTACCATAACATGTGCATCCATTTGGGCTAATTTCCAAGATCTAGAAGTGAAATTTTACTGAAAGTGAAAAACATAACTGGATAATGACCAAATTGCCAATAGTAACTATATGAAAAACTTCAAAAGCTAGTGACCATGCATATTTTATCTCCTTACAACCGTCCAAGAGAAATTTACTTAATCCACTTAAAAGTCTCTCTGACAGTAGGGTTTTCTAAAGCAAACTTTTCCCTGGGGTGATTATTTATTGGGAGAAAATTATTAAATCTCCTAGGAATACACACCATGTTTGACCACTCCAATAAGAAGAGACTTATCGGCTTCTGCATCCCACCAATCCACTGGGATCTCCACGTAGTCAATATCAGGCAGCAAAACATCCAACTCTCTGTGGAAGACACAGCATGGATAGAAATTTTTCTGTATACAGACAAAAATTCACCATCCAACAATCCAACACCGTATCCCAAGGCCTCAGTGGTATCACACTTAAGAACAGAAGCAACAACATTAAAAAAGGACAGTCTTCTTTGGATAGCTCCATTCTGTTTTCGACTCTCCCAGAATGTTTTATGCAGTTAAATTTGTACATAATCAAATGCATGGGACTAAAATGAGAAGTCTAGTATTCAGCCTGCTCACAGAGGGGAAAATACAAACACTATTATTAATATAACAAGAACATCTGTACTAGTGTGGTCACGAATTGGGGGAGAAATGATAAGGAAGGGAATACTGGCCTGTGAGGGGTCAAGAGATGTGACATAATTATGGGTAGAGTACTCAAAACCTGTCAAGCGAAATATCTTTTATCTAGCTGTAAGACTAAATTCAATATTAAAAAAAAGTTCTACAAGACAGCGCTGTAACTCTCATTTAAATGACATGTTTTCAGCCGAATCAGGGGATTATGCTTCTGTTTGGTTTTCACTATCACAAAGACCCATAGAATCACAGAGTTCAAAGTACTTTAGAGACCCCCTAGTCTAGTCCAAACCCCTCAAAATGAGTCCACACTAGAACATACTCAAATGTGATTTTTAAAATTCTGCCATAGCACAATGCACTTCTTGAATGATTTAAATCAATTTGAAAGTTTTTAGCTACAATGGAAGCTTTACCCAAAAAGCCAGTATCTCTTCCTTATGTCTACTATATGAAATTATTCTAACTACAAATCACTCAAAATGGTAATTACTTCAACAGCCAACCTAAACTATAATCTTACTCTCAAAATAAATAAAGATGTTTGAAGGTGATGGTTTTCATATTCTTTCCAATTCTTTCTTCCTTTATAGCTCCCGTGATCACCCACACAGGGAGGTAGGATAGAAAAAAACTCAGTTCATCTTTTTGGTTGTTATCTGTAGCTATCTGAGCTTTGTTGATTCAGTCTCTCATCAGTGCTAAAAGGCAAAGAGAAGATGGAGCCCAAGGAAAAAGTCCAAGAAACAGAAGTTGGCTCATCTTATGATGGAGCTACCAACTCCACTAAAAATGACCATTATGTACTAATGCTCTGGTATCACTACCTCTACCTGAGAGTCCACATTCTGAGAGATACTGCTAATAATAAGGTGTGCTAAATCAAACGAGCTATAGAGTAGCAATAAAAATATCACCTAAAGGAGAGAGACAAATGTCTAAGGATACTAATTACAATCATGAGGAATGTAACCAAAGGTAATGTTCTGTGTAAACGGTATAATCCTTGAAGAAAACATACACAATTCTATGCTGACTTTGCACAGTCAAAGCTATGGCCTGGCTACAGTGGTTATACCTGGCAGGGGTTCCTTCAAATGCTTTATCTGCTGCTTCTCCCAGCACTTCGGATTTCAGGTAGTATAGCATCCGGACTCGAAGAAGCACCCTAAGAAAGATAAACTGATTAATGCAAATAAACTACAATACTTGGTTTGACTTTGTGCTCTTTGACACCATATGCCCTGGTATATTCTGTATTCCTTCCTGTTAATAATCTTGATAGAATATTACATCATTAGTATATGAAAATATTTTTTAAAATACAAAGTAGTCTACAATTGTAGGTCATTATGAATACCTCCGCCTTACAAAGGAGGAAGAATACCTGTTCAGTCACCCTATGAGACAAGAATAGAACAAAAAAAGAAGGTTTCCCCAACTGCTAGAAGATTGTTGTTGCTGGATTATAATACAGGCTTTGAAGTGATCTCTTGCCCTCCCAAGTTCCAATAAATTATCTCCTTGGTCACAAATATCTACTAAATGTGACTGACTTCCAAGGGGCTGGTTACAGATTGACTAGTTTGCTGAAGTGGTGGCATATCTGACACGTGGCAGGAATGAATTTAATTTTCATAAGAACACAGGTCCGACAAGTGTTGCTGATGGAGCAAAAGTTAAATTTTTCTAGTCTTTGGATAAAGATTTAGCACTAGCAGAGACCTTAAATGTCTTCTAATCTAAACCCCTCATTTTACAGAAGAAGGAACTAAAGTGCTGGAAGGCTGAGTGACTTGTCAAGGGCCACACAGGTAGTATATGACAGAGCAAGGAATGGGAATCCAAGCTCGCTGATTCCATATTCAGCCTTGCCCACTGTATCATACTGCTTCTAAGGGCAGTCTTAGGAAGTACTGTTTCTTCCCTAAGGATCTGCAGATAAACTAAGCTAATCTAGCTACCTGAGCTCATCTCGGGAAGACAGTAATTGATAAACTTTTTACCAAATACGCCTAATGCTGTTCTGGGGACAGAAAAGAAGTACATGATTTGATATCTGAGATTACGGAACTTAAAATTTAAAATGGAGGAACAATACAAATTAACATGTCACAGATTTAAGAAAGAAAAGAGATGAGTGTGCTTTGGATCAGCTGGGGAAGGAGAAGTATGTATTCTGATATGTACACAATTTTGGACCCAAGGCTCAAAGAATCTGAGCTCCTTGAGAGCTGGGACTGTGTCATTCTTTACATTTATAAATGTTCTCTCTGCCCAGCACAAGGTACACAGGAGTACTTAAAAAATACTTGTTGACTGAACGAATGGCCCTGCCTTAACTCAGCTCGTTCTGTAATTTATTCTATAAGCTGCTTAACACTGGTCACAAATTAGGTGCCACACAGACTAAAAGTCTGTGGACTCTGTAGTAGCCAGAGGACCAGGTATCATTGTGAATGGAAATACTTAATATTCTACTCACTGTAAATCAAACAACTGGGATAACTTTAAGATGCGAGCTTTGTTGTAATTGTTATTTTCAAAAGGTACAAGAAATAAAAATCCTCCGGGGAACCAACAAAGCAAGGCCACTCAGCAGTAGCAGTAGCTTCCAAGAGGGTCTAGAGTAAGAACTGAAATTTTCTCTGGCCTACGCAGAAGACTTTAGAACAGTCTCCTGGGAGTCTAGGGCAGCTGGAACATCAGATTTTCTGTAGAAAGAAGATCAGAGCTGTTTCTACTTCAGCTGAAAGAAGGGACAACACATTCGTTGTAAAAATATCTGTGATGTATGTAAGAAGAGAGTTCAAATCAATGGTATTCAATGTTCTCTAAATGACAAACTGACTGAAAAATGATAGGAGAAGCTGAGCGGCCCTTCCCTGGACAGCGTTCTACCTAGACCCCTGTCTTCCTGGAACAAGATGGTCTTCAAGCTCCTCTCAGGGGGTCAAGCGATCTTAGCTGATGTCTGCATACAGAGGAAAAGCAAGAATTGAAGCCAAATATTTTGTTTTAAGAAATAATAATTTTAGAGTTGGTGTCCTTTCATGATGTATGACCCTATCAGAAATGGCTGAGAACAGCTTTTCCACGATTCTCTGAAAGATGATCTTAATCAAGATACCCAATTAAACCCAAACTCAAGGGCCCTGAGCAACTGCCCCCTCCCCTTTCTCCGAACCATTCTCACCTCCCTTCCACAGTTCTCTCCAACACAACCTTTTCAGAGCCAGTCAAGCCAAGGCTCTCACTGCTCCCACATAGATTCTGCTTCTTCAAGCTACCCTCTGTACTTTTTCTTCCACACTATTTTTCCACTGTAGGAAGTACAGTGCCTCCCTCTCCACTACATTCCTTCAAGGTCCAACTCAAGATTTAACTTTCTCCAAGATGCCAAATTTATGCTCAGCTTTCTTTACTCTAGGTTCCCAGGCCTTCCTATTTGATTGATGTCACGTTATTCTGTATTTATTCCTATGCTGTTTTGTCATCAATTCTCTATTTGTAGATCTTAACCATTCAAGTAACTAGTAAGCTCCACAAGATTGGGAGTTACATGTCTAATTCTTTTTTTTTTTGTATCCCCCATAGCACCTAGTATGAAACAATGAAAAATATATTCTTCATAAACGCTTTTTAAGGAATTAAAGTGAAGTAGTGAAAAGATGCTTCCAAGGCCTTCTGCAAGAGTTGCGGAGGAAGATTGGAAGGCAAAGACTCGGGAATAATATTGGGAAGACCTGGATCCTCTTTAGTATAACAGCATTGGAGGATCTGCAGCTCCTGTCCTCCAGATGATGATTAGGTTGCCATCACAAGGAAGGGTTATAACAGGAACTAAACAATTTTTTGAGAACAAGATTTCCAAGAACTTCAAGAGTACACAGTGCACATGTGGGACAGGGGTCCAGGAAGAGGTGGTGTAAAGAAAGTAGTATAATTAAAGTATTTTAACCCTTGAATTTCAAAGTAACATACAGCAACATCTCCAACTTTCTTGATCTTCTTTACTGGAATAATTACCAGAACTTTAGGGCCTTCCCTCCAGTTCAAAGCATCTCTAACATTGGAGAGATGTTCTGAGGTAAAAGGGAAGTAGATCAGACACACTTACTTATTGCAATGTTGTTTAAGGTGTTTCTTGTAGCTGTCATCATGCAGGACAACTTCAGGGTTGCAGGTGGCCAACCAGTCTGCATTCTTTAACTCTGGAAGTAGCATCTGATTCTTTGTTTTCTTTCCCTTTCTCCCTCTGGGGACTGGGGCAGATAACCCTGTAAGGGCACAAGAATGAATGAGGGTTCATAATTGGGCGATGGCACAAAGATTTTGCCTAGCAAACATAAGTATTACATACATGGTGGCGATCAGACAATATATCTTTTGGCCTAGCAGTCTTGGTCTATGATCTACCTGGGACTCCAGATGAGCAAGAAACTAATTACAAATTGGCAGAAACAAAATATAAAAATTTAAAGGACTAAACAATCAACACAATGGTTGGTGATGATTAAATATGACACAGTATCTATCTTCATATAGCTTTCGATATAATTAAGGACACAAAACACACACAAAACAATCGCAATGGAAATGAAAAGTTAAAGTGTGTGATAATGTCTGTTAAGTTCAAAAGCAGTTCAGATAAAGGGTTACGCTTTAGAAATATAAAGGGCATCTCTGGGGCTGGAGACCAGGCAGAGGTGGTGCAGAGACAAAGATGTCATTGAAAATTTCTTGGTAGATGTAGGCCTCGAGAACAGGCAGAATCTGGATAAGTAGAACGAAGGGGGGTGGCGTGCGGAGGAGGGAGAAGGATGAGGAAGAGAAGAAGAGGGAAGAGAGAGCAGAGCAGAGGTGAGAATGATTCAGACTAAGCAAATTCAAACTCAGAAACAGGAACCAATCAACCCTTCCACCTTTATTGTGCAAGTCTTGGGAGACAGGTAAACTTCACACAGAGGGTTAAATGAACTGACACAAAATCATACAGGTGACAGTTGGCTAGTAAGTTCAAATTCCAGAGAAGCACTAACTAACAGTGAGAAAGCCAAGACCCTGCATAATGATGTGGGTCGTTTGAAAAGGCAGACACCAGAAGAGAGCCTGCAGGCCAAATCAGTACGGCCCTGACTGTTCTTACCCGAATGGTTCTGGAGAGCCTGGTTTTGTCCATCTTTTGTGGGTGTGATCAGATCCCATATGAAACTCTTAATCTTCTCATCTCCCTTGTAGTGTTTGACACAGTATACCAGGAGAGCCCGGCAGATCATCTCCATGTCCTTTTCATTAAGATGCCACTTGAATCTCCCATGAGTCAGGATATCCTTCCACCGTCCCCACCTGTGGGACAGAAATATCACAGGACACGAGCTATGAAAAACCGAGAATACCAGAGCCACAACATGATGGGAAAAGCCTCCAAAGACCACGAATGACCAAAAATACTTCTAGTTTCTTAATGGGTTGTTTGGCTTCCTCTTGTTGTTCTTTACTCGGGCCTGAGGGGTCCCAACACTTGTGTGGTGTATAACTGCGATGTCCAACACACCAGGCGTTGAAGTATTTCACACGAAACCATCAGAACCATAAGACAGGAGGGGCCGGCAATGAAACCAGGTTTAAATGAGTACAAAACCTCCCAGTAGCTACCCTCTTTGCCTCCAGTCTCTCTAACATCCCCATGATGCCATTACAAAGTGTTGTGAGTACAGAGAACCCAGGTGAATAAAGCAGAGTCAAGGTTAAGTACCTAGTGCATGTAGTATTCTCACATCAAGACGTGAATGCCAAAGCTTTCTTCTTTCACCCTAGCCAAAGGGGCCATATGACTTTTTCTCTTTGATTTTAGCACCTGTTACATGGGGTGCTTTATCCTTCTTGAGTGAAAAGCAGATAGAAAAATAAAATAAAACAGAACTAAGCAGTAAGTTGGCTATGGAGGTGAGAATGAGAGCAGAAGATAAAATCCTGGTGAGTAAAATACTGAGTGAAGTTCACAGTAACCCAAGGGAACTCTAAGGTAAAACTGTTCTGCCTTAATGGTTCCCTCAGAAGGAATGGAATACCGGTGAGACTTCAGAAAAAAACCAAAGCCAGGGCTGACAGGACCTGTTAGATATCCCCAACAAACCCTGTGGGAGTGGCATGACAGAGAGGAACAGGCAGGCATAACAGATACCCACCCGAAGATGAGCAGGTTCTTCTCTACCCGGAAGCATTCTGCCCGGAGGTAGCGCCGGGTTTTCTCATTTAGCCGCCTCGATCGGGTGGGCCTTTCATCAGAGTCACTGTCTAACTCAGAAAATTCCATCAGCTCGTCCTCCTCAAAAGAGTTGTAGTGTTTGGTCTGCTTTCTCACACGGGGCCGGTCGATCACTAAGCTTTCCTAGAGACAGAGAGGGGGCTGTTGTGGGAGAAGCACCTCTTCTCTCTCTCTCTCTCTCTCTCTCTCTCTCTCTTCTCTCTCTCTCTCTCTCTCTTTCTTTCTCATCCACACACACAGAAGTGATCCTTTGCCAGCCCTCTTTGCATCTAAAAGAGCCATTCTCAGGCACAAACCCTGGGCCCTGCCTGCCTCCCAAAACATAAATC
The DNA here is from genome assembly GCF_003287225.1 of Phascolarctos cinereus. Lineage (NCBI taxonomy): Eukaryota > Metazoa > Chordata > Mammalia > Diprotodontia > Phascolarctidae > Phascolarctos > Phascolarctos cinereus. Next base: position 322,134,364 of record NW_027555625.1, read on the forward strand.
TTATCACAGCAGAAAGAGTAGGAGGAATTCTCTTAAATAAGTCTGCCACCCCATGACAAGAAGAGGAAATTTCTTTGTTTTTCTGTTTTTTGTTTTAAATAAATGTGCTCCCCGGTCCTTAGTGCTGTCCATAGCCATGTTGTTGCTGCAACCAGTCTCATAGAGGTTCAGAAAGATAAAGTCCCATGAGGTCCAAAGTGGCAGTTTGATCTTGCCAAGAGAAACCACAGTGGTGACCCCAGCTGCTGGCTTAGAACGCAGAAAGCAAGCTGAACTCCGGAGACGCCGTCAGTCACCTTTCTATCTATCTCACCCTGATTCGTTATCCATTTTCCAATGACAATGCTTTAGACAATTGAACTACAGAAAAGCCTTTCACAGAAATATCCTTTCTAGCTCTAAGATTTCACCTATTGATATAGTGTCAAAGGCCATTTCCCTCAAGGTCAGCCAGCGTGACTTAGTCCCCCCCACCGCCTACAGCTCAGGTCTTCCCTCTTGATTCCTGTAGTGTCTTCCATGCTCGCCTCACTGGCTAAAATCAAACTTTAAAATGGGCAACAAAACTGTTTATTGGGTCTAAAAGTCTTGCTTCATGTCACTAAGGACATAATGGTTATTTTCCTCCCCTATATCAAAGAGAGAGGAACCTGATTATAAAACAACGGGTAAGTTTAACATGGGTAACAAACACACTACAGTAGAAAGAATGTTGGAATTGGAGCCAAAAGACCCCAAACTGTGTGACCCCAGGCAAGTCACTTCCTCTTGCTGAGACTTAGTTTCACCCCCAGAAAGATGTGATTATACTTGCCCTGCATCATGGGATTGTTGTGAGGAAAGGGATTTGTAAATCCCAAGTAAACGTGCAGTCCTTTTATTTATTTTAAAGCCTGTAACAGAGTTCTTGAAAACATCTGGTGGGCTCAGCTGTGGCTGTAGAGGGGGTATTGCAAGGTATAAGCAGGTGTGCCTCTGTGTACTATATTTATTTTAAGGTGAGCTGATAAAGTGAGGGAGAGATTCATAAAAACTAACATACAGAAAGACTTGGGGAAAAGGGCTGAACTGCCTCCTGAGCCTTAACTCATTACTTGATGCACTATCCTAATCTTAACAGTGAGCTCTTTGTCAAAGTAAGTATCAAAGCAGGGAGTAGATGATCCTCTCTTAGAGGGTTGGACTAGCTGACCTCCAAGGTACTAAATCTAAGAGTCTATGGTGCTAAGTCTTCCACATCATTACCAGGATAGCAGTACTCATTCATTCCTGGTTCCCATTTAAAAAGCTGGAAGAATTTACTACATCATGAAAACTCTAAGTGACTGTATGAAGTAGCAACGAAGGGCAATCTGCTAGGCCACCCAGGACCAATCCAGGACAGGTAGTGATAGTTCGTAAGTTCCTCCTGGGTCCTTTCCTTTTTCCATGGGCTCTGTTCTTAGCTCTGGAGCCCCCTGTCCTAATTCCCTAGCGCTGCATGTCCCCTAACCCACAGGAGGAATTTAGTTTGATAATAGTGACTGGGTGAGAAAGGGAAAAAATCCAGAAGTAATAAGCTAGAAGGTAGCAATAAAACTCTTCAATTAGAAAATTACTTGAAAACAGACGCAGTCCATGTGAGCATTATAAAACTGCAAATCATAGAAATCATACTGAAAATATATCTTTGCTAACTATGCTATACACCCGTATGTGGCTCTTGGGGAAACTTCTACCACAGGTCCAAGCCATAAAGAAAATTCCAGGCTTTTTCTATTTACCTATCCCTTCTAAAAGCAGATGTTTTCAGAGCGGTGCTAGTCACTGGATGGTTGGCTGCTTCCAATCCCACATTATTCAAAGGCAGCAGAGCACAATGAAAAGCACATGGGCTCTGGGTTAAAATCCCAGCCCTGCCACTGGCTGCCTCCCTGGGACCTCGGACAAGTCACTTAGCAGCTCTAGGTCTTTGCTTCCTCATTTGCAAAATGAAGACATTGGACTAGATGACCTCCAAGATCACTTCAAACTCTAAAACTTTAAGCTCATGACTAAAGAGAAGTGGGGTTTTTTTGTGTGTTTCTTCTATTTCAAGAAATTCAGCTCTATCAGAATGAACATGTAGAAACAGGAACTACATTTTAAGTAATCTGTGTAATCCTTTTCACCTTTCAGGGACCCAAAAAGGGAGGAACTAGTACAGGGAAAAGGTGGGCAGACGTGATGCCCCTTTGGAATCTTGAGTAATATTTTCACTGTGTTTGTATCTAAGTAGGACAGGTTGTGGAGGTAAAATGTAAAGAACACTGAGCTGGGAACAGGAGAACTGGATTTTAAGACCTGGCTCTTCCGCTAACCCACTGCATGATCTAGGGCAAGCTTCTCTGGGACTCAATTTCTTCATCCATAAACATAGGCATGCATAGCACATTTCTTTAGGGTGTACACACGTGGATTTTTTTTAAGGTTGACATTTACTGAATATTCAAATATAAAGGCCATTTTTATTTATTAAATAAACTAAGCTGAAACAACTTAAAAAATTAATAACTAAACTGTATTAAAAATGAACTTTAAAAAAAATGCAAACTTTAAAAAATGAGACACAAAATACCAATTAAAAGTAAAGATATTAGAGCATGCCTGGAGGGGCAAGGGGGTGTGGATCACATGATCACTAATGCTCTCTTTTGGCACTAAAATTCAGATTTGAATTTCCCACAGTTACCTAAGTTGTGGGTATATTTTTGTTCTGATGTTTTGTCCTAATCAATACAGAAATAAACAAATATAAACCAAAACATATTTGACCCTCTACCTTCTCATTCTTTGCATCAGTGTCCAGTTCAGCTATTTTAGCCCATTTCTGCCAAAAGTTGGGGTCATCTAAGGAAATGTCAGTCCTATTCCCTGAAGCCACAAAGCTAGCCTGTGAAGAAGATAACAGTACATCAACAAACTGCAGTCAAAGAGCATGAACTAGTAATACGCTTGAGTTATTTCATACACATTCAAAACTAAAACTTTCAATAGAATACCACAGATAAAGGTATATGATGCTCAAGTCTATTCATTTATTAAAAGCCAGTGCAAAAAGCTTCATTTTCATCCATAGACTCACTGAATATTAACTCAAAATTTGGACATTCATACTCAACCTAGTTCTCTTCAAATAAGAAAATAAATTTTGCTACTGTTTTTCAGCCATGTCCTACTCTTCATGACCCAACTAGGGTTTTCTTGGCAAAGACATTGGAGTGGTTTGCTATTTCCTTCTCTAACTCATTTTAAATAGCAAGGAACTGACGCAAAAAGGTTAAGTAACTTGCCCAGAGTCATAAGTGTCTAAGGGAGATTTGAACTCAGTAAGCTGTCTTCCTGACATCAGGTCCAGTATTCTATCCATTGAGCCATCTAGCTACCCTCCATATCTGGAGGCAGTAACCTTGCAAGGGTTAACTCTAGAGAAGCACTACTTGGCTTTTATTTTCACTGAAAGCATTAGTATCACTCTCTTTATAAATTAAAGCATAAAGTATCCTGATGAAAAATAAATCAAATACTGCAAGAGGAAAGGGCTCTTTCCTTTGGCCTATAGAAAAACATGGATCTAAGCAGCCACACAATGCTGAGAGGTCATTCTGCCATGGTATAAAGAGCACTGAGCTATAAATCTGAAAACTGGGTTCAAGTCTGGTCTCTGCCACTTACCAGGTAGGTGAGCAACTCAGTTAACACTGCAAAGTCTACTTCCTTATCTGTGAAATGGGGAACATAATACCTACCTCACAGGGGATGTTGTGATATTAAGACAATATATGCAAAGAGCTTTATAAATATATGTTATCATCATGTCATTACCGTCAATATCTCGGGTGAAATCTCTATTCCCATGGAATTAAAAATACATAAACACACACAATATAAATCTCCAGTATTTTTTAGAACTAAACTGTCTATAAGAATTTCTATTCTTAGATACTAATCAAGGAATACTCATTCGTATAATATTTTATGATTCAAATGTACCCCTGCTGGAATATATCTATGGCCCATATCACCAAGATACTTGTTATTTTGAACACTAAACTTCAGTTTGAAATGGTCTTCTGTCTTGTCTGGGATACTACATTTTGCCCCCACATACGGACCTGAATTTTGAAATGAGCAGCAGTTGAAATGAGTGTGTATAACCACACACTTTCATATGGACTCCTATAATTTTTGTGTGTATTTACACTTAAGAGAATCAGAATCTTGGCTGGTAAAAGCCAAAGGAAAAAACTGCCCGAGCCAGAGAAGACTGATGGTAAGTGGGCAGGAGAAGACTTAAGTGATTAGCAAAAAAGCTCTGTACCTTGGCAAAGGTAGATCCCTTTCCTTCAGACTGGATGGTGATAGTGTGGGTTCTTCTTTGTAGGATCTGATCTATATCTTCTTCACAAAATTTGGAACCTTCATCTTCTTCATCCATCAAGGCTCCATAAGCTCCTTTCCGAAGCAAGTCCTCCACCTCCATCTTTGTGAGCTGCTGTACCTAAACCACCACCACCCCCCCAAAAAAAGAAAAAGAAAAGGCATTTGCCAAAGTGAAAAGAAAATGCACTGTTTTTAAGGAAGTAAAAATTTAAGGAATCTAAGGAATTAATTTACACTGAGTTGACAATTGTTTCTACTACAGACTTGTGATATACACAAGTTCTGAGCATGACACACTGCCCCAGGATTTAGTGGATCAAGGCTGTTGCCAAGTATCACAAAATTACTAAAAGAAGATTCGTACACACATTACGGAAAAGGGAAGAATTGGCATTTTGATTTCTTCAGTTTGACAACATCCTTAAAAAAAATGTCCTGATGGGGAAAACTTACATGTATTGATACAAAGTGAACTGAGCAGAACCTGGAGAATATCGTACACAGTGATACAATACTGTATAATGATCAACTATGAATGACTTAGCTATTCTCAGCAATACGATGATCCAAGACAATTCTGAAGAACTCATGATGAAAAACGTTATCCACCTCTAGAGAAAGAACTGATGCAGTGTGAATGCAGATCGAAACATACTCTTTTTTACTTTATATTTTGGTTTTTTTGTCTGAGTTTTCTTTTGTAACATGAATAAAATAGAAATGTGTTTTGCACGACCACACATCTATAGTCTATATCAAATCACTTGCCTTCTCAATGATGGGGTAGGGAAGAATTTAAAACTCAAAATTCTTAAAAAACGAATGTTAAAAATCTTTACAGGGGCAGCTAGGTGGTGCAATGGATAGTGTGCCTGCCCTGGAGTCAGGAGGACCTGAATTCAAATCCAGCCTCAGACATGTAACACATACTAACTGTATGACCCTGGGCAAGTCACTTAGCCGCCCCCCCCAACCTTTACATATAATAGAAAAAAAAAAATTTAAAAATGTCCAGATGTGCCATATGAGCTAGCAAAGGGCGATTTATACAAAATACGTACATTGGGATGACAGATTCAGAGCTGGGAAGGAACCTGAAAGGTCCCTGAGTCAAACCTTGTCATCTGTAAGATGAGGACACTGTGGACTAAAAAGGCTACATATTGGAAGTAACATCAGTTTTTGTATTAAAAAGGCTCTCCTTTCTTAACTTATTCTCACTACTGTAGTACTTTTGTTTATGTACCTCTTGTACTCTTACTATATTCTACTTTTCAACATAATATTTACGCATATATTTTATCTATGCTCCTGGACTTCTAGTTCTGCAAGAGAACACAGTGTGTTTGTTGTTGTTGTTTTTTAAATCTTCTGTCTTCCTGAGTGGCTCGCAGCTAGTTAAGTGTCTGATTAATGAATGCCGAATACTGCTGAGGTATGATTACTTCAACAAGTTGTTACAAATAAGAAAGAAAGAAAACCCTACTTCCTAGTAAGAATGTGGCTTTCTTTGTGCCAATTATCACAGACTAAAACTATTACATTTCCTGTCCTGCACTGATGACTTGATGTACTCATTACAGTAACAAGACACTGCAACATCTGAAAATTTTAACTTAAAATAGCACAGCGTCCTGTTTCAAAGACATTTTAGTTGCCTGTATTTTACAACATGCACAAGTTAAACTCCAGGGAACAAGATTCTTACCTCAAGCCATTCAGGTTTTTTCCTTCTTCATATTATTTTATTATATTGGGAAATCAGAGCATTGACCAACTATTTAAGCAGTTCTTTCTTTTTTTAATTTAGTATTTTATTTTTTCCCAATTACATGTAAAGATATTTTTTAACATTCATTTTTTAAAATTATGAGTTTCAAATTCTCTCCCTTCCTCTCCCCACTCATAGAGAAGGCAAGCAATTTGATACAGGTTATACTTGTGGAATCATGCAAAACTTATTTCCATATCAGTCATGTTGTGAAAGAAAACATAACTCTCCCCACCAAAAAACCCCCCCAAAAAATAAAGTAAAAAAAAGTATTCTTTGATCTGCATTCAGACTCCATTGGTTCTTTCTCTGGAGATGGATAGCATTTTGCATCATTAGTCCTTTGGAATTACCCTGGATCATTGTACTGCTGAGAATAACTAGGTCATTTACAGTTGATCACTGTACAATGTTACTGTTACTATGTACAATGTTCTCTTGGTTCTGCTCATTTCATTTTGCATCAGTTCATGTAAGTTTTTTCAGGTTTTTCTGAGAGCATCCTCTCGTCATTTCTCATAGTATAGTATAATAATATTCCATCACCAATCACGTACTACAACTCGTTCAGCCTCAATTTCCAATTCTTTGCCACCATTAAAAAAGCTGCTAGAAATATGTGTGTATATATACATTCTTTTCCTTTTTGTTTTTTCTCTCTTTGGGATACATAGACCTAGTGATGGTATTGCTGGGTCAAAGGAAAGGCACAATTTTATAGCTCTTTGGGCACAGTTCCAAATTCTTCTGCAGAATGGCTGGATCAGTTCACAACTCCACCCAAAGCAGTAATGTCTCAATTTTCCCACATCCCTTCCAACATCTGTCATTTTCCTTTTCTGTCATAGTAGCCAACCTGATATGTATGGGATGGTACCTCAGAGTTGTTTTAATTTGCATTTCTTTAATCAATAGTGGCAGAGCATTTTTTAATATGACTACAGATAGCTTTGATTACTTCATCTGAAAACTATCTATTCATATCTTTATCAATTGGGAAATGGCTCTTATTATAAATGTGATTCATTTCTCTATATATTTGAGAAATAAGGGCTTTATCAGAGAAATTTCCTGCAAATTTTTTTTCACACTAATGATTACTGTGTATTCCCCTCTGACCTGTTCTCTCTCTCTCTCCTCTTCCCCTTCTCCCCTTTCACCCTGTCCATCCTCAAAAATGTGTTTTGCTTCTGGCTATCACCTCCTTCAATCTGCTCTCTCTTCTATCAGCTGCCCCACTCCTTCTCTTATCCCCTTCTCTTCCTACTTTTTTATAGGGTAATATAGATTTCTATACCCAACTCCCCATGTTCTCCCCTACTGTAAAAGCTCTTTCATACCTCTTTTATTGAGATACTTTACTCTATTCTACCTTGCCCTTTCCTCTTCTCCTACTTCATTCCTCCTTCTCATTCTTTAATTTTATTTTTTTAGATATCATAGCATATTCAACTCACACTTGTGCCCTCTATCTATACAGTCTCCTTCTAACTGTCCTAATAATGAGAAAGTTCTTTGGAGTTACAAGTAGCATCTTCCCATGTAGGGATGTAAACAGTCTAACCTTATGGAATCTCTTATGATTTCTCTTTTCCATATAATTTTTTATGCTTCTCTTGAATCTTGTATTTGAAAGTCAAAATTTTCTATTCAGCTCTGGTCTTTTCATCAGGAATGTTTGAATTCTCTATTTCATTAAACATCCATCTTCTCCCCTGAAGGACTATCCTCAGTTTTACTGGGCAGGTGATCCTTGATTGTAGTCCTCACTACTTTGCCCTTCAAAATATCATATTTGAAGCCCTCTGATTTTTTAATGTAGAAGCTGCTAAATCCTGTGTTATCCTGACTGTGGCTCTGTGACGTACAGATTTTTTCTGGTTGTTTGAAATATTTTGTCCTTGACCTGGGAGCTCTGGAATTTGGCTATAATATTCCTGGAAGTTTTTATTTTGGAATCTATTTCAGGAGGTGATCTGTGGATCCTCTCCATTTCTAGAATATCAGGGCAGTTTTCCTTGATAATTCCTTCCTTGAAAGATGATGTCTAGGCTCTTTTTTGATCATGGCTTTCAGGTAGTCCAATAAGTCTTAAATTATCTCTCCTACATCTATTTTCCAGGTCAGTTGTTTTTCCAATGAAATATTTCATATTTTCTTCTGTTTTTTTTCCATTCTTTTGATTTTGTTTGATTGTTTCTTGATGTCTCATAAAGTCTAATGACTTTCCACTTGCCCATTTCTAACTTTTAGGGAATTATTTTCTTTAGTGAGCTTTTGTACTTCTTTTTCCATTTGGCCAATTCTACTATTTAAAGGGTACTTTTCTTCAGTGAATTTTTGTAACTCTTTTTCCATTTGGTCAATTCTGTTTTTTAAGGAGTTCTCCTTGGTGAATTTTTTATATATTTTTTTCCATTTGGACAATTCTGCTTTTCATGTTATTTTCTTCAGTATTTTTTAATGCTTCCTTTGCCAAGCTTTTAATTCTTTTTTTTTCCATGATTTTCTTGCACCATTCTCATTTCTTGATTTTCAAATCCTTTTTGAGCTCTTCCAGGAATTCCTTCTCGGCATGACAGGAATTCACATCTTTATTTGAGGCTTTGGACTTTGTTGTCTTCTTCTGAGTTTGCGTTTTGATCTTCTTTGTCACCATAGTAACATTCTATGGCCAGGGGTTTTTTTTGGTGGTTGTTGTTTCTTCATTTTCCCTGAATATTTCTTGACTTTTTGCTCTATGTTAAAGCGGGTCTCTGCTCCTGGGGTAGAGGGGGCACTGTCCCAAGCTTCAGGCCTTTCTTACTGATAGGTTAAATGACTTGTCCAGGGTCACAGAACTAGTAAGTGTTTAAGGCCAGATTTGAACTCAGGTCTTCTTGACTCCAGACTCAGCTCTCTATCTACTGTACCTCACAAAAAAGGTTAAGAAACCCTGATCTAAATAAAGCTTAATAATTAACCAGGCAATGACTATAACCTACTTTGAAATGCAAGGGTTGACTACATAGAACTAATAATGCTTTAAATGAGGCAAGTGAATACTTGCCTGGAACCAAGGAGTTAGGCTTGCTAGGATACTGACAACAGGCAAGAAAAGCCCACATTACTCTGTAACACGCAGTGCAGCTGCAGGAATGACATTCAGAAAACACAGGTGGTTATACTCACCCCATTTGTGCTTCCCTTTCGATTAATATCCTGCAAGATAGCTTTGTCCAGCCCCAACTTCAGACTGGCTTTGTCAAACATTTCTCGTTCATAGGAATTTCGAGTGATGAGACGATAGACCTTCACAGCCTTGCTTTGACCTATTCGGTGACAGCGAGCTTGAGCCTAGTGAAATTAATAAGGCCAAAGAACACATTAATTCACTTATCTGATTAACTTCGAAATTTTATAGCTTTTACCACCACACTGCTTATATCTAGCCCATTTTTTTCTACTCACATGACTACACTTCCTGGTTCTGGTCCTCATCACATCTCCCCTAGACTATAGCTTCCTAACTGGTCTTTCTACAGTATCTCTCCCTTTTCCAATCCCTCCGCCTCCACACACCTACCAACGTTATTCTTAAAGCCAGGGACAATCCATGTGATCACCAACTGAAGGATCTCAAGCAGTTGGTCCTTTATGCCTCTAGGACAAAATACAAACTCCTCTTTCACATTTTAAGCCCTTCATGGCCTAGGGTCAACCTAAGTTTTCAAACTTATTACACTTCTGTTCATGTACTCTTAAGATCCAGACAAATGAGGCCTTGCTCTTCCTTGATCATTATAGTTTATGTTCCCACCTCCTGCCTCTGTCTTAGCAGACTGTTTCCCATGCCTGAAATATACTAGTTTCCTTCAAAGCTTAGCTGAGGCTTTCCCTAATCTCCCTTAGCTGTTAGTGCCTCAGCCAACTCCATATTACCTTGATACATTTTGCATTTATTATATGTGTGTATTTTTTTTCTCTGATAGACTGCAATTTCCTGGAAGAGAGAGAGAGTTCCATTTTTCTGCATTCTAACCCCATAACCTAATATGTAGCAGGTGCTTAATAACTGCTTATTGATTTAACAGGCAGAAGCTGTATTTCCTACTATAAGGAATTATTTAATGTAGAAGAATATGCCTGATTTTTTAAAAAAATCAATGTAGGCAGCTAAATTCAAGCTGAACTCTCCAAGTAGTCACTCTGGAAAGCCATATGCTTATTCTAACAGTGCTGCTATTGCTTAAAATATTTTGGGGAATTCCTTTGTTGGCAATGCTTTCAGGGACTGAGCCACATTCTTCGCAATTTGCTAAGTGGTAACAAATCTTCATCATCTGAAAATAATTAGATTTTTGGAAATAATCTAAAGTCATTCAGAGACATCTGGTATTAAAAAAAGGCAAGTGATAAAATTGGTCAACATAACTTTATTCAAAATTAAGACATGTTTGCAAAGCAATGAGACCAATTTTCTTGTGTTACTTACAAACTGGCCCTATACACAATTTATAAACATGAACTCGAGAAACATTCCGAATAAAAACTGCTGACTAGAGGGGAGGATAATCTTTATCTGAATGCCTCAGTGTTGGTATATTTGAAGTTTCAGGAATAGCCCAAATTACAAATATCTCTAAAAAGTTAAAGAAGGCTTCTACAGAGTCTCTGTTTTCTAAATTTGAAAATCTGAAAATGAGATAAGAATGCAATACTGATTGAAGATCAGGAAAGCAAAAGAAATTAGTCCATGCATAATTTCTTTGGGTCATAGTTTCCTCATTAACAACAGAAGTGAACTATGGAAGTGTTGGAATTTGTATTGATGAAAGAGTAGCCACATCAATGAAATTATGGATAAAAAAAATTAGCAATCTGAATTAATGTTGCAATTCAAAGTAGAAAGCAAAGAATCCTTTTCAGTGGAAGGCTTAATGTTTCCATCTTAAGTTTTCCCATATGACAGAAACTACTGACCTAGATCTCTAGTGCTCACTGCCTAGTAAGGCAGAAGTACCCTTTTACAGCATGAACTTGGGCCTACTACCTTTAGTTTATGGACTCTAGGGTGACCAAGGGAAATATTTATCAACCTTATAGTTACCTGCAAATCATTTTGTGGGTTCCAATCTGAATCAAAAATGATGCAGGTGTCAGCAGCAGTGAGATTGATACCAAGGCCTCCAGCTCGGGTGCACAGGAGAAAGACAAAGCGATCTGAGTCTGGCTTACAGAAACGATCGATAGCAGCTTGGCGCAGGTTTCCTCGTACTCGGCCATCAATTCGTTCATATGTGTACCTGGAGGAACCCCAAAAGAGTGAGAGTTTAAGCAGCAAATAAGCACATTTTAAAGGGAGAATAGTTAAAAACATAGGAAATTTATTGGACTAAGACTTTAAATTTTATCCTCCTATATGCACACAACAGCCCAATGACCAAAAAGGAATCTTTTTTGCAAAATCTAAAAGTTATTACCCACTATTACACTGGGTAACAATATCTTCCTCTGAAACATCAGTTATTAACTAACATTAGTAACAAAATTCAAAAGTTTAAAAAGAACTGGAGTAATACTTATCTCCTTTATAAGGGCTGAACAACAAAGTCAACCCCAAATTTAATTTTATATAATCCTCAGTTTAACTTTTCTTTTAAGGGAAAGTCAGATGTGACCCAAATCTGATCATAAGATTCAGGCAACAACCAAAAGTCTCAGGAAACTATTTATAATATTAAGCAAAAAACCTCAGGGCCAATGAAATTTAAATAATTAAGCAAAACCCTGCCACCTTTTACGGTAGTTTGAAAATGATAATCACTTCCCACCAAAACCTTACTCAAGGATCTACTCAGATGCCTCACTGTGTGACTCAGATTGAGTCGGTCATTGTCACGTTGGCATACTTTATGATTTAAGTTAGAATACTTTATGATTTAAGAAGAAAGTATATACTAAAATCCCTAAATCTTTAAACGATGATAAATTCTTTGAGTAAAAGCAAAATTTTGAAGATATATGGGTAAATGATCTTCTAAGGTAGTGTGGGTAGGCAGAAAAATGACAGATGAATACCAGTGTGAACAAGGGGTGGGGCTGGGGTGGAATACTGCATTTAGCAAAAAATAATCCAAATCAAATTTTTCAGAGGCAATAAAATGCTTTCTATTTGCTTGCTTATCAAATAGGAAAGGAACCACTGTAAACTTATCAGACTAAAGTCTAAAAGTGAGTACCAGGAAAACATCAGTTATAACATGGAAAGATCAATAGTGGAGGTAATTCTCAATAATTCTTTGGAAAAAATATCAATGAAGACAGGATTAACACAGATGGCCTTCAAAAAAATGTTTATTAATGCCCAGAATATGGATAACAAAAACAAAGTAAATGTATAATTTAACACAAAATGATGAAAGCAGTTCGTAAATGGAAATAGTAATGGAAGGGCTTATATACCTCGTTCCAAATAAATACATAAAACAGAATGTGTGTGAAAACAGCACTACATGTCAGTAAATTATGCCTGTATGAAAATCTATGAACCAGAGGTACAAGCACAATGAAGGGCAATTAGAAGAAGAAAATCATAAGAGACAAAAATACTATTGCTAAAGAAACATATTTTAAACTTAGTGGAGATAAAGAACACCTCCACTATCTAGTCATTTGCCAGATGTTCCTTTTTGTTAAAAACATAATAAATTCTTGATTTGGTAGATTACTGGATGGCTAATTAATTTATGAATGTTAACATAAGGGATGTTAATAGTGTTGTGCTTGAGGGCTCCCTGCTTTGCCTTGCTTGATAAAGCCACAGAAATAAAGCCACATTTCAGATTTTGATGACGACACATGAGACTATATATATATATATATATATATATATATATATATATATATATATATATATATATATATATATATGTATGTATGTATGTATATATATGTATGTATGTATGTATATGTATGTATGCATATATATGTACATATATGTATATATGTATGTATGTATGTATATATGTACATATATGTATATATATGTGTGTGTGTGTGTATATATATATGTATATATATATGGACAGTATATTCTCTCTCAAGACTTCCCAACCTTTTTTGGTTCTTTCACCTTATCGATAAATCTTCCCCAGGTTTGGGAGGAATACCTCCTATTCAATATGCAAGGAAATAAATCCTAGTTTACTATGCAAGTACACATAAGAAATAATTAAAAAAAAGATTAATTTTAAAAAAACCAAACTTTTATTCAACATATAACAACGTTGTTTGGTGTCAAAAAGTTGTTAAATGCTTACTGAATAAATGAAATAAATTAGTAAGACCTCTGACTCTATTTCTTGTCAACCAACAGTTTTATTCTTGGTATAGTTTTTGAAAGTGATTCCTACATATCATGTTCAGCTTCTAAGTTCGTTTTTTACTTTGGACTTGATTAAAAATAGGACTGAGAATGCTGATTCACAAAGTTAAGTTGTTATAAAGGGAATTAAAGTTTTATAGCATGCTTAGTGAGAATGGGTTACTTTGCCAAGGGAACATCAAAAATTATGTCAACTTGATTGATGGAAAATTCTTTAGAATTCTGGCTATTAACAAGTTCAATTAGTTTCTGGTTTTGTTTTGTTTTTTTCCATACCAGCCTGACTTTTTTTCCCCCCTAGCTCAATATGAAAGGGGTTTTGTATTACAATCTCATTCATCTGGTTTGACTGAGTACAATTATTTTTTCAACTATCTCTTTCAAATTTTTCAGAGGCAATAAAATGCTTTCTATTTTCCCACCCTATCCCAACTTTTTCACCATTCTTTGCCCTCCAATTCACAACTTTTTTCTACTAACTGCTACTCACTTTTGGAGTATTTAAATAGAATAACATAGTTATCTACCAAATATTCTCCATGCCCCCATGACAAGCTTCTTGTATTCTCCTTTGGAAAATACATACTCTGGTGAGGTCAGTAACCCCTATGATATTTGAAAGAAATCAGAATTCAAAAATGATCAGCTCTGGTTGGAAAGACAGGCTGAAAGTAACAAGGAACTAATAGGGCCAAACGTAAATAAAGTTAATACAATCCCAAGTTTCGTTAGAAAAGGAAAGTCAAAGTTTCAATGTACTCTGCAATGGGGAGGCCACATACGGCCATTCGTTATTAGGAATCATACTTTAAGAGCAACGATGACAAATTTGTAGTGTATCCAGAAAAGGAAAAACTAGATATCAAGGGGTCTAGAAATTGTCATAGGACGAAGTGTTGAAGGGAACAGAGATGTTTATCCTGAAAAAGAGAATACTTAGGATGAAGATAATCACTATCTTCAAACACAGTAGGCATGCTCTGAGGATGAAGGAGTATCCTTATTCCATGTGACTCCACAGAGCAAAACTAGGATGAATCGATAGAATAAAGGTTAATCTGCGTTCAAAAACTAACAATTATACCTGTCCCAAAATAGAACAGGCTGTCCTGTAAAATAGGGTTGTTATACAAGTACAGACAGAAATTTTTTTCATTTAGGGCAAAAACAGTTGAGTGGGAAGAGGCAGGGTATTTTGTGGGATCAGGTAACAGAAGAGGGATTGAGAGCTGGGGGCAAGAGACAGATTGGAAAGAGGGGGCCAGAGTGACAGAATTCTGGCTGCAAGGCTGTGGCCATATGGAAGCACCATGACGCACAAGATTGTGGACAGTGGTTGCCACAGGAAAGAAGAACACAACCCTGACTATGCCCCAGCCCCTCCACCCCCACGTTGGGGCCTTGAGGCAAGGCCCCACTTGCCACATGCTTGTTCTGGCTTTACATTCTATAAGTGAAATATTCAAAACCAGGCACTATGTGATCAAGGATTTTACAAGGGATTCTTGCACTGAATAAGCAATTAGAATAAATGACCATTCAGAGCCCTTCCAATTACCTATTTTGTGCTTTTATTAATTCTATATTCTCCTAAGATACATGCTTAATTTATTACTCTGGCCTAAAAGACCAATACAAAATTGAACATTCTTAGGAAAGAAGTCAGCATCAAAACAGAAATCATTATTCCCTTCTTATACTTCTGGTACAAAGTCAAGATGCATCCATACCAGAATTCCGTGTGTAGTTCTGACTGCTACATCTTCAGAAAGCTAAAGGAGAGTTGGAAAAGGCACAGGGAAAGGTAGCTAAAATTATCAAGTGACTAATGGGTAGCTCAGCTTCCACATGAGGCCAGAATAAAAGGATTAAAACTCTTTAGACTGGAAGAACAAAGGTGGAAAGAGGATATGACTACAAAGTAACTGTAAAATTACAAAATGGTGGTGTAGGATAAGCAAGGAGTTGTCACCAAATCCCAATATGTTAAAAACTAAAGGATACCCTAAAATAAAAAAAATACAATATGTAGAACAAATATATGTCACAACATGAATACTAAACTTATTAAAAACCGTTATGCTAAGAGACAGTCAAAGGAAAAAACATTACCTGAAAAAAAGGTTGAGAGATATTAGAGAATAATATATTTATATGAAGGCTATCCTCCTAATGTTTCAATACTGAAGTTCTAGAATACAACCACAGCCTTCCATAAGTCTCTTGATGCACTGTTAAGAGAGATTCCTGGGATGGCTATTACCATGGATATGATGTTATTTTTTACAGCCTTTGCGAATGATGAGAAATCATCAACAAGCATGACATGGCCACTAAACTAGGAAAGAAAACCTTATTAATGTTAAAAAAGTCAAATCTACTAACTTGTTAACCTTGCATACTTTAAAAATTTCAAAAGAATGGATTAAATAAGTCCCTGACATACTGGAAGCTTCCTGAAGGCAGCAACTACTTTTGTATTTGAATCCCCAGCATCTAGGTCAGTGTCTGGACCAAGCAGGAGCTTAATAAATTATTTGTGTGATTGGCAGATCCTTTGGTTATTCCTTCACGCTTTCCTCATGCTTGGTGCAAAATTAAATAGGAGTAAAGCTAAATGGATAACTGTAAGAGTGGAAAATCAACTCAAGAACAGGAAGAAATAAACTTGAGGCCTAGTTCAGTATGAAAAAAACTTGGAATTAACACTTCATTATCAATACTGTGCACACTTTTTATTTTTTAAATGAGCTGATACTGCCCATTGATTTGGTAATTCAGGGTTGATTATTTTTATATAATGAAGATCAAGTGGTTCACTGCATGAAGTTTTATTTTTGTATAACGTGAGGAGCAGAAAGCGTATTGGACTTGGAATCAGAAGACCAATATTCAGTTACCAGGGCCACCACCTTAGGAAAAATGGGCACATTCTCTCAGCCTTAGTTTCCCCACTTGTAAAAAGGGGATAAAATCTCTTCTTCCCTGTTTATATCAAAGTTAACTATAAACATCAATGCAGATCATGTGTGTAAAAGTGCGTCATTTAAATGCTTAGCAAACTAATGTAGTATTAACAATAGGGAACACTCAACCCAGAAAACCACAAAGGACAATAATATGAGAAAGCTTTTAGTCTGCCTTTAAACACAAAGATAAATAAGATGTGGTAAATGTACTCAAGAAACTTTTACTCCATTAATACACACACACGTACGTATGTATATCTGATAATAGTTCTGCGGATTAACCTATGTTTGTTCTACATCCTTATCAGTTTATACAGATCTTCCCAGGTTTCTCTGAATTCACTGCTTTTCACTGCCCAGAGAAGCAACCTTTATAGAGAAGGGCACGCCATCAAGGCAACACCAATACCAGTTGCTGATGAGCTATCACCAAGGGGGCAGGGAAGCTAGTCTAGCTGAAGCAGCAAGGTATCCTGAGAGAGAAACAGGAGTCAGTGTGGGCAAAGTAGGTCAAAGCACTACCACTGACTTGACCATCATCTCCCCTCAGACCCTTATGGAGATAGCACAGGACTCTGTACTCAAGAGCTCCAACATAGCACTGCCCCTTAGATCACTAACTCTGTTTGCAGTTTGGTCAGAAGAGCAACTCTAGTGGAAACGTGACCTGGCAAATGCCTTTGTGGATGCTGCAGCTCCTGTGTACTCAGCAGCTACAACTACTGAAGACTGGAGAAATAAAGTCCTCAAAATTCAAGTCCTTGGTACTGTCAGATGGTTCAACATCAGAAAGGCATACTCTTTTTTTAACCAATGAAAATGGTACAAGAAAAGATATATTACACCTGACTTTATCCTTGTTCTTTAGGACCACTGGGACTTCCCAAATGTCTTACAGACTCATGCTCTCATATGTGCTGTCCTCTGTTAAGATATAAGCTCACTGAGACAATTTTTGTGTGTAACCACAGTGCCTAATATGATCCTTGGCACACAGTGAATACTTAATAGGTATTTTTCCATTCTTTCTTTTCTTCATTTATTTAATAGCTTTAAATCCTGTTAATTTCATACCATGTCATATTTTGTGCACTTCCGCGATCAAACATACAAAAGAAAGGGAGTGAATGGTACCTGTCACATAGCTCTTTCAGGATGCTACTCACCGTCTCTGGATAAGATAATCCTCTAGTATGTCAAGGCAACGCACCATCTGAGAGAAGATGAGCACTTTATGTCCACCAGCAATGAGCTTAGGGAGCAGTTTATCAATTAGCACCAGTTTGCCTGCTGCCTGAATCATGGCCTGCAGCTGAAAGTCCAAAGAATCAGGACTATGTGTTTTACGGAAGTCTTCCAGAATTTTCTCCTCCGCCCCTAAAAAGGAACATAACAAAACCATTCTTTGCACAAATTACCAGGATGAAAAAGATTATCTGTTTCTTGGAAAAGAACAGCTCAAAAGCGAAAGGAGAAAACTAAAGCAACACCTGAAAAGTTAATTTCTAGGCATCAAGTCCCAAATCTCCTGGAGCTGGTCATCCAAGTAAAATGAGCAGATTCAACCTGGGCAGCAGCAAGGTTAGCCTTGCAGGCTAGCGCCTTTCCCTACACAAGGGCTCTTTATCAGTTACTAAGAGTTTTCTAGATACCACAATCCTAAGCTTTCCAGTGAGACCGAAAAATGCTTCACAGAAAGCTAACAAGAAATTCCATTATAACCTTTTTTTGATATCAGAAAGTAAAAACCAATCAGAACTCAAACTGAATATTGTTTTAACAAGTTCTCAGGACTTTCTTCATGAAAATTCTCAAGTGATAAATCTTCACCAACTGTTATTATATCTGTACAGGTGCTTTTAATATCTTCATAATATTATCTCTTATTTTGCTTTTTTCAATAACCTTTGTGATAGAACACTTCTTTGCTATAAGAAGCAGACAGCTTAAGTGTAGTTTAAAAAAAAAAAGCACTGAGACCTGGAGTCTGAAGACCTAGGTTCATATCAAGGTTTTGCCACCTAGTCCAAGGTCACAACTACTTGGAACCACAGTTTTCCTTATTTGTAAAATGAAGATAACAATACATGTATTACATAGCTCATAGAGGTAAGAGGACAAATGAGATAATGGATGTGAAGCACTTTATAAACTGTAAGATACAATATAAACTTAGTCTCATTGCTATAATAACAAAAATAACAATGGGGTTAAGTTGGAGAAGAGGGTAGCAAAGTCATAAGTTTTTCTAGCTCCTCCTAAGTTCGGTTTTCACACTGCAGCTTCATTCTTTAGTTTGAAGTGTCATGAATTCCAAGAACATACACACCCATATTCAAAGTATGAGGATACATTCCAAAACCAAATGAAAAAATGACTTCTGGATTATCCATACCTCTAGTTCCCTCAACCCCCACCCCCTTAACACAGACGATTGAGAGCCAACTTCTGCAGTTTTCTTATTCAAACTGTCATTAACTGGATATTAGGTAATCTCTCTATCGAGACGAAATATGCCACAGATATAGAATCAAACACCCTTTTGCTATAATGCCATCTTTCCTAGAACTTCCTCATATCTTCCTCACTATCTAGCAAAGATTTATCCATTAATGCCAGAGTTCACTATGGCCCAGTTCAACTTCCCACATCTAAGGACAGCTGTAACTAAAAACTGACTTGTGTACATGTACACACACCCACCTGTGAACACACTGTATACCATACTGGATCTCTGAAGCATCATCTCCAATGAAGTTAATTCTCCCTCTTTCAGCTACTCCAGTCCCATATTCTGTGGTTTTTAGGAAATGTAAAATCATGCATTGATCTTGCATATTTGAAAGCAAAGGCACAATGTCCTAACCAAAGCCAGCCATGGCAGAACAATGCTATAACTGTTCTGATAAGATAAGATAAACAACTTACAACATACCACCACTCAGACCCCAGACCTATATATACACACCACTGCTGCTTTTCCCATTTCCACATCCACTCTGATTCAAAATCACCGTCCACTTTCTGGGTTGTTTCTGACCCCAAATTCTCCTAGCTTCACTGTGTTTCCTCTCTGCCAAGTGTCTACCCTCTTTAATTTTACTCTCTATCAGTTTTTGATGCCTGGAGGTCGGTGCTGATAATCCATTCAGGTCTAGTTAAATAAAAGAAAAATGGGGTCTATCAAGTAGGGACAGAAACCATTTATTTCAAGGGTACAAGTCAGAAATACCCCAAATATTAAGAGAGCCAAAATGCCAAGTAATTGTCTCCACAAGCACATGTGCTCAATCAAAGGGCTTAAGAGGGCATACCAACAATGCATTCATCTGGCCTTGAAAGATTTGCTTAATTCAAACTTGTTGCTCTCAGGGGTCTGTGGCAAGACTTAACCCTACCTTGCTCCCCCCTGGCTCACCATTGATCAAATAGGGGTGATTGCAGCACTTTCTCAGCTCCATCATGGTGTTGATGAGATTGGGCATGTTATGCTGATTTGCCCCCTTGGTCAGGAAGGAAAAGTTCTTCTCTAAAATGGCTCGATAATACTTTTTCTGGATATTGGTCAACTCTACTTCAATGATTGTCTCTTGTTTGGGAGCTAGGTTCTTTTCCACATCATCTTTCAGCCGCCGCAGCATCATGGGCTTCAATATGGACTGCAACTTCTTCACCTGCCCAGGAAAATGAGACTAGTTTACCTCTTTGAACCAAGATGAGGTTGAGAATCAAGATTTTTCGATCACTAATATATGTCTGTTGAACTGAATCAGTATAACAAACAAGTAAGTATTGAATATCAGCTATGGAAGGAACTAAGAGAGAGGATGATCCCCTTGCATTCAGAGAATTTATAACCTGCAAAGGGAGAGAGGAGACAGAATGCTGAAAAGAGAGACACTGATGAGACAGAGCTAGTGAAGATCATTCACCGAACCTCAAGATGTAGAACAGTGTCTTCAGCCAGAGGCACTGCTCTCATTCTTGGCCAAAGTTCGCAGCTTATTGCAATACAACACAAAATACTGCACTAAAACTACCACCTACCACCAAAAAACACACTAAAAGACAATGTCTGCTAAAAGATGACAAACAAAAATGGCTAACTTTTCCATATAAAGAAAACGGTTTAATAGGGGATGAATTTGAGTTCTTTTTCCAGTATAATAGTAAGATATACATTCAGCCTCTACATCCTCTCAACCGATTCCACTGTGACACAACACAAGGTAGCCAGATGGGGTGGGTCAAGAATAAAGTGTAGTCATAAAAGAAAGAGTAAAGCTAAACTGGTCTACACAAGCTTGTGGACTTGGCATCAATTGCACGTATTCTAACCACGTGAACAAACCAAAGTCAAGTTAGAACTCCACAGTCTCTTTGCTCAATGAACAGAAAAAAGTACAAAACCAACTTTCATCATTATGTTTGCTGTGAATGAAAGACATACACTAGCTTACAATCAATTCAACAAACACTAAGTATCTATGACTCAAAAAGCATAGGGTTGGACACTAGGGGATAAAAAGAAGTCAAAACAGTACAGGATTTCAAGGAGTTTATTTCATGTTTCTCAAGCGTGTTCCTGATGCCATGAAATAAATGAACTGAGTACTGAGTACTTCTAGAGTTTTGATCATTGAAGGGTCTCAGGCACTCAGATCCTGAAAGGGTGTTAGAGCCCTTTCTCAAGATCAATTTTAAGGCCCAGAGTTAGAGCATGACCTCATCCTGAGTATGGGAGCAATTAAAAGCAAAAAGTGGGAGAATGAGGAAAAATGAAAGCAAGTAGAAAGATTTTTACAACTCTCTACCTGTCCTGTGACCTAGCATAGACAAAGAATCTTAAAATAAGAACAGTTCTCAGAGATTATCTATCTGAAGTAGAGAAGATTTATAGACCCCAATACGAAGAAGAGAAACCATTTCAGAAAACAATGTTAGAACATTTACACAAAGTAAACTAGAAGTGAGAGCTTACCACATGTATCTGAGTACATGATTTCTGTGGTTTGTTATTTAGGTTTTTTAAACGTTAAAACAAGATGGCCAGTTGTTAAAAGAATAACTGTAATGAGTAAGAAGTCCTCCTCTTGTTCATTCACGAAAAACTAAATGGCTTAGCAAGCAACAGGTCAAAAGGTCCAGGCATCCGGGAAGAAGGCAATGGGAAAAAAACAAAGTGCATATTCATAGTTCCCTTACCATGGTAAGCTGGGGACTAGAGAAGACCTGCTTCTGAGTTACAGTAACTTAACGAGAAGTAGGTAACTCAGTCATATTATCTGGGAATACAAGGACATTACAATTAAAAAACCCAGTCCAGGCATCATTTTGCCAAAAGTATAGAGAAGTGGAGGCACTTACTATAAATGGACAAAGACAGATTACTTATTCTCTGTAAACTATAATTGCCTACCAGTACAATCATTCATACTTACAGAGTTCCTCACCATCTGCATACTTTTTAGCTGCGTTCAAGAATATTGGTCTAAGCATGTTTCACACTTGTTATTATAAGGACAGACACAGGAAAGAAGGGAGGGTTCTGTTCCCACTAAAGCAGCCAAAAGCAAGATCTTGAAGCCCTCAAGTGGTAGAGATGAAGACCAAGAAACTGCATGTTGGCGATGGCTCTTATTTATAATTTGATTTATAAACTTTCAGGGGCATTTTAGTTATTGTTAATTAGCTTCCTCACTTAGAAAAGATAAAAATAATAATTTCACAGTAAGGCTATGTGAAAATTAGTTTCTCATTCTTTCCAGAGAGTTCTGCTAACTCCTCAAATTGGCAAGGGCCAATACTGTGTCTTCTCATTTTCTCCAGGCTCTTACTTACCTGTTCCTCTGTCTTCAGATCTCCAAACTCCTCCAGAAAAGCAGTCTCTGAAGGAAACTGTGACGGTTCCAGGAAATTCAGTAAGCTAAAGAGTTCTTCCACAGAGTTCTGCAAGGGCGTCCCAGTCAGAAGCACTTTATGTTCCTATACAAATTAAAGCATGTGATGAAGAACAGTTCAGTACTGGTACACTTATTCATGGTGACAATGTAATGCTGGGGCTGTCTCCATTCTTTATAGGCTTTTCTATTATACTTCTCTAAAAACACAAGGTGTGACTAATAATAATGGTAACTGGCAGTTATCTGGGATATTTTAAAATAGTCAAAGTGCTTTCCAAACCAACACCCAACAAGGTGGGAGATCAAGTACTATGACCTTCAATTCTCAGAAGAGCAATCAAGGGCTAAAGTGACTTGGCCAAGGTCATAAGAACTGGTGGTCTTCTGATTGTGAGTTCAGTTGTATTTCCACTACATACTGTATTATCTCTGTACAAACTGCAAATTTTCTGAGTGTAAAAAGCATGAAACCAAACTGGAGTTAAAAGTAACATTCCTGGCTTGGTTCCTATCGAAAAATTGAGGAAACCCCTTGTCACAGTTTCTCTATTGTTTCAAAGCTCCTTGGACTAGAGACCTTGAGTAATCATTGAACGTCCTCATGTTTATAAGCTTGCAAACTCTCACCAAAGCCATGAGCTTCAATCCCTCCAGAAGTTTGCAGTTCCTGTTCTTTAGTCTGTGTGCTTCATCAATTATCACACAACTCCAATGAATCTTCTTCAGCTCTGGGCAGTCAGCCAAAATCATCTCAAATGTTGTGATAACAACGTGGAATTTGAAGATTCCAGAAAGGGGGTTGCCCTGAGAAGGCCATAAATAAATAACAGTGATAGGACTCTATCAATGGGTATTGTTGAACTTTGGGACAAAGTAAATTCTTATACGATTACTGGAAGGATAAATATTAACATTACTAATAAGACATGATTAAAGGCCAAAACACACTGTTACACGTATGTCTACAAAGGAACCCAAAAAAGACAAAGCACTACACCTTTACCTTCTAAAATAATTACTCCAAAGATTCATTATTTTGCTGTCACTCCTTCAGTATCTTGACAGATATCAGCGGTTCAATCAGTTGCTGAGAACCTGAAATTTCTCACTTGGTAGAACCTGAAAGATCTGTGCTCCAGTGACATATATCTATTGCTAACCTGGGTTGCCTACATATTCTGATAAGGCACTGTAACAGAACTTCAACTGAGGTTTCACTAAACCACACAAACTAAGAGAAAGAGTGCCAGTGCGAGGAAGATGGGAAGAACATGAGATCAATTGTATAAATTGCTACAATAAACCTATAGCTGACCCATGCTTACTCAATATTGCCAGACAAAAATGATATCAAAGTGTGTCTCTAATGAATACTAAAGGAAATTTTAGTGACTCAAGGACCTATATCACACTTGAAGAACACATTTTATTTGCAGTGTTAAAGAGTGAAGATGGGAACTCCCCTGGGGTGAGGACTACGAGTTAGTAGGGACTCAGCCATCTAGTTATTCCCAACCACTGGGGTCACTAATAAGAAACAGAGCTGACCTAATACAGCCTTGATTTTGTACTCCTTCCACATGTTGCTTCTACCTTCTTCTAGACCCCTTGGAAAAACATTAAACTCATTCTGGCTGAATAGTATAACCCTAACAGACAACTCAAATTGTCAAGTTAGAGAGGCAGTCCAACTGCTAATACTCCTATGTATAATGATTTGCTCTGTATATCCTTCCATTACTTTAATTTTCATTTTATTTTATTACAAGAATCTACGCCCAATGCATAATACTTCCTAAGTATATTCAATGGATAATTCTTACTGAAGGAAAGAAAAAAGCTTTGTTTTTATATAACAAGACTGAGCTTCTTCTTGCTTCTTAAAAATGAATTCATTTCCAGCTCCCTTTCTGATTTCAATGCTTGTCCAAGAGGAAATGTTTTGCTTGTAGCGTACATAGCATACATGACAATTCAAATTTAAAAAATAACAATACTTTAAAAGTAGTTTCAAAAGCTGCCTGAAAGTCAGGCTTCTTGGCCTTTGAAATATTATGGGGAATGGAAAGAATGCCCTAGGGCCTTGAATATCATTATTAATAATACAACATCAGAAAGATGAAAATAAAACTCTCTAAAAGGCCAGTGCCTCAAGACACAGAAAAACCAAACTTCAAGATGCTAGGTGGGAAAACATTTGAAGGAAAGATTCTTTAAAAAAAAATCCTACTTTGCAGGTTATTACACTAAGCAGCTGCTATAACTTTACAATTTATGTCAATTTTACCTGGGCATCCCTGTAGAGCATCTCATATTGCTGGATCATCTGCCTGCTAATCTGGCTGCCATGATACACAATGGCATTCATCTCTGTCCATGTCCGGAATTCTCGCTCCCAGTTAGTAATGGTAGATAGTGGAGCAATGATGAGGAAAGGACCATGTATTCCCATCAGGAATATTTCTGAGAGAAATGTGATGGACTGAATGGTTTTCCCTAGACCCATCTCATCAGCCAAAATACAGTTTTTTCTGAAGGAAACAAAACATGTTTTATTACCAATACAAACAAAGTTGAGAGGCAACAATGGATGAAGCTTCTGAAACAAAGGGGGGGGAAGCCCACTAACAATGAGAAATTTACAAAACAGCACTGTTCTAGTATTTACCTTTTTAAGGTAAATTCTTCCTTCAGAAGAAATGAAAATCATATGGAAGGTTCTAAAAAAGAAGCCACTGAAGACTTCATTTTCTAATCTAGAAGTAAGAGACTGTCAGCCACAGAAGAGAATCTTTTCTACTAGGACCTCAGTCCCCTTCCATAAATTTATAGTAGCTCATTAAGCTAAGAAAACTATATGGTGTTTCACAGTTTACAAAGCACTTTTACATCCATTACCTCATTTGATCTTGACATTTCCCTGCGAGGGAATTTACAGGTAAGGAAATGGACTCGAGAACGGCTAACTCAATTATCCAGAGTGACAAGCCTGGTAGAACCACTACTGTCATTCTCCTTCTGAAGAAAGATCTAAGAGACAATCAGCTTGGAGGATTCCCAGGATCACTCTCTATATTTAATTTTTTGAAAATGACCTTCAGTTCTAAGCAATTCAGAAAATCAAAGTGTAAAGGCAATGGTTTGTGAAAGAATTTCCCACCTCACCGAAATGCCATAGGATACCAAAATAAGTTTTAATACATACCACAGAGAATAGAATTGTTACCCTAAAAATCTGTGAGTTTTCTTCAATTCATTCAACAACCATTTAATCAAATACTATGTGCAAAGCTCAGTGTGTTAAGTGCTCAAGTACGAAAGTTTTTGCTTCTCGTTTCCATCTAATACTTTCACTTCCAAGCTAGTTGGACTGATGACCCTAGGTCAGTCATTTCTTTAATTTACATACATTCTGAAAAGGTACAGCTCAGGGAGATGGCACATGTGCTCTGGCTCCTCACCTATTATACCAGTTAAAAAGGAGCCAGTTCATCCCCTCAAGCTGGTACTCTCGAAGTTGATTATTGTTCTTGTATTCCCGAGACTTCTCAAGCTTCTGCCACGAATCTGAAGCTGGACGCTCCTAATAAACAAAGCAGAGAGCAAAATGCATGGAAAGACAATGCTTTATGGGAACTTCACATGTATGAGTACAGACACAAGAAAAGACTGAGAGAGAAGCAAATCTCAACATTCCTATCAAATTTGCAAATCAGTTAAGAAGGGTATTGGGCCTCAGCTGCTTCCCTGAATGCAAAACAATGCTGAGATTATTTTAGCCCTGAATGTGTTGTGCTATATTCGTGGTGTGTGTGTATGTGTATGTGTGTGTTTACAGGGAGGAGGGACAAATGTGATTTTATCAGTTTAAGGAGCTCTCTCTGTGAAATTTTATCTATCAATGCAGATTGATACCTTCTCTGCAATTTATAATCACTTGTGCTAGTTCACAAAGGCATTAAGTATAAAAGGCAGGACTTGACCCTCAGAAGCCAGGTCTTCCTCACACACCAACTCTATCTATTAGACCACACCACCTCTCTTTATGTAAATAAACTTTTGAAATTAACTTATTACTTTTCTAATTTTAATTTTTTTCATAGGGGCCAACACTGACTTTCTTTATTTGCTTCTATTTTCACAATCTACTCTGCCTACTTGGGGGTGGTTTCCTTCTTTGTGCACAGTGCATCAGTTTAGCAGTATGTTGAGAATGCTCCACAACATAAGAGTGTAATGAGTCTTCCAAATTGTATCCAAATGGAGTCCTTTTCCTAGTTTAAGCTAATATACATATAAGTGCACATTACAGACCCCAGAGATAGCTTCCCAATACATAGTTAATTCAAGACAGTCTGAAGTGCTGAATCTTAAGAGGTAATGAACATTTTACAGAGGGCCTAATGGAAATGAGATGCAATAAAACCAGTATTTTACTTATTGGGAGCCTCACCTCCTTGTCAACAGAAATTCCTTGAATTAAAAAGAAGAAATGACACCATTTATAAACGGAAACATTCTAAATAAGTAAGACTCAACAGGCAAGTTAAGTACAAAGCTTATAAGAAATTACAGAGCAAGCAATGAGAGGATTATCTGATACTCATTATAACGAAAGACTGACCTTATTTCCTTTTCATGGCACAGTTAACTGAGATTGGTACATAAGGGGGAATACCACAGACAAAGAACGTCACATTATGTCAGCAAAGCATTCAACAAAACTCCTATGATTTTTTGTAGATAAGATGGTGAAATAGAAACCTATGATTAGGTAGATTTACAATTAATCTAACAAACATACTCAAAGGTACTGACGGCAAGATGGAAAAAAGTGAACAGACTAGGTAGTAATGCCACATAGCCATGGACTTGGCTTATTCTATCAATAAACTAGATGAAGACATTAAAAAAGTATCATTTGTCAGATTTGTGGATAACACAATGATGAAAGATATATTTAATATAACAGATCAAAGAATCAAGATGCAAAACGGCTTCAGCAGTCTAGAATGCTGGGCTTAATAAGCTCCTAAAAAGAAATGTAGTACAGATTAATGTAAAGTCTTACTTTCAGTTTTTAAAAAATCAGTTTTGCAAGATAAGGAAGTCTTAGAATCATTATTTTTGAAATCAGAAGATTTCTGTATTCCAATATTTGAAAGGCTGTCATAAAGAAGAGAGATTATTCATTTTACATAGATCTACAGAACATTATTGGGACTGCAGAGTAGAATGTACAGCAAGGTAGATATTATTGTGAATAATTCAAGAAGTATTTACTAAATGTCCACTAAATGTCAGAATTTTAGTGCTGGAACAGCCTTAGAAATGTCTTAGAAGTAGAGCTCCACTTTCTCATTTTAAAGAGGAGAAAACCAAGGTTTAAAAAAGGTGAAATTATCTGCTCAAAGTTTACACAACTCCGAACACACTTAACACAGGCAATATACAATAACTACAGTCTTCTTGACTTCTGAGAAGCTAGATGCTGAACCAAAAAAAAAAATCCAAAACAAAACTCAGGTAATGCTAACACATGAATCTTTATAATATACCTTTTCCATGTGAAGATCCCAAACAGATGTCAATTATGGTTAGGCTACTAACTGGAATATTAAGGTTTATTCTCTAATAATTCCCAGGCCATATTTCAAAAACAGACTTGTACATTCCCGGGTTTGGCTGAAGAGCCTCAGGTCTATCCTCATAGAAAATATTTGACTGCAAGTAGAGCATTTTGCAAAAACTGAGACTTTTGTACATTTGTTTCAGTTTAGGGTTCCTCATATAGGTGAGGTAACTCCAGGTAATTGCAACATTTGATACAGTCCTGCAAATTACCACAAGAAAACTCAGAATCTTGAAGCTGTAAAGTTTTACAGGTCATCCAGGACAAACTTCTGCTTCATGATTATGAATCCCTAGCCTGAGAGCAGTGACCATGAAAAAGATCTGAGGGTTTTGATGGACTACAAATTCAACATGATCCAAAGTGATCAAAGGCTAACACAACATTAGGCTGAATTATTAGAAATATTAAAGGAAGCAAGAACACTAACAATAAGAATTTATATTTGTATACTATCTTACTTTTTACAAAGCACTTTACATACACTATTTAAATACCAGTCCCACTGTGCTTTGTATAGGTCAGATTACAAACAAAATATTATGTTCAATTCTGGGTGCTATATTCTAAGAAACAAGAAAAACTAGAATGTACCCAAAAGAAAATGACTGGGTTGTGAGGGATCTTGAAAGTAGGTTGTACAATAAACATCTTAAGGAACTGGGAGCTGTTACATCTAGAAAGAAGTCCTTGTGAGGGGTCTCTTCAAATATTTAAAGGCCTCTCCTATAGAGGGAGGATTACTCATTTTGTCTACATAGCTCTATTAGGCTCAAGAGATAGAAGTTAACATTATAGACATTACATTCTTGATTACAGTAGATATACTTCTTGATAATGAGAAAGATGGGAACAGATGAAAAGAAGAAATGGCAAGGGAGATGGAAAAGAAGTCAAGAGATATTTTTGTTGCATTATCTTTATCTATGGCTATCTTTGCAATTGTGGCATTTCTGAGATGATTTTAAAAATTAAATATGAATAGAAACGTGTCTTGTTCTGATTTCCAAGAGCAGGGCAAAGTAAAAGAGTACACAGAGTAGGACAGGAGTGTCACTTATTATCTATATGTCAACTACTTCTGAGGAAAGGAATGTATGAAAAAGGAGGGCTCATTAACCTCTGGTGACTGCAGAAGTGGCGATCAAAGCAAGCGTGACTGAGCTGTGCCCTTCAACGTGTCACACAGCCCAGGATGCTTGTTTAATGGCAAGCTTTAATGTAAGATATAAGATTCCTTATAGAACGTATCTTTTATTGCCCTAAGTTTTCCATATTTACCTTATTATTTGATTTGTGCCAAAGTATTTGCCTTTTCTTCTAAATCAGGGGTTCTTAACCCAGAAGACATGAATTTGTTTTTAAAAAATGTTTTCATAATTATTTCAATAGAATTGGTTACCTTTATAATGTCATATATTGTATTTTATGCATTTAAAAACATGATTCTGAGAAAGGTTTCACAGTATCTTCAGACTGCCCAGGGAGAGAGGAGTCCATGACACAAACAAAGATTAAAAAGCACTGTTTCAAATGGGCTTTTATTTATTGGTACTCTATGAGATTCTGGAAGCACTGGAAATAAGCAATAACTTATAAAACAGACCCTGTGTTCCTTAAAAGTTAAAGATGTAAAAGAAACAGATTCATCATTGGCAAAGGAGATATGCCCCATGATTTACAAATCATCTATTGCCCAGTTCCCCCCATATTTAGGGGAAAAGGGCATAGATTATATTTTTTGATATTCAGATTCTCTTAACTGTTAAAGGTAAGAGGTTAAAGCAGAAAAACAGTATTGAATTGAGCAGTAAATTATTTTCTTGAAGGAATAATGGGCGAATGCCTATACTGAGTGGCAGACTTGGGGTTGACAGCACCTGCTTAAGTGCCATCCGGCAGCAATTATGTCCACAGACAAGGTCATGACTCAGTCATCTGACCTTTGTGAGCTTCAGGTTCTTAATTGCTAAGATGGCGATAACAGTACCTACTCTCACAGGTCTGCTGAGGGACAAACGAGATTAGCATGTATCAAATGCGCTGCAAAACTTAATGGTGGATATGTAACACTTTGCCATTGATTCATGGCTTACATCAGTGATAAAAATCTAACTTTTATTCGGTCCAGATAAGATGGAGTTTGTGGTAGGTAGGAGGAAGCAGCTAGAAAATATGGCCATGGTAACTATGTTAACTTCATTTGAGGGCCAGTCTTTCTTTGCCACAGAAGTTCACACAATCAACCTTAAAAGTTTCCTAAAGCTGTAGTTACTACTAAAAGTTTAAGTGAGAATGTGGTGACTATGGCTTTTCTGAACTGCGGACTTCACAACAAATATGCAGGCTTTTGGCACTTCTAGTTCGGACCGTTATTAAAAAATTCTTTTTAACTGAAAATATCTGGCACAGAATTAAACCACTCAGTATAAAGCTGGTATTAAATAATAAGCACAACATTCCAATTATGAGCTTTCATACAAGTGCAAAAATCCATTAACACTTCCTCAGGGGACGTGACTGAATCTAATACTACAGAATACATAGTATGGGGCAAGGTACTAACAGGATCATACAAAATTCATAATTATGGTTATTTGGATTTCATGAAAAAACAATACATTCCACAAATAATATATCTTCAAGAAGAGAGCATTAAATTCTTCTGCTCTCTTTTACTAACTTTTCCATTCCAACTTAGCAAAGATAAGATTCTCTAGCACATTCAAGACTCTTCCTCTCTAAGTTACTACAAATCAATCCAGCAAGCACTGAAAAAAACCCAATACAGTCTATGCTCTCAGGAAGTTTACCTTTTACTCAGGGGAACATGGTATATACAAATAAGCAAATGCAAACCAAGTAACAGAGCCAGGTGGGGAGCAGTAGGGTGAGATTAGGCAGCCAGCATTAACAATGGGGATGATGAGAAAAGGTCTTGTGAGTAAAGTGGAACCTGAACTGAACCTTAAAGGGATGTAGGGATTCCCAAAAGCCTCCAAAAGAAGTGAAGAGGAAGAATATTCTAGGCATGGAAACTAGAATGGGTAATTAGGTACGAGTCAGAATGCCACATATGGCCAATTTAGCTGAAATAAAGAGAGAGCGCTTGAAGGGAATGATATGAAATCAGCATGGAAAAGTGGGTGGGAGTTAGAGTGTGAAAAGCTTTAAATGTTAATGAGAAGAGCTTGTATTTTATTCTAGGAAAAATAAGAGATCCACTAAAGTATCCTGAGTAGTAGAATGACCTGATCCTCACTCTTGCAGACAAATGATGGCAGCAAAGACTAGAATCAGGAAAACCAATCAAAGGGCTCCTCTATTACTCTAGGGTCCTGGCAGTTACTGACATAGTATTTTCCTTTAGAATTTCTTGTTATCAAATATTTTATGAAAAGAATATTAATATTTTGTTTCGAGGTTTACAAAGCATAAGCCCCAAGATTTCATGTGAAAGTAGAATCAGCATTAACTACAGCAAATCACAGGGTACACATTATCCTACTAGAGCTATCCAACTGTCACTAATTTGAACTTGATATACAATTTATTCAATAAGAATTTATTAAGAGACTACTGTTCACAGAACACTTGGCTAGGCTGAGGAAGATGGACAAAATTCAAGCAAGACTGTCTGCTTTCACGAGGCATACAATCAAGGAAGGGGTGAGATCTACACAGAAAACTGATATGCATGCCTCAAAATAGGGCAAACAAAATGCACGGCTAAGGGAGGAGTCTTCACTGGGAGGGAAAGGTCATTACCAAGATGTGTATGTGCATGCATGTGTACAGAGAAGACTTAGGAAGGAAGTGACATTTGGGTTTGGCTTTCAAAGGGTGAGGAGGCAGAACAGGACATTTGGTGCACATGAAAAATGCAAGCAAAGGGTGATGGGGATGAAAGCGTGTGACCTGACTAACAGGCATACAGACATTCCCTCCCTATGAACTGTCATTACTGATATCACTTGTTTCTCTGCCCTTATTCAAAGGAAAAGTTAGTCAGTCCTTCCTTGCCTCCTCTGAACGAATTTTTACTGGAAGACTTTATCTCTACTATTTCTTGCCCTTAGATTCTTTTTTTTTTTTAATTCTTTGAGATAAGCCTCATCCTTGCTAGGATGGCAACTTAAACAAAACAAAACAAAACAAAACAAAGCTCTCCTGTTTAACTGCTTTTATTTTCAGCTCCAACAGGCATGTCCCACCTTGTGGAAGCATAAAACAAATTTGCTGGGGAACATAGCAATGATATCGTGAAAGAAATTCCCAGGTGGCCAAAATGTGGACAATAAAAGCTTAAGTTGGCCTGTACAGAGATGTGAGACTATGACAGTTGGTTGGGGTTACTGACAGCATAACAGATCTGAAACTTGACACCCAATCATCAGAGAGACCATTTAAGTTTATGGTCATAATAGGGTGGGGGCAGGAAAAGGGAGTATCTGGTTTCAGGAAAAGCAGTAGAAAATCAAACAACATCTAGGAAGGAGGCTGAGGAGGAATAACTCCTTCCAGCGTAAGAATACCCTAAACTCCAGCTCACTATCTCATTAAAGATAAAACCTCACATGAATATGAACATTTCTACCCCCAACAAAAATTCATCGTCTATAGCTGGGGAAGAATGATCCATTCTCCCCAGAGGAAAAAAGCAACGGAAAATTACTGAGACCTAAGGCAAAGTTTGGCAGAACCACAGTTGATCAGAGACAGGCCCTAGGGATTCAGGAGCTAAGATTTTTGACACTTTGTCTTCCAGTGATTGGAAAAATACAGCAACTACTAGAATAATGACTTTTAACTTGAAGAAAATTGAATTAAAACTTTAAAAATTCTCAAGGAATTTTTTTCTAGCATTCTTTATTATATTCCTGAATCTGCTAGGCAGAGAAATTAACTCAGTGTTTCCTCTGTAAACAGATTTTCTTAGGTTAACAGTCCCTTAAAAGCAAACTGACTATAAAATTACTTGCCATCTCTGTGATATTTAAAAATTCAAGCAAAATACAAAAATATTTACACAGGGTACAATATCTGAAAGACTTTTTAGGTGAAGCTTAGTTAGAAAAATATTGCTAGGGAACTTTTATTTAGAATATAGCCCCTGAAATGAAATTTGAACATTTCACTATAGTACTGTTGTTTCCAGATTAGGAAAAAGAAATAAGAAAAAAGATGAACTGATTCACTATTTGATGAAGGAAACAGTGGCATGATTAATGGTAACAAGTGAAGAAAAGAAGACAGCTTCAAAGAAGTAGGGAGGAATTTTGCTTTTGCCAAATATGTTTGATGAAGAAGCAGGAAAACAGTTGGTATGAGGCCAAGCAGTAAAGAAACTCTCCAGTTAAAGGGTTGCACATCCTCAGATGCCCACACCCGTCTTGCATATGCAGATACAAATGACCACTCTTCTGTTTCATGATCAGTAAGTCCACATGCCTAATGCACCTATTATTTAAAGGAGTTAAGTGAAAAACAGAGGCATATTACCACATGTTTAATTTCAGGAAGAATTTGAAGAGACTCAAATTCTTTCACTTTAGCTGGATCAACATCTTCTTCCAATTCCCAGGTACTTTCTTCA
Organism: Phascolarctos cinereus; assembly: GCF_003287225.1. NCBI lineage: Eukaryota > Metazoa > Chordata > Mammalia > Diprotodontia > Phascolarctidae > Phascolarctos > Phascolarctos cinereus. Next base: position 322,168,002 of record NW_027555625.1, read on the forward strand.
TATGGCAGGGAACACCACTTCACTAAATAATGAGTCACCTCCTGATTGGGAGCAAAGAGGAGAGAAGAGAAATCCGAGTCACTTACCACAAGAACACAGGGACTAGGACTGGTGCTACCTTGGCCAGGTATTTGAAAATCACTGCAATTAGATAACAGATGTGTGGAATTCAAAGAAGGGTTACAAAATTAACGTTGATGGAATAAGTACTACCCCAACACACAGCAGGAATGAAAGACACTGCAGGGAGCAGAAGTACTTACTTCCCCTGTATCAGAGTCCTTGGTGTGGGCCACTTCTAAGATACGATCAACTTCTACATAGTCTGGATTGAACAAATCTTCGTCAGGCTAATGCAAACAGAAGAAGGCCGTTAAAAAAAGACTTCCTCAATTCCCTTCAACCCCATACCCAGTGTTTTTCAAAATGCCATTAGGTCAAAAAAGCCCATCCATTTGCATAAAGACAGATATTTCTTTAAAAGTTAGCTAACAAATATCTGTTCTCTTCTCTCAAGATCTACCACATTACAATTCAGGACCTGCCATCTTTAATATTAAAAGTTTCAAGAAGGCAAAGCATAATTTTGCTTGAGCTGCTTTATACAGGACCCAAAATAGCACCATGCATATGTTAGAGAGGATCCTTATGTTCTCTCTTATTTCCCCTATAACTCCCTCTACAGATCATAGGAAACAGATTTAAAGGTAGAAGGGAGCTCAGATGCTGTCTTGTACAATTTCTTCATTTTACATATGAGGAAACAGAGACACTGAAGTGTGATGAAATGACTTGCCTGAGGTTACACAAGTAGTGTCAGATGAACACCTAATTTCTGCCTAAACAATTTTAGTGGTTAGGAGATCACTACCCCAACAAGAAACATTTTTAAAAAAAATTATTATTCTTAACTTGGCCACTATTGGCAAACATAGGCACCATACCATACAAAGAAGAACTGAAAGAGGTCTGAATCTGAAACTCCATATCTCCATTGCATACAACTGGCATTTCTTTAAAAAAATTATAAAATAAATCCCATACATAAAAGTTCACTTGCTTATCTGAGTTTCCTTAACTTTCCTCTTTTTACTTAAAAAAAAATGCTACAATGATCTACCTTTCTTTTCTTTTTGTTCTAGCTTCACTGTCATTGATATCATTGACATATCATATCATTGACATTGATATCCCCCTTACTAACTTCCATCCCTCCAAACAAAACAAAACAAAATAACCCTTGTACAAAATAAGAAGAATCAAACAAAACAAATCCACATACTGGCCAAGTCTAAAAATGTGTATCTCAACCTAATCCTTGAGTTCTCCACCTCTCTGTCAGGCTATAGGTAGTAGACCTCATCTTCAGTCCTCTGCAGTCATGGCTATTCACTGCACTGATCAGAGATCTTAAGTCTTTCAATTTTGCTTTTCTTTACAATGTAGTTACTATATAATTTTTTTTTCTGATTCTGCTCACTTCACTGTGCATCATCAAAAAGCCTTTTCAACATTTCACCAAAACTCATCAAAACTGTATATTTTGTTTCCTTTGAAATTTTAAAAACAAAAAAAATGAAATGAAACATTTGCATAAAAATTGTCTCCAATTTGAAAGCAAGAGATTTCACATTTAGTTTAAGAATAATGTGACTATTTTTTTGATGAAAGAGCATGCAAATTGCTCTCGTTTAAGTTATTGATCTATATGCTGTTAAATTCCTAAGAAATGTTCTGTTTAGTGGCTGAAGCCAAGATGGTGGAGAGAAGACAGGGACTTGCCTAAGCTCTCCCCCAAAGCCCTCTAAAGACCTTTAAATAATGTTCTAAGACAAATCCTGGAGTACCAGAATCCACAAAAGTAAAGATGAAACAATTTTCCAGACCAAGACACCTTAAAAGTTTGGCAGGAAAGGTCTGTGACACCAGAGTGAGAGTGCAGCACAGGTCAGTGTAGGCCACACCAGAGCAGACCACACCCCAGCAAACCAGGAGCAGGCCTTGGGAGTGAATGAATCAACAGGGGCAGTGGCTGTTTCCAGATATCTCAGTGAATAGACAATAAGTGTGGTAGGGTCGAACAATTCTTCAAAAGGAGATTATAGGGATCTCTCTGCTGGCACTGGGGACAGGATTCTGTTGCTTTCTCCCTACTCAGCTCTTGGTGGCAGTCCCAGGGCAAGGAGGAGCACTAGCAGATCAGAGCTTGTGGCCACAGGGCAGCAAGGACCCTCATCACAGTTCCAGGACAGAAAAGAGTGTTTGTGGAAGCTCACAGACCAGGATAGTAGTAAACACACCTCTCCTTAGATCATACCATCTTGGATTACAGGTCCAAAGAAATACCTACGAAAATAGCTCACAAAATCTCTGAAGCTTGGGACAGTGTGTCCTGTACCCTGAAAGCAGAGCCCCACTTCAGCAAAGAGTTAAAAGTCAAGAAATAGGCTGAGAATATAAGCAAACAACAGGAAAAAAATCTGATCATAGAAAATTACTATGGTGACAAGAAAGATCAAAAGGCACACTCAGAAGATAACAGCAAAGTCAAGATTCCTATGTCCAAAACATCTGAGAAAAATATGAATTGGTCTCAGGCCATGGAAGAGCTCAAAAAGGATTTTTAAAATCAAATAAGAGAAGTAGAGGAACAACTGGAAAGAGAAATGAAAGTGATGCAAGAAAACCATGAAATAAAGCTTGGTAAAGGAGGCACAACAAAAATACTGAAACAAATAACACTTTAAAAAACAGAATATGCCAAGTGGTAAAAGAGGAACAAAAATCCAATGAGAAGAAGAATACCTTGAAAAGCAGAATTAGCCAAATGGAAAAAGAGCCACAAAAATTCACTGAAGAAAAGAACTCATTAAAAAATAGAATTGGCCAAATGGAAAAGGCGGTACAAAATCTCACTGAAGAAAATAATTCCTTAAAAATTAGAATTGAGCAAGTTGAAGCTAATGACACTACGGGACATCAAAAAACAATAAAACAAAATCAAAAGAATGAAAAAATAGGAGACAATGTGCAATATCTTAGTAGAAAAAAAAACTGACCTGGAAAACAGATCCAGGAGAGATAATTTAAAAATTATTGAACTACCTGAAAGCCATGATCAAAAAAGAGTCTAGACACCATCTTTCAAGAAATTATCGAGGAAAACTGCTCTGAAATTCTAGAACCGAAGGGTAAAATATAAATTGAAAGACTCCACTGATCACCTCCTGAAAGAGATCCCAAAATGAAAACTCCCAGGAATATTGTAGCCAAATTCCAGAGTTCCAAAATCAAGGAAAAAATATTGCAAGCAGCCAGAAAAAAATAATTCAAGTATCACAGAACCACAGATAGGATAACACAAGATTTAGCAATTTCTACATTAAAGGATCAGAGGACTTGGAATATAATATTCTGCAGGGCAAAAGAGCTAGGATTACAACCAAGAATCACCTACTCAAAAAAACTGAGTATAATGCCTTTCAGGGGGGAAAAAAATGGATATTCAATGAAATAGAGGACTTTCAAGCATTCCTGATGGAAAAAACCAGAGTTGAATAGAAAATGTGACTTCCAAATAGAGGACTCAAGAGAAGCATAAAAAGGTAAACAGGAAAGGGAAACCATAAGGGACTTAATGAGACTAAACTATTTACATTCCTACATGGGAAGATGATACTCGTAACTCATAAGAAATGTCTCCTTATTAGAGCAGTTAGAAGGAGTATATAGAGAAACAGGGCATAGGTTTGAGTTGAATATGAAGAGATATTTTAAAAATAAAATTATGGAGTGAGAAAGAGGAACGCACTAGGAGAAAATGAAAGGGAGAAGTAGAATGGAATAAATTACCTCACATAAAAGGGTCAAGAAAGAGCTATTACAGTGGAGGGGAAGATGGGGGATCTGGCAGGGAACATTTGAACCTTACTCTCATCAGAACTGACTCAAAGAGGGAATAACATACATACCCAAATGGATACAGAAATCTATCTTACCCTACAGGAAAGTAGGAGGGGTAAGTAAGAGAAGGGGTGAGGGTCTTCATAGATGGGAGGATAGACTGGGGGAGGCAACAGTCAGAAGCAAAATATTTTTGAGGAGAGACAAGGTGAAAGGAGAGAGAGAATAGAATAAACATGGGGAAATAAGAAGTAGGGAAATACTGTTAACAATCATAACTGTGAAAAAAATTTTGAAATTTCGCTGATAAAGGCCTCATCTCTCAAATACATAGAGAAATGAGTCAGATTTATAAAAAAAGCCATTCCCCAATCCACAGATGATGAAAAACTATGAAGTCAATTTTCAGAGGAAGTAATCAATGCTATCTAGAACCATATAAAAAATGTTCTAAATCACTATTGACTGGAGAAATTCAAATTAAAACAATACTTCAGTACTATATCACACCTATGAGATTGGCTAATGGGACAGAAAAGGAAAATGATAAATTATGGATGGGAGGTATGAAGATTGAGACACTAATGCACTGTTGGTGGAGTTGTGAACTGATTCAACCATTATACAGAACAATTTGGAACTGTAGCAGCTCTTTTCTGGTGGCAAAGAACTGGAAATTGAGGGAGTGCCAGATCAATTAGGGAATGGCCGAACAATTTGTGGTATATAATTATAATGGAATACAATTGTGATATAAGAAATGATGAGCTAGATGCTCTCAGAAAAACTTGGAGAGATTTACATGAACTGATGCAAAGTGAAATAAGCAGACCCAAGAGAACACTGTATACAGTAACAGCAATACTGTAAGATGATCAACTGTGAATGACTTAGCTATTCTAAAGCAATACAGTGATCCAAGACAAATCTGAAGGACTTAGGAAAAGTAGTATCTATCTCCAGAGAAAGAACTGATAGAATCTGAATACAGATTGAAACAGACTTATTTTTCTTGGGTTTTTATTTTGGTTTATGTTTTCTTTTCAACATGACTAATATGGAAATATGTTTTGCTGATTACACATGTATAACCTATATCAAATTGCTTGCCTTCTTAATGAAGGTGGTGGGGAGGGAGAAAGAAAATTTGAAACTCAATTTAAAAATGAATGTTGAAAATTGTTTTTTTATGTAATTGGGGAAAAATAAAGTATTAAATTTAAAAAAAATGTGCTGTTGAATTTTCACATTCCACTTGGCAGCACCCAATGTGTATCTAACCTTATGTAGCCACTGATTCACTTAAATACTGGATGATCACTGCTTTTCTTTAGTATTAATTTGGACTAAATTATACCAGAAAACAGCAGGTTCAACAATGTGAGAGAAACAGTGGATTTACAGAGCCTCAACTTCAATTAATAAATTACTCAAACCCCTAAGCCAGATTTTCAAAACTCAAAGAACTAAAGCTACATTAATTATTAAATGTCATTTTACCTCAGTAAAAATGTGCTTCATTTGTGCTTGCTTATTTCTGAAGCGCTTTATCTTCTGAGAGATCCGAGGGTCTTTTTCCAGCTCTTCCATCGTTGCCCATTTACAATGCAAGTAGGAACTGCCCAAAGATACAAGGACATTTAATCCAGGAACAACTACACAAATGTGTTATTTGTTTTAATTGTTTAAAATTCAAACTATTAAACATAAAAGCAACTGACTGGTTCTAAGATTCAAATCTAGTTTCTGATGCCAAGATTCAGTATTGTTATTATATCAATTTTGCTATTTATGACATCTACACATGTGCCTTTAAGGAGTCTGCCCTTTAGGACAGGGAAAAGCTGGGGACAAGTTATAAGGGCTTATGAATCCCTAGCCTGAGAGCAACTCCCTTAGCCTGAGAGCAGTGACCATGAAAAAGACCTGAGGGTTTTGGTGGATGACAAGTTCGACATGATCCAAAGTGATCAAAGGCTAACATAAGAATTGACATTAACAGAGCAATGGTGGGCACAGACTTTAATGGCCATCACTGAGAGCAATAGATAAGCAGAAGAAAATGAAGAGAAGTGGAAGATCAAGAAGAGAAGAAAGACTATACTTCAGTAAAACTCAAGAAGATAAAAATTTTAAGGGTCATCCTAAAAATACATGAAAGATGTCGACATGGGACATTTTGTTAAAAATGGGGAAAGCATCCTTTTTATGTGAAGGAAATGTAAAGGAAGAAATTAAAAGCTGTAAACAAGTAAATACATACAAGTTTCTGTACTTGACGTAGAATAGCTCCATGTCAAAAGGAAGCTCCCCAGGGTGAACCTGTGGCCAACAAGCAGATTATCAATTCTGTCCCTGTGGCAGGTGCTACTCTGCATGAATAATTCATGTGCTAAATGAAAATACATAAATTTTAAGCAAGGATTACTTAAGAAAACTTTCACTTTCACAGGCCTTTTACTTCTTGCTGATAACTAAAGACTGTTTCATGGAGGTGAAACACAGTTAAAAACCACATGGATTAAGGCTCCATATTTCTATAGTCTTGCAAGCCTCAAAATAGGACTAGATTTATCTTATTCCTCTGATCACACAGCTAGCATAGATGATTAGGATAAACCTAGAGTAAAAGGGAATACTTATATAGCCACACCCCACATAACAATGGTCCAGCCAATATTATTTAGCAATAGTATCATCAATAAGCCATGACTCCAAACCCCAATCCATTTGAATGAACCACGACTATAACACCACAAGGCTGACTTCCCATTGTTCCTATGAACTAAGTATCCTAGACCTAAGTAGGTGCTGCTCTGCCTGACATCAGGAAAAGTATGCCTTGATTTATAATTTTTCTTATGACAGCCCAATAAATCATCTGTGGCAGTGAGGCTTAAACAAATGAAACTTACTTCCTTAAATATTTAATTTAAGGATGAAAAATAAGTTTTCATTGATACCATGCCTCAATATTCTTCTGTCTCTAAAAATTTTCTTCCTGAGATGCTATCTGCTAATTCTGGGATACTTTACTTTAAACTAATCAAACCAATCTAGGAGACTTCTCTGGTATACCACTCACTGTCTACCCTCTTAGCCCTCAACTGAATTCTAATGAAGGTAGCAATTATGGAATAGCTACCTCTAGATGCAAAGGCAAAGGAAAAACAATAATTTTGCTCTTATTAAGTTATATAACCCAAAATTTATTATGAAGGACAAATGGATGACAAATGTCAAAAAATATTCTGGCATAATTCTCACTCCTACCATCCCTATTCCAACCTCAATTTCTCCTTTCTGCCCATCCCCCATGCCCCTACTACACTTGTGCATATTTCCAGATGGCTGAGTTAGATGAAAATTACAACTCATAAGCCACTGACCTCCTTCTGTACCATCTTGGATGCCAGAATCTTCTCAATGATATTAGCATCATCTTCTGGAGGCTCCTAAAGAAAAGGGTTAAAGTAATGGTCATTATTCTACTGACACCAAGGAAGATTTCATCTGAAGTACTATAACTGGCAATTTTTGATCTAGAAGTTTACTAATCCTTAGTAACCATCAGCACGTAAGGTGAATAAAATAATCTTTTATAACATGTTTATGGCTACACTGGAGGGGTTCTAGTGCTGCATAAAAAGATGATGGACACAAAGCACAATAGATAGCACTAAGTGGAAAACTTTCAAATTACAAGGAACCCTCAGAAAGGAAAAAATCCTAATTAATAATATAAAATGTTACTAAGTACTCTAATAATAAGAGCAAGAATTCACATTTACATACTACAGCACTTTATAGTACAAAAAAAGCTTTCCTCATAGTTATCCTGTGATATAGGTAGTATAAGCAATACTAACCCCATTTTACAGTCAAATACATAGAAAGTCAGAGTGGTTAAGTGGTCTGCTCATTATCAGCCAGGAAATAAGTAGACAGTAGTCCTGGAACACGAGCCCATGTCTAATAGATTCCAAACAAGTCTTCTCTTTTTTTAGAAACAGAAGTGATAAGAAATCACAACAACCCACAAGGTCACGCTTGTTTCCTTTTTAAAGTCCATATATAATACATTCCATATGATACTTTCAAAGCTGCCCAGCTTTTCTCCCTCTGAACCTCCTTCTATTCTGTGTGCCTTCTTTTAAAAGCTTCACTGACTCTTTTGTTTCTTTTCCTTCTTTTTGTTGGCATCATTATCACTAGTCCCCCCAACAATCCCTTCCTGCAAAAAAGAACACAAACTTCATCCCTTGTAACAGAAAGGCCATCAAGCAAACAAATTTGCACATTAGTCATGCTCAAAAAACTATTCTACACTTCTGTTCTATCACCTCTCTGTCAGGAAGTGGGAAACAGTCTTCACTTTTGGTCTTTTGGAATTGTGACTAGTCAGAATTGAATTCCCAAGTCTTTCAAAGTTGCTTTTCTTTATATTGCTATAGGTCATTGTATAAATTATTCTCCTGGTTCTGCTTATTTCAATATTCATCAGTTTGTACAAGTCTTCCCAGGTTTCTCTGACTCATTCATCTCTTATTATGCAATAAATAGCATTCCATTATATTCACAGGCTAAACTTTGTGTTTAGCCATTTCCCTACTGACTGGTACCCTATTAGCTTCCAATTTCTTTGTTAGAACAAAAAACAAATATTTTTTGTATATAAGGGTCCTTTTTTTCCTTTGAGCTTTTTGGAGTTTATGTCCAGCAGTGGTATCACAAGGTCAAGGAGTATATGCATAGACAGAAAGAAAATGTTTTATTTTATCTTGTTTGACACCATCTCCTGTCTACAAGAACGCATTCATTATCCAGTTATAAAATATATCTTCTTCCTTGGTCCTCAAATTTTGTGGCATTACTTTTTATATCTAAGTGATATATCCATTTGGAGCTTAATGTGGCATACAATGTGAGATCTTGATCTAAAACTCATTTCTGCCAGGCTGCTTTCCAGTTTTCCCAACAGTTTTTGTTGAATAGACAATCTTTGCCCCACAAAGGAGTCTTTGGATGTGTTAAACTCTACACTACTGTTTGTTTGCTTCTGTATAGTGAATACCTAATTTGTTCCACTGACCAACTTTTCTATTTTTTAACCAATGCCAAATAGTTTTTATGATTGCTGTTTTGTAGGTTAGCTTGAGATCTGGTAATAGTAGATCCCTTTCCTTTCTGCAATTTAAAAATTTCCCTCGAGACTCTTGATATTTTCTTCTCCAGATTAATTTGCTTTATACCTGCTGAGATAATCAAGTGATTTCCAAATTTTTACTATTTATATGGTCTGTTGCATTTAGTTTTCCTAAAATTTAACCAACCATTAATTGTTCATAAATCTCAGATGGTCATAGTATGTATATTTTAAATATGTGCTAAAACCACTTTAATATTTTATATCAACTTTCATTATGGATACTGATCTACAGTTTTCCCTGATTTGTCAACTTCTTGGTTTAGGGATCAAATCATATTTCCATTACTGAAAGAATTTTATAGGCTACCTTTTCCTCTAATTTTTGCAAACTGTTTATTCAATGTTGGAATAAATTATTTTTTGAATGTCGGATATAATTTATCTGGTCTTGTTTTGTTTTTCGTTTTTCCCTTTTGGGAGTTCATTTATGCTTTATACAAGTTCATTTTTTGAGAATGAGTTATTTAAAATCTTGATTTCTTATTCCATTAATCTGCATCTTTTACATTTTCATAAATATTCATCCATTTTATATCAGTTTTGCTAAAACACATAATTGGGCAAAAGAGTTCATAATGATTTCCTTTATTTTTTCCTCCTTAGTTGTGAATTCTCCACTTTCATTTTTGCTGATATTTACTTTTCCACTCTTTAAAAAATTAATTTTAGCTATTTTTTTTTCTATTTCATTAGGTTTTTTCCTTTTGAAAAAATCAGCTTCTGGTTTTAGCTATCATTTCAATGACTTCTTTATTTATTTTATTATTCTATATTTTGGATTTCAGAATTTTTATTTTGGTGTTTAGCTAAGATTTTATTATTTAATTTTTTAAACTTTTTTTTAGATGAATGCTCAGTAAATACACTGATCTATTATTTCTCTTTTGTGTTAATTAAAGTTTTTAAGAGACATGAATGACTTCCGCTTCCAGAAGCCAAGATGGCAGAGTAAGAAGTAAGTCACTCTTACCCTCCTTTATTAATCTCTGAAAGCCCAGAAAATATCACCCCAGGAAAAACCCTGGAACAGTTGAACCAGAAGAAAGACGGGGTGCAGTAGTCCAGTAGCCCAGGTAGCTTGAGAGATGAACCAGAAAGGCCCCTCTTGCCCTGAGGCAAGGGGAGCAGTACAGAACAGGAGGTATCCCAGCAAGCTAGCAGAAAGTCCCACTTCAGCATACCAGGAGGAGATCTTGAAACCCAGGTGGTGGAGCAGGCAAACACCAACACCTGGACCTCTGAGTGCCTCAGTGAGGATGGGGGAACTGGTGGAAACCAGCTTGGAAAACCACCAGGTGCCTTGGCATTCTACAGTAACCAGGTCTCCCAGTGCCTCAGCAAAACTAAGGGAAGCAGCGCTCCAATGGGCTCCAGGCTGATAAACATCCTGCAACATCCATCTGAAAGGAGCTGAAGAAAGTGAAAGGAAGAAAAGGCCTGGGTGAGCAGGAAATCTCCAGGGGCCACACTACCCAATCCTACCCCTAGAGTTCCAGTGTTACTGTTTCCAGCCCAACACCAGGTAAGCTGCCAGAACCCTACAGACTCCAATTGCCAACAGTTGAGGCCCCAGCACACAAAGTCAGTGACCAGACCCTAGGCTCCCAACACAAGAAGCCTGGGTCAGTGCCCCTGCTCCCCAGCAGGAGAACTCAATCTCTTTAAAGGCCAGGAAACAAGCAAACACCATGAGCAAAAAGAAACACACAATGGATTCTTATTATGGGAACAGTGAAGATAATAAGCTCAAGGCAAAAATTCTGAAGAGGACAACACTGTCAACAAACCCACATCTGGAACCTCAAAAGGGAATAGAACTGCTCTGAAGCCCAAAAAGCCTTCTTAGAAGAGCTCAAGAAGGATTTTAAAAGTCAAATGAGAGAGGTAGAAGAAAAAAAGTGGGATAAGAAATAAGAGGTATGCAAGAGAGAGTCAATAGCTTGGAAAAGGAAGGACAAAAATTAACTGTAGAAAATGAGTCCCTATAAAACACAACTGGCCAAATGAGGAAGGAGGTACAAAATCTAATAGAAGAAAACAATTTGTTAAAAATTAGAATTGTGCAAATGGAAGCTAATGACTCTATGAGAGAGCAAGAATCAGTCAAACAGAAACAAAAAAATGAAAAACTAGATGAAAATGTAAAATACCTCATTGGTAAAACAACTGACCTGGAAAATAGATCCAGGAGAGACAATTTAAAAATTATTGGTCTATCTGAAAATCACAATGAAAAAAAGAGCCAGGACAGTATCTTTCAGGAAATCATAAAAGAAAACTACCCTGAGGTCCTGGAACCAGAGGTAAAATAGCCATAGAAAGAATCCACCAATCACCTCCTGAAAGAGATCCCAAATTGAAAATGCCAAGGAATAAGTAGCCAAATTCCAAAATTATCAGGTCAAAGAGAAAATATTGCAAGCAGCTAGAAAGAAACAATTTAAATATCATGGAACCACAGTCAGGATTACACAGAACCTTGCAGCTTCTACATTAAAAGACTGTAGGGCATGAAATATGATATTCTGTAAGGCAAAGGAGCTTGAATTACAACCAAGGATCAACTACCCAGCGAAAATGAGCATGATCTTTCAGGGGAGGAGATGGATATTCAATGAAAAAGAGGACTTCCAACCCTTTCTGATAAAAAGACCAGAGCTCAATAGAAAATTTGATCTTCAGGGGCAGCTAGGTAGTGCAGTGGATAGAGCACCGGTCCTGAAGTCAGTAGGACCTGAGTTCAAATCCGGCCCAAACACCTGACACTTACACTTACTAGCTGCATGACCCTGGGCAAGTCACTTAACCCCAATTGCCTAAAAAAAGGGAAAAAAAAAAGGAAATTTGATCTTCAAATACAAGACTCAAGAGAGACATGAAAAGGTAAATGGGACAGGAAGAAACAGCATATTATTAATAAGGGCAAACTGTTTACATCTCTACAAGGGAAGATGACACTTGTAACCCCTGAGAACTGTATTGTTATTACACAATATTAAAGTGGTATACATAAAGGGGATGGGTATAAGTTGACTTTGATGTAATGATAAAAAAAAATCTAATCAAGTGGGTTAAATGAATCCAAGTGGATTAATCTGATTTAAGAAAATGTACTGAGAGAAAAGGAAAGGAGTAGGCAGACAAGGGTAAATTACATTACAGGAAAAGACACAAAAACCTATTACAGCAAAGGGAAAGAAGGGAGGGATATGAGCATTGTTTGAACCTTACTCTCATTAGATTTGGCTCAAGAAGAGAATAAAATAAGCAGTTAGGTATAGAAATCTAACTTGCCCTAAAGGCAGTAGAAGGGAAAAGGGGATAGAAAAAGGAGGGAAGAAGTAGTAAGGGTAGAGAGAAAGAAAAGAGAGGGGGCTAATAGAAGGGAAGCAGGACTGAGGGAGGCTGTGGTCAAAAGCAAAACACTAGTGAGGAGGGAAAGGGAGAAAGGAAAAAGAAAAGCATAAAGAAGGGGGAAATAGGATGGAAAGAAAGACACAGATAGTAATCATAACTGTGAATGTGAATGGGATGAACTCTCCCATAAAACGGAAGCACATAGCAGAATGGATTAAAAACCATAATCCTACAATATACTGTTTACAGGAAACACATTTGAAACAGAGGGGACACACACAGGGTAAAGGTAAAAGGCTGGAGCAGAATATATTATGCTTCAGCTGAAGTAAAAAAAGCAGGGGTAGCAATCCTGATCTCAGACAAAGCAAAAGCAAAAATAGATCTTATCAAAAGAGATCAGGAAGGAAACTATATCCTGCTAAAAGGCACCACAGACAATGAAGTAATATCATTATTAAACATATATGCACCAAATGGTATAGCATCTAAATTCTTAGAGGAGAAATTCAGGGAGTTACAGGAAGGAATAGACAACAAAACTATACTAGTGGGAGACCTCAACCTTCCCCTCTCTGAACTATATAAATCTAACCACAAAATAAACAAGAAAGAAGTTAAGGAGGTGAATAGAATATTAGAAAAGTTAGGTATGACAGACCTCTGCAGAAAATTGAATGGGGATAGCTGATGCTGAGTTAAGTGAGAAGAACCAGGAGAACATTGTGCATAATAACAGCCACGTTGTGCAATGACTAATATTGATAGACTTAACATTTCTCAGCAATACAAGGATCTAAGACATCTCCAAAGGCCTCATGATGGAAAATACTATCCACATCCAAAGAAAGAACTATGGAGTTTGAATGCAGATTGAAGCATATTATTTGCTATTTTTTTTTCTTCTGTTGTGTTTTGCTTCTTCTTTCTGGTAGTTCCTGGTATTGGTTCTAATTCTTACAACATCACTAATGTGAAAATGTTTAATAGGAATGCATATGTATAGCCTATATCAGACTGCACGCTGTTTTGGCGAGGGACATGGGGGAAGAGGGGGAGAAAAATTTTAAACTCAAAAGCTTATGGAAGTGATTACTGATAAATCAAAATAAATTAATTAATTTAAAAAAAGAATGCTTAGGGGAAAAAAAAGACATAAATTTTCCTCTCAGGACTTCTTTGGCTCTATCTCAAAAGGTTGCTTCTTTTTAAAAGTTTTTTTAATATTTTATTTCCCCCTCCAATTATGTTAAAACAACATTCATTTTTAAAAATTGTGAGTTCCAAATTCTCTGCCTCCCTCTCTCCCTTACCCCCTCATTGAGAAGTCAATTTGATATGGGCACATAAAACATATGCAGTCACATAAAACATATTCCCATTTTAGTCACGTTATGAAAGAAAATAGACACTTCCCCCTGCCCCCAAAAAATCCAAGAATAAAGATGGTAAAAAAAAAAGTTTGCTCCAATCTGCATTCAGATTCCATCAGTTCTTTCTCTGGAGATGGACAGAATTTTTTATCATAAGTCCTTTGGAACTGTCTTGAATTACTGCACTGCTGAGAATAGTTAAGTCATTCATAGTTGATCACTGTACAATATTCTCCTGGTTCTATTCACTTCATTTGCATCCATTCATGTAAGTCTTTCCAGGTTTTTCGGAAGGCATCGTGCTTGTCATTTCTTACAGCATAATAGTATTACATCACAATCATATACTGTAACTCATTTAGACATTCCCCCAATTGATAAGCAGTACCCCAATTTCCAATTCTTTGCCAGTACAAAAAGAGCTGCTATAAATATTTTTGTACATCTAGGTCCTTTTCCTTTTTTTTTCCTCTTTGGAATACAGACTTAGCAGGGGTATTCTGTGTCAAAGGGTACGCACAGGTTTACAGCTCTTTATGTCTCTGTCTATAGTTCCAAATTGCTCTCCAGAATGGTTGGATCAGTTCACAACTCCACCAATGGTGCCGCAGTGGTTCAATGTTGCCAGAACTATGTGTGGGCAATGCAAGAGAGTCCTCTTCCCTAATCTCCCGTGGGCTTACCATCTGTGGGCTGAGACTCCTTGCCACTGATTCAGTTGCCTCCAAGGCCTGTTACTAGCTTGCCAGGTGTGGCCTGCGCTGGACTGCACTCCGCTCTCACCCCAGTGAGACAGACCTTTCCTGCTGACTTTCTAACTTCTTTTGGTCTGGAAAACTGTTTCACCCTCTTCTTTTGTTAGTTCTGCCACTCCAGAATTTGCTGTGAGGTGTTATTTTGACATTGTTTGGAGGGAAATTTAAGAGTGCTCAGGTAAGTGCCTGCTTATACTCTGCCATCTTGGCTCTGCTCCCCTCTCCCTAAAGTTTTGAAAAACTGCCTCATCACTGCCATTTTCACTGATGAAATTACTTATTATTTGTAAAATTTGTACTTTCACCTAACAATTCTTTAGGATTACATGATTTAATCTCCATCTAAATTTGAATCTTTTATTTAAAGGTGCTTCTGACCATAAACTGTATTGTATTGTGGTCAGTATGTGTGTTTATTTGTTTTGGCATTTGTTTATGAGGTTTTACATGCTAGGCCTATCACATGGTTAATTTTTGTTACGGCGCTACACACAGCAGAGAAATTCTATTTATTTCTATTTCCATTTAATATTTGCCAGAATTATATCTCACTTGATTAAAATTCTGTTCAAGTCCTTATATTGTTTCTTGTTTATCTTTTCATTAAACTTGTCTGAAAGCGGTCCACTGAAGTCTCCAATGATAGTTTTGCTGTCTATTTTTCTCTGACATTGGACTTTTCCCTTTAAATACTTTGATGCCAAGACATTCAGTGCCATGTATTAAGTACTGATATTATTTTCTTATCTACGATGCCTTTAAACATAATGTAGTTTCCCACAAATGTAGTTTAATCTTTTCTAAACATCTATTTTACTGTTGCCTTTATCTTTACAGCCACTTTCTGCTTTTCTGAGTTTGCCTGAAGCACAATAAAAACTGTTCCAGCTCTTATTTTAACTCTACAAATCTTTATACTTCAAGAATTTCTTGTAAAGCACATTTTGTAGAATCATATTTTCTAATACATTCTGATAACCGTTTCTGTTTTTATGGATGAGTCATTCTTTTTATGGTCTTTACAAATAAGGCATGTACTTCCCTTCATCATATACTCTAACCCCCCATCTCTTCCTTATAAAGAAGCCGAGAGAGAAGGAATGTGATCAACGCTAGTTATCTACACTTAAGAGATTTGCTTCTAATAAATTGTCCCACCTCTCTTCTTTTTGTCCA
The DNA here is from genome assembly GCF_003287225.1 of Phascolarctos cinereus. Classification (NCBI taxonomy): domain Eukaryota; kingdom Metazoa; phylum Chordata; class Mammalia; order Diprotodontia; family Phascolarctidae; genus Phascolarctos; species Phascolarctos cinereus. The sequence goes on from NW_027555625.1 coordinate 322,183,775, forward strand.
GATTCAGCTCACTGGTTCTTGTATTTTATTTTTTTAATTGCTCTTCCCCCTTTACATCTTTACTCTGAAGTGGATCTTTGTTTTGTTTGCCAACAGACTATTCTATACAGACTGTGGCCTCATTCTTAAACCCCCTTTCCCTGTCTCATTCCTGCTTCCCGCTGAAGGTTAATGTTCTTCTATACTGACCCTTTTTTTATAAATGTGTATGTTCAACCATCATTTATCTTTCTGACAAGAGTCTCATTCTCCCTACTCCTTCTTCTACATTTGTATATTCTTCTCCATTGAGAAACTGAAGGCTCCACACCCTTGTTCCTCAATTTATCCCAGGTATATCCCTTTCCCCACTACTTTTTCTTTGTTTCTTAATCTCAAGATGGAACATACTCCCAGGCCCTTTGCTGGTCTTATTGACTTCCTCTATGACATTTGAAGACAAAAACATTCTACAGGTACCCTTGTTTCTTTTACCCCTATTAGAATGTAAGTATTCCATCACTGTTTAGTCCCTTCTAATTAATCAAATGTATTTACCTTTCTAGGTTTCTCTTGACTTCTGTGCTAGCATTTGAAAACTTCTACTCAGTTCTGGTCCTTTTTAGCAGTAATGTTTTGAAAGTACTATATTCCATTAAAAGACTACCTCCAGCTCCGTTACTCAGTGGATTATACTAAGTCTTGCAAGATTATTCTTTAGTTACAAATTTTTATTTTTGCTTTCTGGAATGTCACATTCTGAGATTTTCTTAACTTGATAGTAACTGGTGCCAAATTTTCTGAGATCCTGGGAGTCTTTAGTATTCAGACTTTCTTTATATTGACTTAAGAGTAATTTTTCTTTGACTAAGAAGCTCTTGTTTTTAATTACATTACTGGGAGTTTCTTTCAGGAGGCAATGGTGGTTCTCTTCTATTTTCACTTTGCCCCCTGCTTCTAATAGCTCTGGACACTCTTCATTTATTATTTCTTAAAATGTATCATCCAGGTTTTCTGTTTAAGCTATTGTGTTCAGTGATTAATGATTCTTCAATTCTCTTCCTTTCCCTGTTTTCTAGTAGATACCTCATTTTATTCTATTTTTAAAATATTTTTATCTTGTTCTAATATTTCTTGTTGTCTCATAAAATCATTAGTTTTATTTTCTCCATAATAATTTTCAAGGAATCTCCATTATATAGATAAGGTTTTCTACCTTCTCTTTTTTTTTAAAAAAAATCATTGTATTTTAAAAGTTTTAAACTTAACAAGAACAAAAAAAATGAACATTCTCATCTACAAAAAAGAACAGAAAACAGTAGTGTAGATAAAACTGCAAAATTCTCTGTTTTATATATATAGCTTGCTTCAAAAAAAAAGAATATTATAAATTCAACATATTACTATCAAACCCATCCTGCCTCTGTGTTTCCTTCTAGGCACTTAAAAAATGCTTCAATGGTCATATTTTATTTTCATTTTGGGGGGCAAGGGAGACAGTCAAAGGAAGCAATACTGTTATTAGCACCACTCTCTCCTTCCTGAATACCAAACCCCTAATAAAGAAAAGAAAATCAATCCTTGTAAGAAATAAGCATTGTTAAGCAAAACAAAATCACACATTTGCCACATTCAAAACAAATCTCATTCTGCACCTGGCATCCATCACCCTCTGTCAAGACAATCTACTTTCTATTTTAATCTCTTTATCCTCCCAATTCTTTTCTCCAAAGCTCTAACCATTACTGTTTATCCTTTCTTCATTTCTCCCAACTACTCCTGTAGTTCTCTGGACAACTTTTTTTTACCTTTGAGGTTATATTTATAGATGCTGTGGAGTTATTCTATTCTTTTCAGTTTACTCCTTGGGCATTCTTTGACATTTCTTTATAGTATTGCCTTCAGTTTGCTTACATGACTGGCTTCATTTGTGGAGTGGGACTTTGTGTCAGGGCCAGACTCTGTCCTCTCCCACGCTCTTAGATGGAATGGTCAAGTCCTGTTTGGTCCTCAACTCAATCTGGCAGGGCTTTTGGTAATGGTAATTTTTTTTTCTACCTCCCCTATTGCACCTGCACACAAAGTGCTGGCAAGTTTCGGCCCATTTCAATTGTCTGGGTTCAATGTATTATGTTCTTCAGGGCCTTCAATAGAGTTCTCAGTGCAAAATGTTACAATCTTGCAGGTCCTGATCAGAGCTCTGGCAGCCTTCAGCTCTGTTCCATGGTTGTAGTGTTGTACATTTCTGACCCTTTCTGGAGCTCCCTACTTGGAGCATTTTGGTCTTACTGTCACTAGCAAGAGAGCTATGGACTTCCCCTCACCCTGGGCTGACCCAATCGCATCACCACCTTGACCACCATCTCTCCTCAGATGCTAAAGGAGTTAAGTCCAGGATCCCAAACCCAACAGTACTGAAAAGCAATCCCTCTGGAGATTCAGTCCAGCAACTGCTCCTGTAAGTGCTACAGCACAGCTACTGAAGGAAAGATTCTTGTCATCAAAGTCCTTATTAACACTGTTAAATAGTTCAACACTAGGACGGATACGAAAAATCAAATAAAGTCAAATCAGTGTAAGTGACATTAAAGAAGAAGCACTAACCTTTCCTTTCTCACTGTACCCTAAGGATCATGGGATTTTTCCATCTGATTTGCAGCTGAAACCTTCCACGTTTTATCTTCCCCATTAGAAGGTGAGTTTGCCGAGAGCAGAGACTATCTTGCTTTCCTATTTATATCTCCAGTGCTTAGTATATTTATTATATAATTATAATAATATGATAATATATTATAGTACATTTATTATATAAATAAATGCTTATTTATTTATTCACCCCCCAACCTGTACCCCCCAGAGGGCTGAGTGTTTCCCATCCCTCCCACCCAATCCCACTACCCCAAAAAGTTTTACCATCCAGCACTCCAGGCTTCTTACCCCCTTGGAATAAAGTATTATAGGTTTTAGGTGCTCCTACAGCATCAATGGTCAGAGTACTAGCAAACTGATGACTTGTTTAGCTGCCCTCAAGCTGGCTTCTCTGGTAGAGGATATTTATAAACTTCTGCCTACCTTTTAAAAAAATTAATATTTATTGGTATCTTTTGTTCTTACATTGCTTAAATTTCCCCCTGCACATCACTCCCTTCCTGAGAATCATCTCTTTGTAAGGTACACTGTATCTTTAAGGTTCCTTTCATAAAGATCAGTTAATGATGGAAAAGAAAAGGTGTTTCTGTGTAAAGGAAGAGGTTTGTATCAACTGCTAAAGGATAAAATATTGCAGCTGTTGTAGATGAATATTTTGATAACTAATATGAACAGAAAAAGAATTTTGTTTTAACATAAACTTCTAAAAATGTATATGAAGAAACATAGCTTTCAGACAGGATTGGTACAGTTTAGGAGAGCAAATGATCTGTACAGAAGTGAGGTCTGACATGGAACTTGCTGTCAACAATGTGGAGTGATGTGTGGTAACAAGTGAATGTTCTGAAGAAGAAAAAAAGATTATTTATTTATTAAGAAACAGAGAAGAGGGGGGCGGAGCCAAGATGGCAGAGTGAAAGTAGTGACTTGCTTCAGCTCTCCCCCAAACCCCTCCAAATACTCATGAAAAATGGCTCTTAACAAATTCTGAAGCAGCAGAACCCACATAAAGACAGAGAGAAACAAATTTCCAGCCCAAGACAACCTGGATGGTTGATCAGAAAGTTGTATGGCGCCGGGCTGGGAGCGCAGTGCCACGTAGGTGCGCAAGCCACAGCGAACCTGTAGCAGGCCTCAGAGGACTGAATCTCGGGCAACTGTGGAGGTGTTCAGACTTCTCAATCCACGAATGCCAAAGACAACTTAGAAGGTTAGTGGGAAAAGTCTGTTTCTGTGGTGCTGAGACAGGAAGGTGGGGTCTCAGCTCCATTCCCCAAGAGCGTGGCCCGGGGGGGGGGGGAGCTACTTCCCGAGCTTCCAGCCCATAGACTGAGGGGGAATCCAGTGGCTGATCAGAGAGGGGTCGCAGGGATCTCTTTGCCAGTGCTGAGGGCAGGAATCTCTTACTTTGCCCGTGTTTGGATCTGGGTCACAGTTCTGGGCAGCGGTGCTGGGGTGAGAAGAAGTGCTGGCATGGTGGAGCTTATAGTGGCTGTAGAGAGGAACCCCTCCTCACAGTTACAGGACAGAAAGGAGTACCTGCGGTCACAGGCCAGGAAAGGAGTAAACACCTCGCCCCTTATCATATCACCCTGGAAGAACTGAAAATTTACAGGTCCCTACAAGTATCTCTGAAAACAGCTGTATAAACCCCTGAAGCTTGGGACAGTACATTCTCCACATTGGAAGCAGATTCGTACCTTGACAAAGAGTTTAAAACTCAAGTAATTGGCCGGGATCATGAGCAAGAAGCGCAAAAAGAGTAAGACTATATTATCTTACTTTGGTGACAAAGATCAAAATATACAACCAAAAGAAGACAACAAAGTCAAAGATCCTACGTCCAAAGCCTCCAAGAAGAATATGAATCAGTCCCAGGCCTTGGAAGAGCTCAAAAGGCATTTTGAGAAGCAAGTAAGGGAAGTAAAGGAAAAACAGAGTGATGCAAGAAAATCATGAAAAACAAGTCAACAGCTTGCTAAAGGAGACCCAAAAAAAATACTGAAGAAAATAACATTTTAAAAAATAGCCTAACCCAAATGGCAAAAAAGGTCCAAAAAGCCAATGAGGAGAAAATGCCCTAAAAAGAAAAATTGGCCAAATGGAAAAGGAAGTCCAAAAGCTTACTGAAGAAAATACTTCCTTAAAAATTAGAATAGAGCAATTGGAAGATAGTGACTTTATGAGAAATCACGACACAGTAGAACAAATCCAAAAGAATGAAAAATTAGAAAACAATGTGAAATATCTCATCGGAAAAACAACTGACCTGGAAAATAGATCCAGGAGAGAGAATTTAAAAATTATTGGACTATCTGAAAGCCATGATCAAAAAAAGAGCCTAGACATCATCTTTCAAGAAATTATCAAGGAAAACTGCCCTGATATATTAGAACCAGAGGGCAAAATAGAAATTGAAAGAATCCACAGATCTCCTCCTGAAAGAGATCCCCAAAGGAAAACTCCTAGGAATATTATAGCCAAATTCCAGAGTTCCCAGGTCAAGGAGAAAATATTACAAGCTGCCAGAAGGAAACAATTCAAGTACTGTGGAAACACAATCAGGATAACACAAGATTTAGCAGCTTCTACATTAAAGGACCGCAGGGCATGGAATATAATATTCCGGAGGGCAAAGGAGATAGGATTACAACCAAGAATCACCTACCCAGCAAAACTGAGTATAATCCTTCAGGGGAAAAAATGGTCATTCAGTGAAATAGAGGACTTTCAAGCATTCTTGATGAAAAGACCAGAGCTGAATAGAAAATTTGACTTTCAAATACAGGACTCAAGTGGAACATGAAGAGGTAAACAGGAAAGAGAAATCATAAGAGACTTATTAAGATTGAACTGTTTACATTCCTGCATGGAAAGATGATATTTATAACTCATGAGACCTTTGTCAGTATTAGGGTAGTTGGAGGAAAAAAATTATATGTATGTATATATAGATAGATAGAGGGCACAGGGTGAGTTGAAGATTAAGGGGTCATATCTGGAGAATAAAATTAAGGGATGAGAGAGGATTATACTCAGAAGAAGAAAGGGAGAGGTAGAATGGGGTAAATTATCTCACAAAAAAAAACAGAAAAGAAAAGTCTCTTACAGTGGAGGGGAAACAGGGGAAGGTGAGAGGGAATGAGTGAATCTTATTCTCATAGGATTTGGCTTAAGGAGGGAATAACATACACATTCAATTGGGTATGGAAATCTGTCTTACCCTACAGGAAAATAGGGGGAGAAGGGGACAAGAGAGCAGGGCGATGATAGAGAGGAGGGCAGATTGGGAAAGGGGTAATCAGAAGTAAATACTTCTGAGGAGGGACAGGGTCAAAAGAAAGAATAGAATAAATGGGAGGGCAGGATAGGATTAAGGGAAATAGAGTTAGTTTTTCACAACATGTCTACTATGGAAGTGTTTTGCATAACTGCACATGTACAACTTATATTGAGTTGCTTGCCTTTTCAATGAGGGTGGTGGGGAGGGAGGAAGAGAGAAAATTTAAAACCTCAAGGTTTAAAAACATATGTTTAAAAAATGTTTTCACATGCTACTGGGAAATAAGAAATACAGGAAATGGGGTACAGAAGTCTATCCTGTCTTACAGGAAAATAGAAGGGGAAGGGGATAAGAGAAGGGGGAGAGATAGAAGAGAGGACAGACTAGGGCAGGGGATATTCAGAATGCATGCCATCTTGGGGTGAGGGGGGTGAGATGGGGTGAAAATTTGGAACTCAAAAACTTGTGGAAGTGAATGTTGAAAACTAAAAATAAATAAATTTATATATTAAAAAAAAGAAATAGAGAAATAGGTTTGTGAAAAAAAAGACAGTATCAAGGACACTGCAGAGGGGGACCTTTTCAGAAGTAAAGTATGATGGGCACCTCAGTTAATTTGCATATCTGTCACCCAAGGAAAGTGAGTAAAACTAAGAAAATGAGAAATAAACACTTGCGCACTGAGATAAATTTAAAAGCTTGTTAATTTAAAAAGGCCTATTGACTTGATGGGGAAATTGGGGGAGCTGTCACTTTTTAAAGTCAAAAGTGAGTGACTAAGAATTAGGAGGAGGCTTTCCCAGCAAACAGGATAGCAAAGGAAGGAGAGGAACCTTGAGAGAAGAGACAGCTAAAGAAGACAGCAGGGAGCTGAAAAGGGCTCCACCTGAGCAGAGTAGCAGTTACAAAGAGAATGCTTCAGCTGATCAATCCCAAATGGCCAGAAAGAAGTGACTTCATTGGCCAAGAGCTCCAGTGCCCAGCCACCTTGCCTCAGTCAAACTGAGACCTGTTAAGGACCTTAGCTTGAAAAGGCCAAAGTCTCTCAACGCATCCTGGACCATCTCCAGTTGTCCTGATCCATATCTGGCCACTGGACCCCGATGGCTCCAGAGGAGAAAGTGAGGCTGGTGACTTTGCACAGCCCTCCCTCACTTAAATCCAATTCACTTGCATGTTCCGGCATCACCTTCCTGGCAAACAGCAGCAGCAATCCCAGGTGACAGAAAGTTGTGGGCAGCTCTGTGCTACAACCTCTATCTTCAGAAAGGAAAGCAGAAGGGCATTACTGCTTCTTTGATAGCCTGGTGAGGATGGGGAAGGGTGTTACTCTGAGCTCTATTCTGAATGGGTGGCGAAACTTTTGGGAAGGGTGTTGGAAACACCCAGCACTCTGGTGTAGGACACAGAATGAGCAATAAAGGAATGCATTATTAAGTGCTTATTATATTCGATGTCCAAGTGAGTAAGTAACAGTCTGGGCTATTTTGTAGAGCCCAGAGAGAGCCAATTTGTTGAGCTCTTTAGTTCTCTGGCTAGAGACTTGCTATTTACATTAAGAGCTAACCCTTTCTAAGTGTTTTCTTTAAAGGTGGTGATTATTTGAAAGATCTTATGAAAAGTTATGTTCAAGTAAAGAAGGCAATTTCCCCAGATTAAGAGTGGTGAACATCAATAGTCAAGCAGTGAGGAGAGAAGCAGTTTCATGTGGTGCATACGTTCCTGAATGGACAACTAAAACTGAAGCTTGGAGTCTAGAACTGTAAGTCACCTGAATTACATGATTTGGCACTCCTCAAGTGTTCATGTGCTAGGTTCCTGTAATTGGTTTAAGAGTGTAATCTGGGTTTGAGTATTGTGATTTACCTTATTATTTATGTACTTTCTTTAGTGTATTAGTATCTACAATATTATGTCTTTTGCCTTACCGTTACTTAAATGATTATCTTTCAAATATAAAAGTCTCCATTAGCCAGTCAGAAAACACACTGGTGCTAGAGTGGTAAGTAGGAGAGTATATTTGTTCTCAACAGGGTTATACCTACCTCCACAACCCTAACATAGCTTAAATGTAACTGTATGCTAGTGGTCTATCTCGGGGAACTTAGATCTGCCAGTGTGCTGGAGTGAATAAGCCAAACCCAGAAAAAGAAGTGGGATATCTTAAAAGGCCTAGCTAAAGAGAATTAGTTACTGATGGTGCAGATGTTAAAACTCTATTGGATCAGCCCCACTGTACACCATTCTGTAATGTTAAACATGGGGACAGTAGAAAATTATGCCCTACAACAAATAATTTTTTTAATAGAAAAAGAGTAAAACAATCTGCAAAACCTATCAATAAATTGAAGAAAACCTGACAATATAAACAACATTCCAAAACTGAGGCCCTATTCCCCAACCTCTGCAAAGAAGCAGGGATCATGTCACCTTTTTGGAACCAAGCTTGTTCTCTGCAGTTTTTAATTGTTTTGTGCTTATTGTACTTTCTATTTAATTGTTGTAGTCATTCATTGTGCCTGTTGTTTTCTTGGCTTTTCATCACTCTTCAGTAGTTCATGAAGATTTTTCCATGCTTCATCATATTCATCATTGTTTACAATCCAGTAACATTCCATTACATTTATATATCAAAATTTATTTAGACATTCCACAATTGGTAAATATTTACTTTGTTTCCAATTCTTTGCTATCACAAAAAAGTGCTGCTATAAATATTTTGGTGTATATGGGATTTTCTTATCAGTGGCTTTCTTGGGATTTAAGAATAGTAGTGGAATCTCTGGGTCACAGTATGGATATTTTAGTCATTTTATTTGCTTAATGGCAAATTGCTTTCCAAAATGGCTCTAGTGATTCACAGTTCTAGCAACAATGCATTAGTATGCCTGTCTTTCTGCAACCTCTTGGACCTTGAATATTCTGATCTTTTGTCATCTCTGTCAATCTGCTGGGTCTGGGTGGAAGGCAAAATCTCATGGGCGTTTTGATTTGCATTTCTCCCACTATTAGTGCTTTGGAGCATCTTATATACAGTTGTTTACAATTTGTAATTTTTTTGAGAACTGTTTTCTGGCTCGCCTTTTGTGCAGTCTCAGGCTAGATGAGAGGACTTACTATTGTTTCTCTTTGGCTTCTTAATCATTATTCAATTGATATAATGTCTTTAAAATTTTTTTGATGGAGTACATGTGCAAAAGTTGGGCTCCTGTACAGACTTTCCACGTAATCCATACTAACTAGAAGACCAAGTGTTCTACTTTAACATGCTGACATTCAATATTTCTGTAAAGACTCCTAAACACCTGAAGGTCAACTAAGACATTCCTGTTTTTGGAATTATTTCCAGACCTGATTTGGTCAACTCACCAAATTATGTTTCCCTATTCCCTGCTCCTACTAAGTTTCTCACCTAATCAACAGTCTCTCTACTCTTTTCCACAATCTGCATACTCTTTTCCACTACCAAAACTGTATGAGCTTTCCCCTCTGCATACCTTCCTGTGGTAGCTTATATAGTGATCACTCTAAAATGCCTTATCATTTCAAATTGCTATTAAAAACCACTTTTTTCCTCCCTTGGATACACATTTTGATTCCTAAATTGCTACCCACTTACAACCAAGCTGCAAAATATTTATCAGCATTTGAGTGATATCAGAAGTGACAAACCTAAATGGTATGTATTATATATGGACAGCTCTTCTTTTTGCTATATTCTTTCTAGTACTTTATTCTGTCAGTATTTTTTCAGCAGAAATTTTGTTTGGGTTATTATGGTGAATCCTAGATGCGAGATTAACTCATTCATGTCTATGACTTTCATAATGATAGCAAAAGAATGCTTATTACAATGACTCTACATTTGTCACTCTACTTTGCTAGCTGAAATCTTAAGAACGTTCATAATCTATGTCACTATCTTTATTTCATCTAGTTTTTGCCTGCAATGACTGTTTGAAATTCCAGACCAGACACATAGCATTTAATTTCCTGAGTGTTACAGATTAAGTACTTATTACTGAAAAAAAGGATGCAAAAAGGCTTAGAAGGGTGAGATGGTATAAGATACATGTGAACGGCAGTCTGATAAGGGTGCTCGTAAAAGTCAATATTAAGTGAGAAAAAATGATTATTCACTCATATCAATAACCAACTATTAATTGAGATTAAGGTTTCCCCTTTCTACTTCCTCATTCAGAAATAACCTCCTGTAGGTTATACAGTCAGTCTCTGGAGGGTGCATAGTTGGTTGGGACCCCATCCAACTAGAAAACCTTACTAAAATAATGTAATCTAAGTGAATTCAGGCCCATTGTGTTCTATTTAGGCAAGCTTAGGTGGAGGTAGATTCTTTTGTCTAGACTGCTGGAGGCTGGGGGTGATCTGAGTAGAGAGGAGTAAGAGTGACATAAGTAAAGTCACATCCCCTAGCCCCTCATTAGAACAGGCCCACCTCTCATTATAATATTAATTCTTTCATTAATTGTTAACCAATCAATCAGAGTTGATTTCTGCCTGTCAGAAACACCCACTCTTCCAAGGGCATATAAGCATTGAGAGAGAAAGCCAACTGACTATTAATTATTTGCTAGCCGTAATTTAAAAAATGATTGTTAATTACCCAGAAATTATGTCTCTTGGACTTTCTATGTATCACATAAGTAATCTTTAGGCACATGACATAGAGTCAAGTGCTACTTTGAAATTACTTTATTTTTTTTTTAATATACTTTGTCTTTACTTAAAAGTAAGCTCTTTAAGGCCTGGGATTTGCTCTTTGACTTTGTAACCTCAGGGTCTAGCACAAGGCCTCGCACACAGTAGGTGCTTTAAAGTGTTTCAAAACTATTAAATGCGAATTCCAAAATTCATCCAAAGTGTCACTATAACCTGCTCACTAAAAGCTTAGAACTCAATGAGAAGACAGCAACAAATTAAACACCCACAGACCAACTGTCTGTTATACAAGCTTATGAGGACAAGATGAATTAAAATATGCTTGTTTTTCATATTTAAGTATTTGTTTTGTTTTTTACCAAATTCCTATGTATAGTAAAGAAAAAGTGTGAATACTTCAGAAGCAGATGAAACAGAAGTTATAGACCAGAATGAGATGTAATGAGAAAGGGCAAGGAAATCCAGCCTGGGGTGAAGAGTGTCACAATTATCAAAGGCAGATGGAAAAGAGATGACTGTTCTAGATGTAACTTAGTCCATGTGAAGTCTGATCTTCCCTATGCACACACATATTCATCATTCAACAACTCTGATGGAATGTGCATACCATTTTCTAGAAAATTCACTGTTAATTAATGGCCAACAACAAGGAACCAAAAGTGAGGCACTATTTCATGATATCAAGGTCGTTTGCCACCACTACTCTCCTATCTTGTAACGGCCAACACCTGAAACTTGGCCTCAGGGCAGTGAGTATAATAACAAAGGATGGGTTTAGGGAAGACTAGATACCCTCTGACATATTTGCCTAGCATTTAATTTTACAGCTAATAATTATCTCTAAGACCCAAGTGTTCACCCCATACACTTGTCAACAAGCAAAATATACACAGCCTTTTCTTCCTGATTACTTTGTCACATTCATTTCTTTTAGATTTTCTTAATGCTCAGAAAGATAATTTTCCATGGGACAGAAATTATCTGCTATTAGAACTGTGGTTACTATTAAAAATATGTCACAAGAATCTAAAGGAAGATATCAAATCTGGCTGAAGAAATCTGTGTGAATCAAAGCAATCAATTAAACGTAACTCGCACATTTATTGAGAGCGTAACGTGTGTACAACTCTATGATAGGCAGGCGGGGAGATACAGAGCCTGGGTAAGACAGAGACAATGGGTTTATCTTTGACATCAATATCAGAGAACAAGAATATGAGAAGATATGAATGAATGTTAACTAACATCAATTCCTATAGTTAAAAAAAAAGGTATAAGGAAGTTAGGTAAAAGAGGATAAAAATGTACAATAACAGGAAGCACTGGACTTACTTAACAGTCAGAAAACCTGGGTTTGATGATGGCAAAGGCACTTAAGGAAACCAAGAAGTAGAAATTATCTCTAAAGCATCCTATAAAGTAGGAACCTTGGTAAAGTTTTATCTTATTCTTCCAAAACAAGGGTGTTAATGAATTACAGTCTAACAGGCTCTTCTAGAACATGCCAAAATGTTCTTTTGGAGGATGATGGGTTATTTAATGCTGCAGATATTCCAACCATTATACAGTAAATTCAATACAAAAGCAAATGGTAGGAGAAAAAATGTGTCTGGAATAATTGTCATGGAAGTGGTAATTCATAATAAGCTAGATAAAGTTAGCCTACATTAATAGACTAGCAGTTTGTATTTTAGGCAGTCTAAAGAGGTGGGCAGAAGAATGACTACTAACATTTGCAAATACCCAGCTCCTAATCCCACCCAAATAATGGTATTAGATTATAGCAGAGCTATAGGAAAGTGGAATGAGCTGCTTAGGAACTTAGTGGGTTTCCCCTCTCAAGAGGCAGTTACAAAAACAGGATTGAGCGAACAAAACCTGAAAGTCAAGTGCCCTATTTAGTCCGGTCTTATTTCTAGTGATCATACCTCTGCTTGCCAGGCCAATGTGGAAGCAGAGAGGGCTGAAGTGCGGCCAGCCCCCAGAACTGCAATTGTTTCCCCATCATCATCCACCACTTTGAAGTCCAGGTCCTCATTGTACTTTCTTCTCTTCACTTGCCGTCCTGAGCGCCGTTTCTACAAAACAAACAAATCTAATCAGGGAGGAATTGTTCCTTCTGCCAAAGCCAAATTTCAGGGACCTGAGGTCCACAAGATTTAGGAGGGAAGCTCCATTTCTTTTTCAGAATGGTACAAAAGAATCCAATGAGTTTTACCAGCATCTATTCAGGTGTGTGCGCTCTTCCCTAGGAAAACCCAATACGTGAACATCAGACTTCACAAAGTTGATGTTTTCACACTTTGTCAAACAATTCTTTTCTAATAAGTGCTGAACCTGACTTGAATCAAAAGCTACATGAACTCATATCTCCTCTGTTATCTCCAAATCTCTACCAAAACTTTCCTACTACAGGCTCAGCTTACTTCTAAGCAAGATGACTATAATTTTATGAACTCCCAAAGCCACATCTGAAAACCATTCTCATTACTCTGCCACACTGACTACATCCTCCTTTAGATTCATGAAGACTACTTGCCTTACTCATCCCAAGCCCCATCGATCTCTACCTGCCTCACAAGTTCACCATCCTCCTTCTTTACCCTTACCTTTCTTATTTGCTAACCCTCATTATTTCTTATACGATACAGAAATTGTGGAACCATGACTGTAGCTAGAAAAAATCCATGCACTCCTAGTTTACAAGCAATGTTTTTATTTGGCATGCCAGAATATTGATTATCCTCAGATGCTGACCTACTCCTCTCGCTAAGGTCCTCCTTCTGCCTATTGATCAATGATTCTATGATCCTATGACCAACACAGTTTAGAAGGCTTTGAGATGTAGACAAGGTCCACAAAAGGCTGGAACTGCATGATCACAGACGGTCCATTAAAAACAGAATAGCTCAACTAGTAGCTGGGGGCACTTCAAGAAAGTTAGCATTTCCAGGACCTTCGAAACAAGCTGAAGACTAAATTCCATGAGGGAAAGAGCTGGGGTTTTTTTGGTTATTGTTGTTGTTGTTTTTGTCTTCATATCCCCAGCACCCACCACAGTACCCTACACAACTAATGAATGTTTGTTGAATCAAAGGAAAAAAAAGACAGCTCTGTCTATCAAGGGGGAAATTCCTACCTAAAGCAGTATTCACCTGGACACTGTTTGTAGGAATGAGATTTAGGTGGGCTTTAAATTGACTTTGGTGAAATAAGGAGCACATTCATATCTCTAACTCAACACTTTAAAGCCTTCAGATTTTAAAATTACTTGTACAAACAGTGATAGCAATCTGGATCCTAAAATTCTTAGAAGGACATAACTCCCTCTGAAAAGAACACTGGTCCCAAAAGAGTACACTAAAAAAAGGCCTGTTCACTACTTTCTGTATCTCTGACCAAGTCCCAGGACTCAGTTTACAGAAGGAAACCAGAGGCAGGAATAAATCAGTAATAAAACAGCAGTAGGAAGATCCCATCTAGAAGCTGTCTTTCAAAATGGTTCCCAGTCACAGCTATACCTGGCTGTCAGCAGACTCCGTGGATTCCTCTGGGTTCCGATGAGAGGAACTCAACAGGCCCTGATCCAGCTCTAGGCTTTCCACTGATAGATCATTTTTCCTCTTCCCTTTCTTCCTCTTCTCTACTGGAGTTGGTCCTTGCTCCTTGCTACAAGGGAAAATTAAGAGTTAAACTTCCTGACATAATGAATTAAATCCACTGGGCAGTTTTTAAAACTCTAGTAGCAAATACACACATAGATTATAAAACTGCTTATTCAAGACGTACACACAGGCTGGGAAGTGGTTCAGAAAATGTGAATTAAAGTCTGGAGACCCTCACCTCCCCCTTTCCCCCCAAACAAAAACACATACCACATATGGCCCCAAGACCAAAAGAGTATTAATAGGATTTTTAGTTTTTCATCAAAACAGAAGTTTTGCTTATGTTTACTTAAAGTAAAAGTCTTTTCAAGACTTACTGGTCTGCTTGGAAGGCAGAAGTCTTCCTAGGTCAGATCCTTAAAATTAAAGCCACAGAGACTTTAACTCCTTTTTCAACTCACATAGTCTAGATGCAGTCCTCATACGCTAAATTAAGCAACATGGTTTTAACATTTCCAGACTCGATGGAGAAAAAGACAAGGAATAACGATCACTAGAAAAAAGGACGCCAACCTGGCCTTCTTGGCTTTCATCCTGGGTGTAGAATCCGCACTGCCCCTTTTGTCTTTAGCATCCTTGGATGGTTTGGGCTCCCTCGGTTTCCTAGACTTCCTAACGGCCTCCTTTTGTTTCGGCTCCTTCTGCTTTTTCGGCTCTTTGGCCTTTTTAGGTTCTTTTGGTTCTTTAGGTTCTCTCTTCCTCTTTGGTTTGGGTTCTTTATCCTTGACTCCTTTCTCCACAGCCTCTTGTTCACCTGGATCCTTTTTCTTCCGTTTCTTCTTCACCCCCGTGCCTCCGCCTCCACTGTCCTCCATCCCATTATGGGATGTCATTTTCCTAGGGAAAAGGTGATCAGTGTCTTCAGCTGGATAGAGGTCCTTCTCAAGGATACAGTGACTGGCCAAATCTGTAATTTTCTCTTCTTGATCAGTGCTGCTAACAAATGAAGACTGAGACTTGTACTCACAAGTGACAGAAGCATCAGACATTGGGGAGCGACTCAGAACTTTTAAATTTGAAAACTGCTGGAAATATAAGACAAAAAAAAAGATTTAATCTCCCTTTAATACTCAATACTTAAAGATCTGTTATAAGCTCAAATGCACACAGAGAATTCCCTCTACCACACTTTGTAAGTGACCAGGGAAAACCAACATATCCTGAGGTTTTAAGAATTTCTATAGTATAGATATAAACTTTCATGAATCATATTCCAGAGGGCCCCAACCATTTTCTTCCACCAAAAAGTCTCTGGCACCAGTGTTAAACACAAAATACCAGCTATGCTGTAAAAACGCAGAATGGTATCTCTTATGTTTATCTATTATCTTAATTTATGAAGTAAAAAAAAAACCTAACTAAATGTGCATATGATATCTGGAAGAGGTAAAATGACTGGATTCCACTTAAGCTCTATTGTCTCATTCCCTCTGAAGGCAACCCTCTTTACTTCCTTGTCTGGATATAAAATACAGAGGGCAGACATGGCATAGCACACTATGGTCAAAAATACATGAAACAGGGCAGCTAGGTGGCACAATGGATAGAGTACAGGCCCTGGATTCAGGAGGTCCTGAATTCAAATCCAGATGCAGACACCTGATACTTAACTAGCTATGTGACCCTGGGCAACTCACTTAACTCCAACTGCCTAAAAAAAAGAAAAGAAAAAAAAAGAAAAGGAAACACATAAAACAAGGCAAACAAAATTAGTTTTGCTACTTTGAGGCTATAGCACACTCCTGGACAGAAAGAATATTATATAGTTTCAATAATCCATGAATGAACAAACATTTATTAAGTTCTTACAACACGTAACAGAGCTTCTAGAAACAAAAATAAAAGGGTCCCTGATCCCAAGGAGCTTATATTATATTGGGGTGGGGGGAAGAACAATACATACATATGTAAGTATATATGAAAGAAATACAAGGTAATATTGGTGGGGGAGAGGAAATTAGCAGCAAAGAAAACCACATCAGGAAATGCTTCCTACAAACAGTGGGATTTGAACCAAGTACTGAAGGAAACAAGGGATTCTAAGAAGAAGAAGAGGTGATGAAGGAGTACATTATCAACATGAGGGTTGTCTAGTGTAAAGGCATGGAGACAGGAAACGGCATGTCAAGTGTGAGAAACAGGAAGGCGGCCAATTTGGCTGGACCATGAAAAGTGAGGAAGGGAATAAGGCAGTATAAGAGAGCTAGAAGGTGGGCTGGGGGTCAGGTTATAAAGGGCTTTAAAGGGGAAAGAGAGATTATATTTGATTTTTTGGAAATGAGAAGACACTTGAGTTTATCAGGTAGACCCATGCCTGTACTTTAGGAAAATCACTTGAGGCACAGTATACAGTACTGTGTATATATTATCATACTATACCATGTATGCTTCTATGCATCATATTTCTGGACAAGGAAGCAAAGAAGGTAGACCTTGGGGGAATAAAACAATGAAGCCTGAGTGTGACGTGGTCATTTTACCTCTTCTGAACATTATACCCACATTCAGGTCTCTTTTACTACACAAATTAAGCAGAAGAGATACTATACTGAGTTAGGACAACAAGCCTGGTATTTTGTGTCTGGATGAAGTGGAAACAGGAAAAGACTTGAGACAGAGAGACCAATTAGGAGACTACTACAGAAGACCAGGAAAGAGGTTATAAGCACCTAAACCAGGCTCCTGGCCATGAAAATAGAAAGAAGAGGGATGTGAGAGATGATGTGCAGACAGAAACCACAAGATTTGCAAATGATTAGCTATGCAGAGTGAGAGAGTATAGACTGGGATAATATTGGGTTTGCAATCCTAGATAAATGGAAGCATGATAATGCCTTTGAGTAACCAGGTAAGTTCAGAAGATGGGTGGACTTTTGGGGTAAAATTAGTTTAATTTTGGACACACTAAAATGCCTATGGAAACCTAGACTGAAATCAGAACTGGAAATGAAGAGACCATTACTACCTTTGGAGACTACAATTTTAATTTATTGTTTAGTTGTTTTCAGTCGTGTCCAACTCTTCATGACCCCATTTGGGGTTTTCTTTGCAAAGATAGTAGAGTAGTTTGCCATTTCCTTCTCCAGCTCATTTTACAGATGTGGAAACTGAGGCAAACTGGGTTAAGTGATACAGCTAATCTCTGAGGCCAGATGTGAACTCATGGAAGATGAGAGTTCCTAATTCCAAGCCTGGTACTCTAACCACTGTACCATCTCGCTGCCCCAACAGTTTTATTAATAAACTCAAAAGCATAGACTTAAGATTGAGAAATGAGAGAGAAGACAAGGCAACAAGTTTTCTTCCCCCTAGAAGTTTACTTATGAAAAGAGGAAAAATATTTTTAGAAAATGTATTTTTTATTTTTAATCTAACACTCCTAAAAGGGACATTTTCATATAAAAGTAAAAGAGAAAAAGGATAACTAGTCAAACAGTACAAAGAATTAAATAGTGTCCAATTTCAAGTAATTTGCATTGAAATGGAGACAAACACATACAAAAATATATAATATATAATTAATAAATATAAATAAAATAATTCAGTTATAACACTTTGGGGTTTGCAAAGCACTTTACACATTTCTCATTTTATCTTCACAACAATCCTGGGAGGTTGGTGCTAATATTATTTCCATTTTACAGGCGAGGAAACAGAGGCAGACAGGTTAAGTGACTTGCCCAGGGTGTCTGAGGCCAAATTTGAACTCTGGTCTTCCCAACCAGGCCCAGTGCTTTATACACACACACACACACACACACACACACACACACACACACACACACACACACACACTGTAAAAGTCACTACTACTGAAGGTTAATTCACCAAAATAGTCCCTATGGCAAAATCCAGAGACCTAGGAACTCAGAAATTTTTTTAAACCACGGCTCATTTACTAATCAGTTTTAAAGAAAGTTAGCTTTTAACAACAATCACTTATAATCTACTGTTTGTACACACCTTTACCTTACTTACATTGAGGAAAAAGTTAAAAGGAAATGGTACAACAATCAATTAATCAAAGTGCCAGTAGGAATCTTCATACAATTAGATAAAATCCCAACACAATTCTTAGGGCAAAATAAAGATCTGTTCTGCTTAACTGTATTTCACAAGGAAAGGGTCTATGGGGGAATAATAGGGAAATGATAGCAAATAAAAATAAGCATCAATAAAACATTTCAAAACAAAAGAAAAATAAACAAAGAAACTATGAAAATGAGTGAAGGGCTCCCAATATGATACCAAAACGTACTATAAAGCCATATTTATAAGAAAAAAACCCTGTTTTTGTTTTGTTTTATCCTGTTTTAGTGAGGCAATGGGGGTTAAGTGACTTGCCCAGAGTCACACAGCTAGTAAATGTTATGTGTCTGAGGCCACATTTGAACTCAGGTCCTCCTGACTCCAGGGCCGGTGCTCTATCCACTACGTCACCTAGCTGCCCTGAAAAAAAACTATCTGTTGTTCATACTCTGACTCAAAGACTAAACTATCAGGACTATTTATGGGGAGGTTATTGACAACAAGAAAAGATCTATATACATATGCCTATATGTAACATGGTCATACTCACTTCATTTGTGATGATAACAAAAAGCTAGAAACAAGATAGGCACCCGATAATAGGGCAATGGCTAATAAATTATCATATAAAATTATTGGTATACTGTAAGGAATGAAAAATACACGTAAGTCAGAGAAACATGAGAAAGTCTATATACATGCTATAGGTTGAAGAAAATAGAGCCAAAAGAACAACATACACATTACCTTCAACAAGACATAAAATTAATACTGAGAAACAACAAAACTCTAGTGAAATACAAAAGTCAAATGTTTTGCTAAAACCTAGATGAATTAAATCTACAACAATCTGCTGATCTACTAGTCTATTAACTTGTCAAAAAGGAAATGAGGTCAGTCTAGCATGACCTGTTCCTGATGAAACCATGCTGGGTTTTTTGTGATTACAACTTCCTTTTCTCAGATGCTCACTAACCACCCCTTTAATACAATGATCTAAACTTGTTCCAGGAATTAAGCTTACCAGTCTATAGTCTGTAGATTTCATTCTCTTCTCTTTTTGGGAAATTAGGCTTTTTGTCTTTCTCCAGTCCTTCAGTACCCTGCCTACCCTCTATATCTCTGTGATCTTTCAAAGATAAGTGAAAGTAGCTCAGCAAACACATCTAACAGTTATCTGAACAGCCATCAAAGTAGTGCAACAGAGCCTAGTGCCTTGACTCTTAGTATCAAAGGCAGCTAAACGGTCTCCTACTCTATACTGAATATCAACTCTATTAAACGTTTTATTGTTCTTTCCACTTCCAAGGATGTCATAATTAATCAGTTAGCCAGAAAGTCAACACAAATTTATTAAATGCATACTATATGGTAGGAACTATGCTAAGAATTAAGGATATAAAGACAGGTAAAACAGTCCCTAGTCCTAAGGAATTCAAATTCTAACGGGAGAAACAATATTCAAATAACTACATATATATAAGATGTACATAGATGGAATATAATCTCAAGATGGAAGTCACTTAGAATGAGGAGAGCCAGAAAAATCTCCTGAAGAGAGCAGTATTTGAGTCTTGAGTGAAGACAAGAAGTACCGGTGAGGATGGAAAATATTTCCATGCATGGGGGCCTAAAAAATTAATGTAGCTGGACTGTAGAGCATACGGATTGTATAGTGTACAAACAGTGGAATGATAGGAAGAGACAGGTTTTAAAGGACTTCAAATGCGAAACACAGTACATTATATCCGGTAATGGAGATAGCAGGGAGCCACTGGAGTTTAATAAGAAGGGGGATGATATAGTCAGAATTATGCTTTTAAAAAAACCACTTGGGTAGCTGAATGAAGGATGGATTGGAGTGAGGACAGACTTCAGGCGGAGTGAGTTTTTAGCAGGCTATAGCAATAGTCCAAGAAGAAGTGTTGAGGACCTATATTAGAGTAGATGTATGAATAGAAAGAAGAGGATGTATATAAGAGTGTTGAGAAGGTAGAAATGACATGATTTGACAACAGACTATATATGTGAGGTGAATGCAAATGGGGAATTAAGGATGATTCCAAAGTTGCAAACCTGGGTGACTTGGAAGGATGGTAGTGTACCTTCAACAGTAATAGAAAAGTTGGGAAGACAGAAGAATTTGGAAACAAAGATAATGGTTCTATTTTAGACATAATTGAGTTTGAGATGCCTACAGGACATCTGGTTCAAGATGTCCAAAAGGCAATTGGTGACGTGAGACTGAAACTCAAAAGAATTTAAGGCTGGATACATAACTCTGGGAATCATGCGTATATAAATGAGAGTTGAAATCATGGGAGCTGATGAAATCACCAAGCAAGGTAGTAAAGAAGGAAAAAAGGAGAAAGTCCAAGAAGGAGCCCTGGGGGACAACCATGGTTTTAGTGGACATGACCTGGATGAAGATGTAGCAAAGATGACTGAGGAGCAGTAAAGACAGGTAGGAGGAACACAATTTTCTAACCGGGAAGGGGCCTTGGAGATGATTTAGTCCAATCCCCTCATTTTGAAGGTCAGGAAATTTAAGCCCAGCAAGGCTGTTAAATGGCTTGCCTAAAGTCCATAGCTATTAAATAATGAGAGGAGACTTAAACTTCAGGCTTCTGTCTCTAAATTCCGGGCTCTTCCCACTACACCCTGCTGCCACCTTGGCAAAGAAAACAGAAACAAAATAAGAAGTGAGCAGCTCTGCCTTCCAACTTCATCATGTTACTAGCTCACAGACCCCAAGCAGTGGTCCCATCTCTTCCTTGATGCTCCTCTTTCCCCCAATGTACCTAAGATGTTGGTTTCTATTTCATTTCTCTGCTCTTCTTGCTAGTCTCAATCTAAAACTTTTGCCTCTTGACAGTATGATATTACAGGGCTAGGCTGTATTTTTGTACTCATCCTCTGATATCTGTCCCGGCTTTCTACTTTGGTGACTGATATCATTTGTAAGCATGATCATCACTTCATAATAGATGACATTTATAGGGCACTTTGAAGTTTGAAAAAGGCTTTATATATACGGTGTCACTGAAGACTCCAAACAACCCTCTCAAGTAGGTGCTACAGGTATTACCACCCTCATTTTACTGATGAGGAAATGGAGGTCAGGGAAGTAAGTGATTTGCTCAGAATTACACAGCTCGTAGGTATTAGAGGCAGATTTTAAACACTAGTCTTCCTTACTACAAGTCCAGTGCTAAATTCTTTTTCTCCTCATCAAATTATTTGTCTTTGTGGTTTCAGAATTTTATTCTTGATAGCTTTCTATCCCCATTGGGCCAACTTCCTTTGTAGAAAGAATACAGGGTGTAGAATCAGAAGACCTAGGTTAAAATCTCAATGCTGCCACCTAGATCCCGGGCAGTTAAATATTCATGACTTATTTTCCTCATCTGTAAAATGAAGGGATTAGACAATATGATCTTCAAGATTCTTTCCAGGTTTAAATCTACGATACCATGAATTTTAGGCCATGAAAGCCTATCTGGTCTTTTCTCTGAACCCTTCAGAACGTGATATCTCAAAATCTAATACGTGGGTTAGTCTATTCCTAACTCTCCTCTCCTGTATCACAAACAAATCAGTGAATCTGTTTCAGAAAAACAAACAAGGGCAAAGATAAATAGGCCTAGTATGAGAAAGAACATTCAGGGGTCAGAGACATTTGTATCTCCAGGATAAAAGGAGTGACTGCAGGGTAAAGGAGGTAACTGCAGCGTCAATGTTGTACCAGCCAGATCTTAGAAGAATCTTTCAATACCAGAGAAGGACTTTCAACATCCAAGGAAACAAGGGTTTATGACAGGACTTCAACAAGAGGCCTACAGTTAGCAAACAAACTTAACAGCAAATAAGAGCACTCCAAAGTGTGCAGGAGACGGGCTGAGAATCAGGGGAGAACTCAGAAGGGAAAAAAGAAAAGTTGTCCATTCTAAAGACTAGAGATACCCACAGTCAGGGAAGTAGACTTTTAGATGGGCTGAAATAGCTAGGGGCTTTGCTCAAACAGGAACTACTTTGGCTAGCATTCTAGCTTCTTCAAGAATCCAACACAAACAGCACTGGGTTGGCTGTCTCCAGGAAAGAGAAGATGAAATAAACAAGAAAAGTTAGGCGAAGATTTTGCTCCTTACTTCAGATAGATAAATGGATTTTTACACACACACACACACACACACACACACACACACACACACACACACACACACGCACCCAACTGATTATGTTCTCTGTACATTTGTATGGAAGACTAAGCAGCAACTATTCAATCAACTGGACCCTCAATGCTTCACAAGTCCATTTATTCCTCCCTAATTATCCTTATCTCACTCACCACAGCAGGTATTCCAAACCTGGTCTTCCCTCCCCAAGTCCCCCACTCGGCTCCCTCCTTCTCCCCTCTTAACTAAGGACTTTGCCTCTTACTTTACTATGGAAATTGAGGCTATTCAACATTCTCTTCATTCTCTTCTCTTCATTCCAAAAATCACTCTCCTCTTTTACTCCAAATTCTGATAATGAAGTGGCCATTCTCCATGTGTCCTTAGTCCAGTCTTCTCCTGTCTTCATCAATCTTTCTTCATTCTTTATTTTCCAATCTCTCTCTATATACTAGTTCCTTCCCTAATGCCATCAAACATGCCCAAATCTCTCCTACCATGAAAAAAACTAGACTTCAGTAGACCTTACCTTTCCCTTAAGCTATCATCCTGTATATCTCCTTTTCTGAGCCAAAAGCCTAGAAAAAGCTTCCTACACTTGCTGCCTTAAATTCTTTTCTCTCACTCACTTCTCAGTCCTTTAAAATGTGCCTCCTGAACTCATCATTCAACTGGCACTGTCAAAACCCTTATCCTTCTGTATGTATCCTAACTGCTGTATTTGATACTGTTAACTACCTTCTCCTCCTGGGTTCTCTATTTTTTCTCTCTCTACTCTCTTTCTGTCTGTTTTCTCTCTCTCCCCTTCTTGGTCTCCTTTACTGGTTCATTATCTGTATCATGTCCCCTAACTATGGATGTTCCCCTTTTCTTCTCCCTCTATACTCTCATCCCATGAGTTCAATTATTAGCTCTATGCAGATGACTCACAGATGTATATATCCAGTCCAAGTTTTTCCCATGAGCTCTAGTTCATCACTTGCCTATTGGACATTTCACACTGAATGTCCCAGAAACATTTAAAACTCAACATGTCCAAAATTGAACTCATTATCTTCCAGTCCTCTCCACCCCAAAACCATCCTATCTTCCAAACTTTCTTATTTCTACTAAAGGTAACATCGCCCTACTAGTTTCCCAGTTTAGTAACTTCAACCTTATCCTGGACTTCCAACACTCCCTCACCCCACATATCCAATCAGTTACCAAATCTTGTTTCTACTGCTACAACATCTCTTGTACCTGACCCCTTCTCTCTATACTCCAACTCCAGGAGTTGAGGTCCTTATCACCTCTCACTTTGGTTACAACAGCCTGTTAATTGACATACCTGATTAAAATCTCTCACCACTCCAATCTATCTTATCCAAAGTAATTTTTCTTTTTTTTCAAAATTTATTTTAGTTTTCAACATTTACTTCCACAAGCTTTTGAGTTCCAAATTTTCACCCCATCTTGCCCTTCCCCCCACTCCAAGATGGCATGCATTCTGAATATCCCTTCCCCTAGTCTGCCCTCCCTTCTATCTCTCTCCCCCCCTTCTCTTATCCCTTTTTCCCTTCGATTTTCCTGTAAGACAGGATAAATTTCTGTGCCCCATTTCCTGTATTTCTTATTTCCCAGTAGCATGTGAAAACATTTTTTTAAAAAACATTTGTTTTTAAAACTTTGGATTCCAAATTTTCTCCCTTCCTCTCTCCCTACCCACCTTCACTGAACAGGCAAGCAACTCAATACAGGTTATACATGTGCAGTTATGCAAAACACTTCCATAGTAGTCATGTTGTGAGAAACTAACTCTTTTTCCCTTAATCCTATCACGCTCACCTATTTACTCTATTCTTTCTTTTGACCCTGTCCCTCCTCAGAAGTGTTTGCTTCCGATTACCCCCTTTCCCAATCTGCCCTCCTCTCTATCATTCCCCTGCTCTCTTGTCCCCTTCTCCCCCTATTTTCCTGTAGGGTAAGACAGATTTCCATACCCAACTGAGTGTGTATGTTATTCCCTCCTTAAGCCAAATCCTATGAAAATAAGATTCACTCATTCCCTCTCACCTTCCCCTGTTTCCCCTCCACTGTAAGAGTCTTTTCTTTTCCTTTTTTCTGTGAGATAATTTACCCCATTTTACCTCTCCCTTTCTCCTTCTCCCAGCATAATCCTCTCTCACCCCTTAATTTTATTCTCCAGATATCACCCCTTCATCTTCAACTCACCCTGTGCCCTCTATCTATCTACATATACATACATATAATTTTTTCCCTCCAACTATCCTAATACTGACAAAGGTCTCATGACTTATTAATACCATCTTTCCATGCAGGAATGTAAACAGTTCCACCTTAATAAGTCTCTTATGATTTCTCTTTCCTGTTTACCTCTTCATGTTCCACTTGAGTATTGTATTTGAAAGTCAAATTTTCTAGTCAGCTCTGGTCTTTTCATCAAAAATGCTTGAAAGTTCTCTATTTCACTGAATGACCATTTTTCCCCCTGAAGGATTATACTCAGTTTTGCTGGGTAGGTGATTCTTGGTTGTAATCCTATCTCCTTTGCCCTCCGGAATATTATATTCCATTCCCTCCAGTCCCTTAATGTAAAAGATGCTAAATCCTGTGTTATCCTGATTGTGTTTCTACAATACTTGAATCTGTTTCTTTCTGGCTGCTTGTAATATTTTCTCCTTGACCTGGGAACTCTGGAATTTGGCTACAATATTCCTAAGAGTTTTCCTTTGGGGATCTCTTTCAGGAGGAGATAGGTGGATTCTTTCAATTTGTATTTTGCCCTCTGGTTCTAAAATATCAGGGCAGTTTTCCTTGATAATTTCTTGAAAGATGATGTCTAGGTTCTTTTTTTTTTTTATCATAGCTTTCAGACAGTCAAATAATTTTTAAATTATCTTTCCTGGATCTATTTTCTAGGTCAGTTGTTTTTTTCAATGAGATATTTCACATTGTTTTCTAATTTTTCATTCTTTTGGATTTGTTTTACAGTGTCTTGATTTCTCATAAAGTCACTATCTTCCAATTGCTCTATTCTAATTTTTAAGGAAGTACTTTCTTCAGTAAGCTTTTGGATGGACTTCCTTTTCCATTTGGCCAATTTTGCTTTTTAGGGCATTCTTCTCCTCACTGGCTTTTTGGACCTCTTCTGCCATTTGGGTTAGGCTATTTTTTAAGATGTTATTTTCTTCAGTATTTTTTTGAGTCTCCCTTTAGCAAGTTGTTGACTTGTTTTTCATGATTTTCTTCCATCATTCTCATTCCTCTTCCCAGTTTTTCCTTTACTTCTCTTACTTGCTTCTCAAAATCCCTTTTGAGTTCTTCCAAGACCTGCGACTGATTCATATTTTTCTTGGAGGCTTTGGGTGTAGGAGCTTTGACTTTGTTGTCTTCTTCTGGTTGTATTTTGATCTTCTTTGTTACCAAAAAGATTATGTCTGACTCTTTTTGCAGGCTTGCTCATGATCCCAGCCAATTACTTGAGTTTTAAACTCTTTATTAAGGTAGAGGTCTGCTTCTAATTTGGAGAATTTACTGTCCCAAGCTTCGGGGGTTTGTACAGCTGTTTTCAGAGATACTTCTAGGGACCTCTAAATTTTCAGTTCTAAGGTGGTATGATAAGGGGCGAGGTGTTTACTCCTTTCCTGGCCTGTGCTGTGGTCTATGAGTGACCACAAGCACTCTTTTCTGTCTTGGAACTGTGAGGATTTTCTCTGCATAGCCACAAGCTCCACTGCTCCTCGCCCCAGGACTGCCACCCAGAACTGTGACCCAGATCCAAGCATGGGCAAAGCAAGAGAATCCTGCACCAGCACAGAGCGCCCTGCAATCCCCCTCTGATCAGCCACCCGATTCCCTCTCTCAAGAGGCAGCCACTGTTCTGGGGCCAAGCTCAAGGAATGGGGCTGGGACCCCACGCTTCTCTCTCACCGCAGAAACAGACTTTTCTCACTGACCTTCTAAGTTATCTTTGGTGTTCATGGGTTAAGAGGTCTGGAAATCACCACAGCTGCTTGCGATTCAGTCCTCTGAGGCCTGCTCCAGGTTTGCTGTGGCCTGTGTGCCCACGCCGAACTGCGCTCCTCTTTCAGCCAAGCGCGATATACCTTTCTGATCAACCATCCAGGTTGTCTTCGGTTGGAAATTTGTTTCACTCTGTCTTTTTGTGGGTTCTGCTGCTTTAGAATTTGTTTAGAGCCATTTTTTATACTATTTGGAGGGGTTTTGGGGAGAGCTCAAGCAAGTCACTGCTTTCACTCTGCCATCTTGGCTCCACCCCCCAAAGTAATTTTTCTTAAGCACAGATCTGACCATCTGACTCCCCTATTCAATCAATTCTGGTAGCTTCCTACTGCCCCAGAATGAAACAGGAACTCTTCTGTTTAGCTTTTAAAAAGCCTAGTCTCAATCTATTTTTTCCAGCCCTAATGCAGCTCATTACCCTACCACACTATGCAATCTAGACAAATTAGCGTCCTTTCATTTCCTCACACATCTCATTTCTTCGCACTACCCATTCCATATACTTGGAATGAACTCCCTCTCCATCTCGGCTTCTCCATCTTTCTTCCTTTAAGACACATTTCGAGTATCATCTCACATATGTGTGTGTGCGAATGTGTGTGTATGTGTATATGTGTGTGTATGTGTGTGTGTATGTGTATATATGTATATATGTATGTATATATATGTGTATGTGTATATATATGTGTATATACATACGTGTGTGTGTGTGTGTGTGTGTGTGTGTGTGTGTATGGGAATTCTTTCCTGATCATCCCTCTCAAACTACCCTGTATTTAACTACCTTGTATAACATTTACTCACTATTTGTGTGTGTGTGTGTGTGTGTGTGTGTGTGTGTGTGTGTGTGTGTGTATATATATATTATATATATGTCCCACTAGAATAAGCTTCTTGTGAGTAGGGATTGTTTCAATCTTTGTACTAGTATCACAGCGCATGGCACATTTAATAAACATTTGCTGACTGAATGATTGCAAAATAGCTGCTAAGAAGTCACTGGTAAAAGGAGTTTCCTTATTGTAAGTTCACTGCAACTAGTGAAATCACAGGTCTGGGCAATAAAATTCCCCTACTGTGTGTAACAGTTTAGAAGCAATAGTAGTGGCAAAGAAAAACAAATGTAGGAACCCTGGGTTTTGTGGCAGATTAAAGAAGGGGTCCAAAAGGATACATTAAGCCCATATAACACACTAACAGATTTTTGGGGGTTCCAGACCTACGATTTCATTACTGTTCGTAACAGGAGTGAAAAAACTCCTCTTACTGGAAATCTGCTGCTAATGTGCAACTTACTCTTAAAAAACTGCCCACAGGACTAAAAGGTGAAGTGACTTGCCCAGGGTCTCAAATCCGATCTATATAACACAGGTAGCACTTAAATCTAAGTGTTCCTGACTTTTGGGCTCTAGTCCCAATATTACACTCCCTGTCAACAT
Organism: Phascolarctos cinereus; assembly: GCF_003287225.1. Classification (NCBI taxonomy): domain Eukaryota; kingdom Metazoa; phylum Chordata; class Mammalia; order Diprotodontia; family Phascolarctidae; genus Phascolarctos; species Phascolarctos cinereus. The sequence continues at coordinate 322,211,700 of NW_027555625.1, forward strand.
TAACAACAATTTTCTCAAAATTCATTAAATATCCCTTTTTTCCCCTCTTTTCTGTTGTTTATTTAAGATTATCCATAATGACAGAAGCAGAGAATGGCTTCAATCCTTCCAAAACCATTTCACTTCCAAAGAAATATGTATATATTTGAGAGGTTTCTTCCCATTACCTCACAATCCATGCCAACAGAAGCAAAGAATCCATACCAGTTGAATTTACAATTGGTTCTGAGATTTTAGCCTATTATTTAAATAAATTATTGTTTACAGCTTAAATCAGGCCAAAATGTGATTAAGTTTCCCTTCCTTCTGGTTAGCAATTCAATGACAAATTATTATTACTGCTTTTACCAGGATTTTTAAATCTTGAGACTAAATAAAGGGTGGTGGAGTAACAATCCTTTAAAAAAAACTTTTAAAAATCCATATGTAAATATTTGTGTGAGGTTTCTCCCGATGACTCTTTAAACACATGTTTCTTTCAACACGAAAATAATTTGTTCCCAGGATTTTGCCCAGATTATGAGGATTCTGCCTGTAATACAATGCTCATTTTTCTTTCTCTTCTCTCTCTTTTTTTTTTTGGTGAGGCAAATGAGGGTAAGTGACTTGTCCAGGGTCACATAGCTAGTAAGTGTCAAGCGTCTGAGGCCAAATTTGAATTCAGGTCCTCCTGCCTCCAAGGACAGAGCTCAATGCACCACCTAGCTGCCTCTTTTTCTCTTCTCCTTTGGGAGTAACCACTATTCAACTTTAACCACTAAATGAGTTAAATAAAGTACACTGATTTATTTAATCATTACTCATTTTGCTTAAGACTGACAACAAACAGGTCAAACAGTTCCACTGACTGGTCATCTGATTGGTCATTTTAATTTTTCCTTCCAAGGAGAAACAAGGTGGCTACATTCCCAATAGAGTGGCTCAGGCTCTTGAGTATGGTGTGTTGTCTAGATCTAGGAAGTCCCCAGCCAATGCTATTACCATCCTACCCTATACTACCACTGGCTCTGCTATGAATTAGTGCAACCATTTTTGAAAGCAATATGGGATTATGCAAATAAAATGACTAAAATGCTCATAACCTTGGGCCCCAGACATTCTACTACTAAGCATATACCCCAAATAGTTCACTGACAAAAGAAAAGTTCCATATACACCAAACTATTTTACAGCACCTTTTTTTGTGATAGCAAAAAACTGGAAACAAAGTAGAGGTCCATTGATTAGGAAATAGTAAATAAACTGTGGTATGTAAATGTAATGGAATTTTACTATGCTGTAAAAAAAAGTATATGAAATATGAACACAGAATATCATGTAAAAATTTACATGAACATCAACTGATACACAATGAAGTAAGAAGAGCAAAGAAAATAATATGCAGCATTGCTATAGCAGTGCAAATAGAAAGAACCATAACCACTACAAAGTAATAAAAATTAATGTAAAATTACAATGAACAAGCATGGTCCCAAAGAAGAGGCATGAGAAGATACCTCTTCTCCCTCCTTTGCAAAGGTGGAAGTTTCAGGAGCATGGAATTTCATATATTTTCAGACTTTTTCGATATATTCATTAGTTTTGCTGATTTTTTCCTTTTTTTCTTTAAAAAAAAAAAGAAACCTTCTTTGTTATATGTGATAGGCCTCTGGGAGGGGAAATGAGGAAAAATGCAGAGGGAAATTCAGCAATGTAAAAATAAAAATATCAACAAAATGTACTTTTTAAAAAGACTGACAAATTTCAACAGGGTAACTAAGGTTTCAAAATACAGGGCCAGGATGCTCCCATTCTATATACCCAACCCCTACAATCAAAGGTACAGTTTTCTTTTGACCACAATTAGAAGACCCCAGTCAGGCACAAAGGATTTTGCTGGGCCAATAACTACAATGGCCAAATCCTATAATCAACTCATCTCCTCTAGAATATAGCCACCAAAATATCAGCATCTCACTCCCACCATGATACTTTGAACCAAAAATCTCAATAACTTAATATCAAACCCTCATCTCTCAATCTCTTTCTACTCCAATCATTTAAAATTGTGAGACAAGAACTAAATATAAAAACAATAACCAATAACAGGAGAACAGGGTCAGAATCCGTGATTTCATCCTTATAAGAAATTCCTGGATAAGGAAACTCAATAGACCACACAGATTGGCACTTTCCACAACTAAGTGTTATAGTACTGCCTACAGGAAGGGGTATGCCCAGCTAATGCAAACCTACTCAGATTGTAAAATTTCAATATGAACATTGACACCTCAGACAAACTACAAATTAAGACTCAATTTATTCTTTTGTTGATAATAAGCAGATTAAACTTAAAAGTGTGCCAGACATGCTGGTTGTTAAACATTTTGCAGCATACCCTTGCCTAGCATAGGGAGATAAAGGGGCTTGCCTAGGGTCATTCAGCCACTATGAGGCAGAGACAAAATTTGAACCCAGGTCATCTTGGTTTTAAGGCCAAATCTACCCACTTGTCATGCTGCCTCACTATGAGTAATCATAATAAATAAGGTACATCTCACACATAAAAGCAATGATATTTCAGTCAAATAAGCAAAATAAGAAAAAAATTCTTCCTTCAACCTCTTTTGCTCTATGTTATAATTCACAGTATATACAGCTATTATTATCTTTCTACCCCTCTCAGGTTGGTACTGAATAAAGGAGAAAAATATCCAGTGACTGAGACTCTCTAACCCACAGAGCTAAGTTTTAAGTCACTATGCAAACAGGGGGAACCAGGCAAGCAGACAACCTTAGAAATTATTCTAAGAATGAGTCCAATACTGCCAGTACTGATTCCATTAATCCTAGATATTTTAGATAGTAATTCAAAGGAGATATAGTTACCAACCTGTTTCTCTTTCTTCTGTATTTTCATTATCATCAATTGGGGGGAGGGGGAATCTTATTTCTGTAAAACAAAACAAACATCTCAAGGTAAAACTTAAAACATATTGTTAATTTAAAAAGCAAAAATATTTTTTCTCAGACCTCACTGTACCACAAAGAAAATATTACGAGGAATTATTTTTTTATAGTCTATTTTTATCAAAGTCTTACATTTTATCTTCCCAGAGAAAGTCTAAAACCGTGTGTTAAGTGAACAGTCAAAATCATATACTGAGTTTTTCTATCTATCTACCTATCTATCTGTCTATCTATCTATATGTGTAATGTCTATTGATGGAGCTAGTAAGGTAAGGCAGTCCAATTCCTGCCCTCACGGAAATTGTAATCTAAAAGGCAAGATAAGGCATGTCGACAAAATCACTATAATGGCAAGATAAAATTTAAAAGTATCACATGAAAGGTACAAAATGCCAATGGGAATTCCAAGGGATGGCCTTAATACGACAAATGCTTCAGATCACTGAATCTGGACAGATTAGAAGGCCTTTGGAGAAATGTCCCCCACTGTTAATAGCTATTGATGTTCATCTACTCAAATGTAAATACTTGAACCGACACAATTTAGTAGAAAAAAATTTCATCTTCCTAAACTCACTTTTCATATGTGATTCTAAGTTAATCATTACTGGTATAAAGTGCTAAGCACTAACTACACTAGATGGCACACAAAGCCAATTAAAGAGCTTACAAATTAAAAGTTTTTGAAAGAAAAGCACGTTGTATGTTTTACAAAACTAGTAGAAGAGGAATAAATGAAAACTACTTATTCCCAAAGATATGACAGTGATGTTAAAACTGAAAAGTAAGCAAAAAATAGTAAGGGTTAGCTTTTTAAAATTTTAGAGATCATTGGTTGTAAAATGCTAGTTTACTTTCAGTATCATTAAAAATTCAGAAATAATGGGGCAGCTAGGTAGCGCAGTGGGATAGAGCACCAGCCCTGGAGTCAGGAGGACCTGAGTTCAAAGATGACCTCAGATCAAACACTTGACTCTTAATACCTGTGTGACCCTGGGCAAGTCACTTAACCCCAACTGCCTAAAAATAAAAAATTCAGAAACAAAATAATTCAGTCCTTTATGGCACAGTGGAAAAAGCACTAGTTCTGTACTCAGAAGACCTGGGTTAAAATTCTGCTTCTTATCATAAACACCTGTGCAACCTTGGTCAAGCAACACTCTCTCTAGGCCTCAGTTTCCTCATCTATAAAACTGGAGGGGGTGGAGTAGAGGATGATGGACTACATGACCTCTAAGGTCCTTTCCAGCTTCAGTTATAATCCAATTATCTGTTACTTTTCCATCTGATAAATACTCCTCCCCAATTCAAAGATAATTGTAAATTATATTTGATGAATATATTCCTTTCCCATTTACTGGCTTCTATCATCAATATACTGTTTTCTTTATCATGAACATTTATTGAATGTCTGGTTATAGAAGATGCTAAGTACATAGAGGTCTAAGTCATATTCCTTAACTTCGAGAAGCTTCTACTCTATATGGAAAGAAACAACATATACAATAAAAGAGAAACATTTATATAAAGGTAGAATATGTTAAAGACCAAATGCAGAATGAACTTTCTTGCTTTCTATCCTGCTGAGCTGACAAGTGTTTACGTACTGAGGGAGATGGAAGGCAGCATATCAAAAGGCAAGAAAGAAGACAAAAAGAATGACAAGATTAGTCTCAAGGACATACTGAGTCACTTAATACTAAGATCCAGTCACAGAATTAATACATTATTAATGTATTAATACAGAATTAATGCATTAAAACAAATCTGTGACATACCAAATATGTTTTAAGAGAGGTTTTCAAGTTATTATTGTGCACAGAGCCTCATGGGTTTGTGTCACCAACAGGCTTCTACTGATGACAAATAATAGCCTACTCCCAAATCAGACACCCTCCCTTTTACATTCATTCACTCTGCTAACCTCTGTTAAGAAGCACTGTGAGCAGAGTACTGTGCTAACGCTCTGGGGTAGCTACTAAGTTTAGGTAAAACAATTCCTGTTCTCACTGAGCTTCTAAGCCTAGGTGAACAAAACATAAACATAATTGTAATATTCAATATTATATTATACACGCACTAGAAAGCTACCCAACAAAGTGCTATGTGAAACCCCAGATCAAAGGTCCTTATAAAGCAGGGAGATTAGAGGGAATATTTCAAGGTTGGGAAGAAATTCCAAAGGACAAAAGAGAAAGGGAGAATATTCTAGGCATAGGGAACAGTGTGCTTAAGGTAAATCGGGTGTGTGAGAGAAAGGAGGATGAATAGAAAGAGAGTGGTCAGATTTGGCCAGAGCAGAAAGTTTAGGGAGAGGAGTGATATGCAATAAAGCTGGAAAGAAGGGTGGCTGCAGAAAGAAGGGTGGAGGGCCTCCACTGCCAGGCAAAAGAGTCTGACCTTTTCATTCAGTTAAGTAATAGGAAGCCATTGAAGATCTTTAAGTAGACAAGTACTGACCAAATCTTTGCAGATGAAACATTATTCTGAGAGTAGATAAGATAAAAGGAAAGCTGTCAAGAAAATCTCTTTGGAAGTGAGTTAAATAAGTGGTAAAGAAGTAGCATTTATTAAGCGCCTACTATGTGCCACGCACTACGCTAAGCACTTTACAAATATTATCTCCTTTGATCCTCGCAACAACTTTGGGGGTTGTATATGAAAGGCTGGATTTTTCCTGCCAGAAGTTAAAAGTGCAGACAGTGAGGAAATACAGACATTTGGTGAACATAATTTTCCCCCCAATAAACTTGGCAGTGAAGGAGAGTAAAGATATGGGAAAGTAACTATGTGAGATAGATGCATCAAGGAAAAGCCTCTTTTTTGCATAAAGCTCTAAGTAAGTTACAAATCAAGAAGTTTGGAGAGTGGAAGAAGAAAACAAAACTGATTTGGGTGGGGAGCAAATGTGGAAATAGCTGAGAACAAGTCAATCTTTAGTATAAGAGACTAAGTATTCTTGAAACATAAGAAAAATAATATTAAGATATGCTTCATTTTTTTCTTTTTTCTTTCCTTTCTTTATGCTCAATGCAGTATCTACTTCCTGCACATGTATGTAGTACAAGGGATTGGAATAGGGGTGGGGATGGGGAGAGAAACAAAGACAAAATAACCTTAAGGAGCTTATAATCTTGTTGGGGAGGTGAGAGGGGTACACAAACTTCAATTAAAATAGATTAGAAGGTGCGGAGAGCTATGTGAATCCAACCTTGAATATGCCTGGCATAAAGAGAGAGAGAGAGAGAGAGAGAGAGAGAGAGAGAGGCAGAGAGAGAGAGAGAGAGAGAGAGAGAGAGAGAGAGAGAGAGAGTGTCTGTGTGTGTGTCTGTGTGTGTGTGTGTGTGTGTGTGTGTCTGTGTCTGTGTGTGTATGCACATGTTGGCTGACTGGCCAGGGAAAGGGGGTAGGGAATGGACTGAGTGGCAAAATCCTACAAACTAATTCACAATCTTCTTCAGAAAGAAATAGCATTCTAAGTAGAGAGATGATTACAGATAATGGGTTTATGCAATAAACACCTGAGAATTAGCAAAGAAACAGATGAGGAACTTCCTTCAGTAATGGAGTAGAATACAAAATAATTAAACAAAAACCATCAGCATTTTGCACATTACTAACAAAAACTAGGAGGAACTATTAGAAAAAGAAACTCCATTCAAAATGACTGAAATCCATAAAATATATGGCTGTAACCTATCAAAACAGGTTTACATATTTAAACACACATAAACATACAACTACAAAATGGCTATTACATAAATAAAAGTCTAAATAATTGGAGAAAATCAATGTTTGTGACCTGGTTTCACACAATAAAAATGATGCTACTATGTAAATTAAATTCGTGCCACACCAAACTACCAATGGCTACTATACAGAACTAGATAAAACAATTACAAAATTCACTTGGAAGAATAAAAATTTTAAAATTCAAGAGAAAGAATAAAAAAATGAAAACGATCTCACATCACACAGCAGTAGTTATTAAAACTATCTGGTATTGATTTTTAAAAAATTAGACAAATCACTAGCAAGGACTAGTTAAAATCTATATGCAAATTAACATGAATAATATGAACAGTTTTTAAAAGGATCACAAAATAGTAACCATACAGAAAATGATATGGATCATATACAAAACAAAACTCATCACTTTTTTGCCTCAAAACTAATCTTTTCTAATTTTCTAATCTCTATCAAGGGTACTACCATCTATCCAGTCACTCATTTTCACAATTTCAGGGTGTTTTTTGATTCTTCACTCTCCTTATCCCTCCCCCTATATCCAACCAATTATCAAGGTATTAATTCTGCCTCTACAACATCTCTCCCATCTGCCCTCTTTCCTCCATTCACATAGCCACCATCCTGGTTCAAATCTTTATTGATTTTTATCTATACTAACGTAAAGGCCTCCTAACTGGTCCGATACTCCCCCTCTCCCAGTTGCCAAAATGATATTCCTACTGTGTAAGTCTGACCATGCTTTAAGAAGTTTCAGCGACTCCCTAAGACCTCTAGGATCAAATACAAAATCCTCTGGCATTTAAAGCTCTTCACATTCTGTCTCCATCCACCCTGCTTTGCAGGACTAACTAACATATTATTCCCCTTCACACACTCTACAATCCAGGCCAATTGGACTTTTTCCTGTCCTTATACAGGATATCCATTCTCTGCCTCTATGCTTTTATACAGGTATGGAATACACATAATTTCTCTTGTCTGCCTCTTTCCCCTAGCTTCCTCTGAAGCTTAGGTCAAGCATCAAATTCTCCATAAGCACTAGTATCTCATAACCTGAAATTACCTTGTATCTACTTGTGTATCCACAGAACACAAACGATGTGTTCTGTATCTATTTATATGAATGTATACTGTTTCCCCTATAAAATGGAAGCGCCTCCAAGGGCTGGGACTGTTTCAATTTGTCTTTTTAACCCCAGAGCTCAGTACAGTACAGAAATACAAATTAAAACAACATTCATAGTCCCCAAATTGGAACAGATGATAAAGAACAGAAATCACACTAGAGGGGCAGGAAGCTAATGTACATTTGTCAAAGGTCTAAACTAAATGGTATAACCATGGCGGAAAACAATTCGGAATTAGTCAAGAAAAGTCATTAAACCATACCTTTTAGCTACCAATTCCACTATTGGATATATATCCTGCTGGAGTTAATGACAGAAAGAAAAGTCTCATAACCATCATAATACTCACAGTAATACTTTTTATAGTAGCAAAAAGCTGGAAACAAAGTATGTGTCCAGGCCTTGTGAATATCTTAGCAAATTATGTAATATGAAGATGATGGAGTATTATGGCACCTTAGGGAAAAATACATACGAGGAACTCAGAGAAATGCCAAACAATCTGAACAGATACACAAGGAAGCAGAACAGGAGACAATGTATATAATGCCTTTTTTTTTTTGGGTGGGAGGAGGGGGGCTTAGACCTATGATTTCACTGATGTAGAAAACTCCCAGTGAGGAAACTACTGACGGCAAATCAGCATCTGCTTGGCAACAAATGAAAAGATAAGTGTAGGCTATACAGAAGGAAAAACTTGCTAAAAATTAAAGTGGGCCTGGCTGTAGGCCTTCAAGCAGAGGCTGGATGATCCCTGATCAGGCATGTTACGGTGCAGAAAAGGTATGAATTGGACAAGGGGCTAATGACAGGTCATTTACAACTCTAAAATTGTTTGACTCAGTAAAAATGCTATGACAGGTCCACTGACAAAAGTAAGAGAGACATAAAAACCTACTTTAATGGAAAATCTGTCTAAAAGAAATACCTATACACAGAACTTACTCAAGAAGGAACCAAAACTTTCTTAAATGGAACAACAGAAATGAACTAAGGAGGAATAGGTTTGAGTGTTCTACAGGGAAGCAGATGAAGGTAAAGAAAACAACAATTCCAAGTGTAAACCCAGACAAAATGAGATGCATTAAAACTAGTTCTAATTCCAACGGCTTAAGTTCAAAATCAGCAACTAAATTCAATAGATACTTGCATCTAATAAGTCCAAAGAACCCTACGTTAGGCCCTGTAGAAGATATAAAGTATAAGAAGTGGTCATGCCCTCAGAGAGTTTACAATTTCATCAGAGAAATGAAGTACAGGCTAAAAACATAATACAATATATGCCTAAGTGTCCCAGAAGGGGTACTGAAAGTACTAGGGGAATCTGGAGGCAGGCGACATGTCTGTGAGTGTAGTAGCCAAGAAAGTCCTTGTGTAGAAGGTAGGTACCTGAGTTATGCCTTGAAGGCCAGGCAGTACTTGGAAAGGGGATGGTGAGGATGGAAGACACTGGGATAATGTAGAGGAATGAGGAAGGCATGGTAGGGCATGAGGATATTGAGGATGGCACCTTGCTTAGAACACAGAAATCTTGCGAAAGATAATAACTAAAAATGTTTTTAGGGCCAGATGAAAGAGGACTTTGAAAGCACTATGTAATCTAGTAGGGAATAGAGGATACAGAATTGCAGTTAGACCTGGATTCAAATCTGGCACAACAGTTGTACACAATAGTTGTGTGACACAATAGTTGTACAATCATGGTCAAACTTTTATTTAAACTTCTCTATGCCTCAGTTTCTTCATCTGTAAAACAGTGATAATACTTGCAGAAAGAATAACATGGCATAGAGGATAGAAGGCCAGCCTTGTAATTAGAAAAGACCTGGGTTTAAGTACTGCCTCTGACACTTATTAGCTGTGTTAACTACAGGCAAGTCATTTAAGGTCTCGGAGCTCCAGACAACTCTAAAAAAAACCTTCTGTAGAGTTGCCAAGTTTCATTAGAGAAATGAGCTTTCACTTTGGAAATTCCCTACATGAATGAAATCATGAATTCAGACCAGAAGAAAAACCAAAATCCTGTAGTACCCACTTATCTTACAGGGTCATAGTGAGGTTCAAAAGAGATAATGTATGAAGAACACTATGTAAAGCTTCACGTATTATTAGCTATTAATGCCAAGCTGAGATTCTTGTGTCATATCATACAAGCAACAAGAGATTCTGCGTGACGAAACTGGATCTAGTAGTGGTAGGCAGGGCGAATGGAGGGAAGGGGGAAGAAAGAGACTGAAAACAAAGATTACGATAGTCCACAAATAAGATTAAAACCTGAATTAAGGCAGAAGCAAAGGTATAAGGTATAAGAAATTATGTTTCCACAGATGTAGAGGAAGTGGTATAACAACAGAATTCAGAGGGGCAGCTAGGTGGCACAGTGGATAGAGCACTGGCCCTGGATTCAGGAAGACCTGAGTTCAAATCCAGCCTCAGATGCATAACACTTACCAGCTGTGTGACCCTGGGCAAGTCACTTAATCCCACTGCCTAGCAAAAACAAAAAACAAACAAACAAACAAAAAAACCCAATAGAATTCAGAAGCTGTCACAGGGGCAGAAAGAGTGGTCTTGCTCAAGAATTATTTTTAACAATACTACCCAGACACAGACAAAACCTGCTGACATTAGTAGTGGAGTCAGAAGTGAAGAAAGTAAAACAAAGGTTTTATAATAAAGGTTATAGCTCGGTTAAGGTGCATGTGTGTCTAATGAGCTTATGCATATTAACTTCTGGGGGGGAGGGATTAACACAATTGCTGGCACACTGTTGTATGTAGTGGGAGGGAGGGACATATTATGGAGTAATATGAAGTAGGTATTTTGGGAAGTTGTACACCCTGGAGTACCTGATCAATGGGGAAACAAGTGAGGGACCTTGCATTTCAGGACAGGGATATAACTGCTTGCTCTCGTGTCTCTAGCAACACACCTGCTTCTTGCAAGAATGTATAATAAATTAGCTTGCCTCATCTACCGTGGCAGTCTTTGTTTTTCCTATAGAAGTTATTCCCCATAAAGAAAAAGGAAAGGAAAACAGGGATTCAAGATATTTCAAATGAAGTTGAAGCCAAAATTTAAAGAGAATTTTATAAAAACCAATCAAAACAACAAATAATTATTGAACACCTACTTCATACATGGTGGATGGAGAATCCTACATAAAATCAGATACACTTCCAAAATTTCTACCATGGTTAGAAAAATGGTAACAAGAGGAAAAAATGGGAAGATGATCAGACTGTGAGAGAAGGTGAAGAGCTTCATTTTGGTTATGCTGAACTGAAAATAAGCACATACAAATGGAAACATGACAGAATCTTAAAATTATAGAATTTTAGAGTTTAGTGGGATCTTGGGGGAATAATCCAGTCCATTCCCTTTATTTTAGAAACAAGAAAACTGAGGCCTAGAGAGGGATGTAATTTGCCCATTGTCAGCAGAAATGCCAACACTAAAACTCAGGTCTACTGATTCAAATTCCATCTCTCTACTATATGAGGTTATCTTATAGACAGCTGGAAATTGGGAGAGCAGGCAAATGAGGGGGTCAATGATACAGCTGCAGATTTGGACTACTCTGTCATGGGAACAGATGAGATTTCTCAGGTGAAATGTGGAGAAAAATATATAACTGCACCAGGTCACTCCATTCATAGTTTCCCTACAGTAGCCCTGGGTATCAAAAAGTATTTATTAATCCATTGACTATTTTGCTTTCTTGGGTTTCCTCTGGCTGGTTTTCCAGTACTTTGATTTGAGAGTAAATGGTAGAATACCAGGGAAACACATACAGAGATCCCAAGGTAGTAGGAGATTTACATGAACCATTTTAGGGAAGACTGATGGAATCTTCTAAAAGGATTGAAGATTAAGAATAATTTATAGGATAAACAGTCATAAATCTTGAGGGATATAACTGAAATTAATTCAGCTTAATCTCTATATTCAAGAAGCATTTAATTTGATTTTGAATTATTAAAATGTGCATAAAATGTTTTTTGAGTAACATGCAAAAGATACCTAGAAATCCATGAGGTTCCTAATGTCACAACCAGATTGTCCTCATACCCCTAGAGGCAGTATGCCATACCATTAGATGAAGTGCTGGGCTGGGAAGCAGGAAGACCAGGATTCAAATTCCACATCTCATCCAGGGCAAGTCACTTATAACCTCTACGTCCCTCATGGCAAATCCTTAGGATAGGAGGACACAGAATAAGAGCTCAAGGAAAGTAGGAGGTCACTGAGCCCAACTCCTTCATCTTAAAGATGAAGAAACTAAGGCCTAAAAAGGTGAAGTGATTTGATAGCCAGGCGGCAATTTCTTGCGAGACAACTTCCACACCCAAAAGACAGCAAGACATCTAATCCAAAACTGTGGGAAACGAAACTGAAGTAGAAACAAAGAAGAACATTGGCTCAAAAACAACAACAGAAGTTTTGGCTTTTTGCCTCTACCTTAAAAACTAATTTTCTAGTGATGCCAGAATGCCACAACTACTCTAGGGCCGATATGGAGAAGAGTAAGTATGGTCACCTCAAGAATGAAAGGAATTTAAGATCTTGCAATTCCGCTCAAATGAAGCTATGGGATTATTCGTAGATAGAAAGAAAAAACATGGACTGGGGTTTTGCTATTAGTGTCTCTATTTTAAAATTCCATGATGAAAACCTGGATACAACATCTCTGTCATATGAGATCTCATGCTTCTGCAGGGACATATTATACTGTGTTGGCCTCCAAAATTATACTTTCTGAATGCAGCGCTCCACTTTGATCTCTGTACACACACCCTTAAAGAATGAGAATTTTTGTTTACTGTATTTTCCTTTATTTATATTTTGCTTTGTAAGCTCAGAATTTGAGGGGGAAATGTGCAGTTTTTGTCTCTACCCTTTTTTTCCCTCATAAGAAAATGAGAGCTAGAAAACACTGTAGCAGATGGAAAAACGGAGTCTGTGGGGAAGAGAAACAGCAAAATGCTACATAACTTGGAGCTATGGTGGTAGCAAACTAAGAAGTAGTTGAGTATTTATTAAGTGCTACTATGTGCCAAGAACTGTGCTACACCCAGAGGATACTAAAGCGAGACAGCTTCTGCCCTCAAGGAGCTTCCGTTCTAATAGAGGGGTACAAGTTGGGTAGTAGCCAAGGAAGGAAGTTTTGGTTTAGAAAAATCACAAGGAATTTTGTCATTTAGTGGAGTCATTTAGGAAATAATTTTCAAGCTCCTTCCAATACCAATGACAGTACTGATTTTATTTTTACTCCCAGAAAAACAACAAACTGTGGAAGATGTATGTATATATGGGAGAAGGGAGGAATGGAGGTGGTATTTACAAATACCACAGTAGGCAGTAGAAAAGATGGCAGGATGCACACACTGGATGGGCCCAATGTCTCTGTAACTGACTGGCTGGATGGGAAAGATGGCCTAGGACTAGCTGGATGGGTGGACTGGGATGAGTTTTCAATCACCCCTCAAAGGTATCAAGTGTATCTTTCACATGAGGAGAGGTACAGAAAGCAGTTTCATTTGCATTGGATTGACAACAGGAATGTAATACCCTACAGTAAAAGAGTTTAGGTTCTAAGAATCTGGCTACATCAGAGCCAACAAATTTCATCTATTTCAATAGGTGAAAGCAATGACAAGAAAGAAGCAGATTAATAACTAGAAGAAATAAAGTAACACTTCCCTAGAGCCCTTCCAGAGGTTCTATGATACAAAAGTGTATGAAACTAAAAGCAGGTCCCTTTCCTAGATTTCCTTACAAAAGCTACACCAATCAGGAGACCTCAGAAAGCACTAATCTCAGTCAATATCTGTATTTCCAATGCCCCAAAATAATTTTCTTTACCCAAGAATATAACAATTCATGGCAAAAAATTGTCTTTTATATCACAGAATTTCCAAAGCAAACCATACTAACTCTGAGAAGTGGTTCTCGAACTTTCCCATGAATGATGTGAAACTGAAGAACTCTCACACTACTCTATCCACCTGCACTTGGCACCCAAAGTCTGTTCTCAGGGAATCACAGAAACGGGAAAAATTCTCACGGTGGGAGCTCAAAATGTAGTTGAGGAAATCAAACTAAACATGTAAAACATGGCTAATACATAACTGAATCAACAAGTATATGGGCATACAAAGACAAGAACTGATCAGCTTCAGCTGTCAAGGAACACATGTTCTATTGGAGGAAACAACATGCCTATACACGAGTGTATATGAGATACACACAAGGTAATGGGGGGGGCAGCAAGGTACTAACAGCTGAGGAGAAAGACCTCATATGGGAGGTATTTGAACATGGCTTTGAAGTAAGGGGGGAAGGTGAACAATCACATTCCAAACTGAGCAAGAGCCTGAGAAAAGGCCCCCAAAAGGAAGACAGACTGGAGAACAGCAAGGAGATCATTATGACCCAAACATACACTGTGTGTGGGGATGGGGGAGGGTGGGGGGGATTAATGTGAAATTAGTCAATCAATAAATATTCATGTATTAAGCACCTACTATGTGCCACGCACTGTGCTGAGCCCTGCAGATACAAAAAGAAGCAAAAGCTAGTCCCTGCACTCAAGGTGCTTCACACGTTTCATCTACCTACCACCTCTCAAGTGAAAGAAACAAAGTATGTTTCACGAGTAGTTCTCCAGAATTAAAGATTCAACCCTCTCATTTTACAGATGGGAAAACTGAGGCTCAGAAAAACACATCTTGTGGCAAAACTGGGAGTCAAACCAAATCCGCCTCCAAGACCAAGGCTTTCTGCATCACTACATGATGTTGCTCATAAGATTTCTTAGTATCCCTTCCATGGTAGATGGATCCAATTTCTTAACAACTGGCCCTTTGCACAATCAGTTAATAATTATAAATACACACTATATACTACCTGCAAAGCACCAGCCTGAGGATTTGAGGGAAATACAAATACCAAGTTTAGGTTCCTGACTTCAAGGACTTTATAACCTAGAAGGGAAATGAGACAGATAGCTATATTACAAAGTATTACAAGATAACTAGATCAGGTGTTTGTAAAACAAAACGTCATGTAATGTCCAAGGTAGTCAATTCAGATATCTGTAACAGATTCTGTGGAAGAGGTAACATGAATTTGATGGTAATTCAATCAACCAACAAGCTATTATTAAGAGCCTACTATATGCCAGGCACGTGACAGGTGCTGGAGATACAAAGACCAGAAGAAAACAGTGCCTGCTCTCTAGAAGCTACATCCTCTGGAGGAAGATGATGCATACACGTTTAAGAATATACAGAATAAATCCAAAATAAATACAAAGTACATTAGTAGAAAATTGCTCCAATTACCCCAGATTTATTCCACACTGAGATTTTTGTTCACTTTAGAGTACACAGTTTCTTGCATTCTATAGTGCTACTATAGCCTACATCTGAGAAACCTAGCCCAATTTGGAAGCTACATAGTAAGCACAAAGTCTTACCATCCAAGGACAAAGGCCAGCTCTGTTAGAGCACTGCAGGGCACATCCTCTCCAGGCTCCCCACCCCACCACCCCCATACTAGTTTTGTTGTTGTTGTTGTTCTGGTTGTTGTAGTTGTTGTTTTGGGAGGTAAGGACGAAGGACTGGGAGAATGAAGACAAGGGAGAAACCATATCTGCTTAAACTCTCAGAACTTGCTTAAGTCATCAGACTCCCTAAACTGTCAATAGCTGCCTTTGGGATCTGCTCACAACCATACAATACAGCCATCAAACTTCTAAACTAAGCATCAACTAAGTATGATTCTCTAGACCACTAATAGTCATCTCTTGGGAAATTTTTCCTTTATCATCTTCCATGAAGTAAAGCTGTTATAAGTACAAATAGTTCTCTCTTTTTGCTATTTTGCTCATCTCATCACCAACGTGCAGTAAAAAAAAAAAAGACTTCATTTTCACCAATAACTTGTTCATTCCTTCATTTCCAACACTTCTCTAATTCATCAGGACAAAAATTCACTTACTAAGGACACAGGGGTGTCATCTAGTGGCAAAAAGAATAATAGCAGATTTCTTAATTTATATAATATGAATCCAACTGTATAGGCAGCGGGTGAAATGGGCCACTGAACTTCACTACACTACATAAGCATTACATATATGGAGGGAGGGGAGAGAGGAAGAATGGATAGTTCAAAGACTCCCAGAATCTCAAAGTTGGAAAGGATCTCAGAAACTACCCTACCCAAACAGGAATTCACCACTACAACAGAGCTGAAAAGTGGTTAGATAGAGTTGCTTGAAGACTTCTACTGAGGAGAAACCCAAATACCTCAGGAAAGAGCCCATTTTACTTCTGGATAGCTCCAGTTACTGGACAGGCAGCTAGGTCAGTAGACTGGGGTAAAAAGATCAGTAAACTCAGGAGTCTGGGGAGACCTAGGATCAAATTTTGCCTCTAACACAGGCAAGTCATCTAACTTTTCTGAGTTTCAATTTCTTCATCTGTAAAATGGGGATAAAACCTCTGTAGTACCTGCAAGTGCAAAGGCAAGGACACAACAGCTGGAGTGTCTTGGGTAAGAAACAAAGAGGCCAGGTTGGTTGGAACACAGAGGACAGGAGGGAGTATAATGTCCAGTGAAGATAGAAAGACAGCTTGGAGGGCTCGGTTGCCCTCTTTGCTTTCTCAAGCCAACTCCTGTAAAAAGCTGTCTCCATTATTTATTGCTATTTTCTCCTCTCACTCTTCAGCACAGTTGAAACCACTATTTCCAAAGTTACCAATGACATCGTAACTGCCGAATCTGATGGTCTTTTCTCATCCTCATCCTGCCTGACCTATCTACTTCATCTGACATTGCTGACCACTCTGTCCTTCAAGATCCTCCCTCTCCTCTGGATTTTGGTGATAGTGCCCTTTCCTGGTTTTCTTCCTACCCATCTGACTCCTCCTTCTCAATCTCCTGATGGCTCATCAGTCACATCATATCCTTTAATTGTTAAGTATTCCCCAAGGCTGTGTCCTTGGGCCTATTCTCCCTTCTCTCTAACTTCATCATACGGTTTTGTTCTTCCAGTCTAATAAAAACCTATTTTCTTAATGAATCCTAAGTACATCTTTGCTCGTTTCTGCTTTAATACTTCTGCTAATACTGTTTAAGCCCCATCTGGAATGCCTTTCCATCACCTGTGATCAATTCACAGGATTGTGGAGGGAGGAGTGAGAGGAAGAATGGGTAGTTCAAAGCTTCAGAGAATCTCAAGATCCTTTAACTATACCCAAACAAGAATTCGATAAAACATAGCTGAAAAGTGGTTATCCAGCTTTTGCTTGAAGACTTCTCCAGAGGAGAAACATAATACCTCATGGAAAAGCCCATTTTACTTCTAGATAGCTCTAATTCTTGGAGAAGTAGGCAGGTCAGTAGACCTGGGAGTGTGGAGAGATCTGGGATCAAACACGGCCTCTAACTCAAGCAAGTCGTTAACTTTTTTGTTTTGTTTTGATGAGGCAATCAGGGTTAAGCAACTTGCCCAGTGTCACACAGCTAGTTGGTGTCTGGTGTCAGAGGCAACTTTTTTTTTTTTTTGCTTCCTTCCAACTTTCAAATTCATTGATTCTGTTGCTCTGGTATAATTCACAGGGCCTAAAGTAAGAGCTGAGCAGAATCACAAAATCTGAGAGTGGCAATAAATATCTTCAGTTCACACCAATTTCCTCATTTGAAAAGTGAAGAAATTAAGGCATTTTATTACTCTGGATCTTAGTCTCCTCAGTGGTAAAATGATCTCTAAGGTCCCCTCTGACCTTAAATTCTATGTTCCCATGAGATCCAGAGAGACCGAATTTGATTTCCAGTCAGGACTAAAGACCAGGTCTCCTGGTTCTTGTCCAGTATTCACTGTGCTACACTACATTATGCTTAATAAAAAAGTGTGGAGTAGAAATGGGAGGAGTTGTACAGAATTTAAAATTTAAAAATATCTATTAAGTGCCTACTACGTACAAAGTATTGTGATAGGCATTAACAATAACAAAAAACTGAAGCAGTCTTTGCTTTCAAGAAGCTTGCCTAGGGACAGCTAGGTGGCCCAGTAGATACAGCACAGGCTCTAGAGTCAGAAGGACCTGAGTTCAAATCCAACACTCACTAGTTGTGTGACTCTGAGCAAGTCACTTAAACCCAATTGCCTCACACACACACACACAAAGCAGCTTTCCTCTCCTACTAGAACACCATATATGTGTGTGTGTGTGTGTGTGTGTGTATGTGTGTGTGTATGTATATATATATGTATGTGTATACACACACACACAGAGGTAAGTGTAAGTGCAGAATAAATAAATAGGGAGCAAGTGGAGGGCCCAAAAAAACTCAGTGGGAAGAACTGATCCTTAAAGAAAAATGAGGATTCCAAGAAGCAGAGATGAAGAGAGAGTACATATCCCCTTTCTCTGATTAGCTGGTTCCTCCCAGAAACTCCTTTTGAAGCAAAGCACTGAGGAGGCACAAGGGGGGAGGCTTGTAAGAACTTGCAGAGGTGTGAGATGAAGACTCTAGTTTGGGGAAGGACTGGCAATCCAGTTTGGTTGGAACAAGCAGTTTGTGAAGAAGAGCAACCTGACAGTCTGTAAATAAATACAGGTAGGAACCACATTATGGATAGCCTTAAAAGCTAAGGAGTTAAATACAGCAGAGTAATAATGGTATAATAACTTTAAGGTGTTTTTTCAAGTATTTTCCTTTCGATAATCATATTTTATCCCTTCTCAGCCTTGTAAAGTAGGCAGGGCAGGCATCATCCCTGAGTCAATAATGAGAAGACTGAAGCACAGAGAGGCTAACTTACTTGTAAAAGAGAGATGAGGCTAGAATCTGGGTCTAGGGATAACTCAACCTGGATTTTTTTCATTAGATTTTTTAAATTGGATTTTCAATTTGAAGTAGCTCAAAAATGAGAAACTTCCTTTATCAATGAAGATGCATACCTTCTAGGTTTTAGTTTTCAGGGGCACTAAAAGGTTAAATAACTTGCCTAGCATCACCCACTCAATCTGTGTGAGCTGCAGCACTTGAACCTGGGTCTTCCTGGCTAAAGTCAGCTCTCTACAGATGCTGCCTATTTACTAGTAATAATACTAAGTAATGAAAACACATCTTACATTACACCACGTTGCCTCTCATCCATGAGATTATCATGCATTATTGTTTGAAGCACTGTTTTCATAAAATACCTAATAACAAATGCCGAAAGACAGCATGGCAGAATGTGAACATAGTCAGCCTTAGCATGAGGAATATGGGCTTCGAGCCCCATCCCTCACACATACACACACAGGCTGTGTGACTGTGGACTAACTTTAACCTCTCCGTGCTTTAGGCAATTCTGCAGTGCTGTTTAAGCCTATAGAGAAGTTTCCCCTACAGTGACAGAAGTAGTTTCCTCATCCAGGGAATTCCCACCACCAATGAAGTCACAGCTCCAGTCTCTTTCCCACTATAGGATACATTTTCACGATGATGACACTTGATGCAACCAGCAGAGGAGCTCTGAGTACAGCAAAAGGACCAACCAAAAAGGGCTGATATATATTGACTATAAGTTTTAAAATATTTTCAAGAATCTTACATTTTAAAAACTATATCCTCCAACCTAGGGCAGAAGTAGACAAAACTACAGCAGGATGATATACAGTAAGACCCTGCATAAGTTAGTTTCCTTCTCTAAGATGAGAAGGTGAGTGTGTAGGATCTCTGAGATCCATCCTGGCTCTGACATTCTGATAGGTACTACTGTGACATGATGAGGGAAACTGCTGTTTCTTCGGTGCTTGATACAGCTACACTTATTCTAATTTAAATAAATGCCCTAAAACCACAGAACTATGATCTCACTATGCCTGTGAGGAAAGAACACAACTGCTACATCCACTGGTCTACATGGGCTATGGCAAGCGATAGCACACAAGCCAAAGAGCAGATTTTGGAAGAATGTGCCCTGCTCGGGGGCAGGACTACTTCACTTTCATCTTTGCACGCCCAGTGCTCTTCACAGTTGAGTGAACTGCAACTACACTGTAAAAGACTTCTCTATCTGCCCTGACCTCTGGAGTTCCTTTTATCCTTCATAACGACAAGCAAAGGGGAATGATAGTTCTCTCGGGTCAAAGGACAAGCCAAGAGAACAAAAATAGCTTTTAGAACTCAGAAGGGGCCACTTAAAGGAAAAGCACTTTCAGGCTCCACAAGTCAAGAGGGTTGTCTCATAATTACAATATGGTAACTTCTGAGGGCAGAGGAACAGGGTCCCACTGATGTTTATACATCTCCCAGAGTCTAACACAGTCAGCCAATAAATATGTATTAGACATCTACTATGTGT
This sequence comes from Phascolarctos cinereus, assembly GCF_003287225.1. Taxonomy (NCBI): domain Eukaryota; kingdom Metazoa; phylum Chordata; class Mammalia; order Diprotodontia; family Phascolarctidae; genus Phascolarctos; species Phascolarctos cinereus. Next base: position 322,231,893 of record NW_027555625.1, read on the forward strand.
CAGACACTGTGCTAAGTGCTGGGAATACAAAGAAAGTCAAAAGACAGTTCCTGCCCTTAAGGAGTTCACAATCTAACAGAGGTACCTACATGCAACCAACTATGTACAAATAAGCTATATAAATAGGAAATAATCAATAATGAGAAGGCACTAGAATTAAGAGAGACTGGGAAAGGTTTCCGGCAAAAGTGAAGATTTAATCTGGGACTTGAAGGAAGCCAGGATCTGACGGTGTGGAAGGAGAGCATTCCAAGTGTGGGGGACAGGCGGTGAAAGTGCCTGGAGTTGGGAGATGGAGTGTCTTGTTAAAAAAAAAAACAGCAAGGAGGCTGCCATCACTGAATCAAAAGAGTATGCAACAGGGGTGTAAGGTGCATGAACACTGGAAAGGTGGGGGAGGGGCAGCCAGGTTACAAAGGACTCTGACCCTACAGGCTTTTGTATTAAATCCTGGAGGTGATAGTCTTTGGAGTTTATTGGGGGAAGGGGGAGGGGTTACATGGTTGGACTGATGCTTAAGAAAAATCAAATTTGGTGACTAAGTCGAAGATGGACTAGAGAGAGAAGAAACTCGAGGCAGGCAGACCTACCAGCAGGTTACTATCCAAGCATGAAGAGATGAAGGCTTACAGTAGGGCAGTGGTAGGATCAGAGAAGGTAAGCAAAAAGAGCATATGCAAGAGATATGGAGGTAAAGTCGACAGTCTTGGCAACAGACTGGATATGAGGGGTGAGAGAGTAAAGAAGTAGAGGAGGACTGAAATAATGAGCCTGAGGTACTAGGAGGATGGTGGTACCCTTGACAGTAATAAGGACACTTGGAAGGGAATAAAGATAACGAGTTCAGTTTTGGACATGTTGAGTTTAAGGCATCTATAGGATATCCAGTTCAAGATATCTAATAGGCAATTAGAAGTGCAAGAGTGAAGGTAAGCAAAGAAGTTAGAGCTAAATAAGCAGATCTGAGAATCACCAATATAGAGATAATTTAATCCATGGGAGCAGATGAGATCACCAAGTGAAGTAGTACACAGAGAGAAGAAAGCCCAGAACAGAGCCCCCAATACCAACCGTTAGTGGGGGCCACCTACCATTAGTGGACATAACCTAGTCAAAGATCCAGCAAAGGATACTCAGAAGGAGTGGGCAGATAGGTAGGAGGGGAATCAGGGGAACAGTGTCCCAAAAACTAGAGAAGAAAGTACTAAGAAGAGGATGATTGACAGTGTCAAAGGTTGCAGAAAGGTCATGAATGATGAGGACTGAGTAAAGGCTATTAGATTTGGCAATTAAGAGATCCCTGGTAACTGTGAAAAGAAGAGTTTTGGTTGAATGATGAGGTTGAAAACCAGATAAGAGAGTTAAAAAGTAAGAGGAAAGGAAGTGGAGGTATTTATTGTAAAGAGCCATCTCATTTAGCCACAAAATGGAGGAGAGAAATAGGACAACAGTGGGAACAGAAGGATAAAGTGAAGGGTTTTTGAGGATAGGAGAGACATGGGCAGGTTTCTAGGCAGTAAGGAAGTGGCTAGTGGACAGACTGAAGATTAGTGAAAGAATGAGGATGATATAGTGAGCAATCTGCTGAAAGAGAAAGGATAGAATGGGATCACCTGTGCAAGCAGAAGAACAATGGTGATCACAAAATGTGTGTTGAACTGAACTGCTGGAAAAAAACAACAATACTTTTTGAGCTATTTTTCTACTACTAAAGATGGGCAACATTACACTATCTACACACATTTCCCCTTGTAAGCAATTGGACAGATTTGTAGAACAGTTAACTGAGGTTACAAGAAAGTATGTGTCCACCAAAGCTACCTAACTGGTACTGGCATAGTCAAATGCCTTTAGACTATAAAAAACATGCTTTATGAGAGCTTAACAACCACAGTTCAGTTTTATCATTATGAGTAAAAAGAGACTGTTACAGAATCACAGACAGTGCTGCAGAACATAGAAAGGTACTTTAAGATTATCTAGTCCAAACTCCTTAGCTTATGATGAAGAAATTAGAAGTTCACAGAAGAGACTACAGTACTATCACAAAAACCCAAAGAGAAGAGTGTCCAGGAGAAAAGGGTGGTCAACAGTTTCAAAATGAAGAGTTGAAATCAAAAAGGATCAGGACTGAAGAAAGACCATGAAATTTGGCAAGTAAGAAACTGCTGATAGCTTTGAAAAGAACAGTTTTAGTTGATGGTAAGATCAAAAGCCATCCTCATAGAGGGTTGAGGAGAAAGTGAAAAGAAAAGAAGTTGAGGCAACAAGTTTGTCTGAGAAAGAGAGGAGAAACACAGGATGGCAGCCAATGCATCAGCAGCCAAACATCAGCATATCCAGACATCTATTCTCAACTTCCTAGACAATTTGTGAACCACTAAGTTCAGTTAGCCAGATATGACATACCAAAAGATCTTGAGTGAGTCAGCCTCTTCTCTCTACAGATTATCCCCACTACAACTCCCTCACATGGCACATGCTACACACATACTTCTGTTCAAAGCAGCTACGTCTAGGTGAAAAACAAAACAAACAAACAAACAAAAGAAACAAAACCAACCAACCAAACAAACAAAAACACCTTAGCCTAGAAGCCAAATCTAGGATGTTAAGATTTTTTTAAAAAATTTATTATAAACTTAACCAAACACATAAATACAAAAAAGAGCAAAAAAATTATATGAAACCACAAACTCTTGTTACCTATGTTTTAAAAGTTTGTATTAAATTTAACATAATTTGCCCCTTTTGGTGTGTCACCTTCTAAAACTTTTTTATTACAATGGTTCCACTCCTAGAGGCCTGAGATTATATCTGTTGCCATTCACTTCTATAGTGCTCATTATAATATCATATGTAAATGAGATTTTTAGTGGACATTTTTTTCTGCTTATATTCTGACTCTGAAAATTCTAGGTCAGATATCTACAACCTTTGGTCTCAGGAATTCACACAATTCCTTAAAGATTCATGTTCAGCCCTTGAGACAAATAACTGTACAAATTACATTGACACTCAGACTAAAAGTAACACAAACAACTGTGAATAAATAACATAAACAAGTTAGGCTACTCAATGTGATAAATGGAATCAGTATTAAAATTCTGGCACAAAACAGGTAGTCTTAGTCACTGGGACCAATTAATTCTGACTTTTTCCTTTTTATCATTACAGTCACCCTTGTTCTGAATTCAGAGAAGTGAATTTTGTTTCCCATTCATGATTCCAACTTCTCCCCTCTGTGAACCACTCTCTACACAGCTGTCAAAATAATCTTTACAGTGACCGTGTCATTCTCACATTCAAAAAAATGCCAATGGCTTTCTATTTCCTTTAGGATAAAATATAAACTCCTCAGCCCAGCATTTAGATCTCTCCACAATTTGGTTCTAACCTACCTCACCAGCCTTATTTCACATTACTTCTCTTACTATACTCTAATGCTTTAGCCAAACTGGTGTCCTAGTTGCTTTCCAAACTCTTTATTCCTTTATTAGCACCCATGCCTTCGCATCCAGCTGTCTGTCCCCTATCCCTAGAATGCTTTTCCTTCCACATCTCTGCCTCTTAGAATTCGTTCCATCAAGATTCCAGTCAGGCGCTCCCTCTCACAAGAAGCCTACAGCTCCTTCTGTTCTCAAATTACTTTACATAGCTGGGTACATATAATATTCCTCTACTAAAGGCAAGCTCTTTGAGGTGGAAATTTTTATTTTTGACTTCAACTGATTCATGATCTCAGTGATGGTACTGACTTCTGATTATGTAAGATTTCTTGTTCGTATCCTCATCTCACAAATCCTCCATAGAGGATCTACTGAACATCCTAAAGGCCTTCCTTTAGGTCTCTTTAGCATTTCATGGGTACCAGAATAGACCTTGGGCTGTTCATCTGTTTATCCATTTTAAGCCACTTTATGTAGTAAAGTTATTGTTAATATGCTCCAAGCTACTTACATCCACCAAGTATCTTTCCATGGCTCTTTGGGTTAAATCAATTTTAATTCTTTGGAGACTGTAGTGCTCTATACTTAGATGCCTTATAGAGTAACTGGAAGAATACTGGTATATTAAAAATATGGATTTTTGCATTAGAAAGTAGACTGAGATCACTGAAAATGTTATGCAATTTCCCAAATACAGTCTGGTCTCTTCTGTTACCCTTACTATTAAGTTCTGGGTCCAGCAATTTATTCATCTACAATGCTTGTCCACTATACAAGATCAATGGTCTACCCATTCAACTGTATATTATAATTTAGTCAGTAAGCATGCTTCATGTATTTGGCTTTTCCTTGTGGATCGTGAGGGCTCTTTTTAGCAGCCACAGGTCTTACTGAAGAAGCACTTTTAACATTTAAGGGTTGATGCAATCAGCAGTATGTCATCGACAGATAAATGCATTTGGAAGCCTTACCATCTATGGTGAATCTCCTGCATTGGGATTCATTACAGGAAATGATCCAAAACAATGGCAAGCACTACTAGTAAACACATCTTCCTGGTACATCCCTCCATCTATATTGACAGTCTTATGGTTTAAATAATAGTGTAGGGCACCTGAGATCATGCCTCATTTCCTACCGCTTTGTTGCTTAAAACCCAAGCAAAGGTTAATTCAACCTAAAATTAACGTGCTAACTATAATAAACACTAAACACTTAATAACAATTCTGCTTACTTTCTTAGACTGTGAACTGAGACAATGATCTGAATGGCCCAAATCTCTTTAAGAAGCTGTTTGCTACTGTCAAAGAACATGTTCATCACAAGAGTCTAAATGGAAAAGGGACTGGGAAGGTTCTCAAGACTGTGCTGATTGCATAAAGCCCTGGAACACTGCAGAGCCTCCTGCACAAGATCCAAGGCAACCAAAAGAGACCAGCCGTAGATGAGGAACATCTACTGCAATGATGCTATGCTGGACTGACAGGGACAGAACTAGTACTTTTACTCTGGCCAGACACTGAATAGGGACAATAAGCTGGCTTCAGAATTGAACAAAAGGATGTGAACAGGCTGGATTGTCTTTTGGATACTGCACAGTGCTTTTAATAACCTCAAACTTCTCCCTGAAACAATGGCCATCTCCTGAATACCAATATTAGTCTAGTAAAGCTAAATGGCTCTAAGTCAAGGAATACCACAGTTTCTGAAGAATAAAAGTTGCCTATCACTCAAAACTAATGGAGATGTACATGGTGTGTGTTGATTACTGCAGCAAATTACCACAGAACTACACAGAAGCGTCATAAAGGATATTATCAGAGCTTTCTAACTGGAAAATGAAACGTGCTAGTCTTACAGTGAGAGGAAAAACTCACGTGCTCCACTTCTATCCACACACCATCAGAAGAGCTAGTACTAGCATGTTAGGTGGATTCCCTGTCTTTGTCGAGACAAAAGGCGTCTCATATGAAGAGAAGGCACAAATGGCTTGTGTTAAATGTGACTGAAGGAAGTATCCATGTTAATAATATCACAGATATGGAGATAAATGAGCATTTATATAATACTTCAATGACTATATAATCTCAATGACACTGTTCAACTGGACAGATTACAATGCATTTGTACTTTCTCTTTCTAAGCAATTCATGTCTGTGCAAAATTTCCATTAAAAATAAAATCTTATCCAATGAGCTAAAGGTTTTCTCTAGATCTTAATTTATTTTAAGTCATGGGTCCCTTTGGCATCTGGAGAAATCTATTAATCCCTTCTCAGAATGTTTGTTGCTTATACTACTAATAACAGAAGAAAATGCTAAATTTCAGTTAGAGATCATTAAAAATGAAGATATCTTTTTCCATCTAAGTTCATGTACTTCCAGAAATCTATCCATGGACCCTTTGGTGGACCATGGACAAGGGAAAAGGAAAGAGAAAGAAGATTTAAGCACCACTACGCACTAAGCACTTTACAAATAGTATAATATTTGATCCTCACAATGACCTGATACTAATATTATATTTTTGCCAAAAGGTCCTAATATTATATTTTTTGCAATTGAAGAAACTGAGGTTAAATGATTTGCCCAGGAATTTAGGTCTTCCTGCCTCCACACCCAGTATCCAATTCATTGCGCCACTTCACTGCCTCTAATTGGGATCCATGGATCCCAAGTTAAGAAGCCCTACTCTGGAACTCTAACATTACTATTAGTTCAACACCTGGTTATCCATTTATTATTATCCTTTAATCTCATAATACCCTTGGCCTACCTACTTTTCTGATCATACATTTCTTGGATAATATCTCTTACGTGACTTCTTGCTTGCATTTTTATTTAAAGCAAGAATTATAACACTGACATGATTCAGTGACTGCTACTGCCTATAGTTTTTGTCCTTCATTCTTGAAGAGGACCAGTATGACAATCACTATGTTAGAGTCAAGTTACATGCCAATTATGGATGACCAGACCATATGAGTTCAGAATGCTCTACCAAGGTCAGGTGCAACTTGGAGTGGATTCTCTAAATTTGTGCATCTTGTGTTTCTTTTGAGCTGCTTCAATTCTGCTTTGCTCATAGAGCATAGCACCTTCTCTGATAGCAGCACACTGGGCGGTCCTGTGCCAGTGTCTCTCATGTCACACAACCAATCTCAAAGTTCTTAAGAGAGACCTTGAATGTCCTTGTATCATTTCTTCTGACCATCATGTGAACGCTTGCCCTGTGTGAGTTCTCCACAAAATAGTCTTTTAGGCAAGTGTATGTTTGGCATTTGAACAACATAGCCCGTCCACTGTAGCTATGCTGTCTGCAGTAGAGTTTGAATGCTTGGCAGTTTAGTTCAAGGACGGACCTTAGTGTCTGATATCTTATCCTGCTAGTGATCTTCAAAATCTTCCTAAGATAATTCAAAAGGAAGTGATTCAGTTTCCTGGCTTGGCATTGGTATACTGTCCAGGTTTCATAGGCATACAACCATGAGATCAGCACAACAGCTCTGTAGACCTTCAGTTTGGTAGTCAGTCTAATACCTCTTCTCTCCCATACTCTCCTTCAGAGCTTCCCAAACACTGAGCTATCTCTGGCATGGTATACATCAACCTCATTATCAATGCGTACATCCCTAGAAAGCATACTGTCAAGGTAAGTGAGCTTATCCACAACTCACCGGTCATGAAATAAAGATTTTACACTTAGAATACCAAGAGTAAAATGTCAGTCTTCAGCACACTCTACCCTACTTTCAGGCTGTTCTGCCAATTTATTGGAGAAGCAGAAAAGGGCCCAGATAATACTGGTGGGTCATTTTATATTTTCCTCCAATAAAGTTCTACTCTGATACCTACTTATTATCATGGCATGAGTAACCATACATTTTCAAAAGCTATACCAAAAGAATGTAGGCTCTAACAGTTGCTACCAAGCTTGAAAGTAATCAACGTACAATCTCATAAACATTATGTCCCTGCCATTTGAGGACCACCAAGCTTAGTACGAAAAGGCTCATCTCTAGTAAATGGGTCACTAGGTTGTGAACCATTTAATCACTGCAACCTATGAAACAAAGAAAAATAAAGTACTCCAAAGGATTAAGTATAGAGAAAGGCAGAGGAGTTCAAAATACCCACAGTTTAAAAAAAAAAGAAAGGAAGAAAAAAGAACCAATGACAGAGAGCCATAAGCAGAATGCAGATGTTTCTCGCTAAAATGTTAAGGGACTTAAAAGTTCTAAGTTAATAAGTACTTACTTTTAAATAATGAAAAAACAAAGGTGGTAGATGCACAAAAATGGTATAATCATTCAGCCAATATTCTTGCTCTTACTTTTGTTGGGGGAGACAAGCCAACATATGTGAAACAAAATACAAGGCAAGGTTGTGATCAGATGCTACATTGTATAGACTAGAAATTACATAATTACATAAGTAAACTTTGAATACCGATATACAATCAATCAACAAGTACTTATTAAGTGCCATGTACCACTATGATAAGTGCTGGGGCTAAAATAATAAAAATAAAATAACTACTGCTCTCAAGGAGCTTACATTCTATTGTTTCATACTGAAAGTAGCTCAAAGGCTAATAATATAGTCCTTTTTTCTTCCCAACATAATTTTTATGGTCTGTGAGTTTAATTTTGTTTGTTTCTTTTTGTTTACAAGGTACTACAACCATTAAATGAATCCTTTATACTTCACAGTCTGTTTCTTGGGGAAGGAAATTACATCATCAAGTTGTCATTTTGTACCAGAAAGCAAACAATTCACAAATACAAGCAAACAAATTTCTGCAGAGGAAAAAATAGACTATCCTGGGAACTGAAAAGCAGTAATTTCACCAGAATCCCTAAAACCTACATCCTCATAAAACTTAAGATGGGAAAATTCTTTAGGAACCAGAGAAATAGTAGTTAAAGTTCTATTATTAGGTGGTAAGTGATAAATAGAATGTCTTAGTTGAAATGTTTCTGTTTAAAAATAAACAAAACTCCTAAGATAATGGAGAGAGAGCTCTAGGATTCAAGACTTGAAAGTCTGTGAAATTATAATGGCAGTAGATGTTCAAAGCCTGATAGAGTGGATAAGTGCCCATTTAAAAGTACAGACTACAATATATAAAACATCACATTTGATTCCATGAAAAGCAAAAAAGGCCATGGGTTCATTAAATCTCAAACCTCTGAGCACTTCTGGAAATCAACATTGTGAAAATCAACCAAACAGATGAAGAATACCTCTTGTTCAGACTGTAACATTCATTTGGAGGAAGAGCCCATTGCTTTTGCTTATCAGTACCATAGAGCTTAGTGAGACATACGCAGATGGATAATAAGGTGATCCAAAACGGACTAGAGGGGAAAAAGGCTACATTGCATCTAGGAAACAATACCTCATCCTCAACAATCATTTGCTTCCTAACACAAAAATGACCCATCTTTTTAACACTAGTATCCTTTCAGTGGTTGTAAGAACACACCATCTTTTAGAATTGAAAATGAATGTCACATAGAGGGCAACAGAGAGATACAAGGTAGTTGTGAGCGGACTGTAGCATATATCAAATAAAGAGCTTTGAAAGACCAAGAGTAAATGATACGTATGATTAAAAGAGAAGAAGGGTTGATCTTGTCATGAGGGATAACAGATGGACAGAAAGCCCAAGTGCTCCACTGGGAGCTTTATGATGCCAGGAGAAAGCAACAAAGAAATCTCGACATCCCTCCAATCAGTCAGTCACTTCTACTCTCACATAGCCAACACCCCAGTCAAGGTTCTTAGCATCTGTCCCCTGGATCACTGTAACAGCCTTTTTAATTGGTTTCTCTCTGCTCTCTTCTCTCTAATCCATCCTCTGGACAAGTAACACAATAATCTTCCTACTTATGATGACACTGACCTGCCCAAAAACTCTAGTGATTCTCCATCACTTCTAAAATATCCTCCACAATTTGGCTCTCATCTGCCACCCCAGTCTTATTTTATTTTTCAAAATAGTATTTTTTTTCTGATTACATGTAAAGATAGTTTTATCATTCTTTTTTTAACAAAATTTTGAGTTCCAAATTTTTTCTCCCTTTCTCCCTCTCATCCCCCCTTCCCAAAATGGCAAACAATCTGATATAGGTTATATATGTGTAATCATGTAAACATATTTCCAAATTAGTCACAATGTGAAAGAACAGAACAAAAGGGAAAAGCCAAAAACAAATTTAAAAAAGTGAAAATAGTATGCTTCAATCTGCATTCACAGTCCATACTTCTTTCTCTGGATGTGGATAACATTTTCCATCATGAGTCTTTAGCAATTGTCTTGGATCACTGTATTGTTGAGAAGAACTAAGACAATCATAGTTGATCACTGCACAAAATGTTGCTGCTATTGTGTACGAGGTTCTGCTGGTTCTGCTCACTTCACTCAGCATTAGTTTATGCAAGTACTTCCAGGTTTTTCTGATACCTGCCTGCTCATCACTTCTTATAGCACAACAGTATTCCATCACATTTATACACAACCTGTTCAGCCATTCCCCAACATTCAGGCATTCCCTCAATTTCCAATTCTTTGCTACCACAAAAAGAGTTGCTATAAATATTTTTGTATATGTAGGTCCTTTCCCCTTTTTTTAGGATCTCTTTGGGGTACAGACCTAGAAGTGGTATTGTTGGTTCAAAGGGTATGTACAATTTTATAGCCCTTTGGGTAGAGTTCCAAATTGCTCTCCAGAATAGTTGGATCAGTTCACAACTCCACCAACAATGCATCAGGTTTCTCAATTTTCCCACATCTTCCCAACATTTATTATTTTCCTTTTCTGTCATATTAGCCAATCTGATAGGTGTGAGGTGATACCTCAGAGTTGTTTTAATTTGCTTTTCTCTAATCAATAGTGATTTAGAGCATCTTTTCATGACTACAGATAGCTTAGATTACTTTGTCTGAATACTACCTGTTCATATCCTTTGACCATTTATTAACTGGGGAATGGCTTGTATTCTTATAAATTTGACTTAGTACTCTATATATTTGAGAAATGAGGCCTTTGTCAGAGACACTGACTGTAAAAATTATTTCCCAGCTTTCTGCTTCCCTTCTAGTCTTGGTTGCATTGATTTTGTTGATGTAAAACCTTTCTAATTTAATGTAATCAAAATTATCAATTTTGCATTTCAAAATGTTTTCCATCTCTTGCCTGGTCATAAATTCTTCCATTCTCCATAGATCTGACAGGTAAACTATTCCTTGCTCTCCTAATTTGCTTATGGTAATTTGCTTTATGTCAAAATTGTGTATCCATTTTGACCTTATCTTGGCATATGGTGTGAAATGTTAGTATATGACTACTTTCTGCCATACTATTTTCCAGTTTTCCCAGCAGTTTTGACAAATAGTAGGATCTTTTCCCAGAAGCTGGAGTCTGAGTTTATCAACAGTAGATTACTATAGTCATTTACCATTGCGTCTTGTGTATCTAACGTATTCCACTGACCCACCACTATTTCTTAGCCGGTATCAAAAAGTTTTGATGTTTGCTGCTTCATAATACAGTTTTAGAACTGGTGTGTCTAGGCTACTTTCCTTTGCATTTTTTTCATTGATTCCTTTGATATTCTTAACCTTTATTCTTCCAGATGAATTTTGTTATTTTTTCTAGCTCTATAAAATTTCTTGGTAGTTGGATTGGTATGGCACTGAATAAGTAAATTAATTTAGGTAGAATTGTTATTTTTATTATATTAGCTTGGCCTACCCACGAGCAACTGATATTTTTCCAATTCTTTAGATCTGACTTTATTTGTGTAAAAAGTATTTTGTAATTGTGCTCATATAGTTCCTAGGTTTGTCTTGGCAGGTAGACTCCCAAATATTTTATATTGTCTACAGATATTTTAAATGGAATTTCTCTTTGTCTCTTGCTGTTAAGCTCTGTTGGTAATATATACAGAAATGCTGATAATTTATTTGGGCTTATTTCATATCCTGTGACTTTGCTAAAGTTGTTAATTATTTCAAGTAGTTTTTTAGTTGATCCTTTAAGTATGCCATTGTATCATCTGTAAAGAGTGATAGTTTTGTTTCCTCATTGCCTGTTCTAATTCCTTCAATTTCTTTTTCTTCTCTTAATGCTAAACTTAACATTTGTAGCACAATAATGACTAACAGTGGTATTAAGGGGCATCCTTGTTTCATCCCTGGTCTTACTGGGAAGGCTTCCAGTTTATCCCCATTACAGATAATACTTGCTAATGGTTTTAGACAAATATACTCATCATTTTAAGGAAAGCTCTATTCATTCCTATGTTCTCCATTGTTTTTAACAGTAATGGGTGCTACATTTTGTCAAAAGCTTTTTCTGTATCTATTGAAATAATCATATGATTTCTGTTGATTTTGTTATTGATATGGTCAATTTTAATGTTGAACCAATCCTGCAATCGTGGTATAAATGCCACCTGGTCATAGTGTATTATCCTAGTGACAAATTGCTGTAACCACTTTGCTGATACTGTATTTAAAATTTTTGTATCAATATTCATTAGGGAAATTGGTCTATAATTTTCTTTCTCTGTTTTGGCTCTTCCTGGTTTAGGTATCATATTCGTGTCATAAAAGCAATTTAGTAGGGCACTTTCACCTATTTTCCCAAACAGTTTATATAGTATTGTAATTAATTCTTCTTTAAATGTTTGGCAATATTCACTTATAACTCCATCTGGCCCTGGAGATTTTTTCTTATGGAGTTCATTGATGGCTTGTTCAATTTCTTTTTCTAAAATGTGGTCAAGTATTTTATTTCCTCTTCTGTTAATATGGGTAATTTATATCTTTGCAAACATTCAACCATTTCACTAGACTGTCAGATTTACTGGCAAATAGTTGAGCAAAACAGCTCCTAATTATTGTTTAATCTTCTTCATTGGTGGTAAATTCACCCTTTTCATTTTTGATACTGGTGACTTGGTTTTCTTCTTTCTTTTTTAAATCAAATTAACCAAAGGTTTATCTATTTTATTGTTTTCTTTTTCATAAAACCAGCGCTTAGTTTTATTTATTAGTTCAGTAGTTTTCTTACTTTCAAATGTTATTAATCTCTCCTTTGATTGTCAGAACTTCTAATTTTGTGTTTAATTGGGGATTTTTAATTTGTTCCTTTTCTGGCTTTTTAAATTGCATGCCCAATTCACTGATCTCCTCCTTCTCTATTTTATTCATGTAAGCATTTAGAAATATAAAATTTCCCCTAAGTACTGCTTTGGTTGTACCCCATAATTTTTGGTATTCTATCTCATTTTGTCATTCTCTTTGATAAAATTATTGATTATTTCTATGATTTGTTGTTTGACCCACTCATTCTTTAAGATTAGATTAGTTTCCAATTAATTTTTGATCTATCTTTCTATGGCTCTTTATTACATGTAATTTTATTGCATCATGATCTGAAAAGGATGCATTTAATATTTCTGTTTTTCTGCATTTGATTGTGAGGTTTTTATGACCTAATAGATGGTCAATTTTTACATAGGTGCTACGTACCGCTGAGAAAAAGATATATTCCTCTGCAGACCCGTTCAATTTTCTCCAGAGGTCTATCATATCTAACTTTTCTAAAATTCTATTCACCTCTTTCTTTTTTCTGGTTAGATGCATATAGTTCTGAAAAGGGGAGGATGAGGTCCCCCACTAATATAGTTTTGCTTTCTATTTCTTCCTGTAACTTACTTAACTTCTCCTCTAAAAATATGGATGCACCATTTGGTGCATATATGTTTAGTAGTGATATTACTTCACTGTCTATGGTACCTTTCAGCAAGACGTAGTTTCCCCTCTTGTCCCATTTAATTAGGTCTATTTTTGCTTTTGCTTTGTCTGAGATCAGGATTGCCACCCCCGATTTTTTTTTTTACTTCAGCTGAGGCATAACATATTCTGCTCCAGTCTTTTATCTTTATTATACCTTTATTACCTCTTATTTACCTTATTACTTTCATGTGTCTCTCTGCTTCAAATGTTTTCCTTGTAAACAACATATTATAGGATTCTGGTTTTTAATCCACTCTGCTATCACCTTCCATTTTATGGGAGAGTTCATACCATTCACATTCACAGTTACTATTACTAACTCTGTATTTCCTTCTATTCTATTTCCCCCATTTATACTTCTCTCTTTCTCTCCTTTTACCTTGTCCCACCTCACCAGTGTTTTGCTTCTAACCACTGCCTCGCCCTCATCTGTCCTCCCTTCTATCAGTCCTCCATCTTTTCTTTTTCCTTTCCCTTCCTACTTCCCTACAGGATAAGACAGATTTCTTTACCCAAATGAGTGTATATGTTATTCCTTCTTTGAGTCAAATCTGATAAGAGTAAGGTTTATATAATGCTCACCCCTCCCTTCTTTCCCTCTACTATAATAGGTCTTTCATGACTTTTCATGTGATGTAATTTATCCCATTCTACCTCCCTCTTTCCTCTTCTCCCAGTACAATCCTTTATTTTACCCCTTATTTTTTTTATCATCCCATCAAAGTCAATTTATACCCACATCATCTAAGTATACTCTTTCTAATTGTCCTACTTAGAGATACAGTTCTTAAGAATTACAAATATCTTCCCATGTAGACATGCAAACAGTTTATCTTTATTGAATAACACTTTTTTTTCTTTCCTGTTAACCTTTTTATGCTTTTCTTGAGTCTTGTATTTGAATATTAATTTTTCTTTTCAACTCCGGCCTTTTCGTGAAGAAAGTTTCAAAGTCCTCTATTTCATTGCATGTCCATCCTTTCTCCTGAAATATTATGTTCAATTTTGCTGGGTAGTTGATTCTTGGTTGTAATCCAAGCTCCTTTGCCTTCTGGAATATCATATTCCAAGCCCTCTAATCCTTTAATATAGAAGCTATTAAATCCTGTGTAATCCTGACTGTGGCTCCTTGATATTTGAATTGTTTCTTTCTGGCTGCTTGCAGTATTTTCTCCTTTACCTGATAGTTCTGGAATTTGGCTATAATATTCCTTGAAGTTTTCATTTTGGGATCTCTTTCAGGAGGTGACTGATAGATTCTTTCAATAACTATTTTACCCTTTGGTTCTAGGATATAAGATCAGTTTTCCTTGACAATTTCTTGAAAGATGCTGTCCAGGTTCTTTTTCTTTGATTTTGGATTTTAGGTAATCCAATAACTCTTAAATTGTGTCTCCTGTATCTATTTTCAAGGTCAGTTGTTTTTCCAGTGACAGATTTTACATTTTCTTCTGTTTTTTTATTCTTTTGATTTTGACTGACTGATTCTTCATGTCTCATTGAGTGATTAGCTTCCACTTGCCCAATTCTAATTTTTAAGTATTTTCTTCAGTTAACTTTTGTACCTCCTTTTCCATTCAGCCAATTCTACTTTTAAAAGAGCTTTTTTCTTCAGTGGCCTTTCCCCCCCATTTAGCCAATTCTATTTTTTAAGGAGTTGTTTTCTTCAGTCAATTTTTGAGCTTTCTCTTCCAAACTGTTGACCGTTTTTTTCATAAATTTCTTGAGTAATTCTCATTTCTTTTCCCAATTTTTCTTCCACTTCTCTTACTTGATTTTTAAAATCCTTTTTGAGTTCTTCCAAGAGGAGTTTTTGGGCTTGAGACCAATTCATCTTCCCTTTAAAGCTTTGCATGGAGGCATTTTGACACTATTGTCCCCTTCTGAGTTCGTGTTTTGATTTTCCCTGTCACCACAGAAGCTTTTTATGGTCAGGGCTCTTTTTTGGTTTTTGCTCATTTAAAGTTGAGCTTTGCTGCAAGACAGGGGCACTCTCCCAAGCTGCTTGCACTGGTGGTCAGGAGTCTGGTCACTGGCTTTCTGCACAGGGACCAAGCCACCAGCCCTAGTGGGTGGCCCAGCCTAGTCAAGCCTGTTGCACCTTGGGTTCTGGGGCTGGCAATTTGCCTGCTACACTGTGGCTGGGGCCTCACAGCTGGCCTGCTGAGCCAAAACCGCAAGGTTGCTAATCTGTACAGTGGCTAAGAGTCTCCTGCTGGCTTTCCTGGATACTGCCAGTGCTGGGTTCCACTCCCCTTTATCCCAAGTGAGACAGACCTTTCCTGAAGTCCTTCTAAATTATCTTGGTCTGGAAAACTGTCTCACTCCATCTTTTTGTGGATTCTTTTGCTCCAGAATTCTTTTAAGACACTTGATTGGATGCTGTTTCCAAGGAAAACTGGGGAGAGTTCAGGCAACTTTCTGGCTTTTCTCTGCCACCTTAGCTCTGCCCCCAGCCTTATTTTAAAACAACTACCCTTTCAACTTCAACTTTCTAGCTAAATTAAACTACTGGTTTTGCAACTCTATTTTCCATCTCTCTCTCTCTCTCTCCCCCCTTTCAGTGTTTTTGCATATTCCTTATCCTATGACTGAAACGTAATCTCACTTCATCTCTGCATCTTAGAATCTTTGCCTTCCTTCCATGCAAAGGTGAAAGGTGCCAACTCTTCCATGAAGCCTTACTTGGTTCCTGTTGTTATTATTCTATTGTTAATTATTATTAATGTTCTCTTCCTCCTCAATTTTCTTTGTACCATACTTCTATTATAAACACCACCACCACTACCACAAGAGTATAAATGTTCTTTGAGGGTATAATTATTTCTATTTTGTCTTTCTACCTTTATCTTCCAGCACAAAGCCACCTAGTAGGCACCTCATAAGGGTCTGTTGAATTAGTAAGGTGACAAATTACATAGGAATGTATGCTATGATGCACATCACTTATAGTTCTTCATATACACAAATGATACAGCCAGATCCCATTGGTCAAATCAATGGTATGTTCAACACCAATCACAACTAAAGGAAGAGGAGATTGACAATGGAATGACATCAGTATCAATACTTATACCAAAAATAAAATAATGATGGCTGTTTCATGGTTGTCTGAGATTTCCTCCTTCATCATTTCCCGTTTATTTTGGGTAGATGACATAAATAGTAAAAGTACTGATACCTACCTAAAAAGCCTAGTCCAACAGGTCTCCTAAACTACATGACAATTCCTAGTGGCTAGAAGAGAGAATGCTTTAAAATCCCAATTCTGGAGGAAAGTTTCTATAGGGAACAACAAACTAAATACCATGCCATAATTATCATTAGAATTAAAATCCCTGAATTAAAAAAATTCCCAGCAGATGGTTCATCTATTTTAAGCATTATTTGTTACAACAAAATTCCAATAAAATAAAAGAATTAAGGAATTCCCCCACAAAAATGGCTCTCTTTGCATCAGCATTTTATCTGAATTTCCAAGGAAGTAGTATCAGGAAATTTAAAGACTGAAGAATGGCATAAAAAGGCAATTTTCAAAAATCTCTCAAAATAAAATAACCTAAACAGTTTATTTCTTATCCCTAAGGGGAAGTATGAAGTAATTTAAATACTGCCTACAGGTATAACACTGGTCTTTTACAAAATGGAGATTAGCTGTTCTCAGTTTCTCCCCTATGAACATAATGTGGCTGGAAGGTATAAAACTGCCCAAGAACAGTTTAGATTATACATAATAAAGAATTTTCTTATGGTACGGGTTATTTAACAATAGCAGTTAGCAAGGGAAGCTAAAAAATTATTCTCCAGGGGATCATTGGAGAAACAGTTATTTGACATGGTTTAGATTCTTCCTTTATAGACCCTTTTTTTTCTCCATGGGGCATAAAATCCTAGCTTTAGAATTATAAGTGGTCATAGAAGTCATACACCACAATCCCATCATCTTAAAGAATAAGAAACTGAAAGAAGTTAAATGACTTTTCTAAAATCATACAAATAGTAAGAAGTAGGGCCAGAATTTGAATCAAGTCCCTATGATTCCAAATCCAGTGTTCTACCTACTGAATGTTATGCTGTATCCATCCCTGTTTATTGGATCATTTACAGTGTACATAGTAGAACAAAATCATCATTTCTTTAAGCCAGCCCCTCCTCCTAGCTTTCCTATTTCTATTTACAAACGGTGACCACCACTCTCAGACACCTAGGAATAATGACTTCTCCCTATGATCATATCCAGTCAGTTGCCAAATCCCACCAATGCTTTTCAATTAAATTTTTTCCCCCAAATAACACAAATGGATTTTTCTTCCCTCCCACTCAACCACTTAAAAAAAAAAAGAAAGAAGAAAGAAAGAAAGAAAACCCTTGTAACAAATATGCATAGTCAAACAAATCCAGCATAGGCCTTATCAAAAAAAAATTAAAAAGTCATTATCTGGGCATTGTGTTGACAAGAGTTCTCATGTCTTTAAAAGTTCTTTTTTTTATAATTTGTTCTATGGTTCACCTGAATTCAATTTATACAAGTCTTCTCAAGTTTCATTGAAACTGTCCCCTTCTATGCTTTCAGAAAAACTTGGGAAGACTTATATGAACTGATAAAAATAAAGTGAGCAGAACCAAGGGACCAATTTATATAGTACCAGCAATATTGTAAAAATAATCAACTGGGAAAGTAACTCTGATCAACACAATGACCCACCACAGTTGCAAAGGTCTCAAGATGAAAAATGCTATCCACCTCCAGATAGAGAACTAATAGATTCAGAGCAGAGACTGAAGCATTTTCCCCTTTTCTTTCTTTTTCTTGTTTACTTTTTTTTCCTTTTCAGAACATGGCTAATGCATAAATTTGTTTTGCATGACTTCATATTTGTAATAGGCTTTGTATTTCTTGCCTTCTCAATGGATTAAGAGGGGGAGAGTGGAGGAAGGGAGAGAATCTGGAACTGAAAGTAAAATAAAATTGAATAGGGGGAAAAAAAAGAAACTGCCCTTTCATATTCTCTTATGGCACAACAGTATTCACACAACATAATTTGTTCAGCCATTCTCCAATTCATGGGCACCCCCTGAGTTTATAACTCTTTACTCCTACAAAAAAAAACTGCTATAAATATTTTTGTACATATAGGTCTTTTCCTCTTTCTCTGATCTCTTCTGGAGAACAAGCCTGGTAGGGGTATTGCTGGGTCAAAAGTATACAGTTTAATAACTTTGGGGGCATAATTCCAAAGTGCTTTCTAAAATGACTGGACCAATTTACCACTCTGATAACAGGCATCAGTGTGCCTATCTTCCCACAGCCCCTATAACACTGTCATTTTCCTTTCTGACCAACTTGTCAATCTAATGAGTCTGGAACCTCAAGGTGGCTTTAATTTGTACTTCTCTTCTTTTTAGGGATTTGAGGTGTTTACTTCATATGGCTATTGACAGCATGATAGTTTTCAGGTCCTTGGCATTTGTCTTGAACTCTTGTTTATTTATTATCTCCCTCAATTAGAGTGTGAGTTCCTTGAGAACAGGGACTCTCTTTTTTTTATTTGTATCCTCAGTAATTAGCACAGTGTTTGACACAGTAAAAACTTACTAATTCTTTTTCAGTCACTCATGCATTTAATTGATCCTTATACAACATGGACTATAGGCCTTTTGCCATCCGATTTGCCTTCCTCTGTATATTAGCCAAATTTTCAATGTCCTTCTTAAAATGTGAAGCCTAGAATTAAACAAAACACTCTACAGATCAGAGGTGTCAAACTGGCAGACCCAAGGCCTGAGAAGCAAATTAAAACGTAATTTGGAAATGTTTAATAAAATAAAACTATAACATAGCTAATGCCAATTTGTGGTTTTTTAAGTCAATGTGTCCAGCAGTGATTAGTTTCTGACACCATTTTTCTAAATAATGTCTGACCATGGCAGAGTAAGATGGATCTATCACCTCCCTATCCTAAAAGCTATATCTCTCTTAATGTAGTCCAAGATTGTATTCCTTTACTTTGGCTGTCACATCCCATTGCTGACTCACATCAAGCTTAGAATCCAGTAAAAACCCCCATAACTTTCTCAGAACTGCCTAATCAAGCTTCTACCATCTTGAACTTGTCAAGCTGATTTCAGCCCATTACTCTAGTTTGTCAAGATCTTTCTGGATCCTGTCTCTGGTATCCAGTATTAGTTATTCCTCCCACTTATATGTTATCTACAAATTTGATGAGCATGCCAGCTTTTATCCAAATAAAAACATTCAAAAGCATGGAGTCAAGGGGTACCTCAATGGAAACCTCCCAACATATTGATACTGAACTACTCTCTGTATCCCAATATCAAATGAGTTCTGAATCTATCTAATTATATAATCACTGAATCCATATTTCTCCATCTTTTCCACAATAATGTCATGAGATACAAAAGCTTTATGAAAATCTGGGTAAACCATTATCTACAGCATTCCTTCATCTGCTAATTTAGTAATACTCAAAAAAGAAAATGAGATTAGCTTGTTCTTGAAGCCATGCTGGCTTTTTGTAATCCCCACTTCTTTTTCATACGATCAGCAACTTATCTCTTTAATGATCTACTCTAGAACTTGCCCAGGAATCAAAATCAAGCTTACTGGTCTGGTTTGCACATTCGTTCTTTTCACTTCGAAAATCAAGACACAGCCCCTTCTTCGATCTTGTGGTACCCCTCTTGTTTTCCAAGATCCTCCAAATATCACAGATAATGAAACAACCACCACACCTGCCTGATCTTTCAGGACTTAAGGAAGCAGTTTGTCTGGGTCAGGCGATTTGAATTCATGAAGATCATTCAGTGCTCTCTCACCATTCCCTTACTTATTTTGGGTATCAACTTCCTGTTGGTCATTTTTGTTGCCATTTCCAGTGCAAAGGTCACTGTCCTTATCAAAGAAAACCGAAGCAAGATAAGATTTGAGCAGCTCAGCCTTCTCTCTGGTGTCAGATAGCAGCCTAGCCACTGCAAGCGAGGGTTCTGTCCTTTCTCTGGTCCTCCTTCTGCCCCCACGTAGCTAAAACAACAACTAAAACCTTGGTTTTTTTCTCTTTCTCTGACATCCATCCTATTCATACTACTATCATTTGCATTCATGTCCTTATTACAATACCCGTACATGGACAAGTGAAATCTGCCTTCCTATATTAGTCATTCCCAGCTCTGATTATACATATAATTACATGTAAACCACTGCCAAAGTTCTTAGGACCTCTCTGAACCCCAAGTATCTTAACTTAAGAATGAGAATTTTAATACCCTCAAAAGGACAGTTAGGAGCGTTAAATGAGAAAACGTATATAAAGCACTTCGTAAGCTTCCAGATGTAAATGCTAGGTATTATTAAGCCACCACATCTTAACTTTGTCCTTTGGAGTAAAAAATAAACTCCTTCTTTAAAAAAGTGGCCCATCAAACTCTTGGATGATGCTGTCTGCCACCTGACAGTATATCTACATCTTTTCCCCTCTCTGCGCTTCAGTTTTTCTCCTTTACGCTACCTAATTTCTAAAGTTACACCTTCCGGCTCTAAACATGCAATCCTAAGAGTCTTAGTCTGATGCTCACGACTGTATCCCCAAAGCTTAGCACAGTGACTTGTACATGGAAGCGATTAATGTTTGCTGAACTGACTTGAATTTGCAGTTACTTTTGCAGTCTTACCTTAGAGGCCAGCACTTCTTAAACTGTGGGTCGCTACCCCACATTGGGTCATGACCCACAGTCTAAGTGCTGAAGGAGTCTTGATTGGAAAAGAAGCCCTGCCTTAGACTACACTGTCTTACATACCTAAACAACACATGAAATACCATTTTCTGCTATCAGCTCCTATGCATGTGGAATTAGTCCATATCTTACATACCTTTAACATACTCCTAGAGAATGTTCACAGTGCTTAAAGAGATATCCAAACCATTCTGATAAGAAAACAATATCAAAAACATGAGCTCCTCTCTAGCTTTTTCTAATTTCTTGAAAGTCTTGGACTATCAACTTTGGAAGTGCTATGGAAAAATTTTGTCAAGTATAGATTCTATCTAAATTCATCACTATTCTTGGCTTGCTTCAGTACACGTTCTTACAGATCCTTAACAAGTTAATCTTCAGGATTTGGGTGTTAAATAAAACTACACAACAACCATTCTCTCAATAATTCTTTCTATGATGATATTTTGACAACAAGAAGTTTTGGAGCAAAGGGAAACTGATAATTCTGACTCAGAGTTTGGAGAGGTCAAACAATAAACTGTAGGACACTGATGGCAGCATAGGATGCTCCCATTCAGAAGATATCTAGTCCGTTAGTCTGTATTAAGTACCTATTATATGCCAGGCACTACGCTAAATGCTGGAGATACAAAGAAAAGTAAAAGATAGTCCTTACTTTCAAGGAGCTCACAGTGTAAACAGAGGACACAACCTATAAACGACAATGTGTAAACAACATTTAAAGAGAGGATAAACTGAAGAAAACCAACAAGAGGAAGACATTAGCATTAAGAGAGATTGGGAAGGGCTTCTTGTAGGAACTGGCTTTTAGGTGGGACTTGAAGGAAGCTAGGGAAATCAAGAGGCAGAGACGAGGAGCAAGGGTGTTCTACAAATGGAGAACAGCCAGTGGAAATGCCCGGAGCTGCAAGATAGAGCGTCTTGTGCAAAGAAACAGCAAAATGACATGTTATTCCTGGAACTCAGAGTACGTGGAGGGAGGTAGGGTGTAAGACTGGAAAACAAGGAAGGGCCAGGATGTAAAGGGCTTTGAATGCCAAAGAGAAGATGTTGTATCTGACCCTGGAGGTAATAAGGAGCCATTTAAATTTATTAAAGGGAGGAGGGGAGGTGACACAGTCAAATCTGTGCCTTAGACAAATTAACTTTAACAACTGAGAAAAAGAATGGAATCTAGTGGAGAGAGACTTAGAGAAACAACATCAGCAGACTACTGTGATAGTCCAGGCGGGCAGTGAAGAAAGCCTGTACCAGTGCGGCAGCAGCGTCATGGGATTCCCAAGAAGGGAGAGTTATCTGAGAGATGTTATTATGTAGGTAAAATCAACAGGACTTGGTGAGTGATTAGATGCAAAGGGTTGAGAGACAGAGTCATTAAGGATAACAGCCAGGTTGTAAGCCTAGGTGACCAGGAGCACGGCAGGACCTTCAACAGTAACAGGGAAGTTTGGAAGAGGCCGGATTTGGGACATGTTGTGTTAGAGAGGTCTAATGGGAAAAGGGAGATCTGAGATTGGAGGTCAGGAGAAAGGTTAGGGCTAAATAAGTAAATGTCAGAATCATCTGCATAGAGATGATAATTGAATCCATGGGAGCTGATGAGATCACAAGTTATGTAGTACAGAGGGAGAAGAGAAGATGGCACAGAACAGAGTCCTAGGAAGATACACCAGTACTGAAGTCCCTGTTAGTGGACGTGACCTAGCCAAAAAAGCCAGCAAAGGAGCCCCAGAAAGAATAGTCAGAAAGGTAGGACAAGAACCAGGAGAAAACAGTGTCCCAAAAAACCTAAAGAGAAGACAGTATAAAGGAAAAAAGGGTGACTGACAGTGTAAAAGGCTACAGAGCTGTCAAGAAAGAAAAGGATTGAGAAAAAGCCATCAAATTTGACAATTAAAAGATCATAGGTAACTCTGGAGAGATTAATTTTGGTTGAATCTTGAGGTTGGAGGTCATACTATAGAGCAGGGGTAGGGAACCTGCAGCCTCGAGGCCACATGTGGCCCTCACTGAAATTAAACCTGTGAAGTTTGGTTTTAGTCAAAGGGCTGCACTTGAGGACCTAGAAAGCCACATGTGGCCTCGAGGTCATAGGTTCCCCATCCCTGCTATAAAGAGTTAAGATGAGAATAAAAGGGAAAGGAGTAGAGGCATTAATTACAGACAGCCCTGTCAAGGAGTTTTGGCCAGAAGAGAGAACAACTATAGGGAGGGATGGATCAAGAGTTTTATGAGGAAGGAAAAAGTATGAATGTATTTGTAGTCAGGAGGAAAGCAGTCAGTAGATAAGGAAGGACTGAAGTTGAGAGAGCGGAGATGATAGAGGGAGCAATATGCTAGAGAAGATGGGATGGGATGGCATCACTTGTGCATGTGGAGGGGTTTGCCTTGACAAGGAGAAGGCACCTATTCATGTGAGACAGGGATGAAGTTAGAGATAGTGATGGACTGCTTAGACAGTCACCAACTTCTAGAAAAAAAAAAGATCAGAAAACCAAGACCTTCCATTAACAATCTCTCATTAAGCAATTGACAATTGAGATTCTTGAGAAAGTTGGACAGATTCCGTATTTCCAAAAGACAGCTTTCCTCAAAAACAATGACAAATCCAACATTAACTTAATAAGTACTTCCTTTGGTCCTGAGAAAATGAAAAAATCACATTAAATCAGAAATCAAGCCTGCAGCATACTGGGCAACTGAAATCTCCACATTCCTAAAAAGTATATGCACATTAAGAAAAAAAAGGTGCTGAAGTTGTCAAATCCACTAGCTAAACTGCCATGATAGAGTTAATCTGAGTCAAGGTTCAGTCCAGGGTCAAGAACAGAAAGCCAAATCATCAAGTATTAAATCAGGAATCAGAAGTCAGGGTCATATTACCAGGCAGGCTATAGAATCAGAGATGAGGAACTGAAGAGAAGCAAACACAGCCAACAGAAAACAAGGTCAAGAATGCTAGGTGTCACAACTGGGCTATGTGTACATGCTGCAGGGGGCATATAGAGAGACCCACAGCATTTGGGATCACAAAATGTAGTAGGCCAGGGACAGAAAGGAAGATCTATGGCAGGGAAGCATGCCAGATAGCCTTAATTTCAGTGACACACTTCGTGGTATCTCTTTGTCTACTATAACGGATAGCACTGAGCCTGGAAACAGGAAGACGTAAATTCAAATTCTGTCCATGCCATGCTGTATGGCTATGGACAAAGTTGCTAACCTTTCTGAACCTCAGCTTCTTCTGCAAAATGAAGATGACATTAACATCTAGAAGACAGATGAGGTCATTCTGAAGCTTAAATAAAATTTAATATATGTGTGTGTATGAAATACTTTCTTAAAAGGCTATTATCAGCTATCATTATTATTATTATTAAATTTTTTAATTAAAAAAAATCATTAAATTTTCAACCAAAATTACTCACTCCAGATAATATTTTCTGCTGTCCTGTTACTCCACTGGATCTTAAGAGCAGGCTTTTGAAGACACTAGGAAAAAATATCAGGAATCACAACTGTGGAACATCTCTCTAATACATTAAGATTGTAGATAAACTAATATCAGCTTTGGGTAGTCATCACTAAACTCTTAAAATGGGTCATATTTTCAGGTCAGATAAGGTGTGTCTTCATGAACAAGGTAGTGAAGCCATTTTTAAGGATGGTTTTCAGGCCCATGAATGAATGAAAAAGCATTCTATTTTGTACTTACTATGTGCCAAGTACTGTGCTGTGCATCAGAAATACAGTCAGAAGGGTTCAGCCTCACGGCAGATGAAAAAGACGGGTAGTACTTAGGATACAGAGGCAAGGCAGATGGGCAGGCCGGTGCTCCTTAAGGTGGAGGGTCAAATACCAAGGTCTAGCAGGACCAGAAGGTATAGTTTCAGGACAGATGCTAAGACCTAATTGAACTCGTTTTACTAGAATTATAGTTTGTCACTCCATGCTCATTTAAGCATTTACGGATGACCATGTCTGCCAGAAAGAGAGATAAGAGGGAAGAGGCAGAAAAGAGACTGGAGGGACCTGGCCCACAACCTTAGGAAAGGGAGAATGAATCCAAGTGTCAGAATGGAGCAGGTGGTCAGGTCAGAGTACAGTTGTTAGGAAACAACAGGAAAGGGTCATCAGCAGGCAGATTGGCGGTAAGGGATACCCACAACACTTGCTTCTGCCAGGCCTTCTAGTATGAATATTAATAAATCAGCATTGTGTCCCATATATTTTAGGGGTTAAATTGCATGGTACTAGGTTCAAATTTGTTCACCCCAAATAGATGCCTTATGATCATCAATTTAATTCTTTTTATACTGTCAGAAGTGATAGGTTCATCAATTTTAAGGTCAGGTCTCAGAACATATCAAGACATATAATACAGGAAGGTCTACATTTACTGTAGTCAGAAAAGAGGTCTTGTTTATTAGCATCACATGCACAAAGTTTATCTAGGAAGTCCTTTGCATCCAGGGTCTTTATCTTGCAAGAGTCTTGTACTGCATTCACTGATTTCTGGTAACAGTACTAACAGTGACAACACTTATCTATGGTAGCCCTGCACCATGTTTTATGCCTCCTGCTGACTTCTAGTTCCATGTCCAAATGCTTCCCCTGGGTATTGTGCTTATTTTACAAGGGCTAAATCAGTTATCACTGGATTAGGAACTCTTAAAGTGCTGAAAAAGACCTAAGAGATCAACTAGACCTCATTTTACAGATGAATAAAATGGCTAGAGGTTATGTGTCTTGCTCAATGTCACACGGGTAATAAGTAGCACCACATGATTCAAACCCAGGTTCACTGACTCCAATTCTGATGTTCTTTCTACTACATAGTTCTTTATGCTAATTTCGGGCCTTCACCTAAAAGTCAGATGAGACCTCTTTGAGGCCCATCAAATCCAATCTCCTCATTTTACAGTTGAGGGAACTAAGACCTAGAAAAGTTAAGTGACTTGTTCAAGGTGACCATATGTGACCGAAGCTAATCAGATAAATAAATTCCTGATGTAAACACTTTCCCAAACACCTTAATGTCTTAATCTAATCAAAATGTTGGGAACTTCAAGTTCAAAACAAGCCAAAGAGGGAGACAATCAGGACAGCTTTGGAGGCAACAACTAAAATGGTGTGATAAAGACAAAGCAGACAAGGAATAGAGAGGATCACAGGAAATAGACAATTTTGATTTCATAAAAATGAAATGTTTCTGCAAAAGCAAAATCAGTTAAGTTAAAATCAGAACGGAAACAGTTAAGTGATAAAGGGGGAAAAAAATCCATGCAGCAAGTTTAGCTGAAAAAGGTGTGATATTCAAGAGAGGGAATGTGATCATCTCGAAGATCATCTCGAAGAGCGAACTACCCTTAGAACCAGGTAGGCAGGGGCTTAAATCCCACATTGTCTCCATACTAGCATACTCCACTTAACTAACTTCTCAAGTCTAAATTGCAGAAAAGGTGTTTACCTCCATTAATAGAGGATTTTCATTATCTGAAAGTTCCTTACATGAATGAAGTCCAGTCCCTATCCCAATCCCAATCCAAAACATATGGGAACCTGATTCAAATATAAAAGAACAAAAGCAACATTCTCCAACAGATAAAAGGTCAAAGGATACAAACAAGCAATTCTCAAAAAGAAGACATGCAAGCTACCAATAACCATATGAAAAAATGCTCCAACTCACTAAAAAGAAAAATGCAAATTAAAACAATTAAGAAGTTCCACCTCACATCCATCAGATTAGCAAAGCTGACAAAAAAAGGAAAATGACAATTGTTGGGAGTGGACTAAGGAACACTGATACAGTGTTACTGAATGCGTGAATTATTTGCCTGGCCATTCCCAAAAGGAATTTGAAACTATCCAAAAAAAAATCACTCAACTGTACATACCCATTGACCCAATAACACTACCAGGCATATACCCAAAAGAAATAGCAGAAAAAAGAAAAGGACCAATTTGTGCAAAAATATTCACAGCCAGCACACTTCTGATTGTCAAAAAGACCTGGAAACAACAGGGTACCCATCAATTTGGGAATATGAATAAGACATGACAAAAGGAACTGATTCAGCATAATCTAGAATATTTTCATGAACTAATACAGAATACAGTAACAGGACAGAAGAACAATTTATACAAATGACTACAACTTTGTAAAGAAAAATTACTGAAAGAATTAAACTCTGAACAATGCAATGAGTAACCATGACTCCAGAAGACTAATCATGAAGCATGCTTCTTCCTACCTCCTGACAGAGAGGTGATGGAATAAAGGATATGAACAGGCTTTCTCAAGAAGAAGATATGCAAATTATCATCAACCATAAAAAATGCTCCAAATAACTAAAAAGCAAAATGCAAATTAAAACAATTCTTAAGTCGTACCTGACCATCCATCAGACTGGTAAAGATGACAAACTGACACATGCATTTTCAGACATGGCCAATATATGACTTGTTTGCCTATGTTTATTTTTTAAAAGGGAAGGTCTAGTAATGCCAAAAAGGAAAAAAAAACCCACCTTTTTTCAAATGTACAGAAGAAAACAGAAATAAGTTCAAAGGGAAACACAACTGAACGGGACAGGTTTAAAATCAACATGTTAAATTGGTTATAAGCTTTAAAAAACAACCTGTACATGATAGTGATTTGGGTTTTTATATAAAAAAGATAAAACAGTGGGTTGGGTTTGTTTTTTGTTTTATTTTCCTGCTGCTGTTCATCGATGAAGAATAATCCTCTACTACATCTTGGAAAATAGTTCCAATAGACTAGGGATAAGAAAACTTTAGAGCCATTATAGATTTAGAATTAGAAAGATTAACAGGGATTTCATTTTTCTTGCTTTTTCAATGGGGGAGGGGAGAGGACAAGTAAGAGTGAGAAAAAAAAGTAAATCTTCATTTGCAAATAAAATTTAATCAAAAAGAACTACAAGACACTGAGTTCAACCTCCTGATTTTGAGTTCAACCTCCTGATTTGAAAGATGAGGAAACTAAAGCCAAGAAAAGTTGTGACTTCATCAAAATCACATATGTAATAAAGATCAGAAGTGAAGTTTGAGCCCAGGTCACATGACTAAAGAAAACGAGGCTCTTAAAAAATAACCTTATAGATAATTTTTGTTTTTACATCCACTATATTTCCCAATTTTCCCTTCCCCTTCCCTTCCCCAAAGGTCAGCCCTCATAACAAAGTTTTGTTTGTTTGTTTTTTCAAAGAGGGAGGAGAAAAAACTATACAAACATACCAATCAAATCCAATGTTATATGCAGATTTCCACACCATGGTTTCTGCCCTCACCTTTCCAAAGAAGGAAAAGAATTACCTTCTCATATATCTTCTTTGGAACCAAACTTGGTCATTATTATTTTAAAACATTTAGGTTTCTATTGTTTTTTGTTGTTCTATCCATTTACGTTGTTATAGTCATTGTCCATAGTTTTCCTAATTCTACTTACTAAACTTTGCATTAGTACATATAAATCTTTTCATGCTTCTCTATAGTCATCATGCTTCTCTATAGTCATCAAATTCATGGTTTCTCAAAGCACAGTAATATTCCATCGTATTCTTACGTCATAAGTTATTTGGCCATTCCCCAATCAATGGGTATCTACAATGCTACCAGTTCTTTGTCCTACAAAAAAGTACTGCTATAAATATCTTCATGTATGTGGATCTTTGGGACCTTTCTTTTTATTCTTGACTTCCTCAGGGTACAGGACAGCAGTGGGATCTCTGGGTCAAAGTGAGTGAATGTTTCACTCACTAATTCAGCATAATTCCAAATTGCTTCCTAGAATGGCTAGCCTCATTCACCGCTCCATCAACAATGCATTAGTGTGCCTGTCTTTCCACAGCTCCTCTGACATCAACTATTTCCATACTTTGTCATCTTTCTCAACTTGTCAGAATTGTTTTGATTTGCATTTCTCTTATTACAAATGATAAGGAATAATCTTTCGCATGGTTGTTAACAGAATTTGCAATTCTGTAAATAATTGCTTGTTCATATCCTTTGACTTATTGGCTTTTGACCTTAAAATATTTGTGTCAATTCTGTGTATGTTTTAGATATAAAACCCTAATCAGAGACAGTTAAGTGCAAAGATTTTTTTCCTCAATTAGCCATTTCCCTTACCATCCTACTACGCAGTTTACCCATGCTTCCTCCTAAAGAAAAGTTTAGGCAGAGACTTGACCTGGCAGAAAACATAGTCACAAGTAGTAGAATAGAATGAACAGGAAGTTGCATTAGATCATATCAGTCATCTTGGGTTCTGTTTCCAGCTCTGCCACTCGCTACTTGTATGACCTTATGCAAGTCACAAGCACATTACACTTCTATTTTCTATTGTCAAATGAGGGAATTGGTGCAGATCAAAAGGGTCCCTTCTAGTTCTAAAATTCTGAAACTGAGAGTTAGCAAAGAAGCTTTAATTTGGGAGAAACTAAAGTTCTTATACTTAACTAAAACACTACTATGCTAAGATATAACATTTTTAAAATGAAAGTAGCTGCTACATCAATAATCTAACAGCTGCATATGTCAATAGGAATCTTTCTGGGGAGCGTCTTCTAAAAACTGGGCCAGTTAAATAAAATGTTTCAGTAGCAAAGAGGCAGGTAAAGTATAGCAGTTGTGAATATAAAGAAACAGAGACTGATTTTTTTATGTGAGCGAACTTGTTTCAGTACTTTACATGCCAAGCTGCATGGGTAACTCCTGGAACTAACGGCAGCTGTGCAGATAAGGTTAACATCATAAAACTCTAATAATTTTGGAATCAAACCTCTGTAAATGTGTTAAATTCTAAACTCCTAAATAAGGAATTGTGCTTTTTTATCCCATGATACCTCACAGTACCAGTACAGTACCTAGTTTATAAATCTAGTGGTATTTCTAATAAATGCTGTTTACTGATTCACTAGCCTATGAGAAATCTACCCACTTATTACGACAAATGAGACAAAGTGCTAAAGTCTGAAGAATTAAAATTTGTTAAAAAGAGTCCATGAAAATATTGGGCTTCTTGAAAAAGCAAAAATTGCCATTAAAACAGTCTTCTGGCCCAGAAACGCTTTAGATGATCAAAAATCCCAAAGGCAACCTACCTCACTGATTTCCAGTTGCCAATGAAAAAAAACCCAAAAACTTTACCAGAATTTTTAAGTAACACCAATAAGAAAGAATTATTAATTACAGCCAGAAATAAAAGAATAACTATTGTCATCATATAAACATGCCTACTACAGAAGACCTACCATGGTCATGGTTTAATACTTTTGAACTATGGTCTGAACAATTTTTTTTCCAAAAGCCCTGTGAGGAGTAAATCAAATTTATTCATAGATCTTTTTTTCTGGAGTGAAGGTAGAAAGTAATTCTTCAAGCATATCAGTAGATATGTCAGTAGTATCCATTTTTTTTAAGACACAGATGCACATAGAAGCATTTCCAGAAATTGTTATATAAAGTGCTAAAAATCATACCTTGAGGTTATTCACATGGCTACTCTCCAAATCCTGTCTTTTCCTTATTTCCAACTATGGAAAAAACCCTAACTTCCTGTTATGGGGAAAAGGGGGGGAGGGGCATTTTAAATCTCATTTTTAACTTTTCCCCCTTTGAAGCATTCTTACAATCATATAGGTATGTGAGAGACCATAAATAAAAACAATTTCTTCTACTTCCTTCCTCTGCTTTCACTTCCTCTCAAGGAATAAATGTTGACAGAAATTCCATTAACCAGAATATCTTACTCCCTCACATATCAGTTAACTAAAGTGATTCCCTATCAGATTTGCTTAAAACAGGGTACACCCAACTGTTACTACGGATTTGATTCCTTTGGGTGTCTTCAGTAGGCTAACTAAGAACTCCTTAACTTGAATGCAACATAGTTGGGTTTCAGATACCCAATACTATAAAAAGTGTTTCAACTAGTTTCCATTAATAAATCTGTTTGTGAAATATAATTTGGTAAATAAAACCTCTGATCTGGGCCCAACTTATCAACTTAGAACTATCCTTAGATGAATTTCTAATACTAATAATGATTTCCTTGAAACCAAAGCAAGCACAGTCCAGATACATTTCTTTACTAGTACGTAGTAAGTCAAATATCCTTATGCCCTGCTTCCAAACCGACTAAAGCCCAGATGTATCAATGTGTACATCATGACAAACAAGAAATTTGCTCAGAACCAATAATTTTTTCTCAACTGGCAAGACTGACAAACAGATTTTTATAACTACTATAGGTCAAAGCCCACTTCAACCCACTCCAAGAGACTACCATAATTCCCTTACTGTACTGGAATTTTGTTCTATAAAAAGTTGCCTGAACTATTCAAGTAACTGAGCCCTTGTAAAAATATCTGTATAAAAATTTTCTTGGTGGGTGGGGGAGAGAAGCTCTGTGTTAAAATGGATTTAGAAGTGTATACATTTATTCTATAAAAGGAACTCATATACACATCTAGACAAACTCTCAAGGGTATCTTCATTTAGCAGAATATACTGACTGATAATGCTTGTAGAATTACTTTCCGCTGATGTTAAAGGAATAGAAAAATTGAGGATTTCCCATAGAATCATCTTAAACATCACCAAAACAAAACAAACCCAGGCATCTGATCAAGCATTATCAAAATTAAGCAGCTTTCAGTACAACATGGACAAAGGAGTTTAGTTAGTTCATCTTTTAGGAGAAGGGAAAGCTCAAGAAGTGTCAGCTGCCATGCACATCAGCAGTGGGGAGAAGGCAAAGATCCAGAGCCTGGGATCCCTCCAGGACTATTCTAGTATTTCCCTAATCCTGAGTTAGCCTGTCCTAGCTCTCCTTTCAGGCTCTGTGAACAAAGATAGGAAAGAAATCCCGTTATAACCAAAAGATGAATTTTAGGGGATGGCTCAGACAAAAAGGATCCATTGGAGACTCCTGAGCCATAACAAGCAGGAGTAACACCAGTAACAGGATAGGCCTATACAAGACTGCTAAGAAGAGACCCTAGAGGCCTACCTCAAATCACTACAAAGCTTTTCTTTAAGTAAAACACCAGAATTATGAAGAAATGACTTACTACTTTAATATGGACAAAAGGTCAATATAACCACAGGAGCTGACAGAGACAGAGTACAAAACTATAGGCTGGTTCTTTTATACATGAAGTCTATGGTAGTGACGAACTGCACCTTCTAAAAGTCAATAACTTTGGTCAAATAATCAACAAGCATTTATTAAATGCCTACTCTGCGACAGGAACAAATAACGCAAAACCAAAGAAATAACTAGAAGTTAACAACTTGACCCTATAAAAGTAACACATGGATGTTTCCAGTGCAAGCAATGGGATAGAAAGTTTCAAACTGTAGATGTATATCTATCTATATCTATATCTATATCTATATCTATATATATATATGTCAGAGTATGCTGCATTATTAGAAAATTTAATACAAATTTGAGGAAGCATAGTGTAGCAGAAGTAATTGGTTTTGCTGTCAGAAGATTTGGGTTCTCATCTTAGTTCTATTACTTATTCCCTGTGTAACGTTGGGACAGTCACTTTTATTCTCCGGACTTCAGACTCCCTAACTGGAAAATAAGGACGCTGGGCTAGATAATCTCTTTTCCCTCTCTAAATTCTATAAGCATGTGAAATTTTTTTTGAAATTGTATTATTTAACTCCTCAAAATTGAAATAATGATCCATTAATATGTTTTAGAAATTATACTTTATTTATTGGGTTATACCTGTATGCATGCTTGCTTTAACAGATAAAAATTAACTTGAAATACTGCTTGTTGGTTTTCCTAAAATTTTCAAATATTGTCTTTATGGTTTTCCTCCTTGTAAATAGCCACTGGAGAAGAAAAAGTCCAGTAGAAGGAAATCTGATTACTCCAGTCTTCCTTCTTTACTACAAAGTCCTAATAGTCCTTCAAAAATGACTTTTTTGGCTAAGAAAAAAAGAATGGTCTTCTAACTGAACTCAAGTTTAGTTATACGTGGCTGCTGTTAGAATATGATATGCTATAAACAGGCCTTTGATTTATATACCAAAAAGACACAAATCAAATCTCTTTAAAGCCAAAAATCTCATAAATTTTTTAAAAATGGCCCCTAATCACATATTTCAAGTCACATTCAATAATAATTCATTGGAACAAAAAAAATATGTGGACTGAATTGGAATTCAATGTACACGTCAAAACACGTTACTAAACTGAAGCTCTGTATAGAGGAATGGAATTATAAACAGAGATTCCAAGACCTCCCAAACCAACAGGATGTATACACAGATCCCCTGAATTCTAAAATACTGTCAAACTTATACAGAACTTATGTATACCATTTGTTTCCCCAAATAGGAAATATTCTGAGCCCAATGGTATCAAGCTATTTGAGACCTACATCTACTCTTTATAATCCTCACAATGCTCTAAGTTGCTGATTCAAATCACCTCTGGTGTTAGCACTGAGGTAGGGTGATACTTTCTTAAAACACCTAAAGATGCCTCACAAAAACTTCTGCTTATGTATCAAAGACAAGACCTATAGAATATTGTACCCTAGAAGCATTTTGTTATTGATTGGTCATCCACAACAACGTGGGAAACATTTCAAACTGTTTGATTTCTACAAAGACACACTATTGTAGACTTTTAAAACTATTTAAAGTCACCATCAGAAAGGCAAATCAATAAGCATTAGACATATGATTACCAAAAGATCTGTAAATTCAGAAGTGTTAGGTCAGGAATTCTGTCTCTTTTACTGTCTGATCTTTTAACATCTTCCACGTCTTACCTTATTATTTTCAAAAATCAGAATACCAAAGAACAAGAGTAAAGGTGATTAAAGTACCTTGCAATACCACTGTTTAATAGCTTATTATGAGATACCTTCATTGTATAAGATGTGATGGCACCATACCATAACTTTTATTTCATAATATCTGTATTTGCTCTGTCCACAAGGGGAGAAAACACCCCAAGGCGTAGTAGGGAAAACTGTCACAGCAATAATAATTGTTCAATGAGTTTTACTTTTAGAAAAAATCTGGCCTTTAATATACTACTAATCAATAATGGTGTTTTTTTTAAATAGAGGGTTTGTGATCATCCTATGAGCTGCCCTAAAAAAGTATTCCTAAACTATTTTTCTTAAACTTATTTTGCTATTTTACATTTTATTCAGGCCTTTGATCATAAGCAAGCATCAATTCTGACACTACAACTTCAGATAAGATAAACCAAGCTATGATACTGTAGCTTAAAGATTCATGCCTAACTTCTATCATGCACAGATTTTAAATACATTCTGTTTCTGTGTCTCTCGCTCTCAGTCACTCACTCACACACACACACACATACACATATTTGTGGTATGGGAGGAAGAGTACTGTATTTTGCACTCAGTTTTCTCATCTGTAAAACGAGGGAACTGGACTAGAATAACCTTTAGGCTTTTTCCATTTCTATATATTTGAAAACATACAACATGGCAAAAGAAGCTGGTGCCACTGAACTGTATCATTCATTGGAAATACAGTTGTGTCCACTCGAAGAACCTTTATAAGGACTATATGTAATATGAAAATGGCTCTCCAGTTGGGGATTGTTAGGATGGTATCCATATACAAAGAAGGAGTCTGGCATAGACATCTGTCTTTGAAGCCTAGATCTGAGTTCAAGTCCCTTCTCAGGCACATACTGGCTGTGTGATCCTGGGCTGGCTATGTGACTTAACTTTTTCAGACAGGTTTCTTTTATGCCACAAACCCCTTTGGCAGCCTGGTAAAGAGTACAGACCCCTTCTCAGAATTATGTTTGTTGCCTACATTCACAGGTGAAGGGAATGCTAAGTTTCAGTTAGAGGTAAGAAAAAAATAAAAAGGAAATTTTCTTCCCCATCCAAGTTCACCAACCCCCTGAAATCCCCACGTTAAGACTAAAAATCATAGAAAAGATGATGACCTGCATTGGTAGAGGAAGTTCCCCTTACCAGGGAGTTCCCCAAAGCAAAGACATCATAGGTCCAGTGCTTATCCTATACATACATGCATACATACACACACGCATACATACACACACACACAAAAAGAGAAACTGAAGTAAGTTCTTAAACAATTTTCCAATTGCCCAGAAATGTGTAATTTCTTGATTTTAACTTCTCTATTCTTTTCCAGCTGATATCAATGTCCCGGAGCTCCACAAATATGCAGCAGATATTAGAGTAGCAGGGTATCCCCAAGAGGCAGGTGAGTAAGGCAACACACACAGAATCCCCAGGGAATGGAAATTCGGGATGCCAAGCTTTCACCAGGAGCCTTAGCCAGACTACTAATGGTCCACAGGCCCCAATTTAGGGAACAGAGGCCTACAAACTCACAATTGAATTACACTGCCTAATTAGATACTGCACTACACAAACCCCAGTCACATTCATCATAACTGCGACTTTATGCACACACATTTAAGTGCCGACTTACGTATTTCCAATTAGTTCAAATAAAATTGTGTCTGAAAACTCAAACTCGATGGGGAGATTTCCTCTGAACACCTTGAAAAATGCAAGAGCCTGCCAATCATTCACCATGCATTCCCTGGGAAATTCGGAGGTGACACCTTTAGAACTTAAACCCAAAGAAGAGCCCAGAAGAGTGCATTTTTCTCATCCTCCCCCCTTCTCCCGCACCTCAAAAAGCTTGCAGCCCCACAGGATACGAAACTTGGCTCTGGGTTATCTCGGATGCTGGTTCCTAATCACTGCTCCCCATCGCAGAGAGGAACCCCAGCCAACGCGTGAGCAAAGGTGGGTGGGGGCAGCAGCAGCTGGAGAACTTGGTTCTCCGGCTGCGGGACCGCGGGGATGACAATCCGGGAAAAGCGCTTGGGGATCCTGAAAGCGCAGGAGGGACATCGTTACCTGGGCCCCCCCCCAATACTGCAGGGGAATGGAGCAACTTCTCCGGGGTCCCGTGGGTGCCCCCCCCTTCCTGCCAGCCTAGGAGCCCACGCGGGAGGGAGTCAGTCCCAGGTGGAGGGTCTTGCCCCGCAGCGCAGCCGGGGCCCGCGCCAGCTCCCAAGGACAGCGGCGCGCACCTTCCTGACGGCCTCGGCGAGGCCACGGACAGACCGACTGCCTGACGGACAGACGTGGGAGGGGGAGCGCGGCGCGGCCTGGCCCGGCCCAGGGAGGCCCAGCCGGGCTCGCCCCCCACCCGCGTTTCCCCTCCCCCCCGCCACCTCCCCTTCCCCTCCCCCTCCCCGGTCGTCCTCTCCCTCCCTCCCTCGCTCGCTCCGCGGCTGGCCCTGCTCTCAGCCCCCGTTCCCAGCCCGGCCCCCGGCGACCGCGCAGCCCCGCTCCTCCCGGCTTCATTCATATGGACAGACCGGCTGGACCCGAGGGGTGCGATCCTGGACAGGCGGGCACGGCCGGGCCGCGGAGACCGGGGCGGAAAATAAAAAGTTAAGAGAAGAACTTACCTAAAATGGCTCCTGCAGCAGCCAAAATACAAACAGCTATTATTTGGTGAAGTTTAGCTCAGACACCCTGCAAGGACACCCTAACCCGGATCGGGCCCGCCTCCCCGGCCACGCCATTGGACTTCCCCGGCTCTCGACGTAAAGCCATTGGTCGCGGCGGCCATCGCTCAGACGGCAACCCGTTTCAAGCTTGCTTGCAGGGGCGAGTGATGGGCTCGCTCCATTGTGCTCATATTTGCATGGATGTGATAGCAGCGCTGATTGGCCCGCGAGCGGGGCCGCACCGCCCCCCGCGCGCCTCCCCGGCGCCCCCGCGACAACGTCGCCCCCTTCCCTCTTCTCTCCTTTCCTTCCCCCTCCTTTCCTCCTCCCCCAGCGGGCTGCGCACCCCCGGCCCTGCAGAAGGAAGGGAGGGAGGGAGAGAGAGAGAGAGAGAGGAGAGAGAAAAAGAGAGAGAGGGAGGGAGAGGGCAGCGTGACCAGCCCGACGGGGATCCAGCCCCTATGCGGGGCGGGACCAAAATCCCCGCCCACAACCCTCGGAGCTGGGCCTGGGGGAGGACCAGAGAGAGAGCACGGAATGAGATTCTGGAGGGAGGGAAGGAGAGGAAAATGAACAAGAAAAGGAAGGGGAAAAGAGAAGAGAGAAAAGCAGGGGAAAGGGAAAACAAGAGACTAGGGAGGGGACAGGAGGGAAGCAGAGGAGGGAGGGGGAAGAGAAAACAGAAAAACAAAAGAGAGGGAGGGTAAAAGGAGAAGAGAAACGCAAATAAGGGAGAGGAAAGAGAAAAGGAAATGGGGGAGGGTAGGAAAGGAAAAAAATAAGGAGAGAGGATGAGGAGGAAGCAAAGAAGAGGAAGAATAGCGGGAAAAGCAGATGAGAAGATGGGTAAATGGTGGGGTGCAGCTGTGGAGAAGGAAGACTTGAACCCCCACACAGCTGAGCCATAGCTCAGCAAGTGGCTGGCAGTGTAACTGATGCCAGCCACTCTATGCTGATGTCCAGTATAAAGACCTCACTCACAAAATATTGTGCTTCAGCCCTGTACAGCTTTACAAGGTTGGCTACTCTTAATGACATCTTTAATACTGGATGAGCCAGATGGCCTTTCCTCCTAGGTCCAGTGGGTCCCCCAACCCTGACAGGAATATGGCATTGGCTCCAAGGAGTCTTCAATCCTATAAGCAGACTTAAACATCTTGGGTGGGGCTTTGAGAATCCACAGCATCATGCCAGTCCTGGAAGCTGTTAGTGGCCTGGCATCTTAGTAGTGTGCCCTGATTTGCTAGAGAGCTTTTCCTTTGTCTGCTTGCTCTCTTTGGAGCAGGTGTTTACCTTTGATTCCAACTGGGTATTTCTTAAATGTTGGTAATAGAAAAGTTGTTAAACCCAGTATGTTTATTCAAAGTAAGATGTAATTTAAAGCAATTGACTTACCCTAGCCTACTAGATACCCTGTTTTTCTTCAGTAAAAATAGAAGTAATCTGAATCCTGTTCATTCATGGGCCATTTTTTTTCCTGTTCACATGCATTTCAAATTAGCAAGGTTTTAGTCTATTAGTAACATCTGTTATTGTTAACAGCAAAAACAAAAATAAAACTTCCATTCTGAATAAAGAGGGATTTAAAATTTTTGTTTGAGACACTTTCTCCACATTTTAAAATCTTTCCATTATCATTTTGGGGCATCAGCTTTTCTCTTAGCTGATGTTAAACTTTTCTCCGACTTCATACATTTTAAGTAACCTAATTCACGTTCATTGGCTTAGCCCTTGCCACCTTTCTGCTCAATAATTGCAGATGTCTTCATGCTGGACAAACTTCAGAAATATCATAGATTCACAGGTAGAAACAGCCTCGGAGTAGAGCCCTTATATATATTTTAAAATTTTATTGGTATGTTTCATTTTTACATCACCTACATTTCTTACTATTTCTCCTTCACATCTCTTCCTTTCCCAGGGACTCATCCCTTATAATAATTTTTTTTTAAAAATTCAGCAAAACCAGCCAATATGTCATCTAATTCTGACATTATACGCAATATTCCTCACCTGTAGTACCCCACCACAACCTCACATCTCTTCTTTGGGGACACACTGGGTCATTGTAATTTCATAGCATTCTGTTCTATTATCTTTCTTTCCTTTAACATTATTGTAGTCATTGTGTATGTTGTTTTCCTAATTTTGTTTACTTCACTTTGCTATAGGCAATATGTCTTCCCGTGCTTCTTCTCTTGTAGTCATTGTAGTCATTGTTTCTTGCAGCAAAGTAATATTCATTACATTCATGTACCACAGTTTGTAAAGCCATCCCCCAATTGATGGACAGTTGCGTTGTTTCCAGTTCTTTGTAATACAAAAAATTCTTCTATAAATATCTTGATGTTAAAAAAAATGTTAATAAATATCTTGATGTTTATGGAAATTTTGTTTTTATCTTTGACCTCCTTGGAGTTTATGTCTAATAGTGGGAGCTCTGAATCAAATGGTGTGGACATTTTAGTCACTTTCTTAGTGTAATTCTAAATTACTTTCTAGGGTGGTTGGGCCATAACAGCTCTGCTAAGGATGTATTAATGTGCCTGTCTTTTTACAATCCTTCTAATTATTGATTACCTCCATTATTATCATCTTTGCCAATTTTCTGGGTGTCAGGTAAAACCTGAGTTGTTTTAATTTGCATTTCTCTTATTAGTGATTTGGAATAATCTTACATTTTATAGATGGGGAAACTGAGGCCCAGACTGGGGAAAAACAACTTACCTGATGAAACAGTAGAAGAGTCAGAATTTGAACTTAAGTTCTGCCTCTAAACCAAGTAAGTACTCTTTCCATGACACATACATATGAGCAGGACCTCTTTGCCTTAAATCAGACAATCAAATAAAACACAATATGTACACATGAACAGCAGGCACTAATGTACCATG
The DNA here is from genome assembly GCF_003287225.1 of Phascolarctos cinereus. NCBI lineage: Eukaryota > Metazoa > Chordata > Mammalia > Diprotodontia > Phascolarctidae > Phascolarctos > Phascolarctos cinereus. The sequence goes on from NW_027555625.1 coordinate 322,271,358, forward strand.
TGGAAGAACAAGGAAGGCATGATCATTTCTGATCACAAGATCAATAAGTCAACTAGCATTTATATTAAGCTCCTACGAGGTGCCAGGAGCTATGCTGAGCACTGGGGATGCAGAGGCAAAAGGTAGAACAGTTGCTGCTCTTGTGGAGCTTGCATGCCATGAGAGGAGACAACATTTAATATGTAAATAGATAAAAAATAAATGCAAAATAAATACAAGATAATGAGAACAAGCTGACTATGGAGGAGGGATTTAGAAATACAGTATGCAGCTCAGGCATCATCTTCTGCATAAAACCTTTCCCGATCTCCCCAAATGCTAGTGCCCTCTTTCCCACCTTACCTTGTATTTAGCTGCTTTGTATATATTTGTGTAATTGTATGTTTATGCTGTAGATATTTGATGTATACTTGTTTTCTCTTCCATTAGAATGTTATCTTGCAAGTTGGGATTGTTTCGTTCTTTTTACTTATATCCTCAGCACTTAGCACAGTACCTGGCATATAGTAGGCACTAAATAAATACTTGTTGATTCAATTGAGGGGATTAGGAAAAGTTTCATGTAGGAGGTGAAACCTGAGCTGCATATTGTTTTTTAAATTAAATTTTTTTTTTTCAATCAGCGAAAATCTGCTTCGCTCCTTTCCATCCCATCCCATCCCCAAATTGAGAACAAAAGAAAAACAAAACTCCTGTTAATAAAAATGCATGGTTAAGCAAAATAAATTTCCTCATTGGTGGTGTCCTATACATGTATGTATGTATAAACAGACAGATAGAGATAGAAATAATGTATCAAGACAGATATCTATCTCTATCCATTTATCTATATGTCTCATCCAGCATTCTGACTTATCTATCAGGAGGTGAGTAGCATGTTTCATCATTAGTCCTCTGAATTCATGGAGAGTCATTATGATGATCACAGTTCCCAACTCTTTCAAAGTTGATTGTCTTTACAATATTGTCATCATTTTATAAATTGTTCTCTTGGTTCTATTCACTTCACTCTGCATCAGTTCATTCAAGTCTTCCCCAGTTTCTCTGAAACCATCCCCTTCATCATTTCTTATGGCACAATAGTATTCTATCATATTTATGTATCCCTTTAGATGCCCCTTCTTTGTTACTGCAAAAAAAAAAAGCTATAAATATTTTTGTACAGCCTTAGAATTTGTTTTGCTTAGGACTAATTCATCCCATAGTCTACTATCTCTCTAGTTCTTCCTCACTCCTTTTCTCCTTTGCCTCCTATTTCTCTGTTGAGTGAAATGTATTTCTATATCCAAATGAGTGCATATGTGTGTATGTATTTGTGTCTGTGGGTGTGTGAGTGTCTGTGGATATGTTAGTTTCTCCTTTGATTAGTTCATGAGAGTGAGGTTCTGAGCTGCATCTTGAAGGAGGTGAAGGATTCTGTGAGGTGGAGATGAGGACAAAGTGCATTCCATGGATTATGGGGATTGCCAGGCTTGAACATAGGAAATTGAGTGCTGTGTGAGGAACAGAGAGGAGGCCTGTTTGTCTAGAAAGGACATCATGTACGAGAAGGTGGGAAAGATAGGTTGGGATCAGGTTGTAAAGGGTTTTAAAAGCCACAGAGAAGAATTTATATTTGACCCTGGTGGCCACTATAGTTTGTTAAGTAGAGGAGCAAGATGGTCAGATCAGTGCTTAAGGAAAGTCACTTTGACAGCTATGTATAGGATGGATTGCAGTGGAGAGAGGTGTGAAGCAAGGAGAGCAATTAGGAGGCCACAGAATATTCCAGGTGAAGGGTGACGAAGGCCTAAACTTAGATGGTGACTGTGTGAATAGTGAGAAGGGAATGTATCCAAGAGATGTTGTAGTAGAAACAGCAAGATTTGGCAACCAATTGAATATGTGAGGTGATACTAGGGAGTTGAGGACAATGTGTGAAATTGGGAGAACTACAAGAACATGGATGTCCTTGGCAGAGATAAAGAAGTTCCATGGAAGTGTAGATTTGAGGGGGAAAATCACGAGTTCTGTTTTAAATATAGGGAATTAAAAGAGTCTATGGAATATCCATTTTAAAGTATGCAGTTGCTGATGCTGAACTGGAACTCAGGAGAGAGATTATCTGGGTTGGTTATGTAAATCCATGGGTCATCTGGATAGAGATCATAATTAAACCCATGGAAGCTGATGAGGTCATAAGGAAATGGTATACAGAGAAAAAGAAGAGCCTTGAGGAACATCCACAGTTGTGGGGGGCATCATCTAGACAATGATCCAGCAAAGGAGACTGAGAAGAAGTGATCTGATAAGTAGGAGAACCAAGAGAGAGCAGGATCATAAAAACCCAGAGAAGACTATCTAGGATTGCCCTCTGCTTCATGGAAGGGATGGCATTTGAGTTAGGTCTTTAAAAATGAATAGGAACTCAACAGAGTGGGAGGAGGCCCATTCTGGGCACAGGTGACAAAGTGAGCAAAGGCATGATAGAGATGTTAAAGATTTTGGAAGGCCTTGAATGCCAGGCTAAGGAGTTTAAACTCTTAGAGTTCTGAGCAAAAGAGAGGCATGATCACATCTGTACATCATTAATAATGATTAATCTGAGGGGCAGCTAGGTGGTGCAGTGGATAGAGCACCAGCCTAGGATTCAGAAGGTCCTGAGTTCAAATCTAGGCTTAGACATATAACATTTACTAGCTGTGTGACCCTGGGCAAATCACTTAACCCCATCGCTGAGCCAAAAAATTAAAATTAAAAAAAATTTTTAAAAAAGATTAATCTGTCATTAGTGTGAGGGATAGATCGGAAGGAGAGGCTAGAGGCAGGGAGACTAGTTAAGGGGATGTTTTCAAGTGAATAGTGATGAGGACCTCTAACAGACCCTTTTATGAGGCCATGACTGTGGGCTGGAAGTTCTGTAGGAGAGGGAATTGAACTAAGACAAAGTCTGGGAAGCAGAATAAGCAAAGGCAAAGAGGTGAGAAAACTTAAGCAGGTTCAGGGAAGATAACCAATCTAACTTAACCCACAGTGGTTTGTTGTGCATACCACCTAGTGTGTCTGCTGTCCTGTGCTAGACACTGAAGACACAGACAGATGTGACACAGACACTGCTCTCACAGAGGAGCTCGAATTATTTAATAGCTAACATTTATACAGAGCCTACTGCGTGCCAAGCACTTTACAAATATTCTAATTTTATCTTCACAACAATTCTGGGAAGTAGGTGCAATTATTTTCCCTGTTTCATAAATGAGGCAACTAAAGTAAACAAACATTAAGTGACTTGCGCAGGGTCGCACATCTATTAAGTGTCTGAGGTAGGATTTCAACTCAAATTTTCCTGAGTCCAAGTCCAGAGTTCTATCCGCTGTGCCACCTAGTTTAGCCAGAGACAAGGGGTTGAGTAAGAGGTAGTAAGAGGTAAGGTTCATGTAGTAGGGAAATGAAAGGTAAGACTGGGGCTGAAATGAGGAGAGGCAAGTTAAAATACAGTTGAGAAGTTTGGGTTTTACTCTATAGCTGTTAAGAGTTTTTGAACAGGAGAGTAACATGGCCTAAGTATTATTTTAGGAACAGTAATTTGTGAAGGACATTACTATATTGTAGGATAGATTGGAATGTATAGTGACTAAAAGGTGGAGACCAATTGTTGTCTTCTTCCATTAGATTGTAAACTCCTTGAGGGCAGGAGGATTGTCTTTGTTTTTAATATTTGTATTCCCAATACTTAGCACAGTGCCTGGCCCATCGTTGGCACTTAATAAATATTTACTGATGATTAACTATGAGGGAATCACAGGTAGTCTCAATATGAGACAATAAGAGTTTTTACTAGGGGCACAAGAATGGGGACTAAAAGGAAGAAAGATGAATAGCAGAGACATTTCATAGGAAGAACCAACAGGAATCATTGACTGATTGGATATAAGGAGGCAGGCAGTGAGGGAGCAAAGATAAATCAGAAGTTTCAAACCTGGGTAACTGGGAGAATGGTGGAGCCATTAACAGAAATGGGGAGAGGGAGGATAGGGTTGGGGAGGGGAATGAAGACTTTGATCTTAGGCATGTTAAGTTTAGGCAGTGGTGGAACATCCAGGTGGAAAGTCCTCATTAAGTTGTAATCTAGGAATTCTTATATCTTACTCAGTACCTAACCCAGTGATTTGTACTTGATAGGTACTTAATAAATGGTTGTTGAATTAAATTTAAAATGTGTGGCAGTTCACATGATTACACATGTGTAACTTATAACTAATTGCTTGTCATCTCAGGGAGGGGGCAGGGATAGGGGGGACAGCATAGAATTTGGAATGTAAAACCTTTAAAAAAATGCGTATAAAATTGTTTTAGCATGTAATTGAGGAAAAAATAATTTTTTAAAAAAATGCATGACAGTCAATTGGAGATACAGGCCTAGAGGTCAGGGTGGAGGTGTAGGTCTAAGATGGAGATTTGGGAATCTTTGTTCTAGATTTGATAGTTAAAGGTATAGACCTGAAGCTTGTAGAACAGCATCGTTTTCTTTTCCATGTCACGTTTTTCCAACCCTCTTCTGATTTCCCTATTTTTGTTAAGGATGCTTCCATCCTCCTAGGCACACAAGTTTACAGATCTGAAGTCATCCTCAGCTCCTCATTCTCCTTCACCCCATACATCCCAACAATGGCCAAGTCTTGTCAGTTCTTTCACCAAACTTATTTCACACCTGTCCCCTTCTTTGTGCTCATGTGGGTATGACCCTAGTGCAGGCCCTTGTCACTTCTCTCCCAGACTATTGCTATAGCCTCCTTATTGGTCTGTGTCTCAGCCCTTCTCCCCTCTCCAATCCATCCTCCACACAACTGCCAAAGTAATATCCCCAAAGCCCAGATCCAGGCACATCACTCCACTACAAAATAAACTCTAGTGTCTTCCTGTTACCTCTGAGATCAAATATAAGCTCTGTTTGGTGTTTGAAATGCTGTACAACCTGGCTCCAACCCACATTTCAAGGGTTATTATCCATTAATCTTCTTCATGCACTCTCTGGTACAGCCAAACTGTCCTTTTGGTTATTCTTCACATAGGACATTCTAGTTCCCATCTCAGACCCTTTTGCATAGACTGGCTCCATTTCTGGAATGCACTCTTCTCACCACCACCTCTTAGAACCCCTAGTTTCCTTCAAAGCTAAATGCAGGTACTAGCTGTGACCTGAGATCTTACCTGTGCTACATACCCCAGCTTCTATTGCCTCCCCCTCCAGTGGATAGAGTCTGGAGTCAGGAATACCTGAATTCAAATGCAGTCTCAGAGATTTACTAGCTGTGTGACCCTGAGCAAGTCACTTAAAAAAATTCACTCTTTGCCTTAATTTCTTTATCTGTAAAATGGGACTAATAATTACACCTACTTCACTAGGTTGTTTTGAGGATCAAATGAGGTAATATTTGTAAAATGTGCAAGTACAATGCTTGACACATAGTAGGAACTATATAAATGTTAATCATCGTGTGTGTGTGTGTGTGTGTGTGTGTGTGTGTGTGTGTGTGTGTGTGTGTTGCCTTACCTGACAGCATAGAAGGTCATAGAGGTTAGGGAAAGTATCATTTTTGGTTTTGTGTTCCTGTACCTAACACATAGAGAGAGGGACTGGACCTCTGATTTCATTGGTATAAGAAGCTCCAGATAAGAAATTCTTTTTGCCAGAGCAGATCAGCACCTTCTCTGAAACATATGGTTTTAGAGCAGGGCTTGGAGCACTAAGAGGGTAAGTGGGCCATATACATAGTATGTGTCAGAGGCAGGACTGGAATGTGGGTCTTCCTGGTTCCCAGGCTGGATGTCTATTCACCATATCATGCTTTCTTAGAAAAGCCTGGTGACTGACTTCTTCCATCTTCCATCTGCTTGTATTTTTATAATCTAGGTTGGTTGGTGACTTCCTTGTCTATCTATATAGCTTATCTATCTATCTATCTATCTATCTATCTATCTATCTATCTATCTATCTATCTATCTATCTATCTATCTATCTATCTACCTACCTACCTGTGTGTGTATATATAGATATGTATCTATATCTTTTCATCTTTCCTTCCTTAGATCTTTTAGAGCACTTTGTCGTACTTCGCAGTCTAGTATACAGCAGGCATTTAATAAATGCTTAATAATTTATTGCTTTGTCTCCTTCTTGTTCACTTATTATAGGCTATTCTGCACTATTAGTAGTACATATATAGTATTGTGCATTTATATATATGGCTTCTGCCCACTGTTGAATTGTAAGCTTTATGAGGGCAAGGATCATGCCTCAAATACCACAATGCTTTGTATGGAGATAGAACTTACTAAATGGTTTTATTAATGAATTAATTTAAAAGTCAATAAACAGTTAATAAAGATTTATTAAGTGCCTACTTTGTGCCAAGCACTATGCTAAGTGCCAGTAATGTAAAAAGAAGCAAAATATAGCCCCTGCCCTCATGGCAGCTCACAGCAAACAATTAAATACAAACAAGCTTATTTATGGGATAAATAGCTAATAGTTAAGAGATGAAAGGTATTGGAATTGAGAGAGGTCAGGAAAGGCTTCTTGTAGAAGGTGGGGTTTTAATTGAAACTTGCAGAGGAGGATGAGCTAAAGAAAATCCCTGGAGCTAAGAGAAGGTCCAATGACACATTGTATCAGTGATGTTTGCACATAGTGGCTTGGGCCTCCTCAGCAGCATGGGACATTCTGTTTTATTTTATGTTCATATTTTTAAGTGCTCCTTCACTTGAGCTTGTGTCTGAGTGATCCAGGCCTATCACAAAAATATGTTGTCCTGTTACATGCCAGTTATTCTTTCTCACACAGCATTAGCACTTTTTATTAAGCATAATTATCTTCAATATAAAGGATTACAAAGTAACAAAATTGGTAATGGAACAAGGACCTCATTGCTTTGGCTATCCCGGCCTTAAGTCTCTTTCCTGTCTGCTCCATCCTATACACAGCTGCCAAATTGATGTTTCTAAGGTATAGGTCTCACCCTTTCTCCCCTGCTCAAGAAGAATCAGTAACTCCCTAGTGCTTAGAGACTAAAATACAAAGTTCTTCTATTGGCATGTAAAGCCCTTTATATTCTGGCTCTCCTACTTTTTCAGGTGTAATGGGGGGGGGGGTCTGGCATACGCACAGAGTTCTCAACTGATACAATTCCTTCACATAGAAGAGTCTGAGAAGCTTGCTTCCTATAGAGTCATGAAAGTGCCTGGGAGAAACTTAGAAAATGCATAGCTCAGGGGTGGGGAACCCGCAGCCTGGAGGCCACACGTGGCCCTCTCAGTCTTCAAGTGTGGACTGAGCCTCACTTGAGGACCTAGAGGGCCACATGTTGCCTCCAGGTGTGGCCTCCCACCACAGGTTCCCCACCCGTAGATAGACATTCTGTAACTATGTTTAATAAGAGACATCCCTTTAAGGAGAGAGGCCTTGGGTCCTGTCCCTGTCAGGCCAATATGGAGCTCCATAAATATAGGCCTGGTATTTGTTCTTTCCCTTTAGGTGAAAGAGACCAGTCTGGAGGCTCCAACTTTACAAGTTTCCACAGGTCAGGGGAGTGATCCCCTGAGAGGGCAGGAGCCCAGAAGTTAAATTCATGCTGAGTTTTGCCTCGTGTTCAGTATCAAAGATTTTAAGAGTGAAAAGCAACCTTTGGGACCCAGGCCAGCACTGCCTGAGACAGGTCTCACTGAGGATTTTTGGCATGAAGTTGATGGACCAATGCTATTTAGAAAATATGCTAAGTCTGAGCTCACTCTCACAGTAGATCAAAGTGGAATAAGGGAGAAGATAACCTTGGAGATGGGGAAGAATGTTGATACCTTTGTTATTGCTATATCTTCAAAGTAACTATCCCTTCTTAGGAACTGTTTGATGTTACTTCATTACATGGAACTAGGGTGCCAGTCACTCACTGGTTAATAGTGGTGGTGGAAACACACCCAGAATGGGAGCTCAAGCTGAGGGCATTAGAGAAAGATACCCCAACCCCTCAGGGGTACCCAGAAAACTCGAGGGGGAAGATGCAACAAGCCTCACTCTTGAAGAGCTAGCCTAGCTCACTACAGCATTCCTCTTCTCACATGGGGACAGCTAGGTGGTACAGTGGATAGAGCACCGGTTCTGGAGTCAGAAAGACCAGAGTTCAAATTTGACCTCAGACATTTACTAGCTGTGTGATCTTGAGCAAGTCACTTAACCCCTACTAAAACGGGAAAAGAAAATGGCAAACCACCCCAGTATCTTTGCCAAGAAAACCCCACTGACAGTTGGTCCACCGGGTCACAAAGAGTCAGACATGACTGAATGACTGAACCACAATAACAACCTCTTCACACAGTCTGTGCTTCAGCCAAATTGACCTCCTCGATGTTCCCTATCCACAACCTTGTATCTGCCATCACTGTGCCATTATACAAGCTCATCCCTCGAGCTTGAAATGTACTGCCTTCTCATTCGGCTTCTCAAATGCAGATTTCCCTCCCAGGCTCAGCTCAAGTGCCACCTTCTACTCCAGGCCATTCTTGATTTCCCCTCCCACTTGTTAGTCCCTTCTTCCCCTGGAATTAATTTATATTTACTTGTATGTGTTTTGCATTTACTTCTCAGTGTCCATGTTTCCACTCTATTACTATGTTTGCTTCTTGAGAGCAGTAGCTGTTTCTTTTTTGTCTTGAACCCTCAGTGTCCAGCAGGGTGTCTAGTACATAGTAGGTGCTTAGTAAATTAGGACTTAATCTTTTTTGTGCCATGGACCCTGTTGTCATGGACCCTATTGATAATCTGGTGAAGCCTACGAACTTCTTATCAAAATAATATTCTTAAATGTATAAAATAAAAGGCATAGGATTATAAAGGAAACCAATTACAGTGAAATAGTTTTCAAAATGTTTTTTAAAAACACATTCACAGACTGTAGGTAAGAACCTCTGTACTAAATTCTTGTTGAAAGAAGGGAGGGAGGAAGGAAGGAAGGAAAGAAGAAAGGAAGAAAAGAAGGAAAGAAGGAAGGTAGTGAGGGAGGAAGGATGGAAGGAACAACAGAAAGAAGACAATCACCGGGTTGCCTTTCAATGGCAGTAAAACTGCCGTTGCTTAAAATGTTCCTGGAACTCCTCTTTGAAAATTATGTGGTAATTGGCTATGTTTTAAGCAGCAACTATTCCATCCTGAATAAAAAGAACATACCTCTAACTATAGTATGCCCTGCTTCTTCAGCCCTAGATAGACATAGTTTTGAACACATAAATTTTATTAATCTGAAGCTTCTTTCCAAGTCTGAACTTGCTGTGGAATTTTTTGTAGATCTGCAAAGTATACCCAATTCTTAAGCCTCATTGCGTCAAACTGTGATCAGCATTACTGATCAATTCTACCAGCCTGCACTGTCTTACTGCAAAAGTGGCTTCTCATTGTTGTAATATCAAAATAATACAAAGTGCACATAGTTATTACTATTCCTATGTATTCTTCCTATTATAAAATGATCCTTGATTTTCATTCCAGGGACATATGTCGCATTTGTAATTAGTACTCAGGTCTTCATTGGGCTGTTTTATGAGTATGTTAGTAAAAGATCTGTAATCATTCTGTTCTCAGCACTGCTTCTAAAATTTCCACATTCTCAATACATCCACGATCCATAACTTTGTCAATGTAGATATCCCTTGGCTGATGAAGATCGTGACCTCTCTATAACTTAATGGATGAGAGGCAGCCTGCTATAATGGATGGAGTATTGGACTTGGAGTCAGGTAAGGTGTGAGTTTGAAGCCTGTCACAGATACTAGCTATGTGACCTTGGGCAATTCACTTGACTGCTCTCAAACTCAGTTTCCTCATCTGTAAAATGGGCATAATAATATCTGTAGTACTAACCTCTCAAAGTTTTTGTGAGAATCAAATAAGATAATGGATACAAAGTACCTTTCAAACCTTAAGGTGCTATTATTATTATCTTTGAGAGTTGCATTAGTCAGAACAATTAAACACTATCCCAAAAATTCTTAACTTTTTTGTGACATTTACCCTCTGGCAGTATGATGAATCCAATGGAACCCTTCTCAGAATGTTTTTAAATGCATAAAATAAATTACATAGAATCACAAAGAAAACCAATTATATTGAAATACATTTATCAAAATATGTTTTTAAGTTCATGAACCCCATTTTAAGAAGCTCTGCTTTATGGCCAATCTGGGAATGAGCCTCTCCTAACTTAGACTGGTCATTGGATAGCAGACACACAAGTTCCATCACTGGTCCAGTCCTGTCCTTGGAATTTTCCCAAAGTGATAGAACCTGCTGGGACATAGGCTCTGCCAGGCTTTGATAAGCCAGGGTCAACTCTACTTCATGATAAGGCATCAGAGGAGGGCTTTAGTTCGTGTGTTTTGTTAGTACATGAACTAAATGTTTTCTCCATCATTTCTTTAATTGCTGTGTGGTTCAATCCAGTTCAATTCAACAAACATTTATTGATAACCTTCTGTATGACCTCTCAATTACAGAAAGCCCAGATATTGACATTCCATTGTCATTCACTTGAACTTTGCTATGAGCCAGTAAATTGTTTCAATGCCTTCATCGACCTGCATCTCTCCCTCCAACCTCTATTTGTATCTTGTGTAACTATTACTTTAACTACTAAAATGAGATATTTGTCAAGTACTTAGCACAGTGCCTGGCACATGGTAGGCACCATATTAATGTTTATTCCTTTCCATTCAGTGAAATAGCTATTGCCGTGATGTCACCTGGGCCAGACTGCCTCATTCTGTCTCTCTTCTTGATATAAATATCTGAGGAGTGTGAATAGAGGGCTCTAAGCTGGCCTCAGACCTGGCTTCCACACATGAAGGCACCAGCCGTGCTCCCATCAAACTTCTTTTCTTTGCTCTTAAACTGGGTGGTGCATCCAGTAGTGCAATATAGCATAGCAACATTTGGGGAGGGAAGAAGAGGGAGGAGGAGGAAGGAGAACAAGAAGGGGCAGAGAATGAAACCTGAGAGGCAGAAGAACTCACTTCAGACCTTTCTTTAAGGGCAGAGACCTGAGAAGAAAAAGGAGTCGGGGAGGCCCTCTGGTTCATTATGTTGTGTAAAACAAGCAACTTTTAATGCTCAACAGCATTATGTACCTTGTGCTGTCCTACTATATTATATGCACTTTAAGCTAAAAAGATATCCTCAGGTCCACAAAAAATTCACAATCTAAAGTTTGAAGATAAAGCTGAGACCCGTGCATGACAAAATATATCCACACAAATGCATTCAAACCCAGTTCTCTTTATGCACTAGGGGGAATTGGCTCACATAATAACGTGTGCTGACATGCCAGTGAATGTTTATAACAGGAAAAGGGGATGGAATGCTCTGCCTAACTCAACACGCATGCATGCACTTGAGCACGCCACACACACACACACACACACACACACACACACACACCACACACCACACACTCCTACAGCTCTAGGCTACTAACGAGAACTAGAGTATGGCTCTTTTGGAAGTGTATGACTGATCGGAATTAAAGGTAGGAAGGGGCAGAGCCAGGATGAGAGCGGGTATGATGATTAAGTAGAATGGGAGCACTAGTAAGAAAGTTTAGGAGTATCAGTATTACTGCCAGAATTAAAGTTAAATTTTAAATGTCTAGGTCAACGTCATGGAGAACAACAGCCACATCCTTCCACAACATATCACTAGCTGTCCCTGCCAGAGATGTTTCTAAAGCATATCACTTTTTTTTTCACAAAGTTCTTTAATCATAGTAAACTTATGAGGTAGGCAGAGCAAGTATGTCGACCCTTATTTTACAGATAGATAAACTGAGGCTTGGAGAAATTGAGTGACTTGCTTATGGTCACATAGTAAATGAGTATCAAAGCCTGTACTTGAACCCAGGTCTTTTGGCATGAAGCTCATCATGCTGACTTCGTATGCTGACTTCATTGTCTCCTACATAGCTTTTCATTCCAGAGTATTAAATTAGCAAGACTTGGACTTAAATTCAGTCCTAGTACTCTAAGTGTGATGTACTTTCTAGTCCTCCTTAGAATACTGGTTGGATGGATCCTGGGGCTGAGCCAGTATAGATGTGTGGCTTTTTATGTAACAGGAGCGTAATATCCATATATATATATACACACACACACACACACACACACACATACATATACATACATATATATACATATATGTATATGTATGTGTGTGTATGTATGTATGTGTGTATATATATATATGTATATATATATATATATGTATTTTTTTTTAATATGGTTTCCCCATGTCACCCAGGCTGACAGTACAGGGACCACTCATAGTCTCAATCCTACTGTTGATTAGTCCAGGAACTTTGACCCACTCCTTTTTCAGCCTGGGCTGGTTCACCTCTCTTTAGTCAGCGTGGTGGTTCCCCACTCTTGGGGACTCACCATATTGGTGCTGGACTTCGTGCACACAACAGATCAGTTTAGCTTACTGTAGCTTAGAACTCCTGAGCTCAAGTGCTCCACGTGGAGTCCAGGATCTCCTCTGACTCTTGAGGAGGCATCAGAAGAAGGCTTTAGTAGAGGTGACTTTTTTGGGATCAAATTGTATAGTTTTCAAGTTCAAGGTCCGTGAAGCTCCATGCAGCTTCCTAGGTTGGGGCATTGGGGATTACCATGCTACCTTTCCCATGGACATTCTTGTTTGGATTCTTGTCCTTCTGAGTCTGTCTCCATAATTTCTAAAACATTGGCATTAGAATGCTTTTCTTTAAACCTTTCTTGACTATTTTCTGTTTTAAAAATATTCTTTCATGAGCAATACTTTTTGAGCATTCATGAACTCCATCATGAAACAATAACCTTTCCTTCCCGCATGACACTCATAACATAAATGAGTGCTACACAGAAGATAACTGGATAATCCAGACTTGTTTGAGTTGGTTTGTACTAGTTTATGTTTATCACTCATGAACTTCATTTTAAAACAGAGAAAAATCACGTGGGGCTTCTGCTTTGGGCCCTGTTGCAGGTTAATTTTGTTTCTTTCCATGGGTGGTTGGCATTAAGACAGCTGACATGTATTCTTGCTTTTATAGTCCTAACACCTTTGAAGCTCCCTTGAGAGGTCATAGGAACATAGGATTTAATGCTAGAAGGGACCTTAGAGATTGTTTGGTTCAACTTTCTCATTTTATAGAGGAGAAAACTAAGGCCCAGGAAAGAAAAAGGACTTACTCAAGGTGATAAAGATAGGTAAATAATAACTCACTTAAAAAAAAATTGAACTGTATTCCTGGAAACATCCTGGCTGTGACAGTGGACTTTTGCCTTATTTTGCCCAGATTCAGGCCTTCATTTTTTTGACCATCTCTATACCATGCTGCCTCTACATCTTGCCTTCCTTTGCACTGGAAACTGGGACAGCACTCCTGGGCCCTTCCTTCCCCCTTTCTGCTTTCTTTTATGTATTACCTTCCCTCTTGTTAGAATGTAAGCTCCTTGAAGGTAGTGACTATCTTGCTTATTTTCCCCCCCTGTATCCCAACCAACCAGCATAGTGCATAGGAAGTATATAATAAATGTTGCATGAATGTATATATGTATGTATATATCTGCCTGCCTATCTACCTACCTACATCTATCTCTCTATCTTTAAGGTTTTTAATATTAGAGAGCCCCAGAAGAACCCAGCCCTTATGACACTAAAGTTCCTCTACTCTTACAGGCCATACCACTCCCCCTGTGTGACCTGGGAGCTCCACCATGCTGAAAGCTGAGTGGCTCCTACAGATGCAACCCTACCCCGGTTTTAGATTGGAGCATTTGAACTCTGACCTGGGTGACCTTAACTGTGTCAGTAGTACTTAGCAAGGCTTCAAGAGAAGGCCTCCAGAAGATATTCCCAGCTCTGGGGACAGGAACTATCAACTTTTTTCCTTTACTGTTTGCATTCCTTTTCTTCAGTCTCTCTCTGCCTCTACCTTTCTTTTCTCTCTTAACTGTTCTTTCTCAATCTCATGTAGCCCTAAGTCAGGCCAAAAAAAGTATGACCTTCTCATCTGATATGGTGACTGAAAGTTTTTTGGGGGGAGGGGAGGAAGGAAGGGAAGGGGCCGGGGGGGGGGTTCCTAGCCCCCAGGTACTGACCCATGATGTGTATTGGAAGCAGTTTTATCAACCAGAGTTCCACCAAAGGGGTGGAACCAATATATATGAGCCAGAGGTTCTGAGAACTACTCAGGAGGGCACTAGACTTTGTCAAGAACTTTTTTTCAGGGAGCTCTCCAGCGTACTGGATTCCTCTTGCCTGAAACAGTCTCTTACCTAATAGACCAGAGACTTCTGTCTCTGTGCCTGACCTTTGTTTGTACTGCTGAGCCTTCTGACTTTGGGTGCTCTTAACACCAGCAGTCTACTATGACTTGTGTCTGACTTGACCATGACTAACTTTTATATCTATCTTTTTCACCATGCCTACCAGGATCTTAATTACCTCCTGTTTCTCCAAACCACCTTAGCACCTCTGTGCCTAATTCCCTAGCCATGATCCTCACAACTTGCCCAGAACAAGTGAACTGAATGGAGTTCAGTTTCCTCCTTTGGTCCAACATCTGGAGACTAACTATACTTCCATCCTGTTACCAGCCACTAGGGGCCTTTCATTTCACCCACATCTGTTACTCATTCTGGTATTCTTTCTCCATTACTGTCCCTTCCAGTATCCAGTTGGCACCACTTTCTGCACCACTTCCCTCTTACCACCCCCCCAGCTTAGTTTTCTTGGAAACTATTAGTCTTTGAAAACCTGTTTGGTTTCAGCTTGTGGTCTGTCATAGCCTATTTTGCAAAGGTCTTTTTTCTTTCCTCTTCCTTTTATTCTTTTTCTTTTATTTTTTTCTTCTGTTGTCAATAATATGGTCCTTCTTTCTACTTTTCCATCATCTGTCTTTAAAGCGTTTCCTAGGCATCATAAAATAGTACTACATAAAACTGAATTGTACTCTATTTTCATGTGCTCTAAATACCACAACTCAATTATGTGTTGGTCATTTTTAGTCATTCAGGCATTACTAAAGCATCTGAAAGTACTCAAGAAAATTCTTCATTCACACTGAGAAACTAAAAAGCCAAAGTCCACACTTCAGAAAACTGTAAGGAAAACACACATCCTCCCTAGGGCCAAGATCTCATGCAACAAGCATCAGCTTGCAGCTAATTCCTCCAGTCAAAATCCACCCTCTTAAGAGACTGTTTATGGTAGAAACTCCGCACAAATGGAAATAACTGCAGCATTGTTATTTTTGTGTGTGAATGTGGGTGGGTGGGTATGGGGAGTGGTGGTGTTCACATTTTCTGAGAAAGGATTTTCTCTTATCACTCCCCTGCTCCCTCTTCTCCTGGGCCACAGCCTTCCCAACTTGGGGTTGGGGTCCTTGATGCATAGGAAATGTAGGTAAAATACAAGGAAATCCTTGAGAGATTCTAGGCTCTCCTGACAGCTCTCTGCCTCATTTCTTTACCCCAAATATATGAGAGTAGAAGTTCTGGCTAAGACCATTAGTCAGCTATATTAAAGAGGGCATTTCTTTCATATATATAGGTTGCACTAGATGGTTGCTCTATTCTAACTCTCATAATTTTCTTCTTCTCTCCAGGATTTCTCTGGATCTCAGTTTCCTTATCTGTAAAATGGGATTAATGATACTTGCAATACATACCTCACAGGGAAGTTGTGAGGAAGGAACTTTATAAAATAAAAAGTGAGCTATCAGTATTATAGATGATGATGATGATGATGAATAGTAAGATCTTGAGGTACTCTACAAAGCCCTCAGACAAGAAGGGGACCATTCATTCTCCCTCCCTCCAAATAACATCATGATAGGTCTGCATGGGAACCTTAGAGTGGTGGATGGCAGGAAAAGACAAGTCAGTCAGAGATAGGCAGGCATAGCCATGGTCTTTACTCCCAGCACAACATCCTAAGGGTGTCTCTAATAGTGTCACCCTAAGCCACTAACCCCTTGATGACCACAGAACAGTTCGCCCACTAGATCCATGTCAGGCAACTGCTCTTTGGTTATCTATCATATCATAAAACCAGGTCTTTGACCCACTTGGGACCTCCTCTGAACTGTAATACTTCAAGAGTACAATTTATTTCTCCCCTAAAGTATTCCAGGACTAGAGCCGTATTCTTCATAAACTTTATCTTCTTCTAACACAACCCTGTCCAAACCAGGAATGACCAGGTTGTTATATCCTAAGAGGCTGGTAACCTATTCATGGCACTGCTCTCTTCTGAAACCTTCACCAGCTCCCTTTTATCTACTGACTAATGTCTAAACTGTTTGACGTAAGATTCAAGGCTCTTCACCATCTGGCTAAAACCTGTCTTTCCAAATTTGGACTTAGGCTATTCCTTAAGGTTTATGTGCTCTAGCTAAATTGCACTGGTTACTCTTCCCCCAACACGGCTTACACTCTCCTTCCTCTATGTTTTAGCTCACACCTAGAAGTGTTTGAGCTGTACTTTATGAAGATTGATCTGCAATGTATGAAGGCTGAATTGGAGAGGGAAGAAATGTCTTCAAGGAGACTAGTTAGCAGAGTATTACAAAAGTCTAGGCAAAATGTAATAATGGGAATTTATTGTTTAAAAGCACCTTCCAGGCTATGTCTTGCATGTGAATTAAAATTTGTTTTAGTCTCTCACATATTTTGTATTTATGTGGTATGGTGAATAGAGTGCTAGATTTGGGTTCAGGGTACCTGGACTTGAATCCTGCTTAATACCTTTAATAGCTGCAGCTCACCACTCTTAGTCTCAGTTTCTTCACCTGTAAAATAGCAATAATAATGCTTGCATTACCTACCTCAACGGATTGTTGTGAGGAAAGCACTTGATAAATTTTTTTTGTAATTAATTTATTTTTAGTTTTCAACATTCACTTCCATAAGATTTTGAGTTTTGAATTTTTCTTTCACCCTCTCTGCCCCCTTCCACAAGATGACATGCAATCTGATATAGGCTCTACTTACACATTCATATTAAATATATTTTCATGTTAACTATGATGTAAAGAAGAATTAAAACTAATGGGAGGAAGCACAAGAAAGAAGAAACAAAATAAAACAACAAAAGAAAAGGAGTTCAAATAGTATGCTTCCATCTGCATTCAAACTCCTAAATTCTTTCTTTGGACATGGATATCATTTGCCATTGTGAGTCTTTTGGAGTTGTCTTAGATCCTTGTATTGCTGAGAAGAGTTAAGTCTATGAAGGTCAGTCATCATACAATGTGGCTGTTACTGTGTACAATGTTCTCCTGGTTCTGCTCATTTCACTCAGCATCAGTTCATGTAAGTCTTTCCAGGTTTTTCTGAAGTCTGCCTGTTCATCATTTCTCATAGCACAATAGTATTCCATTACATTCATATACTACAACTTGTTTAGCCCTTGCCCAATTGATGGGCATCCCCTCAATTTCCAATTCTTTGCCACCACAAAAAGAGCTGATATAAATATTTTTGTACATGTGGGTCCTTTTCCCGTTTGTATGATCTCTTTGGGATACAGACCTAAAAGTGGTATTTGCTGGGTCAAAGGGTATGCACAATTTTGTAGCCCATTTGAGCATAGTTCCAAATTGCTCTCCAGAATGGTTGGATCAGTTCACAACTCCACCAACAATGCATTAGTGTTCCAATTTTCCCACATCTTCTCCAACATTTATCATTTTCCTGTTTTGTCATGTTAGCCAATCTGATAGGTGTGATGTAGTACCTCAGAGTTGTTTTAATTTTCATTTCTCTAATCAACAGTGTTTTAGAGCACTTCTTCATATGCCTATAGATAGCTTTGATTTCTTCATCTGAAAACTGCCTGTTCATATCTTTTGACCATTTGTCAATTGGGAAAAGACTTGTATTCTAATAAATTTGACTCAGTTCCTCATATATTTGAGAAATGAAGCCTTTATCAGAGACCTTTGCTATAAAGATTATTTCCCAGCTTTCTGTTTTCCTTCTAATCTTGGTTACATTGGTTTTGTTTGTGCAAAACCTTTTTAATTTAATGTAATTAAAATGATCTATTTCACATTTTGGAATGCTCTCTATCTCTTTTTTGGTCATGAACCTGAACTCAGTTAACTTTTCCCCTTGAAGATTTTGTATGTTATACCACTTGTTGCATATATGTTTAGCATTGATATTACTTCATTGTCTATGGTACCTTTTATCAAGATGTAGTTTTCTTCCTTATCTCTTTTAATTAGGTCTATTTTTGCTTTTGCTTTGTCTGAGATCAAGATGGCTACCCCTCCTTTTTTTACTTCAGCTGAAGCATAATAGATTCTTCTCCAGTCCCTTACCTTTACTTTGTGTGTCTCTCCGCTTCAAGTGTGTTTCTTGTAAACAACATATTGTAGGATTATGGTTTTTGATCCACTCTGCTAACCACTTCTGTTTTATGGGAGAGTTCATCCCATTCACATTCATAGTTATGATTACTAACTGTATATTTCCCTCCATCCTATTTTTCCTTCTGTTTGTCCTGTCCCTCCTTTCACCCTTTCCCTCCTTGACAGTGTTTTGCTTCTGTCTACCTCCTTCCCTGGTCTGCTCTCTCTTCTGTCAGTCCCCCTACCCCTTACTTAATCTTCTCTTCTTCTACTTTCCTGCAGGGTAAGATAGATTTCTATATTCAACTGATTATGTATATTATTCTGTCTTTGAGCCAATACTGATGAGACTAAGGCTTAAGCGATGCCAATTGCCCACCCTCCCATTTTTCCTTCTACTGTGATAGGATTTTTGTACCTCTTCATGGGAAATAATTCACCCCATTCTACCTCTCCCTTCCTTCTGCACCTAGTGTATTCCTCTTTCTCATCCTTTAATTATTTTTTACCATTCCCTCAAATTCACCTTCTACCTGTACCCTCTGTCTATGTACATTCCTTTTACCTGTACTATTAGTGGTATAATTTTAAAGAATTGCAGGTATCATCTTCCCATGTAGGGATGTAAACAGTACAGCTCCATTGAATCCCTTATGTTTTCTTTTCCCTTTTTAAGCTTCTTGTGGGTTTTGATATTGTAGATCAAACTTTTTGGCTTAATTCTGGTCTTCTTATGAAAACTTGAAATCCTTCTGTTTCATTGAATGACCATTTTCCCCCTTGAAGTATTATGCTTACTTTCATCACATAGGTGATTCTTGGTTGTAGTCCTAGCTTCTTTGCCTTCTGGAATATCATGTTCCATGACCTGTGATCCTTTAAGTTGCAGCTGCTAAGACCTGTGTAATCCTGATTGTTTCTTTCTGGCTTCTTGTAGTATTTTTTTCCTTGACCTGATAATTCTGTAATTTGGCTATAATGTTCCTAGGAGTTTTTATTTTGGTATCTCTTTCCTGAGGTGATTGGTAGATTCTTTCAATTCTTATTTTGCCCTCTGGTTCCAGGATGTCAGGGCAGTTTTCCTTGATAATTTCTTGAAAGATGCTGTCTAGGTCCTCCTTTTAATTATGGTTTTCAGGTCATCCAATGATTCTGACATTGCCTCTCCTGGATCTATTTTCTAGGTCAGTTGTTTTTCCTATTAGGTATTTTATATTTTCTTCTATTTTTTTCATTCTTTTGAATTTGTGTGATTGATCCTTGATGTCTCATAGAGTCATTAACTTCCACTTGGCCAATTTTGACTTTTAAGAAGTTATTTTACTCAGCTTTTGTATTTCCTTTTCCATTTGGCCAGTTGTACTTTTTAAGGAGTTGTTTTCTTCAGTGGATTTTTGTATCACCTGTTCCATTTGGCCAATTCTACTTTTTAAGCAGTTAGTTTTTTTCCCCCGAGCTGTTAACTCTTTTTTTTCATAATTCTCTTGCATCACTTTCATTTCTTTTCCCAATTTTTCTTCTACCTCTCTTATATAATTTTTAAGCTCCTTTTTGAGTTCTTCCATGAGTTCTTTCTTGGCTTGAGACCATTTCCCATTTCTCTTTGGGGTTTTGGCCATGGGTGCTTTGACACTGTTGTCCTCTTCTGAGTTTGTGTCTTGATCTTCCCTATCACCATATCTTTCTATAGTCAGATTTTTGTTGTTGTTTTTTGCTCATCTTTTTGGCCATTTTCCTTTCTTTTAAATTTGAGCTCTGCTCCCGAGGTGGAAGGGACACTGTCTCAGGCTTGAGGCTGTTTACCTGGTGCTGCACTGATGTTGCTCTGAGGCCCGTGGAGACCCTTGCTTCTGGTGCTGTTTTAAGGGGATGGGGTGGGGAGTGGCTGGTGCTGCTGGAGGCCTAGAAGTCTGGCAGCTTACCTGGTGTTTAGCCAGGGTCTTGGTGCTGGTGTCTGAGGTGTGCTGAGGCAGGTGGAGTATTTCTGCATTTCCACAGGACTACACTGAAGCACATGGAGGTCTGGCCACCACCTGTTTGCTTTGGCAGGAATAGGGTTGGTGTCTACTTATTTGCCTGGGGCTATGCTGAAGCACATGGGGGTGGAGTCTGCCCTTTCCCCTGGTTGTGCTGAGCCATACATGGAGGGGCCTGGTGTTGGTGTTTGCCTGCTCCACCACAATGGGACTCAGGATCTCCTGCTGGTTTGCTGAGGTGAGCCTTGCTGCTGGCTTGCTGGGATGCTTCCTGTCTTGGACTGTGTTCCCCTTTTACTTGAGTGACACAGACCTTTCTTGTTGATCTTCCAAATTCTTGGACTAAAAGATTATTTAACTCCCATCTTTTTGCTGGTTCTGCTGTTCCAAGATTTGTTTTGGGGTGCTATTTTATGGTTGTTTGGAGATGAATATGGGAGAATTATGGTGATTTACTGCTTATTCCACAATTTTGGCTCCCAGAAGTCTATATCATAGAATCTTCTATGACTTTAATATATCTCCTTTTAGAGGAGAGTCCTCAAAGTTACATTTCTTCCTAGTCAAATAAATGCACATATATACATATCTGTATAATTGCCATAGTGGAAGTTTGTGTCCTCCATAACTTTCAGTCTACTTGTGTCACTGTGAAGATATAGTTTATTGTAGAAAATTGTGAGAGCATATAATTTTCTTCTCATATTTCATCTAGGACAACATTACTATGTGTATGGATAATTCTGACAAATATTTTATAGAGAAGAGATGTTAGACATATGTTTCAGTAGCTACTCATGTCTTAGTCTCCTTTTTAAAAGTAATAATACTGTCTGTGTTTTCCCCCCAATCATTTGTTATATTCCTCTCTTTGACATATTTTGGAAATCAGAATCTTGATACTTTAAAAAAAAAAGTGTCACTTCCAGAGTAGATTTCTTCTGTATGTGTTTTATTTGATCTAGCTACTCTTCCTGCCTTCTTTCATGCCATTTCCACTTCTTCATCTAGAACATATGGGCCTGAGGTGTTATAATCCAAAGGTAGTTGTTCCATTGCTGTTGAAAATGGAAACATTTTGTTATGGATAGATCTGTTCTAATTTTCATTTCTTTGTTGTCCTCTTTACAGTTTCACCTATGGATGCCCTTAGGATGGATTGTCTTAGAGCTCATGCCAAGCTTTCTGAAGACTTGTTTTTTTCCTTTCACTGCTCCAAGGTAATTTAAAATGCTTAATGATTTTTCTTTGGATTTTGACATTCAATCAGTTTCAACTCTATCTAACTATGCTATTGCCAAATAGATGGATCTTTCCATTTTCCCCAACAGAATAACATGAGAAGCTGTGTTAAATTACTTGCTAAAATCTAGCTAAGCTGTTTTTATGACATTCCTGTGACCTATCAGTCCAAAAAGCCTATCAAAAAAAGGAAGTGAGATTGTCTGTCAAACCTGTTATTGATGAAGTTATGCTAGCTCTCTGGGCCCATCACTTCTAGGTGTTCACTAATCATCCCTTTAATAAGATGTTTTAGAATTTTTCCAGGAATAAGCTCACTGGCCTATAGTTTGCAGACTCCAAATGTGTATATATGTGCATTTCTTTGACTAGGAAGAAATGTAGCTTTGAGGATTCTCCTCTAAAAAGGAGATACGTTAAAGTCATAAAAGATTCTATGATAACACTATCCTTTTATGAGAATTTTCTCCAGTTCTCTTCCAATAACCAAAAATTGTTTATTCTTCCTGGTTCTACTTGCTTTGCTCTGCATCCGTTCATTCAAATATTTCACTGTTTGTCTGAATTCAGCATAATTATGTCTCATGACATTCCCATGCCACAGTTTATTCAGGTATCATCCAACTGATGGACACTCACTTTGCCTCCTTTTTTTTTTTTTTGCAACCACAAACAGTACTACTATGACTATTTGGGCATATATGCAAGTTTCCCCCCTTCTCTGAATTTGATACCCTTAGGGCAGTTCCATCATTTTCAAAGATCCTGACAACTGCTCAGCAATCACATCTGTCAGTCATTTCAATATCTTTTGGCTTGCTGATTTAAACTCAGATGTAACGAGGTAGTATCTTAGTGTTTCCCTTTTTATCTTATGTTTTTACTTCTCTTTAAGAATTTTTGTTCTGTCTTTCCCATTCCAAAAATCATTCTTCTTGGCAGAGAAGCTTCACTTTCTTTCTGTCATCAATTATTACCCAATCTACCATGAGCCGTCATCCTATCCCTTCTTTAATCCTCCTTTTCTCAACACCCCTGTTTGTTGTGCTTAGCTTTCCTTACCATCTGCAGCTAATTCTGAGCCTTAGCACTCCTCACATTATTCTTACAGGACTGTGCCACACTTTTGTTTTTATCTTTCAATACATGACTTTTCTTCCGTCTTCTGTATATCTTTTTAGAATCTATATTGGTTGATGAGTTTCCTGTGTATTCTCATTCATTTCTTTAGGTAACTCCTCTTCAATTGAACTGTTTCTCATTGGGGCTTCAGGATTTCATTTCTGTGTTAATTTTTCCCTGTAGAATTTTAGGTCATGGGGTCTTTCTCTGAACTTTTTGAAATTTGTCCTCCTCAAATCTAGGGTATTTGCCAAACTATGCCTTTTCTTTCCTTTTCTATCACAATGAATATGATAAAGGAATTATTTCCCCACAAATGTTCCTATCATTTCTGACGCAATAGGCAGTTCTTCTTTATTGGTAAGAATCAGATCCATTTTGGCAGTTCCCCTTGTTGGTTCTTCTGCCTTTTGAAGGAGGAGATTATTGTTAAAGCAAGCAAAGAAATTACTAGCCAATTTGCTTCTGGCGGAGGAGTTTCAGCAGATGTCTGAATAATTGAAGTCTCCCATTGCCACTACATCCTGCCTTTGTGCCAGGATCTATGTCTCAAACTCTTTGTCTATTTCTTCTTTCTGTCCAGGTTGTCTGAATAAAATCTGATGACAATATCACTTCTGTTTTTGTTTCTTGATCTTTATCAGTATGTTCTCCACCATTTATCTCTTCTCTGGTTCCTGAGATACCTCACACTGAGGCTATCTGCTTACTTTAAAGCTATTAAAAGTTAAAACTGCACCCAGACTTTTTAGATGCCCTATATAACACTACACCATACCTTCTTTTGCTATCATTTTTTTTCTTTTTGTATTGTATGTATTTTTCCAGCGTTATATTCTTGTGATGGGTCTCATTTCACCAAGGACCACTTAATTAAGATATTGGTTTATATTGCCTGCTGTTCAAACTTTGTACATTTGTATAGGAACAGCTGAAGCCATTAGTCTTATTGTTGGCTCCCCCGCTGGATGTTGTTGAATGTCTGAGTGTCTGTATTGCTATTTTTCTTCCTCTATTAATGGTATCTAGCATGGTAGATATATATGGGCAATTTTCTCTCTCATCCTTCCTTTTTAATTTAATGCCTTCATTAGATGTACTCCTTTCCTAGCCAGAAGTCCCTATCATTCTGATATTTTAAGCTGTGGTCCAAAAGTCCAAATTCCATTCTCAGACACCATCTTCTTAACCAGAAGTTTTCTAAAGAGAAAATCAGTAAGTAAAATTATAAAAAGAGGCAGAGAAGAATCTTAACCTGTAGCAGGACTTCAGAGGTTAGAAGAATATAATTTGGGGAAGAAAAAGGACAACTCAATATTTGGAGATACGTAGTAGGAGTGAGCTCCTTCTTGTAGAGAGTAGAGCTGGACCCTTTAAGGGGAAAGCAATTATGTGTATTTCAAAGAATAAATATGTGGTAGCACCAAGTGATAGGTCATCCTGTAACAGTCAGAGGAAAAGAAACAAGTTACTGGTTGGTGTCTTCCTGGTGAGAGTATCAAGGTAGTTATTGGTTGAACTGACATAAATCAGAGTAATCTGTTGTCTTTCCGTGGTATGTCTCCCAGGTTGTGAGGCAAAGCTTCCAGAGACTTGTCATACCTGAAGACCACCACCCACTTCTGGTTGTTCATATGATTCACATGATTCTGCCAGAAGGAACCCCCAAAGCATTGCTGGGGAGTATGAAGTCCTGGTGGAAAAACACTGAAAACCTTAAAGTGGCTTTGGGAAAGAGTTAAGAAGGTAGTATCGAAGAAAAGCATTTGGATTTCTGAGCTATCACTTACTGTAAGAATTATGGGTTCTTGATTATGGATGGAGGGTTCTTATGAGGGTTGATTTTTTTTAATTGCTTAGAGTCTTGTGGATCTGATACCAAGGTCTTTAAGCTAAAAAAAAAATTGAAGAAAGGGAGAAAACTGCTCAGGAATATCTGTTAAGCAAGGTGCCAAAGAGAATAACAGAGAAAAAAAAAGAATGTCAGTAGAAATCAGTAATTCAAAAGAAATAATACTCCAGAAGAGTGCCTCAAATCATCTCCATAAATGAAAAGAGGCAAATTTAGCATCAAAGGTATCACTGGGACTTAATAGGACAGGGCACATAACTTGAAAATGAATCTAAAAAAGAGATAAAAATACAAATTTGGAAGTTTATACCTTATTTAAAAGGAACAGAATAGATCAAAAGGTGCAGTGGAATAACACTGTATATGAAACAGGTATTTTGGGGTTAATCAATTTTCCTTATTGCTCACTACTGATTCTTTATCATGTTCATTCTCATCATCATGAGTTCTGGAATAATCTAGGGATACATAGTGGATATTTCCTTATTAATTAATAAAATAGCAATGTTTTCTTTATTAATTAATTAGGTTGGAGTTCCTACCCCTGAAGCTGGAGAAACATATTTCCCCATAAATAGTTGTTGATCTTCTATGTATATCAACTCCTAATCTCCTAGGATTCTATAAATATTAAAGTTACTGCCTACACAATTTATTAACAATTTAATCAATAATACAAAGATTTACAAAATTATTTTCAATGTTTTAACCATGGGAAAGATCTTAGGTAGAGTCATCTATAAACATCACTGTAATTGCTGGAAACACATACCATTCAGTTTCTTCTCAGCAATACTCTTCTTCTTCTCCACAAGATAAAAGTTAAAATAGTTGTGTTTTTTTTTTCCAGGAAAGAAGACACCACTATCTTCTTTCTCTATCTTTTCTGGCTTCTCTTCACTATGACAGGAAAAAAGTCTCTTCTCTCAAGCCATCACTTTTAATAGTCTCTCTCCAGACTCACTCCACAAAATTCTCCTTGTTTCTTCATAAAATAAGGTGACAGTTTTACCAAGAACTAGGTTTTCTTCATTCATGTTCTGTCTTTCCCATAGTTCCCCTCAAATCATCTCCTTTAATTCTGTCTTCTTTGTCTTTCAAAAACTGTCAGTACCACCTGTCAAGTCTGATATACTCCATTTGGCTCTTAAAGCTTTACAGTAAAAGTAAGTATAGCCTCTGTTAGGAGAAGCTTTTGAAATAGACACTGCATATATTAAGAAGATTCACTAATAAAAGGAAATACAGGAACCATAGGGAAGACATATGATAGAAGGCATTTAGGTGAAGATCAACAGGGAAAAAAAAGAAGAGATGTTATCATGTTAATGTACTACACATCATCTGGATAGAAGAACAAAATAAATAACCAGTGAGGCAGTATGGTGTAGTGGTAAGAACAATGAATGAATTTGGAAACTGGAAACTTCAATTTAAATTCTAGTTGCTAATAGTGAATTTTGCAAGTCCTTTAGGATCATAGATCAAGGGATGAGAGGGACCTCAGAGGGTACTTAGTCTAATCCAAATCTTCGGATGAAGAAATAGAGGCAGAGGGAGCTTAAGTCACTCTCCAAAGGTCACATAAATACTATCAGAGGTGTGATTAGAGCTCAAGTCCTCACACTTCAGATTCAGTACATTTTCCATGGACCACTGCTGCCTCCAGACCTAATTTTCCTCATTTGAAAACTGAGGGAATTGGGTAGGATAATCTCTAAATTCCCTTCCTCCTATTAATCTGTGTTTTATGATCCTATGAAATTAGAAGCTCCTGAAATAGATCATCAACTTGACACAAAGTCGAGATTTAGTTATTATTGGGGACTTCAGTTCTCTGGGTATCTGATGGTGCTCCCTTTTAACCAAAAGTGAAGCAGCTGATGAAGTTTTGACTTGCTGTCATGATAGTTTCATTCTTTAATAAGAGATTGCAAAAACAATGAAAGGTACTCTTATTTTGAACCTGAACTTTAATTAAAAAAAAAGAATGAACATGTTACTGAAGTAGAAATTAATAAGAATATTGGGAGCAAATGATCATAGAATTTGGGATAGGGGAGAAGGAAACCAGGTGTAGTCTGATACCTTGGATATATGGAAAAACAGATTTCAAATGATTCAAAGAGAAAGTAGGATGAAAATAATAATAATATTTACAACAACAATAGCTGCCATTTGTATATTGCTCTAATATTTACAAAGTACTTTACACATATTATATCACTTGATCTTCACAACAACCCTGTAAAGTAAGTGCTATTATATTCCCCGTTTTATGGATTAGGAAAAGGGTAAGGTAGACTAAGGACAGGGTGTTCTCAAGAAATAAATTTTAATGACACACAAAACAAATGATTCCATTGAAGAAGAGATGGGGGAAGAGACATGGATACAGATGAAACTCAGTCAACTCAGTCTTCAAAAAAAATAGACATGTATAGAAGGAAGAAACAAGTGTAACTCATAGAATGGGATGGTTTGTGGTAAGAACAGTATGAGGAACACCAAGATGCAGTATTAGCAGAGGCTGGCAATGGGGGTAAAGGATAAAAAAGAGGAATTGCTGAGGGTTTCAACTATGTTGGGGGCAAGAGGAAGAGGAAAAAACCTCTGCTTAGATTGAATGGAATGATAATAATGGAGAAAAGGCAGAATCTTTAACATTTTATTTTTCTTCTCTTTGCCAAGGAAGATGATCTTAGGACTGGGGATGACAAATTAACAAATGACTAACAAAAAATTCTTAGAAGCAAAAGTTTTGAGATAAATTGTACCTTAAAAGTCAGCTATTGTGATACCCTCATTTTACAGATGAGGAAGTTGAGGCCCAGATGTTAAGTAACTTACCCAAGGTCATACAGCTAGTAAATGTTAGGGCTGGTATTGAAAGCAGGTCTTCTGACTCCAAATCCGGTACCTATGCCTTAACACCACACTGTCCCCATTTACTTAGTTGAAACACAAGTAAGTGAGGAGATAAGAGAGCTGTTAGCATCCCTTTATTAGTTCAAGTCACCAGGCCCAGATGAAGGACATCCCAGACTGAAAACACTTGTGGATGTGATTATTGAGTTCCTGTAAGTAATCTTTGAAAACTCATGACACATAGGAGAGTTGCTGCTATAGAAATGGACAAGTGTCCCAATTTTCATAAAAAGGAAGAGGGTAGAATCTTTAAACTAAAGCTTGACTTTGATTCCTTGCAAAATTGTAGAGCATATTATTAAAGGGATTATATGTGAGCATTGGAAAAAAAGTAGTGGTAATGATAGAGACAGCATTACTTCATCAAAAATAGGTCATGCCAGACTAAACTCATTTTATTTTTTTCTGACAGGATCATTAAACTGGTAGGTTAAATGAATTCTGTAGATATAATGCACATGAAGTTCATCAAGAAATTAGGCAGAATTTCTTGTGCTATCCTTAGGGACAAAACAGGTAGAAGTAGGCTGGATGGGAGTACAGTTGGATAGATCTGGGACTACTTGAATGATCAGACCCAAAAAATAGTTGTTAATGTGTTACTGTCAACTTGGAGTAGAGTGCCATGTGTAGCTGTTGGCCCTGTACTGCTTAATATTTTTATTAGTGACTTGGATTAGAGAGTAAACTGTATGCTTATTAAATTTACAGACATCAAGCTTGGAGGGATAGATAATACATTGGATGATAGAATAAAAAAAAGTTTGAACAGGATTGAATGGTGAGATGAATTTAAAAATAGCAAATCTCATAGGAATAAATAAAGTTCTACATTCAAGTTCAAATAATTTCAAAAGTATTGGATGGAGGGTGCATTGTTAAACAATGATCTGGGGAAAAAACTGGGGTGAATTGCAAGTGAATTTTAGTGAATTGCAAGTCTGATGTAAATTTATAATGCAATCCAGCAGCCAAAAAAGCTAATACCATCTTAGCCTGTGTTAAGAGAGGCATAATAGCCAAAGTGTGGGAGATGACAATCCAGCTATACTCTGACCTGGTAAACCACACTTAGAGGGTTTGTTAAATAGAGGGTTTGTCATATATACGGTACTATATGTGAAAGAGAACAGCAAGAAGCCTGGTGAGTGACAGAGCAGGGTAACTAGGACAATTAGAGGTCTGGAGATCACTTGTTTATTTGGTCTTAGAAAGCAGAATTGGGAGCAATGGGTGGAAACTGTTGAAAGGTAGGTATATGCTCCACATAAGGAAAAACTTCCTGATAATTAAGAGCTGTCCAAAAGTAGAATTAACTACTTTGGAAATTAGTGGCTCCCCTTCAGTGGGGGATCTTTACGTGAAGACTGGATGTCCACTTGTTGGAATGTTATAGAATGGATTCTTTTTCACAGACAGAGTATGCCTGTGTCAGGTTGAAAAACCTTTGCAGTTGGAGGTCATGAATAGTGATGATGATGATGATGATATAGCACTTTAAGGTTTGCAAAATGTTTCACTTTTGTCATCTCATTTGATCCTGACAAAAATCCTGTGATATTGGCTCTATTATCCCCATTTTGTAGATGAGGAAACAGGCAAACTGAGGTCAAGGGACTTGCCCTGGGTCACATGGCTAGTAAGTATCTGAGGCAAGATTTGAACTCAGGACTTCCTAGCTCGAAATCCAGCACTTTAGCCACTGTACCACTTAGCCAACTCAAGATCTTTGTAGCCTATAAGGTTGGACTATGGTTTCCACCTGAGCTTTGTTCCCATCCTCATCAATATAGCTCCAACCCATCTTTGCAGACTGATATCTGTCAAATGGGGTCAGTCAGACAGGACTGAAAATGACCAAACAACAACAATCTGTCATATTACTCCACTTCATATAATCTACATAGGGAAAGACTGGGAAGGGCCCTCATATGTGTAGAGTGGTCCATGGTTGGCCGGAGTTTGACCTTGTGTATGGCTAGAAGGGAGGCAGAATAGATATCTCTAGCCTCTTCTCCCCTCATTATTCTCCAAAGGGAGACTTTCATTCCTGCTAGGAGGGGAAGCAGGGGTTTGGGGCTGGAGTTCATAACTCTGACCTCTTTTGAGAGAGGGGGTGCCAGGCTAGAAGTATATTTATCTGCTCTCTTAAATATTGTTAGTCTATGGGATATGATTTGGTTTGAGGTAACTTTTGATCACTTTGTTATTTCTGGAGGGAACGGGGACCCCAAGATCTATCTCTAAGGCTTGACCCTTTTCCCACCAAATACCAGCTCCCCCACTTATCCAAATTATAGCAAAACAGAAATCAGAGAAGGTACACATAGCAGAATATATACCTGACAGTGCAGAGTGAAGTCCTCTCCCATTAGGAGTGAGATACATCCAAGATACAGGGTCCTGGATCTCACCCAAGAGGATACTTTCAGCATCTCTAGAATTGCAAGCTAGGGATAGGGACATCATAGAGACAGTCATTCCTCTCCTCTTATGTCTTCACAGAAAATCTGAAGACATCTTCAGGAACCTGAAGAAAGGTTGGCCTCTTCCATCTTCTCTCTTGAAGCTGGAAGCCAGGAGCACCTGAATGATGAGTACCCAAAAGGGGACTTGGCTGAGAACCAAAGCTCTTGCCTCCCACAAATGCCAACCCTTCCCTCTAGTAGGGCAGGGGCTTCATCTCCATCAATAAGGAGAGAGTTCCATGTTAATGGGCTTTGGGACAGGGGTTACATCTATGTTCTAGTCAAATTGGCCTAATAGCTGGTTCCCATATATTCTATTTCCTGTGCCTTTCCAGACTATCCCCATAGCTGAAATGCTTTCCTTTCTCCCTTTCCCCTTCTCAGAAGCTAAAGTGCCACCTTCTGAAGAAAGCATTTCCTGACCCCTCCCCCCTTATCCCTAGGTGTTGGTGCTCTCCATAAAAGTTATTCTGTACTTACTTTGTGCATGTGTGTATGTACATATATATATGTGTGTATATATACATGTATGTGTATATATATATGTAATGTTGTTTCCCACCCTACCTCCACCCCTAATAAAATGTCAGCTCCTTTAGGACAAGGACTATTTTCATCTTTGGCTTTGTATCCCTCCATGCCTAGAATAGGGCCTGGGGCATAGTTGTTCATCCTTCGTTTTTGTAGAGGATCAATGACATTATAGGTGATGTCTTGATTCTCTCTTGAATTTGGATTTAAGTGAGACAAAGTTGCACCGAATAGTCAGTTTCTTTCTTCCAAAGTCTTTGAAGTCCAGGAGCAAGACAAAAATCCGGACAACTGGCGATGGCTCAGGATGCAGTGGATGACTGTGGCATCTTTGATGTCTGACCAAGCTCTAAGTCTCCACAGCATCTGCTTCAGCCACCCTCCTGGTTATTGGAACAAATTGTTCTTGGCCATCCATTCTGTCAGAGAAGTCTTTAAATGTTTGGCGTAGATACCCCTCTAACTCACCAATGGGTTTGAGGCCTATTGGTTACCCTCAACCTGGTTTAGCCCATCTGCCAAAACAGTTTCACTAAGGTGTGGCTGCTTTGTACTCTACAGCTTCTTGGAGCCACAAGTGATTTGGGTCAATCAGGTGGATACCAAAAGTGATGAACAGCCCTGACAAGGGCTCAGCAGCCCTTACACCAGAGGTGCCGGTCCTCCCTGAACACCCCATACACCCCTGGAGTGTAGTAGTTACTTAATAAATGATTTTTTAATTGAATGCCTATATTCTGCAGTCATTCAAGTTCCTTGGGCTTCAGTGCCTATCCTTATCTAAAAAGCAGGGGTGAGGTTAGGCTAGGTGACAGCAGAAGTAGTTTCTAGCTCTAGATCAATGATCTTGGAGTAATCTACAGCTGTTTACCTGATCTCCCCAAGCAGTATGATACTTACGTACTCTTCCCAAATCCTGTGATCTTCTGGCTGTTCTCCTTTTTCCATCTAAAACCTTTGATCTGCCAAGCCCCCAGCCCATTCTGAGGACTATTACCTGCTCTTAGCCATGGGCCCGCTAGCTTTGGTCAGCGTGTCTATTTTGTGATCGTCTGGAACATTCTGCATATTCTGGCCCCATGTTGGGCAAAATAGCTGAGTCACTCCTTGTCAGAGAGCATCCTGCAGCAGCGCTGAGAGAAATCAATAGTGTGGAAGAAAATTAGCTCATTACACAGCCATAAACACCAATCCAAGGAGTGCTCACAACGTTCACACCCGCACCCAGGGACCCATTTGCTTCTATGTACTCTGGCAGATAAAGGACATGTAGAAGGAACACAGGACAGACAGATAGCTGTTCATTTTCAACTCTGGGCAGAGGCAAGGGGATGATAAGATATAATTTTTTTTTCCCTATTCAAGTTTATGGATACCCACAGACTACTTCACCACATCACACTGTCTCAAGCTGGTACTATCTGTGTAAATTTAGGCAGGTCCCTTCTCTCTAGGCTTCAGCTTCCCATTCTTATAAAATGAGGACATTGGACCAATCTCTTCCCACCCTGATATTCAATGACTCAGGAGAGAGTACTTCTGGCCACCTGTGATATCATCCTGATAATAGCTAAGATTGAGATAGCACTTTAAGGTTATAAAATGCTTCATATACTTCATCTCATTTGATTTTCCCACCTGCCCTATAAAGTAGGTCATGAAAGTATAATTATTCCCATTTCATAGATGAGGAAACTGAAAGTCAAAGAGGTCATGTAACTTATCCGAAGTCACACAGCCAATAAGGGCCAGCACTGACACAAGAAGCCATATTTCCCACAGATAAGGAAACTTTTTTTTTGGGAAATCCTTGAATCTCTTTTAAAGTCCACAGGGGAGAACAGAGAGGACAGGATACTGTGATGTCTCCTGCCTTTAGGAATTTGCATTAGAATTGATGACAGACCTGGCCACAGTGACTTACCAAAAGACTTCCTTCCTCTTTTAGTACCTTAAAGCTAAGAGAGCCTCTGGTTAGAGAGGATCCTTGGGACTTCCAGCATCTGGCCTGGGTCTTGAGGGCATTTCTGTTTTCTGGATGTTCCCTTAGCAGGGCCAGGAAGATGGCCAAGGAGGTTTCCCACCCCTGGCCTAACTAGCTTAGCCTAAATCTGAGCAGTACCTTTCAGTTCTTGGCCCCAGACCTGAAAAGGCTGACAGGGGCTTGGATTTGGAGGGAGAAACAATGAAGTCTCTGCTTCCTGTTAGTCTCTGCTTCCACCAGTGCCCAGATGTAGACTATTGGCCAATACCTCTGGGCACAGCCTGAGCACTCACTTATTTATGGGCTTGGCCTGAGTGAGAGTAGTGACCTCAAAAAAAAAAAAGGCCCAGCATCCATAGAAACTCCTTTTATTATGAGATTAGGAGATAGGGATCCTGGGATTTAGTCATGGGATCATTGCCAGAGCTAGAAGGGAACTTAGATATTATCTATCCTGATTGATTCATTTTTACAGATGAGGAAACTGAAGCTCACAGAGGTAAAAAGTCTTGCCCCAAATCATACAGAGAGTAGCAGACAGTATTCAAATGCCAGTCTTCTGACTTTACATTGGGACTTTCTACGGCAACTGCACAGTCCTTCAGCCTTGAATTATCTTTGGGAAACAGACAGGCTTGGGAAAGTGGATGATTTGGGAGTTCTTTTGCCTATCTAGAATGGAGACTTTGGCCCCGGAAGTGCAGATTGTTCTGCCTAAAGTCTCAAGTGACCCAAGGAAATCCCTTCTGGTGATAATATGGACATTAACTCATAAAGGCATAGTAAAAAAATAATCAAGGATTTCTTTATTTGCATATGAAAAGTGCACAATAAAAGCTAATTATCGACATGTGAGCCAACTGTACTATTTCGTTTTCACCGTTTGGTTGATTAAGTATTAGAGTAAAATATAACATTAAGGTAAATTTTAGAAATGGAGCACATTTGAGGTCTCTCTGAGAGCTGTTGTAGCTTATATGGCAGATACATGGATAAATGACAAAAAGGAGGAGCTGTCATTGGGCTAGGGGAGGTATCACTGGGTTCTTTCCCTTTCCATTCATGATGGGCTGGGGCCGGCCACTCCTGCGGCCACATGGACTGAAGAGAAGGAGGCTGGACTGGGCTTCACCAGGATAGCAGGGCATCTGAAAACAATGCTTCTGTTGTTACTAATAGGTGTAAGGACTAGGGTTTTAAATTGTCTGTGGCATTGAAAGTTACTTGGCCCCACTATTAAACCCTGCTTCCCAGAGCAGTCCCTTACCAGGTCTGCCTCACCTCTTGTGAGCCATCATAGCTTCCCTCGGGGCTGATTTACGTTGCTTGAGTACTAAGAACAAGCAATCCCATACCTGGGATACTTAGGTTCCTTCTTCTCTCAGTGATTCACATTAGGTCTTGCATCTGTCCCCTATTTCTCTAATCTTTATGGCATCATCTTCCTTCAAGTCCTCATCACTTGTTGCCTGGACTATTACAATAATTTCTTACTTGGTCTCATAGTTTCTAGTCTCTCCCCTTCTATCCTTTTGTCCTCCAGCTGTCAAAGTAATCTTCCTGATGAGGTCACTCCCCTGCTCAAAAACCTCTAGTAGCTCTCTATTACCTAAAGGATAAAGTACAAACTACTTATCCTATCATTTGAGGCCCTTCACAGGCTGGATCCAACCTATCTTTCTAGCATTATTTCATAATTTTCTCTTTAAAGTACTCTGTGTTCTAATCAAATGAACTCCAACTAGAAGCTAGCTGTTTCCCAAATTTGACATTTCATCTTTCTCCTTGATGCCTTCAAAGAGGCTTTCTCTCTGACTATTGAAATCCATCCCTTCCTTCCAGATGTAACTAAGATGCCTTCCCTGTTTCCCTCAAGTGAAAGTGATCATAGACTTAGAGTTGGAAGGAACCTTAGAAGTCATCTCTGCCAGCAGCCTCATTTTATAGATGAGGAAAATGAGGCTGTGGTCATATAAGTACTAAGTGGCAGACCTAACATTTGAACCTAGCTCCTCTGATTCAAATTTAGCACTCTTTACACTGTACCATGCCATAGTTGGGGGAAAAAAAATCTTTGCAGAAAGTTTTTCTGATAAAGGTCTGATATATGTAAGAAACGTTCAAATGTATGAAAAAAGTCATTCTTCAATAGATAGTCAAAGTATACGAATGGTCAATTTTCAAAGGAAGAAGTTCAAACTATCAAGAGCCCTATTTTTAAATTCTTTAAATCAATGATAGTAATTAGGGGAATTAAAATTAAAGAAACTGACATTCCAACTCACTACCCACAGATTGGCAAAAATAGCTAAAAAGAAAACTTAAAATTACTAGAGGAACTGCAGGAAAACAGGTGTAATAATTAAGTATTGGTGGAGCTGTGAACTGGACTGACCATTCTGGGAGGCAATTTGGAATCATATCCAAAAAGTCACTAAACTGTACATACCCTTTGACCAGAGATACCAGTATATCTCAAAGAGATCAAAGAAAGAAGAAAAGGACTCATAACGGACAAAAATATCCAGTCCTTTTTGTAGTAGCAAAGACTTCGCAACTAAAGAGGTGTCTATCGGTTGGGTAATGTTATATGAATGTTATGTTATATGAATAGAATGTATTATAATTGAAGAAGGGGATGGTTTCAAAGAAACCTCGGAAAACATTATTATATACAAAATGAACAGAAACCAAAGAACAATTTATATAACAGCAATACTATAAAGAAAAAAAGCTTTAAGAGACTTAAGAACTCTGATTGAGGAAATGACCAATCATGATTCCAGAGTACCCATGGTGAAGCATGGCTACCGACTTCCTGGTAGAGAAGGGATGGTCAAGGTATAAAATGAAATATGTAATTTTGGGCATGGCCAATGTGGGGAATTTGTTTTGCTTGGTAATGCTTATTTGTTACAAGGCTTTTTTCCCCCTTTTTTTGGAGGCAATTGGGGTTAAGTGACTTGCCCAGGGTCACAAAGCTAGTAAGTATCTGAGGCCAGATTTGAGCTCAGGTCCTCCTGACTCTAAGACTGGTGATCTATCCACTGTGCCATCTAGCTGTCCCCCTTTTTTCTTAAAGAGGGGGAACTAAAAGGAGAAAATAGTAATATGATTGCCAAATAAAAGAGGAAAAGACAGAAAAGAAGGTTGTTGAAGTATTTTTAAAATATGCAGAAGATGACAGAATTATATATTAAAAGAAAAAGCAAGCTGTATATATAGAGATTTGTGATGTCATGTACAATGTCTTTTCTTTTTCTTTTTTTTTTCTGGTTAGGCAATAGGATTAAGTGACTTGTCCAGGGTCACACAGCTAATAAGTGTCTGAGGTCAGATTTGAATTCAGGTCCTCCTGAATCCAGGGTTAGTGCGCTATCCACTATTCCACCTAGGTACCCCATGTCTTTTCTATTCTATAGGATAAGAAGCAAAAACCACTGTATTATGCCACCTTCTGTATCTCTTTATCTTCAAATTTTCCTAGAGCCTTTTGCTTGGAACTTTTCTTTTTTACTTATTACTTTCTACTTACCCTGCTCCAGTAGAATGTGTAAGCTCCTTGAGGGTAGGAACTGTGTTGTATGTCATCTTGGGCACACTTGCTCACTTAGTAAATGTTAGTTGAATATATGATGTCTCTTTTGGTCTTTGTCTTTGGAACCATCCTTCTCAACCAGGGGAGATTTCTTTTGTCTCTGAACCATGCTTTGGATATACCTCACACTACATCTGGGGGCCCATAGCTAATGGCTGCTCTGTCCTCCCTTCTTTTCCAAAAGCTGAGGCCTGTCTTTGAGAATGGGATAAATGAATATTATAGGACCAGGCACTAAGAGTAACGTAAAAACAACCAAAAATGTGCCTAGGAAAGCCAGGTGAGTGAATGCTACAGGTGTTTCCTTCCAGGGAATAATGAGCTACAAAGCACATGGATTAAAAAGGACACTGGACTTGATTCCAAGTTTTCTATGGGTAGAAAAGAGTGGATGGGGTAGGGCAGGCTGATGCCCTCACAATTCTGTCTGCCTGTTCAGCCATAATAGTTCTGACTGGCTTAACTCTCTGTCTCGGCATCACTCTAGCTGGACTAACTCCTGGCCTAGGGGATTTAGGACCAATCCATCTTCAGCTAGGGAAGAAAGTTTGGGTTTCTTAGCATCAGGTGCTCCTCTGTGCTGCTTCACCTGGATTCTAACAACCGGGCTTTGGACTTGTTATTCTTCTTTTAAAAATACATTTGGTCTATTCCTTTTGTTTTTATATCCTAGTTATTTTAAACCTTCCCCCCTTCAGGCTAAACCTTGTGACAAAGGAAAACAATTAAGCGAAAACATCTGATACACTGACTGCAGCTAACAATGTACTCAATGCCACCTCTCTTCTATGAGAGGAGAGGAATGTTTTGTTTTCTGTTTTTTGGGATTTTACTTGATTTTTCAGTTGCTCAGAGTTCAACTTCCTTTTAATAAGCATTGTTGTAGTCATCATGCAGCGTTCTCTTAGTTCTACTTATTTTGTGCAGCATCAGAAAGTGAAATGCAAATCATCACAATTTGAACAAGTATTCTATTTCTCTGAATTCCTCATATTCATTATTTCTTACAGTGCCATAATCAGTCAATCAACAAACATTTTAAAAATATCTGTTATACTTAAAGAGAATATGCCCTTATAGAGATATATAGGGAACACATTTAAAGCAGATACCAAGTAGCCCAAGACCTGAAAAACCTAGGAGAAAAGGAAAGGTTTCATGAAGTAGGTGGCTTTTGAGCTGAGGCTGAAGGGAAACTGAGGATACCAGGAGATCCTAGTGAGAAGAAAATACATTCTAGGCATGGAAGACAGTCATCCAGTGCGAAAGTGCAGAGATGGGCTGAAGTGTTTGTGAGGAACAATAAGAAAGCTGGTTAGATTGGATTGTGGTGTGTATGGAAGAGAGGAATGTATAAGAAGGCTGGAAAGGTAGAGTGGAGCCAGGTTTGGAGACCTTTAGATACCAAACAGTGGCAGCTAGGTAGCACAGTGGATCGCGTGCTGGGCCCAGAGTCAGAAAAACTCATCTTTCTGAGTTCAAATCTGGCCTCAGACACTTACTAGCTGTGTGACCCTGGGCAACTCACTTCACCCTGTTTGCCTCAGTTCCTTATCTGTAACATGAGAAGGAAATGGCAAACCACTCCAGTATCTTTGCCAGACAAGGAGTCAGACATGACTAAAATGGCTGGACAACAACAACAAAATACCAAACAGAGGATTTTATAATTGATCCTATTGATAACATGTAGCCAATGAAATTGATTGAGTGGGTGGCAGAGGGGAAGTTTTCGCGGTCAGATGTATTATGTTTTAGGAAAATCACTTTTGCACTGAGTTGAGGCTGGATTGGAATAGTAAAAGATGAGACTAGATGACTAGTCAAGAGGCTAATGCAACAGTCTAGGGCCTGAACTAGGCTGGTGGTTGTGTGAGTGGAGAGAAGGGTAATGTGAGTAATTCTGGGAAGGCAGAAACAGCAAACCTGACAACAAATTGGGTATGTAGGATGAGTGGGGATGAGGTGTCAAGGTTATGAGGATGAACGTGTATTAAGAGCCTACCAAGTGCCAGGCCCTGTAGTAAGCACTGGGGATACAAATAAGAGAAAGAAAGACAGTCCCTGCCCTTAAGGAGCTTACAATCTAATACGGAAAGGCAACATACAAAAGGAAGCTGAAAAGGGGGGTGAGGAGTGTCAGAGGGTACCCAGTATGGGGCATTATGAATAAATTGAAACCAAGCAGAGCAGCTGGTAGAAAATTAAGAGGGGCAGCTAGGTGGCATAGTGGATAGAGCACCGGCCTTGGAGTCAGGAGTAACTGAGTTCAAATCTGCCCTCAGACACATAACACTAGTTGTGTGACCCTGGGCAAGTCACTTAACCCCATTGCCTACCCCACCCCCCCCCAAAAAAAAAGAAAATTAAGAGATGGCTGGCATTTTGACTCATTTATAAAGGGAGGGTATGGGAAGAGGGTTTTTTGCTCTGCCCTCCAGTCCTCCAA
Source organism: Phascolarctos cinereus (assembly GCF_003287225.1). Lineage (NCBI taxonomy): Eukaryota > Metazoa > Chordata > Mammalia > Diprotodontia > Phascolarctidae > Phascolarctos > Phascolarctos cinereus. The sequence continues at coordinate 322,309,924 of NW_027555625.1, forward strand.
TCAGAGAGGCAGAAGCAACTGAAGGCACTGATGAAGTGTGAGTAGTGAAGCTGAAGCAATCTCCATGATGATGAATGTCCTGGTGATGAGTTTATCCTGGGCAGGACGTGATGAAGATGATGTGGCATTGAAGAGCAGAGTAACTGGTGGTGAATAAAGGATGATATTGAGGTTGAGTGACTGGAATGATGGTGGTACCCCCAACAGAAATAGGGAAGTTTGAAAGAGAAATGGATTTTGGTAAAAGACAATGAGTTCTTTTGGAGACATGCTGAGTTTGAGAAGCCTATGGCACATTTAATTTTAAATGTCCAATAGGCAGTTAGTGATGCAGTACTGGAGATCAGAAGAAAGATTAGGGCTAATTATATAGAATTGGGAGTCATTTGCATAGAAATTATCATTAAATCCAACAAGAGCTAATGAGGTCACCAAGTGAGAGAATGTAGAGAGAAATGAGAACAGAACCCAGGACAGAAACTTTGGGGACACCCATGGTTCATGAGTGTGATATAGATGAAGATGGGTGAAAAAACTATCTGCAGCATTTGATACTGCTGACCACTCTATCCTCCCAGCTATTCTCTCCTCTCTGGGTTTTCATGACACAATTATCTCTTGGTTCTTCTCAAATCAATAGTCACCACTTTGTTTCTGGTACTTTACTGTCACAAAGAGTGTTACTGTGGATATTTTAGTATATGCTGGACTTTTGTTTCCATTTTTGGCTTCTTTGGGACATATGCCCAATAGTAGGATTGCAGGGTCAAAGAGTATGGAAAGTTTAGTCACTTTTTATGCATATTTCTTTTTTAAATTATGTATTTTTTTCAATAAGAGAAAACATACCTGCCTTCTCTCATTCCTACCCCCTTTCCACTGAGAGTGAAAGAAGAACAAATTCCCTGTTACAAGCATATATATGCAAGCAGAACAAATTTCCACATTGGCCCTCATTCTTCAATCTGAGTCCTTTACCTTTCTATCAGGTGGTAGGTAGCACATTTCATTATTGGTCCTCTAGAATTGTCATTAGTCATTATGCTGATCAGTGTTTCTAATTCTTTCAAAGTTATTTGTCTTTACCATATTTTTTTTAAATAAATTGTTTTCCTGGTTCTATTTACTTCACTTTGTATCAGTTCATATAAGTCTTCTCATGTTCTTCTGAAGGCATCATCTTCATCATTTCTTATGGCACAATAGTATTCTGTCACATTCATATGGCACGACTTGTTCAGCCATTGCTTAATGTATGGGCACCTGATTCTCTTTCTTTGCAACCTTAGAGCTATAAGTATTTGTGTACATTCTTAAGAGTATTTTTGCTTAAGGCTAATCCTTCTCTTAATATGCCCTTTCTCTAATTCTTCCTTCTTCACTTTCTCTTCTATTTCTCCATTGAGTAAAATGTATTTCTGTACCTAACCTCTGTGTGTGTGTGTGTGTGTGTGTATGTGTTCTTCCTTCCTTTGACCAGGTTAATAAGACTAAAGTTCAAGTGTCACCTGTTTCCCTCCCCCTCTCCTCCTTGTTTGTACAGTTGTCTGCTTGAATACCCTGATTATTTCTCTCTAACATTCTTTTTCCTATACCACCTCTCCTCAGTATATTCCTCATCCTTTCATTCTCTATTCTTCTCTTAAAATCATCAGGTCATAACAGAACACTTCCAGGTGCTGATGATGATAGAGTTCAGAGAGGGCACATGTATCACATCTCCATGTTAGAATGAAAGCAATTTATTCCTGTTTAGTCTCTTATGACTGTTTATTTGTGTTTACCTTTTTATGTTTCTCTTAACTCCTGTGCCTGAACCTCAAAATTTCTATGAAGATCTGATCTTTGCATCAGGAATGCTTGGAAATCCTTTCCACTAAATTATTATACTTACTTTTTATGGATAAATCATTCTTTGATGTAAGCCTGTGTCTTTGCTTTCTGGAATACTGTATCATAAGCTCTCTAGTTCTTTCTAGTGATGAGTGATTCTGACTGACTCCTCAATACTTGAATCTTGAATTCTTTCTTCTTAGCTGCTTGCAGTATTTTTTCTTTGACCAAAAAGCTCTGGAATTTGACTATAATGTTCCTGGAAGCTTTCATTTTGGGTTTGCTTTTAGGAGATGACTGGCAGATTCTTTCTGTTTCCAATTTGCCTTCTGGTTCTAAGAGATCTGAGCGGTTTTCTTTTAAGATTTCTTTTTTTTTTTTAATAATTAATTTATTTTTATTTTTCAACATTGACTTCCATAAGATTTTAAGTTTTAAATGTTCTCTCCATTCCACTTCTTCCCTCCACAAGACAGTATGCAATCTGATATAAGCTCTACTTATACATTCATATCAAACATATTTTCACATTAATCATGTTGTAAAGAAGAATTAGAACTAATGAGAGGAATCATGAAAAAGAAGAAATAAAACAAAACAACAAAAGAAAAGGAGAGCAAATAGTATGCTTCCATCTGCATTTAGACTTCTAAGTTCTTTCTCTGGATGTGGATAGCATTTTCCATCATGAGTCTTTTGGAGTTGTCTTAGATTCTTGCGTTGCTGAGAAGATCTAAGTCTATCAATGTCAGTCATCACAATGTGACTGTTACTATGTACAATGTTCTCCTGGTTCTGCTCATTTCACTCTGCATCAGTGCATATGAGTCTTGCCAGGTCTTTTAAGATTTCTTGAAAGATGATGTCTAGATTCTTTTTTCCATAGTTTTCAGGTAATACAATGATTTAAAATTTTTATCTCTTCAATTTGCTTTCTAGGTCAGTTGTTTTTGCTATGAGATAACTCAGTGTTTTGGCTTTGTTTTTTTAATATTTCTTGTCTTATGGAGTGATTGGTTTTTATTTGATCCATTCTAATCTTCAGGGAGTTTGTGGTCTGGGCAAGGGTTATACTGCTTGTGCTATGCCATTAATTCCATATCCAATTTTTTCTTCCATAGTTCTTATTTCTTTTCTAATTTTTTCCTCTAGCACTCTTATTTCACTAATAAAAACATTTTCAACTCTTTAATTCTAGTTGTCTGTGGCAAAACTATGTTTTTACTTGAGGTTTTGTTTATAGATGTTTTAGAGTCATTCTCTTTTTCTAGATTGAACACCCTCACCACCATAGTAGCTTTTTATGGTGAGAGTCATTTATTTGCCCAGTCTTCCACCCTGCTTCCTGACTTTGGACTTGATGTTAGGGTTGGGCTCTACAGCACTTCTGGAAGGAAGGTCTAGGCTGGTCATGATGTTGCTTTCTTGGAATATTGAGAGTTGTGTTATTTCAGGATCTCAGAGACATCTCAGGGAGACCTGAAAGCTTTCAGGGCTCCCAAAATCCAGGATAAAGTCTGATCATGCTGCTAACCCTGGTCTAGGTTCTGTTCTGAGCAAGAGTAGGGTGTTCCTGGATTCAGTCACTATTACCCTTCTGGGAATCTCTGCTCCTTTAGAGTGAAAGAACTGCTGGTTCCCTTGTGGTCTGAGATTTCTGCCCTTTGTATCCCTCTGAAGGCTGAGCTAGATGCTGGAACACCATCTCAGCTCTGCTCCTGCAGTGTGAACCCGCACAGCTGCTGCAGACTTCAGAATGTCCTACTGTCTCTGGGATTCCTTTCACATCCTCCATTTGCCCTGGATTTGTGACCTGGAACTGGGTAGTGGGTGACAAAGCTGCCATTTGGCACCTGTCCCCATTGTGATGCATGGCCTCTCCTTGGGTGCTGAGTATTCTCTTCACAGCTGTTCCTGGCCAGACCATATTCCAGTGTCCATGGATCTGACCTATCTGTCTCTCTGTGTAGACTTGGGCTGGAAAAGTGACTCACTTGGACTTTTTTCTTGTTTTGCCCCATCAGGATTTGGTCTGGTACGTTTTCTAGCTCCATTTGGAGGGCTTTTAGGGTGGGGGTAGGGGAAGCTTGCTCCATTGCTTCCTTGCTCCTTGACCTTGCTTCTACCTTCCTCTCTTGCCTATTTCTAAATTGATATCCAGAATGATTGGACCACTTCATAGTCCTATTCATAGAGAAATAATAATTCATAATTCATAGACAGTGTGCCTGTCTTCCCACAGTGCATTCAACTTAGACTGTTCCTATTTCTTGTTATCTTTGCCAATTCACATAATGTGAGGTGAAACTTCAAGAATTGTTTAAGTTTGCAGTTCTTTTATGATTTGGAACATATTTTCATGCCTTACTCAACATTTACTCTTCAATTCAGTGACACTGGTCTCCTGGCTATTCCACAAATAAGACACTGCATCTCTTGGCATTCTCTCTGGCTGTGCCCCATGCCTAGAATGCTCTCCTTCCTCCATCCTGACTACTCACCTCCCTGGCTTCCCCAACTAAAATCCCATTTCCTATAGGAAGCCTTCCCCCAATCCCTCTTAATTCCAGTGCTTTCTCTCTATTAATTATTATTAATTATTTTCTATTAATCCTGTACATAGCTTGCTTTGTATATATATGTTTGCATGTTGTCTCCCCCATTAGATTGTAAGCTCTTTGAGGTCAGGGACTATATATTGCCTCTTTTTGTATCTCTGGTGCTTGGTACAATGCCTGGCACATAGTAGGCACCTAACATATATTTACCAAATTAAATATTATGGAATGACACTTGATATTATTTGCATACATTAATTCCTATAAGTCAGTTAACAAGTATATATTAAGCACTTATTATGTACCAGGCACTATACTACAAGCTGAAAATATAAGGACAGGCAAAAATACAGTCTCTCCCCTTAAGAAGCTTACATTCTAAAGGGGGAGACAACATGAAAAAAATTATACTTATCAAATTTATACAGTGTAAATGGAAGGTAGTCTCAGAGGGATGACACTAGAAGCAGTGAGAATTGGGAAACATATCCTACAGAAGATGGAATTTGAACTGAATCTTCAAGCAGGCCAGGGAAGCCAAGAGGCAGAAGTGAGGAGGGAGAGCATTCTAGGCATGGGGTTGGATGGTTGCTGTCCTTGGTTTTCAAAGAGGACCAAAATGATGTCACTATGTCAGAGTTAAGTTACAGTGCGTCTGACTGTGGCTGATCAGACAGAGCAAGATGACCTCAGAATGTTCTACCACAGGTTGGCCCAAATAGTCCCTGTGAACATTTGGGGTGGATTCTTTAAATTTGCACATCTCGGTTTCTTTTGAGCTGCTTCAATTCTGCTTTGCTTTTAGAGCACAGCACCTTCTCTAACGATGGCATGTCATCCTGAGAGGTTCTGTGCCAGTGTCTCCCATGTCACACAATCAATTCCAAAGTTCTTTTTTTTTTTTGCAAGGCAATTGGGGTTAAGTGACTTGCCCAGAGTCACACAGCTTGTGAGTATCATTTGTCTGAGGCTGGATTTGAACTCAGGTCCTCCTGACTTTAGGGTTGGTGCTCTATCCACTGTGCCACCTAGCTGCCCTTTTTTAAAAGTTTTTTAAGAGAGACCTTGAGAGTGTCCTTGTATCGCTTCTTCTGACCACCATGTGAACGCTTGTCCTGTGTGAGCTCTCCATAAAATGGTCTTTTTGGCAAGCGTACGTTTTGCATTTGAATACCATGGCCAGCCCATCAGAGCTGCTCTCTCTGAAGTAGAGTTTGAATGTTTGGCAGTTTAGTTCATGAGACGACCTCAGTGTCTGGTATCTTCTCCTGCCTGGTGATCTGCACAATCTTCCTCAGACAATTCAAATGGAAGTGATTCAGTTTCTTGACCTGACGCTAGTATACTGTCCAGATACGGGGACAGCTAGAGCAAAAGCAGGGAATTGGGAATGGAGTGCGGTATGGGAGGAACGGCAGGAAGTCCAGTGTCACGGAGTCACAGAGCAGGCAAAGGGCTGTGAAGTAGGAGCCTGGCAAGGCAGGAGGGGGCCAGATCGCGAAGGGTTTTAAAAGTCAAATCAGAGGAGCCTACTATGTTGGATCCTCGAGGTAATAGGGAGCCTCTGAAGTTCACTGAGTAGGGAGGTGACATAGTTGGGTTTGCCTTTTAGAAAAATTGCTTTGGGGCAGCGAGGTGGCGCAGTGAAAAGAGCACCCGCCCTGAAGTCAGTAGGACCCGAGTTCAAATCTGGCCTCAGACCAAACACTTGACACTTACTAGGTGTGTGACCCAGGGCAAGTCACTTAACCCCAGCTGCCTAAAAAAATATTGCTTTGATAGCTAAATAGAGGATAGATTGGAGTGGGGACAGTCTGGAAGCAAGGAAACCCTTCAGAAGGCTATGGAAATGGAAGGCAATAAAGCAGTAAGCTTCTAACTAGAGTAGTTGAGTGAATGGAGAGAAAGAATATATATATACACACACATATACATATATATACATATATATATATACATACATACATATATATATATACATATATATATGTATATATATATATATATGAAATGTTGATAAGGTAGAAGTAATAAGATTTGGCAGTAGAGTCTATTTTCATTGATTTTATTCATGCAAAATTGACTTGTTTCCTGTGTAACAGTGTTGTTATTTGAGCCCTATCCACCACACAGCACTTTACCCCTCACCGTTACCTCCTGGGCTCTTCATCTAGGAGTATGTGTCAATCATGACATAATAGTAACATGCCTCCAGTACCACCTTTAGTCCTTCCTTTCAGACCTGGTAAGCTGTGTCAGTCAATCAGGTCATAGTTGGGCAGCAGTTAATTAGATCACATTTTTTCAACTGGTAAAATTAAAAGCCTCAGCCACTTGTATCAAAAAGCACAATTCACTTCTTTCTAGTTCCATTCTTCAAAACAAAATCTTAAGTTAGAGTTTGATTCCTTATTCTTCAACCTCCCAGTTGCAGCACAGGAGTAGTAATGCTCCAGCCCAGAAGTTCACTGCCTTCTAATGGACCCTCCTCATCTTCCAAATATGACAATGAAGAGAAGGAATACTATCACTGCTATGGTAGGTCTCTACTGGGCTGGGCCCTCGGCTTCGCCACTAGCAGCACATCCATTGCTTTCGTGGATGCTAGAAGATGGTAATAATAATAACAATCATCACCATCATCAACAACATCATCATCATAACTGGCATTTATGTAGGACTATACACTTTGCAGTCTTCTACATACATTATGTCTTTTGATCCTCACAACCCTGTGAGGTAGGTGTTATTATTATCCTTATTTTCAGATAAGGAAATTAGGTTCGGAGAGGTTGGTCCTGTCCATGGTCACCCAACTGGTAAGGGTCCAAGGTAGAATTTTAGTCCAGATCTTGTTAATTCCAGTGTTTAGCACAATGCCTGGCACATAGTTGATGCTTGATAAATGTTTATTGATTGATTCCATAGCTAGTACTCTATCCACTCTGCTGTACTATCTCACTTTCAGGAACAGGATAAGACCTGTTCCTCCAGGGTTCCCCATTCCATGGTGCATTAGTCTGGTTCATGTACTTGTCTGTCTTTGGAGAATATCTCATAGGAAAGGGGGCATTGCTAAAAAGAACTCCTAGAGACAATGCCACCCAGAGCTATCGATGCCACACAGACTATTAATCGTTAAACATTTATTAAGAGTCTACTGTGTGCCAGACTCTATGCCAAGTGCTGAGGATACAAAGAGAGGCAAAAGACAGTTCCCACCCTCAAGGAGCTTATAATCTAGTGGATTTGCCTATCCCAGATTTGACACTGGCAGGGGAAAGGGGAAGGGTCACTTTGGCTTGGTGCTGTTGCTCCAGTCTTCATTGTCTCCACGTGTCTGACTCTGTTATTTCTCCTCTAAAACTCTCTGCATAGTCCTGTTTCTGACTTCAGTTCCTTCCTGTCGACTATCTGCTAAAAAAAAAAAAGCCAATGAAGCTTAAAAAAAAGTAAATGAAGGTTCTATGACATCAGAGCTCTGACAGAAGCCCAGGATGTTCCCCTTCCCCTTGAGAGGAAGTCCTCCCCTTCCCCTGGAACCTAGTCCTAAACATTCGTAACCTGCCTCATACTCTGCTTCCTCAAGGGCTGGAGCCCGCTCCATGCTGTGTGTTTCCAGAACTCCTTAATGCTGACTGTTGATTGGCCTTGATGTCTGTCTTCCACCTACTCCTGGAGTCCTCTAAGTAGCCACTCACGTCATCAGGTGCCTATTTCTGGGATCTTCCCATATCGTCTACCCACCCCGCTCTAATCTCTGGGTGTTAGGCATCTTGATCTGGACTGCTTCACTATTTAATAAGCTGTGATTCTGACAGTTTGTCCTTCTGACTCTGTCTATCACTGAGAAATAATATGAAGTCCTGGATTTGGAGTCATAGGACCTGAATTTGAATCCTGTCTCTCCTATTTATTAGCTGCATCAAGCTTGGGCAAATCATTTAACCTCTGGCCTCAATTCTCTCATCTGTTAGAGGGGATAGTATTTGTTCTACCTATCTCATGGAGTCAAAGGGTGAAGAAAGTACCTTGTAAACCTTAGAGTGCTATAGAAATATGATATATATACATATACATATATATTATATATATAAAAATTTGCCTATATATATATATATATATATATATATATATATATGTGAATTGTGAAAATATATAGTATTCTTCTTTGGCTCATTCTTTCTGCCTATAGCTCATTCTTCCCTCTTTGCCTCTGTCTGCCTGTCTTTTCTCCTTCCCTGTCTCAGAACCTTCATATGTATAAGAAGGAGGACTATTGGGTGTCCTGGGCTATAAGCCTTGGGAAAGGAGGCCTAACATGGCAGCCTTCTGCCTATGCCCAAAAGGTTTTCTTGTTTCTTTCCCTTTCAAGAGGGTCTTGTGTGGATTGTTTATAGAGTTAAGCAAGCCTAAGACTTGTATCCTCGATCAGCCTAGTGTGACTGCCTGTGGTAGGTCATTTTGGGAGACTGGAATAAGTCCTGGGTTTGGTTTTTTTTTTTTTTTGTTTCTGGTGCTAACTCAGACCTGGCAAACCCGTGCAGTCCTGTGGGTTAATCCTGGGTCTCATTTCCCATATCTGGTTATCAGTCATCCAGACATAGACTAAAGTAGGAGAATTCACTCGCTGAGTAAATTTCCAAATTAAAAGCCAGGCTTCCCCAACTGCAAACCCCGAGCCCCCTTCAAGGAGCCAAGAGGAAGGAAGGTCATGGAGCGTGCCATGATTGTTGCTAGGAAACGGCTTACTGGGTCTCCATGTGTTCCTGTCACGTGGTTCCTGTTGCTAAGGAAACGAGTCCCTTGGTATCCATGTGCTCAGCATGGCTTGGGCCCAACCAGCAGTGTTGGCTCTGGGTGTTTTTTTTTCTTTTTGGAGAAGGGTAGAGCACGTTAAAAAATGGGGACAATAAACAAGTCCACTATGTCCAGCACTCTCTAGTCCATGAAGGGGTGGAGGCGCAGGATGAAAAAGCCGCTCTCCCAACACCCCAGGTGCCAGAGAATGTTTTCCTGTGTCCTGGTGTTGTCAGCAATAGTGACACTGCAGAGGCCCTGAGCTGGGAGTCAGTGCAGGGACTAACCCCGTGAAGACGGTGGGGAAAATTCAGGCTCCATCCTCCGAGGCTGATGGCCCCAACATTAGGAACCTCTAGTTGCAGCCCGTTCCATGGTCTAAAAGGACCCTCTAACCTGGTACCTTTCCTTGTTATCTAGGAGGTGGGGACAGTGAGCCCAGATCTCCTATATCCAGCATTTACTTCATTATAGCCACAGTCACCCTGAGCAGTATTGGCTTCATTGGGTCTACCCTTTATTTTATGCTGGCTCTGTGACCCTGATTGATGGCATTACTTGGGCTCATTGGGGCTGTCTTCAGTAAAGTGAGAGCTGGATGAAAACCTTCCTCCCACAGCTGTGATGTGATGAGGCAGGAAAAACACTTGATTTTGGTTTAGAGGATCTGGGTTTCAATCTTAGCCCTACTGGTTATTAACCTATGACCTTGGACAAGCCACTTACCCTCTCTAGGCCTCAGTTTTGTCAGCTGTAAAATGAGGAGGATAGGCTATGAGAGGATCTCTAAGGCTCCTTCCAACTTTAAATCCTATGAGCCCATAAGGAACACTAGAATGGCAGACTGATTCTTGCCCCTTGCCCCAGCTTTGCCCTGGCTTTTAGCACAAAAAACCTAAGCTTAACTCTACTTCATTCATTTTTTTTTAGCAGTCATGTAGTTAAATTCCCTTGAAGTGTCCAACACTATGTTGAGAAAGTGTGGGAAGGAAAACGTAAGACAACAGGAATCCCCAAAAGGAACCACAACATCGGATGATGATGTAAATGCAGCAGGAAGCAAGACATCCTTTTTTTTTTTTTCCAGTTTTGACACTTTTCTCCCCTCTGGCCTCGGTTTTGTAAATTATCTTGTCAGTTAGAAGTTCTCTATCAAGAAGTAACTCACAGCCCATCTGTGCCTGACCATCCTGAGCAAATCGAGTTATGGTCTCCCAGAAAAGTTAACCGCAGGGGTTCGACTCAATGTGCTGGAGGCCTTCCCTGCTTTGTCATGAGCTTGCAAGGGTGCTAATTCACTCTGGCAGTGTATCAGTCATCCCTAGGTCTTGTCACATGACCAGCTCCTTTTCTTTTCTTGTCATACAATTCTTTGATGATATCCTTTATTCCTGGTCTTTGGAGTTTCTCATTGCTTATGGACTGCTATCTCCCTTCCCTGTCTCCTATCCACGTCTCACTCCGCACTACCCACAGCGAACCTTTCTATTGCCTTCTAAAGATGTAGGATAATCATCTGTAGCTCTTCAGAGGCCATGAAATTCCATAGGTCACTCAGTGCCTTAGAGCAGTTATGGTTAAATATTAGTATTGATAAGATGAGCTTTTGCTTTCATGGGAGGCTTAGAGTCAATAAAATAGTTTTGTAATTTTCCCAAAACAGTCTAGTCCTCTTCTTTTCAGCTCTGGTTCCAGATGATTATATTGTACTTTCTGTCCTACATATTGTTGGACAAACACTATAACATATAGGTTTTGTAAATACCTGTCTGAGAGTACAGGTCTGACCATTTTATGCCCCTTACTCAATAAATTCCTGCGCCTCCCTATCCTCTCCAGGCTCAAATATAAAATTTTTTGTTTGGCATTCAAAGCCCTTCATAACCTGTCCCCTCCCCGCCTTTTAGTTTTCTCACACCTTACACACCGTCCCCAAAATACTCTTTGATCTAGTAACAGTGGTCTTCTTGTCATCCGGGAACACAACACTTATCTCCCGACTCTGGGCATTTTTACTTGGCTATCCTTATACATGGAATACTCTCTCTCCTCATCTCTGCCTCCTGGCTTCCTTCAAGTCCCAGTTAAACTTTCTATAGAGAGTTGTATCTAGTCTCTCTTAATTCCCCTCTGAGATTATTTCTAATTTATACTCTATCATGTTTGTACATATTTGTTTGCACCTTGTCTCCTTCTTTAGATTGTTGTGAGCTCCTTAAGAACAGGGATTATCTTTTGTCTTTCTTTGTATCCTCAGAGCTTAGCACATTGCCTGAAACATAGTAGGTGCTTAATCAATCTTTTCTGACTATTTATATAAATGGAATCTACATCCCCAAACCGAAATTCTTATATAGACTGGGATCAATTTTGGGAGCTTCTCACATAATCATATTCTTTGGCCACCCACCTCTCCCAGGGACCTCTCCAGTCTTCAAGACCTAGAATAGGACTGTGAGGTTGAGGCTTACCTGCAAGGGAAAAGCACTTGGCCTTGTGATATTCAAGTAGTTCTCTGCTGTGGTAAGCTCCACTCCTGCAGGGATGTGTACAGAACTTTAGACTATCCTGGGTGGAGGGGAAGGTGCTCAGGGCTGCCGAAGAGTCTACCCTTCCTTGATGCTGTACATCCACATAAATCATAATGGTAGTGAAGGGCAAGGCTCAGGTTTGTTCCTGCATGTTGTTTCTCTGTCCCTTGCTGCTCCTGGGCTCCAATTCTGCTTGGTCATTTCCATTTGACCACTATCAGCTCACATTTTGGAAGCTTACAGCTTGGCCCGGGAACTCCTCATCGCTTGGCCACTGCCTCCATCCTCTACCATCCCTGGAGCTGTGGTTCCCTGGAGAGAATACGCAGTATTTTCTCCATACACTGAATTTGTATGTTACTAGGGTTTAAAATTTTGTTTTTACTGTCTAACCTTTCAGTAATTATTTCCCCTCTCTGTGGCCTTATGCTTCTGCTCTCCATTTTAAAGACCAAGACTTGGGATATGGCCCAGGTGTATGAAGAGCTCAGGAATTATTCTATCATGCTTAATGTGGTAGCAATGGAACATCCTAGAAGGAAGCAATTCATATTTATTAAAGAATTAGCCTCGTTAAAAGAATTTCATATGTTGAGGAAACATCTTCAAAGTCAGGACAAAGTCTTTATCTGTGAAGTGAAATGAAGACCCAGGACAATGCATTAAACAAATTGTGGAGAAAGCCAGGCAGTAGTCAGTGAAGATGGCTAGGTACCTATCTAATGCTTACGGGCATGCCTTGGTGCAGATCCTCCATAGATCACTGCTCTGGATTTTAAGTACTATGTGGGTCCACACTGACTCACAACCATAGGTCCAGAGCTCTCACCTATGTTTTTATCTTTCATAGCAAGAAAACATGATTAGCTCAAAGCAAAGGCATTTCATGAATTACCATCCTAAAGAAAAGCAGCAATTTAAAAATTCCCTCATAAACCAGGGTCTACTCTTCCAACAATTGCACATACCATCAATGCGAAGAGTTGACACACATAGGGCACACACAGAGAGGTACATAAAAAGGAACATATGTGGTCAGGAGGGATACCCAGAAGGACAGCTCATGACTCTAAAGCTCCAGAGTCACTGATGCCTTCTGGTGAGATCATCAGGATGTTTCCTTCCACTATGCCTACACCATGATTATCTCGAATGTTGCTCTGCTACATATATAGGCTCTGCATTGCATGGAGTCTTTTTTTCTAATCTTGACTTTGAGGTTTCTTATCTTTCCTTGGCTTGGGATCCCAGTGGGTGACCTTTTTCTATCTCATGTTGAGAATTTCCCATGACTCTTAATTTTAATTTCTGAAAGCTAGACTATAAGCCATGTGAGGTATATTTGCCCAATAACTATGAAACGGCTCTGGGAAATCTGTGTTCCCTAGTTTTCTAACACTATAATCCTCTTCTGTTCTCCCACAGAGATGTTCCTGTGAGGAAAAAAAAGCAGAGACAAAGTTAAGCCCAGAGGGCAAGGTTGTTGTCTCTTCTACCAGCCTACCCACATTCCAGGGCTTTTATATATAGAAACAGCCAGCCAAAGCCCAAAGGCGCTTTGGGCTTACCCAGACATAGACACTGTTTGTATTAGGCTTTAGCTTTTTAAAAAAAAGTTTTATTGATGCCTTTTGTCATTTCCTGAAATGCCCTTCTCCACTCAATGTGCCTGGGCCAAACACCTGTTTCCCTGGGCTCTCTTGTAGAAGCTACAGATACTGTCTCTGTATCTTTAAGATCCAAAAGGATTATTGATGAAATGGCATTTTCAACTGTCTGTTGGAGTGAGTGATGGCTTTAGGGAAGCTGAAGGAACTGTTTTCCTGTTATGGCTATAGAGAATATGGAGAAGATACGAAAGGAAGAAGAAGGAGAGGCCTTTTTTCCTAATGGAACTTTTAATCTTTATCATTCAAAAAGGCTGAAGAAAATTCCTGAGAAGAGACTTTATAAGAGAAGTACCTTATGTGAACTGAATGCTGGAACTGTGTTTCCAGAAGTAAGTCATCTGCAGTTTCAGTGATTGTTAAAGTGATTCTGGCTGTGATCTTTCTCAAAGATAAAATATTGTCATTGATTATTTACATCCTTGTGTAATTATTGGTTACACTGTTAATGAAATGTATAATCAGTAACTTTGATACTGACTTAATCCTAGGAGATTAAGGGTTTTGGTATTACAAAGATACGAGTTTCTCTAGTTTACTAAACTCGTTAGAAAGAAAAACAGTTAAGACCATCCGGCTGAGCAACCAAGTCTGACAGGAAATACAATATTCTCCCCCTGTAGTTCTCCACCTCTCTATCAAGAGGTTGGAGGTAGTTTTCATTATTTATGCTCTGGGACTGGAATTGGCCATTACATTAATCAGATTTTTGGTGTCTTTTAGTGCACTTTTGTTAATGTTATTGTAACCAGTGGGTATATTGTTCTCTTTGTCCTAGTTACTTCACTCTGTATCAGTTGATAGGATCATAACATCAGTGATTTTCTCATGTTTCTCTCATTTTTTCATATTTGTGGCTTTTTATGACTCAGTCTTATTTACTACCTAGGTATAACAGTTTGTTGAGCTATTCTCCAATCAGTGGGAACCTGTTTTGTTTCTTAAATTTTTTTTCCCCACAACAAAGAATGCTACTATGAATATTTTGTTATATATAGGACTTTTATTTCTGTCGTTAACCTCCTTGGGTATACCACTAGTAGCAGAATCACTGGGTCAAAGGGCCTGAACAGTTCAGTGACTTTTCTTGCATAATTCCAAATTGCTTTTCAAGTCTGTTGGAATAAATCAGGACTCAAAGTTTTAATGTGACTTCTAGTTAAAATAGTGCTGTGAGAGACTGCAGGGAAGCCCAGCTCTCATACATATATGTTCCAGGTCCCTATTGCATGGTGGGACATGGAAATCCATAGAAATGCCTGTGCTGGGGAGCCCAGGGAATTGCTTGGCCAGAGAAGATGCTAGGAGGGAATAGAAGCCTGAAGTAACAACTCAACGAGGGACAACCATCTGCAGAGTTCTGACTGGGTACACTGAAACATGCCAGTGCTCTGAGCACTGACACATCAGAAGAGATGAAAGTCAGTGGCAAGAGTCTAGGATATCTAGGACAGGATCAAAAAGGGCTTGATGATAACATCCAAGAATGTGAGATGGTATAAAGCCTGGCCCTCTCAAAAACTCAAATTAAGAAGGTTGGAGATATGAATATGCAGAAGATGCCAAACATTATTAAGAAATATTATGGGTCAAGCAACACTCAAGAGGTAAGCCAAGAAAAAGAGATTAACTCCATAAGAACTACAAGTAGAGCCTCAGAGACAAAAATGATTTGACCACAAGGACAATAAGTATACCTGGAAGAAATAAAGCAAGGGATAAAAAAAATGAAATAAGAGATTCGTAGGAAAGAATTGGAAGGAGAATAAATACTTTAGAAGAGGAGGTAGAAAACCTTGCCCAAGTACTAGAGTCCTTGAAAATTAGAATGGAGCAAACAAAACTCAATGACTCCATAAAACAAAATGAAATATTGGAAGAAAATCAAAACACATTAATAATAATAATAATACCAAATATTTATATAGTGTCTACTATGTGTTAGGTATTGTGCTAAGTGCATTACAAATATTATCTCATTTAATTCTTACAACAACCCAGGGAGATCAGTACAGTTATTACCCTCATTTTATAGTAGAGGAAACTGAGAAAAACAGAGGGTAAGTGGCTTGCCCAAAGTCACACAGCTAATAAGTGTGTGAGGCTGGATTTGAACTCAGATCTTCCTTCCTCTAGGCCTGGTGTTCTATCCAGTATACCACCTACCTACCCCATTTATCAGGTCAAAAACAACTGACCTGGAAAACAGGTCAAGGAGACAGAAGTTAAGAACCATCAGGATATCTTGAAAATCATGACCAATTAAAAAAACAACAACATGGATGTCATATTTCAGTAAATCATGAATGAAAACTGCCTAGAGCTGTTAGAACCAAAAGGCAAAGTCAAAAAAATAACTCACGTCCTGAAAGAAACCCCAAGATGAACAGTTCCAGGAATGTCATATCTGGAATCCAGAGTTTCCAGGTCAAAGAAAAAACACTGAAAGAAACCAGCAAGAAAGAGCTCAAGCGCCAAAGAACTGCAGTCAGGAATATGTAAGACTTGACAGAAACTATTAAAAGGAAGAAATATGATATTCCACAGGGCAAAAGCTAAAGGCTAACAAGCAGGAGCAATTTATCCCAACAGACTTAGTATAATCTAGGGAATGTGACTTGAGTTATGACTTCTTTGATGTAAGCAGGGAAACTTCTCCATCCAAAGCAGGTTAACATCTTTCCAGCAACTTACATTCTTAGAGAATTTCATAAGTGACTTGTCTGGAGTCACACACTAGCATGTGTGAGAGGTAGGACTTGAACCTAGATCTTCCTAGCTTCAAGGTAGGGTCTGTAGCCATTGTGCCATGTTGCCTGTGAGTATAATCCTATAGGGGGAATAATGGAGTTTTAAAATGGAACAGAGAACATTAAATTATTCCTGGTGAAAAGACAAGAGCAAAGTAAAAAAAAAACAGCCTGGAAAAGTAAACACATTGAGCAACTGTTAAATTTAAACAGCTGGCTAAACGATGATAAAATATATACATTCTAATGGGGAAGAAGAGACACATGTTCCCTGAGGACCTAATGTCTTCAAGGACCATAGAGAGTCAAATAAGACATAAGGCCTAGAGTAGTATTGTTCTGTTTTGATGGTCTTAATAGAGGAAATTAAAGGTAGGAGAGAAGTATTACATTAAGGATGAAATAAAGAAAAGGATGGTACTTCCTGTATCCCATAACTGGGATGCCCAAAAAAGGAAAGCATAGGAAGAGGGGATAGGAGAATGGGCATTGCATGAACATCATTCTTATCTGATATGACAAATGAGAATTGAATCCACATACATACACGCACAAAGAATGGGTATGGAAATGCATGTATAGGGAAATGGGTGGGAAGAGGGAGAGGAGAAAGAATATTTAAGGGGAAACGTAGAGTCTGTGAAGGAATAGTCACATGCAAAAGAAATTTCAGCTTCAGAGAGTGGATCATGGTGGGTAGGAGCATAGAATTAAAGAGGGTAAAAACCAGTGAAGTCTGGGTGTAAGGAAGAGAACTGAGGTAGTAAAGTGGAAGTAAATCACTTTAGTTACAAATCACTAGAGTTTATCACATTCCTTCTCATTCAGCACATTCTTCTTCTCTGTAAAGATAGAAGGCAGGGGGCAAAAAGAGAAAAGAAAAAGGTTATGATGAAAGAAAATATACTAGTAACATTCACACCTGTGAAAGTGATCAGGGTACCTGGGTCGTGCAGTGGGTAGAGTGCTAGTCCTAGAGTCAAGAAGACTAATCTTTGTGAGTTCAAATCCAGCCTCAAACACTTATTAACTGTGTGACTCTGGGCAAGTCACTTAACTCTGTTTGTCTCAGTTTCCTCATCGTGTAAAATGAACTAGGGAAGGAAATGGCAAACCATTCCAGTATCTTCACTAAGAAAACCCCAAATGTATTCATGAAGAGTCAGGGATAACTGAAAAAAAAAAAGACTCAAGTGATTAACTCATACATAAAACAGAGGAGGATAACAAAATAGATTAAAAATGAACGCTCAACAATATATTGTTACAAAAAACAAAACTGAAACATAAAAATTCATGCAGTGTTAAAATGAGGGAATGAAATAGAATTTATTATGCTTCAGGCAAACTAAAAAAAAGGATTAGTGATCATGTTCTCAAAGAACACAGTAGTACAAATAGACATAGTTAGAAGAGATAAACAAGGCAACTATTATGCTTAAAGGCACCATAGATAATAAAATAATATCAGTACTTAATATGTATGTACCAAATGGCATAGCATCTAAATGCTTACAGGAAAAGTTAATTGAATTACAGGGAGAAATAGATAGCAAAACTTTAATAGCAGGGGACTCCTTTTGGACCTGGAAAAATCTAATAAAAAGATGAACAAGCAATAAGTTAAGGGCCCAAATAGACTTTAAACAAGTTAGATATTATAGATCTCTGGAATGAATTCTGATCAAATAATCCTATGATCTCTCTAGACTGAACTCTTTTTTATAGAATAATGCTTAACAATAACAATAATAATAGCTAACATTTATAAAGTTTGCAAAGTGCTTTACACATGTTAGTTAATTTGATCTTCATAAGAAACCTGTGAGGTATTTGCTATTATTAATCCCCATTTTATAGGTGAGGAAGCTGAGGTCAAGAGAAGTGAAATGACTTGCCCAAGGTCACATAACAAATGAGTGTCTGAGGCAGGATTTGAAGTCACGTCTTTATGACTCTAAATCCAGTAGAAAGAGAAGAAAAAACTGGAACCTTAACACAGGAACCTCATGTGATAGTGTATACAATATTCTGTCCTAATAGTACCCAGTCTCTCTGTTGTGGGGGAAAAGTATGCTTAATTATCTGTTCTCCAGAGCTTTCGTTGGTTTTTCCATTACTTACAGTTGAATTTCCTTTTCATGATCTTTTCATTTATATTGTTGTAGTTGCTATTTGTCAACTATTTATGTTTTTAAAATTCTGTTTATTTCATTCTGCATCAGTTCATACAAATAAAAACTATCCTTTTTCTGAAATTAGGTAAAGATTTCTAATTATTGTTTTGTTAGTTTGGATATTTTCCATTGTACCAAATAAATGTTTTATTGATATTGTTTCACTGATGTCACTTTCCAATGACTCTTCCTCATCAAGAGAACATTCTTTTTAAGAAACAACTGCAATTAGACAAATCAACATGTTGGCTATTTATTCAGCACCTTTAGTCTGTCATCTTTCTACTGAGAGGAGGAAGGCATGTTTCACTTTTTTTTCCAGCCAAAAACAAGGTTTATTGAAGATTTGCCATATTAGCTAGACTCTTAAGGAATCTGAGCATCTGTGGGCTATTGGCTAGATTGTGAAAACCTGAGCAGTGGCTAGATTATAAGAATCAGAGCACCTTAATGGAGACAAGATGAACCTTATATACAGAAAGACTGTGGGAGGGATGTAGAAGTGGCCAACTAGTTTGGGGTGACTGGAGGAGGGGTCTAAGGAAGATCTGAATGGGAGTGGCTAATAAATTGGGGTGAACAGAACTCCTGGGACCTGGACAATGGAGCCTAACTAGGATTAAGTGTAGGAAATGGCCAGGGGCCATAGGGAGGGCTAGGCTAGGTTAAGGGTAACAGAATTGGGAGATTGGGTGTAGCCACAAAGAAAGGGCAGTTAATGGGATTGTAGCCTCAGGCAAACGCCAGATATTTGGCCATGTGGGAAAGTCCAAGGTTTTTCCTTTTTGGGATTTAGCTCCCATCCTCATCATTCCCCCCTCAAACAAATGGGACCCAAATTCTTTTGGGGTAAGAGGTGAAGGCTCAGCTTCTGAAACTGCTTCCTGCTGGCAAGGGGCATAGAGCTGTCCCTGACTCAAGGGGGTCCCCAAGAGGAGGTTGACCAGAACCAAGCTCAGGCTGCATCTAGGGAATGATGGGGGGACATTGGCTGGTATCCACTCTTTGCTATCAACTGTAGGTGAATGGCCTGTAGTCTGGAAGGCCCAAATCTGACAGAAAAAAAAACTGCAGGGCCCAAGTATAAAGCAGGGACTAGATTTAGGGCCCAACTTTGAGAGGATAAAACATCCTTAGCTCTATTTAGATTCAGATAATTCCGTTTTCCAACCATGCAGTATCAAATCCACTTCATAGACAGACTCAGGAATAGCCAGGTGGGTAACATTCCTTTTCAAAGGAAGAACATAATGTGGAAACTGAACCAGGATGATCCTATCTTAGACTGAGGCTAAAACTGTCCTCTCAGCTTTTCCCGATGCTGACTTCCCAGCAGTATCACATTCTCTCTGAGTAGCTTGTGGCATTTCTCTCAGATGGTAGATTATTGATTGTCGATGGATTATTATGATACATCAGACAACTCAAAATAAATCCCAACAGCTTTTATCTCAAACAACAACTTTCATTAGTCACAACTTAGGAAAAACTTTTCCAGGGTTTACATCTCAAATTTAAATTTGTTCTGGTGTAAAAAGCTAATCATTAGAGATTACTTCTATATACTTGCAAATTCTCAGCAAGACAAAACCCAAACAAGCTTTTTGGCAAGTTTACACATTAAGACAATAACCAAAAATAGCCAAATTATTTTAGCAGTAACCAAATTATGAAAAGTTGCTTGACATAATTCCTTGATGGCAAACAATTAGCTCAACTGTCTCTCACACTTCTGGGGAACATGGGGAGGCCTGGTGCACAGAGGGAAAAAGGGAGATGGGAGGCTTAACTAGAGAAGACTTGCTCCCCAAATTCACTATCAGGTCCCTTCCCAACAAAGGGGCAGGGCAAGAGGAGAGCATAAGGAGGGAGTATTCAAACAACTGATCCTCAAATAGGCAGGGGAGGGGGTATGTCTGGAGACATCCCTTAATTTTCCCTTCAATGCCCAAGACCAGACAGGTCGAGAGGCGGGTAGGGCCAGAATAATTGGTTAAAACAGAGAACAGAGTACGTAGCCATGATAAAGTCGGTAACCTTACCTTCAGCCTCGATTTGTTTTGCCCAGGGCCCTGCCAGAGATGGAGAAAGCCAGAGCACTACCAAGCCCTGGGCTTCCCTGTCATTCCCAGTCTTCATAAGACTGGAGGATGGGATGCTGGGGGGTGACTCAATCACTTTTCCAACCTGGAGGACAATCCCTCCTCCAGTGTCCTTCCTGGTCACTTCTTGGGCACAGTCCCAGAGGCATTGGTCATGAGGGCTCCCTCTGGGGGGTGGAGGCCTGGAGGGGCATTCCTTGGACCAGCAGGCCTCTTTGTGGCCCTCACTGACCAAGTTGATGGGCTTCCTTCGAAGAGATGCCCTGGAGAGGTACTTCTTGGACCAGTGACCCTCCTGGTGGCATTTCAAGCAGGTTTTCCCACTGCCAGAGTTGCCAGGAGCACCCTTGGGTCTTCTCCTGGGTATGGCAGCAGCCAAGAATTGAACATGTTCTCTGTCTCTAGCCCTTTCCCTTCTTTTTCTTTCCTCTGCTGCTACTAAGCCTCTATTGTTAAAAACTCCACAAGCCATCTCCAGTAATTGGGTCTGAGGTGTTTGGGGTCCCATTGCCAATTTCTGCAGTTTCCTCCTAATATCTGGGGCAGACTGATTAATGAAATACATGCTAAGGATTGTTGCCCCTTCTATAGAGTCTGGATATAAATTTGCATACTTCTTAATGGCTTCTACTAGCCTGTCTTGGAAAAGGGCAAGGTTTTCCTTTTCTCCCTGAGTAATTTCCTTAATTTTTGGAAAATTTACTTGCTTTTGAAATGCAGTTCTTAGTCCTTCTAACAGGCAAATTACCATCTGGTATCTCTTTGCCCTATCCTCACTCTTCTGATAATCCCCTCCTGGGTCAGTAGTGGGAACAGTAGCTGTTCCTGGGGGGTATTTTGTGGGGTCATTGGTAGCAAAACAATCCCCAAATTTTTGCGCCTGTTCCCAGATTCTCCTCTTCGCTTCAGTGGTACAACAGGTGGAGAAGAGGATATGCAAATCACCTCAAGAAACCTCAAATTGTAGGGACATGTCTCTAAACCCTTCAGCAAACTTAGTGGGATTTTCTGAGTAGTGCCCCAGTTTCTCTTTGACACAAATGAGGTCTGAAATAGAGAATTAACATGTACCCTAATTGTCTTCAGGAATTGAAGAGGATTGACCCTTTGCGGGCCTGGGGGCTAGAAGTCCCTCCCTCCTTAAAAGAGGATTTAGGAATAAGTCTCAGGAAACATAGGATGAGGTCTAGAGGTGAAGAGCTTGGTATAGGCAGTTTTTCCTGGTGCAGGGAACCATATGGCAAGGTCTAGAGGTTAGGGGTCCTGGAAGCCCAAGATCATGACACGTGGGTCCTGTTTGAAAGAATTCAACCCAAGTCTTCTTTCAGCCAAAAACAAGGTTTATTGAAGATTTACCATATTAGCTAGTCTCTTAAGGAATCTGAGCATCTGTGGGCTATTGGCTAGATTGTGAAAATCTGAGCAGTGGCTAGATTATAAGAATCAGAGCTCATGTTTCACTTTCAAGGTCACATTTGGTCACTGTATTGCTCTTCTGATTGAGTTCTGATATCTTTGAATATAATTTTCCTTTTTCATTGGCATGATTGTTATGTAAATTTTTCTTCCAAATTCCCCCTTCCTTTTCAATTCACAAACATTTTGATTAGATAAGCAAGATTTCAGACATATATACTCTTATTTTCCTTTCTTAGATACACTCGATCCCTAGCCAGAAGACTTCATTCCTATATTTTAAGTCATGATTCACAAATCTAAATCTCATTCTCAAACATCATCTTTTTTTAAAAATTTTATTAATTTATTTTGATTTATCACCAATCACTTCCATATGCTTTTGAGTTGAAAATTTTTCTCCCCCTTCCCCTCCCCCCCCACTCTCCCCAGGACGGTGCACAATCTAATATAAGCTGTACATTTACATTCCCATTAAACATATTTTCACATTAGTGAAGTTTTAAGTAAAAATTAAAACCAATAGGAGGAACCATCAGAAAGATGAAACAAAACTCAACAGAAGGTAAAAATAAGTGATAGCGATTCAACTTCCATAGTTCTTTCTTTGGATGTGGACAGCATTTTCCATCCCGAGGCCTCTGGAGATGTCTTAGATCCTCCTAATGCTGAGAAGGGTTCAGTTGAACAATATTAGTCATCGCATTTACATGGCTGTTATTGTGTACAAAGTCCTCTTGGTTCTGCTCACTTCACTCAGCATCAGACCATACAAGTCTTTCCAGGTTTTTCTGAAGTCAGCCTGTTCATCATTATAGAACAATAGTATTCCATTACATTCATATACCACAACTTGCTCAGCCATTCCCCAATTGATGGGCATCCTCTCAATTTCCAATTCTTTGCCACCACAAAAAGAGCTGCTATGAATATTTTTGTACATGTGGGTCCTTTTCCCATTTGTTTGATCTCTTTGGGATATAGCCCTAGAAGTGCTATTGCTGGTCAAAGGGTATGCACATTTTTGTAGCCCTTTGGGCATAGTTCCAAATTGTTCTCCAAAATGGTTGGATCATTTCACAACTCCACCAACAATGTATTAGTGTTCTAATTTTCCCACATCTTCTCCAACATTTATCATTTTCCTGTTTTGTCATGTTGGCCAATCTGATAGGTGTGATGTGGTACCTCAGAGTTGTTTTGATTTGCATTTCTCTAATCAATAATGATTTAGAGCATTTTTTCATATGACTATAGATGGCTTTAATTTCTTCATCTGAGAACTGTCTGTTCATATCCTTTGACCATTTATCAATTGGGGAATGGCTTGTGTTCTTATAAATTTGTCTTAATTCTCTATATATTTTAGAAATGAGGCCTTTATCAGAGAGACTGGTTGTAAAAATTCTTTCCCAATTTTCTACCTTCCTTCTAATCTTAGTTGCATTGGCTTTGTTTGTGCAAAAACTTTTCAATTTAATGTAATCAAAATATCCATTTTGCTTTTCATAATGTTCTCTATCTCCTGTTTGGTCATGAATTCTTCTGTTCTCCATAGATCTGATAGGTAAACTATTCCTTGTTCTCCCAGTTTACTTATGGTATCAGCCTTTATATCTAAGTCATGAACCCATTTTGACTTTATTTTGGTATATGGTGTGAGATTTGGGTCTATGCCTAGTTTCTGCCATACTTTTTCCAGTTTTCCCAGCAGTTTTTTTCAAAGAGTGGGTTCTTATCCCAGAAGCTGGGGTCTTTGGGTTTATCAAATAATAGATTACTATAGTCATTGACTACTGTGTCTTGCATATTTAACCTATTCCACTGATCTACCTCCCTATTTCTTAGCCAGTACCAAGCAGTTTTGATGATTGCTGCTTTATAATACAATTTAAGATCTGGAATTGCTAGGCCACCTTCCCCTGCATTTCTTTTCATTAGTTCCTTTGATATTCTGGACCTTTTGTTTTTCCAAATGAATCTTCTTATTATTTTTTCTAACTCTATAAAATAATTTTGGTAGTTTGATTGGTATGGCACTGAATAAGTAAATTAGCTTAGGTAGGATTGTCATTTTTATTATATTAGCTGGCCTACCCATGAGCAACTGATGTTTTTCCAATTATTTAGATCTGATTTTATTTGTGTGAAAAGTGTTTTGTAATTGTGTTCATAGAGTTCCCGGGTTTGTTTCAGGAGGTAGACTCCCAAATATTTTATAATGTCTACAGTAAGTTTAAATGGGATTTCTCTTTCTATCTCTTGCTGTTGGGCTTTGTTGGTGATATATAGAAATGCTGATGATTTATGTGGGTTTATTTTATAGCCTGAAACTTTGCTAAAGTTGTTTATTATTTCAAGTAGTTTTTACTTGATTCTCTAGGATTCTCTAAGTATATCATCATGTCATCTGCAAAGAGTGATAGCTTTGTTTCTTCTTTCCCTATTCTAATGCCTTCAATTTCTTTTTCTTCTCTTATTGCTAAAACTAAGGTTTCCAGTACAATATTGAATAACAGTGGCGATAATGGACATCCTTGTCAAACATCATCTTCTTAATAAGCTGTCTACAAACTTCACAAATCTGTGTTTCCTTTGTTGTTAGTGGTTAGCAGTGATGAAAATATCAATGGTGTCCCTAAACTTGACAATTCCCTCCCCCCCAGCTATGCTTCCTAATAGAGTGGGCATGATTGACTGTAGGACTGCATTTCCTACAATGCCTGGGGCCAAGAGAGCATTGCTCATTCAAAAAGTTCTCTTTTCTGTATTTCCCAGAAGACTATGATCAAACCCTTAGCATAGCAATAGCTTCAGATGATGACTTTGAAGGCAACATGATGTAGATAGAGTGCTGAACTTGAAGTCAGGAAGACCCAACATATTGTCTGAGATCAAGCTGAGATCAGTCAACTCATCCTCTCTGGACCTCAATGAGGGCATTGAACTTGATGGCTTCTAAGATCTTTCTAGCTCTAAATCTATTAGGCCATGACCCTTTAGTGAGGTGTATTTATAAGGCAACAAGTTAAAAAAAAGCAGGGGGTGGGCACCAGCTGACTTGGGGTTGTAAGAGGCAAAGCTCTGGTCAGGGTCTGGAGACAGAAGACGACCACATGAAGCCGTCATGATTAGACCATGATAACTCTAAAGCAGAGGTAGAATTCAAGCAAGAAAAAACTCCCAAGAGGCAACTGATACTGCATCCCTCCCATTTACTACCAGCTTTGTTAGTTCTGAAGTTATTGTGTCTCTGCCCTACTATGTTGGAAACTGAGAGTAATTAAAAGAGAATACTTAATTGTGAACTGTCACAGAGTGAAATGAGTAGAACTAGGAGAGCAATTTGTACAATAACAACATTGCTAAGACAACTTTTACAGACTTGAAAACAATGTAGTGACCAAACCTGATTCCACAGAACTGAGGATGGAGCATGCTTTGCATCTCTTGACAGAGAGGGAGATGGTTTCAGATGCAGAATGAGACCTACATTTTTGCATATGGCCAGTGTGGAAATTTGTTTTGCTTGTCTTGTCTATATCTGTAGAAGGTTGTTGTTGTTGTTGCTCCTTTTTTTGTAATGGAAGGAGGGGATGAATTTCTGCCAGCTGAAAAATAAAAAAGTTAAACACAAGAAAAAATGAATATTTAAATCATAAATCCTCTGAAGGTACAGGAAATTGTGCTACTTTGTATATAGGTGTACAGAACAGTTTATTATTTAATTCTCTTTCCTATTATTTGTGTTGTTTTATATTAGTTATTCAAGGTTTCTGTTACTGGATATATGTGTCTCTTGTATGATCTAGCGATAGTACATATATCGAATAAGGGCTCTGGTCAGGAGTTGCATAAATAATTACCATCAAATAGGCCTTCTGAACCTGGGTATAGCAATGTGGTGTTAATACTAGTTTCCTTTAATAGTATTATCTGTGCCCATGCCAATTACCAGAGGGGGTAGTCATTTAATGACTCTTGAGGAGTTTTCTGACAAATCTTGAATGTGTGTTCCAAAAAGATAGTCGGTATCTCTTTTGTTATTATCAGGCCCCCAAACAGCAGCCTCCTTACACTTCAGCAGGTTCTCTTCTTCCCCTGACACTTACAGGATGATCTCTTGTCTGACAACCCTTGGGGGTGCACATCTTGATTCTCTGAAGGACCAGCAGCCATTGCCTTTTCAGAGGGTCTGGCTCTTCTCTTCTTGAAGAGGTTCATAAGTGTTTGTTAGCTCCAAGCTTGAGTGGTCCTTCCCTTTCCTCTCAGTTCCCATTCTTCTCTTCTTTCTTTGTATTCCTAGTACTTAGCACAGTGTCTGGCACATAATATACGCTCGATAAATGCTTATCGACTTGATGCCAATCTCCTAACGCAGGCCAGGATTCCTCTCTCTCTTTTCAGAATCTTTTTTTTGGGGTGAGGGTTTTCATATTGAAGCCCTTCTTTCTCTCTCTCTCTCTCTCTCTCTCTCTCTCTCTCTCTCTCTCTCATTCTCTGTCCCTCTCTCGCTGTCTCTGTATCTCTCTCTCTGTCTGTCTCTGTATCTCTCTCTCTGTCTGTCTCTGTCTCAGTCTCTCTCCCCGCATCAAGAATACTTCGTTTTCGCTGATATACTTCACAGTGTAATGATATCCATCAAGCCCCTTTATCATCTCTTCCATGAGGAAGACCATCAGGCACTTTGAAGATATTTAGGAAATATTTATCTTAGGAGATGGCCCCAACACCTGCTGGGGACAGTGTTTCCACAGGGATGATGAGTAATTGGACATTCTACAGTGTGCGTCGATGCTAGCATGGCCTGGTTGGTCTTGACTTGTAGCTGTGATTCAGGATGGAGGTGTGGCCCACAGAGGCTGATGGAGAGAAAGAGAAATTAATGGGGACTGAGAGTATAACACAGCCGTTACGCCGCTTGTCACCATTAGATTTGTGATAGTCAGGAGGGACCCTGTGTATCGTTAGCCTTGAGGGTACTTCAGCAATATCCCATTGGTGCTGGTGTTTCAGGGATAGGTGCACAAGCCAGACGGCTGCACAGCAGAGTTTACAGGATGCTGATGTCTCAGGAACTTGGAGCCAATGAAATTGACGGTCTGTTCATCAATGCAGCTGTGACCAAGAGAATCATCAAAAGCTTCTGCAGAGCTTCTCCCATTCCTGTGTGGTGACCCGCTGTGAGCTAAATGGTCTGTGCCTCACTCCCATTTGGTTGGGAGATAGGAGGTTGATGATCAGATACAGAACTTCTGGGTTGGTTCTTCCATAGCTCAGAGGGCTAAAGAAAGGGATAACATTTTAATCTAAAAGGGGATGTTTTGCTTAGACATCACATGTCCAAAAGTGAACTCATTATCTTTCTGCCCAAACTCTCCTTTCTTCCTGACTTCCTCATTACTGTCAAGGGCACCACCATCCTCCCACTTACCCAGGCTCACAACCTAGATGTCATTGTCACTCTTTTTCACTCTGCTGCCCTCCCCCCTCCCAATATCCAATCTGTTGGCAAACCCTATGGATTCTACCTTTGAAACATCTCTTGTATGCATCTCCTTCTACCCTGACACTGCCACCACCCTGGTACAGTCTCTCAGCACCTCATTCCTGGACTAGCGCAATAGTCTGCTGGTTGCTTTCCTTGCTTCAGGCCTCTCTCCATTCCAATCTCTCCTCCACTCAGCTATCAACGTGATCTTCCTAAAGATCAAGTCTGACTGAAAACCTAGTTGATATTCAGTAAACCTCAGTAACTTCCTATTACCTTCAGAGTCAAATATAAAATTCCTGTTTGGCTTTTAAAGACCTTCATAATCTGCCCCCTTTCTACCTTTCTAGGCTTCTTACACTTTATTCCTCTCAATGTAACCTAGTAAAACTGGTTTGCTTGCTCTCCCTTCTCAACTAGTCTCAACTAACGTCTCGACTAAAATCTTACCTTCTGAAAATCTCACTTTTCCATTCTCCCTTAATGTTAGTACCTTCCCTTTGAGATGACCTGTATTATTTATCCTGTATCTATCTTGTTTGTACACTGTTGTTGGCATGTTGTTGCCCCCCATTAGATTGTTTTTATAATAGTTTATTACTTTTATTTTTTGAATAACAAGTATTTTTATTAATCTGTCCACATAGTGGATAGAGCACTGGACCTGAGTTCAAATATAGCCCCATACATTTCCTAGCTGAGTGACCTTGGGCAAGTCACTTAACTTCTGCCTGCCTCAGTTTCCTCTACTGTAAAACAGGGATAATAATAGCATCTACCTCCCAGGGTTGTTGTGAGGACCAAATGAGATACTATCTGTAAAGCCCTTAGCACAGTGCCTGGCACATAAGTAAGAGCTTAATAAATATTTGTTTCTTTACTTCCTTCCGTCCTTCCTTCCTTTTTTCCACTGAGTAAATTTTAAGAACAGAATCTGAAAAACAATTCCCTCACTAAATATCTAAATAATCCATCAAAACAAATAATTATCACATTAGTCATGTTCGAAAATGTTTGCCTCGTCTTGTATTTAAGTTCATCACTTCTCTGTCTGGAGGTGAATATTTCATGTTTATTCTTTTGAAATTGTGGTTTATCATTGCATTGATCAGAGTTCTAAAGTCTTCCAAAATTGTTTTTCTCTAAAATGTTGTTATTATATAAATTGTTCCCCAAATTCTGCTCACTTAGCTCTGCATCAGTTCATAAAGGTCTTCTCAGTTTCCTCTGAAATTATCTATTCCATCATTTCTTATTGCACAATAATATTCTGTCACATTTATATATCACATTTAAAAAAAGCTATTCTCCAATAGGAGAATACCTTTAGTTTCCAATGTTTTGGCCACCATAAAAGAGCTGCTATAAATATTTTGTATATATAGATCCATTTTTCTTTCTTTTCTTTCTTTAGTATGGGCATATTAGTGGTATAACTGGGTCAATGCATTGTTTTCCTCCATTAGACTATGAACTCCTTGCAAGCAACCAGAAAGGAACAATTCAAGTATGGTGGAGCCCCAGTCAGGATAACACAAGATTTAGCAGCTTCTACATTAAAGGATTGGAGGATTCAGAATATGATATTCTGGAGGGCAAAGAAGCTAGAATTACAACCAAAAATCACCTACCCAGCAAAAGTGAGTATAATCCTTCAGGGGAAAATATGAATATTCAATGAGATAGAGGACTTTCAAGCATTATCGATGAAAAGACCAGAGCTGAATAGAAAGTTTGACTTTCAAAAACAAGACTCAAGAGAAGCATAAAAAGGTAAACAAGAAAGGGAAATCATAAGGGACTTAATAAGTTTAAATTGTTTACATTCCTACATGGGAAGATATTTGTAACTCATAAGACCTTTCTCATTATTAGGGTAGTTAGAAGGAGTATATATAGACAGAGGGAATAAGTGTGAGTTTAATATGAAGGGATGATATATAAAAAATAAAATTAAAGTGTGAGAGAGAGGAATGTACTGGGAGAAAGAGAAAGGGAGAGGTAGAATAGGGTAAATTATCTCACATAGAAGAGGTAAAAAAAACTTTTACAATGCAGGAGAAGGGGGGGAAGTGAGGGGGAGTAACTGAACTTTACTCTCATCAGAATTGGCTCAAAGAGGGAAATTACATGCACACTCAATTGGGTATAGAAATCGATCTTACTTACCTACAGGAAAGTAGGAGCAGAAGGGGATAAGGGGGGTGGTGATAGAAGGGAGGGCAGATTGGGGGAGGGGGTAATCAGAAGCAAAACACTTTGAAGGAGGAATAGAGTGAAAGGAGAGAGAGAATAGAATAAACTGGAAGTGGGTCTAGGATGAGGGAAATACAGTTAGCAACAGTAACTGAAAAAAATTTTGAAGCAAGTTTCTCTTATAAAGGCCTCATTTCTCAAACATATGGAGAACTGAGTTAAACTTAAAGAAATAAGAGCTATTCCACAATTGATAAATGATCAAAAGATATGATCAGTTTTTGGATGAAGTAATCAAAGCTATCTATAGCCATATTAAAAAAAATACTCTCACTATTGATTGGAGAAATGCAAATGAAAATAATTCTGAGGTATTACCTCATACCTATTAGATTGGCTAATAGGACAGAAAAGGTAATTATCCAGTGTTGGAGGAGATGTAGGAAAGATGAGACTTCAATGCATTGTTGGTGGAGTTGTGAACTGATTCAGCCATTCCGTAGAGCAATTTGGAACTATGCCCAAAGGGCTATAAGACCATGCATACCCTTTAACCTGGCAATACCACTATTGGGTCTGTATCCCAAAAGAGATAAAAAACAAAAGGAAAAAGACCTATATGTATAACATATTTATAGCAGCTCTTTTCTGGGGGTAAAGAATTAGAAGTTGAGGGGATGCCCATCAATTGGGGATTGGCCAAACAAGTTGTGGTATGTGATTATGATGGAATATTATTGTGCTATAAGAAATGATAAGCAGGGGTTGCAGTGGATAGAGCACCAGCCCTGGAGTCAGGAGGACCTGAGTTCAAATCTGATCTCAGACCAAACATTTGACACTAGCTGTGTGACCCTGAGCAAGTCACTTAACCCCAATTGCCTAACAAAATAAAATAAAATAAAATGAAGGGGTTTTTGGGGGGCAGCTAGGTGGTGCAGTGGATAGAGCACCAGCCCTGAAGTCAGGAGGACCTGAGTTCAAATCTGGCCTCAGACCAAACACTTGATACTTACTAGCTGTGTGACTCTGGGCAAGTCACTTAACCCCAATTGCCTAAAAAAAAAAAAGAAAGAAAGAAAAAAGAAATGATGAGCAGGATACTCTCAGAAAAACCTGGAAAGACTTGCATGGGCTGATGCAAAGTGAAATATACTGTGTACAAAGTTAACAGCAATATTGTAAGATGATCAGCTTTGAGTGACTTAGCTATTCTCAGCAATACAACAATCCAAGATAACTCTGAAGGACTTATGATGAAAAATGCTATCCATCCCCAGAGAAAGAACTGATGATATATACATACATACATACATATGTACATATATATGTTTTTTAAAAATTAGATATATGTTTACACACATATGCAACTTTCATGTAACTTATTTGCTTTAGATTATTGCCTAGGGATACTGAAAAGTTAATTGACTTCCCTAGGGTCACACAGCCATTACTGTCAAAGTCAGGTCTTGAATCCAGGTCTTCCCAACTTTGAAGCTGGTTCTCTAGCCATTTTACGAAACCTCTTGTCTGACTTTAGTAGTCTAATTGATTTTTTAATTTAACTATTAACTTGAGAGCTGACCAAACATTAACATCTCCATTTATTAGAGTATCTTCCCAGTGGGGATGTTTGATGAGGAACCCTAGATATAGAGCATAGTATTTAACAGTCTGATCTATTAAGTGCCTGGAGCTTGGGATAGTCTGTAGAAGTCTCAGGTTGGGTCATTTTAGCTCACAGATTATACTCCTAAAGAGACAGTACACCTTTGGTGTCAACTCCAGCACACAGCACTGCATTTCTATTATAACTTTTCTACATGTACTTAAAATTTTAGGAAGGTAAAAGATGTAATTGTGGGAACTACAATGGAAGAAAACGTGTTCAAAGCAATAAAAATAATAATACTAACATTTCTACAGTGCTTACTACATTCTAGGCACTATACTAAGCACTTTACAAATGTTATCTCATTTGATTCTTGTAACATCCCTGGAAGGTAAGTGCTATTATTATGTCCATTTTACAGATAAGGAAACTGAGGCAAATGAAGTTATATTTCCCCCTGAGGGGGAAGAGTGGGAATAGCCTCTCAGTTGCCTCCCAGAAAGATGAGACTTCTAAGTTCTTAGAAAAGATCTCTATAATTTCTGGTAAGCTGGTATTGTATTTTTCAGGAAAGTATTTAATGTATTGAATCCCATTGTACATACTTCATAAAATTTGTCTTTTAATAACATGATCTAAAGAAATGTTATATTGTCAGGGTTTTAAAAAAAGTGTCTTGGGGCTTGTGGGAATGTATCTGTGAAATGATATCAGTCAATAGGAAAGAATGGTTTCATTCATATATACAGCTTTGTAGGACTGCTCCTACCTGTCTTCTGTAAGAACAAGATATTTGAAAGGTATGGTGTAATAGAAAGTGTCCCAGACTTGGAAGAAGGAGAGATCTGGTTTGAGTTCTGCTTTGGGCATTTACTATCTATGTGTACACAGGCAAGTTGCTTAACTTCCCAGTTTGTTTCCTCATTTGTAAAAAAGGGATAATGATATACTTACCTCAGAAGGCTGTGGTGAGGATCAAATAAGATGTGCGAGCCCTAGGTGGCCCTGGCAAGTAAGGCAAGCTGAGCTATCAAATCATCTCTGAGCTAAAAGACCTGTTTAATCAGGTATTTCTGGAAGGATTGTTTCCCCTCCCTCCATGTGGATTGAATGTCTCTAGCAGCTCACTCCCTTTCAGGGGTATGGCTTTCCCTTTCCAAGCAACTCTCTCCTCTTTTCCTGCGGGGTGTGACTTTCTTTAAAAAAATTGTTTTGCCATTTGTCAACCCTTAGGGGAAAATGGAAGTTAAAAATGCCTATATTTTGATCTCTACTAGCCTAGGGTACTTACTAGCCTGCAATTTTTATTTCAAGGAAGTTTTTGGATTCTTTATTAGGCTTATTCAGTCCATTACTGGCTCTCCCACTTTGCCATTACACCTCTAACTCTAACCCTAACCCTAACTCTGGTTGACAATATATTTCTCATCTCTGAAAATGTGAATCTGTCCTCTGCCTCTCCCTCTCCTGCTCTGTATCTAGAAGGATGAACTGAGACACAGTGCACATCAACAGGTTTATCACATTTACTTAAGAAACTAAGTAAATATTTAGAACAAAGGTTAATGCTTCCCAAGCACAAAGAGAAGCCGGAAGTTTAAAGTGAGTGAATAACTCTTAATATGTTTGACCCTTTCTGGTGAGTGGGAAAGGAGAGTCCCACATCTCTTTCTGACCTGAGTAGGAACATCTGTTCAGATTTTCCTTAGCTCCCTGGTTTGGGACTTATTACAGTCAATTATCTCTTATATGCTCTCTGTGGCCCTGCATCTATGGCTCCTTACACCTCCATTGCCTCCTACACTCTCCCACCTACAAGCTTCTTTGTATAGGTTTGAGACACAGGTACTCTGGGAAGTGTGCCTTCAAGTCAAATCTGATCTCACCAAAATTATCAAAGATTTCTTAACGGCCAAATCTGATAATCTTTTCTCAGGCCTCACCCTTATTGACCCTTCTGTTGCATTTGATGCGACCCTTTCCTCCTGGACACTCTCTCCTCTCTGGGATTTTGTGATACTACTCTCTCTCCATTCTCCTTCTATCTGTCCTTCTTAGTCCCCTTTTTTGGATTTTCATTCAGATCATGCCTTGTATCTGTAGGGCTTCCCAGAGTTCTGTCTTAGGCTCTCTTCTCTTTTCCCTATAAAATCTTACTCTTGGTGATCTCATCGGTTTGCATGGCTGAACTATCATCTCTATATAGAAGACTCCTAGATCTATATATTGAGCTCCAGTCTTTCCCCTCATCACCAATTAATTATTTATTGGACATTTCAAAGTGGATGACCTTGACACATCTTAAATTCAACATGTCTAATACAGAAGTTATCTTTTCCTATCCCCCGCCCCAAACCAGCCCCCTCTTCCAAACTTTCCTTTTTAAAAATAATTTATTTAAAATTTTAATTTTCAGTTCAAAATTATTTCCCTCCTTCCCCCCCTCCCTCCCCCCTCTCACTGAGGACAGAAATGCAATACACATTATACATTATGCAGTATTACAAAACGTATTTCCACATTAGCCATGTTACAAGAAAAAAAAAGCCAGACAAAATAAAGTAAAAAAATATGCTTCAATTTGCATTCAGAGTTCACCAGTTCTCTCACTGGAAGTGGATAGCATTTTTCATCATGAGTCCTCTAGAATTCTTGTGGATCACTGTACTGATCAGAGTAGCTAAGGCTTTCACAGTTGATCATTACAATATTGCTATTACTAGATACAATGTTCTAATTCTGCTCATTCACTTTGCATTAGTCCGTATAAGTCTTCCTAGGTTTTTCTGAAATGATCCCTTTCATTATTTCTTATAGCACAGTAGTATTTCATTACAAATCATGTACCACAGTTTACTCATCTGTTCTCTAGTTGATGGGCATCCCCCACCGTTTCTAATTCTTTACCACCATAAAAAAATGCTGTAAATATTCTTGTACCTATGAGTGCTTAAAACTTTCCTATTTCTATTGAAGGTGCCACCATTTTTCCAATCTCTCAGGTTCATAATGACCTTGGCATTATCCCCAACTCCTCATTCTCCTTTACACACATATTTAATCACGTATCTAAATCTTTCATTTCTACCTCCAAAATGTAATTCACATCATACTCCTCCCTACTCACAAAGCCATGATGTTATCTCAGGCCTTATCGCCTCTTGCCTGTATTCTTGCAATAGTCTCCTAACTGGGAAGTATTTATACTTTGGTTCTTTCTATATCTGTTCAGTAAATATCTTTTTTTTGTAAAAGCTAATTGACGTAAATAAGATAAATGATAATGGGGCAGTAGTCACTGGTGACTGATTTTGGAGAACACACTGGAATAGGGGCATGAGATGATAATATTAAAAAGACATCTCTTAACTCCTCAGAGTTATCCCTAGAAACTGAGATATATAACCAGCCACTATCTGGATATAAGACTTACTAGTATGAGTACAAATTGGAATCAGAACCTACAGAGTCTTACTACACATATATTAAGCAAATTCAAGGACACCTTTTTAAAAAAATAATTTATCTTTAGTTTTCAACATTCACTTCCAAAAGATTTTGAGTTCCAAATTTTCTCCCCATCAAGGACATCTTGGAAGGGAAACTAGCAGCTGGAGCACTGAGCAAAGGCCATATGAAGGAAAGTAATGCTTGACTTGAATCTTGAAAGAAATCAATATTCCAAGAGAAGGAAGCGAAGAAGGAACAGTCACCTGAATTATGGAAGCAGAACCAGGGAGAGACATACAGAGATGTAGCACAGACACATTTAAAGTAGTTTTTTTAAATTGATATCTTTAGGTATGTATGGAGCCATTCTCTTTTGAGTCAATGACTTCCTTGAGAAGTTTGCCTAGCAAGAGAACCTTTGGGTTAAAGAACATGGACATTTTAGCCACTTCATTTGCATAATAACCATGGCATTATTCTTAACTCTTCATTCTCCTTTATCTTTATTCTTTATCTTTTGTAATTGCATCAACCCTTTTTGGTTAAAAAATAATTTTCTACTCATATAGGATCTGCTTCTTTTCTTTCTTCCTTCCTTCCTTCCTTTCTTTCTTTCTTTCTTTCTTTCTTTCTTTCTTTCTTTTTTTAAATAATGATCTTTGATATTCAGGTCACATATCCACTTTGAATTTATTGTGGGTATGGTATAAAACATTTTTTAAGCTTAATTTCTCCCAGACTGCTTTCTAGTTTCTCCAGCAGTCCTTATCAAATAAGGAATTCTTTCCGGGTAATTTACATTTTTGGAGTTTATTGAATGCTATATTATTGTTTAGTTATTCCTGAATCTTCCTTTTTAAATCAGTTCTATTGAACTACCTTTCTATTTCTATTTCTTAACTGAAATAAATGGTTCACTCTGATGACTGCTGTTCTATATTATAGTTTAAATTCTGAAAGTGTTATTCCTCCTGAATTCCTACCCTTCTTCATTTCTTCCCTTGATATTCTAGATATTTTATTATGATATGAATTTTGTCTGTCTTTGTAAAGAAGTCCTTTGGCAGTTTGGTTGGCATAGCACTGTCTGTAAATTAGCTTTGGGAGTCCTGCCATTTTTATTGTTTTGGTATGATCCAACCATGAACACTGCATATTCCTCCAGCTACTTAAGTTGTTCTTCTTTTCCTTAAGGAGTATTTTGTAACTGAATCTATACTAGTACCAGGTGTGCTGTAGTAGACTGACTCCCAGGATTTAATGTATTTTGTAGTTAATTGAAAGTTATCTCTCATTCTGTTATTGTTTGGATTTTGTTGCATAGAAATATTATTATTTTTTTATTTTATAGCCTACAACTTCGCTGATGCTATTGTCTCAGTTAGATCCTTTGCTGATTATCTAAGATTTTCTAAATAAACCATCACGTTATTGGTAAATAGGGATAGTTTTTTCTACTTTTTGTCTGTCTTTGTACTTTTAATTTTATTCTCTTTTACTATTGCTAGCATTTCTAGAACTGTATCAAATAATACCAGGGAGAGAAAATGTCCTTGCTTTATTCCTTTATTTACCAAGAAGGCTTCTGGTGTATCCCCATCGCAAATGATGCTTGCTTTTAGTTTTATATAGATATGTTATATCATAAAAAGATGCAGCTATAGCTATACTTTGTAGGGTTTTTTTTTTTAGTATAAATGGGTGTTGTACTTGTAAAAGGTATTTTATGTATACATGGAGATAATCATATGGTTTTTTTATGTTTTGTTTTGACTATGATTATGTTTACTTTCCTAATGTTGAACCATCTTTGTATCCCTGACATAAATCCAATTTGGCAGTAATCGGTTATTTCTTGGATAAATTGCTATAGTCTGACAGGATTTTATTTGAACATTTTAAATTAATATTCATTAATGCTACTAGTTTGTAGTTCTTTATTTTTTCCTTCCCTAGTTTAGGATTTGTCTCATAAAAGGAGTTTGTTAGAGTGCTTTCTTTCTCAATTTTTGAGAATAATTTTGTAGTAGCACAGATTTGTAGAGAAGGCAAATTAGTCTGACTGACTGAGGGACTGCTTGGGCCCTGTAGCAACAATAGGTAATGATTTCTCCTGACCACAAAGCCTCTGATTGAGCTGATTGTTGACTCCTGTTGACTCATCAGACTCTAGGTTTTGCTTACTGATTGGCTGGGAAGCCAGTCTCATTGCTACAGAAGTTTATCCACCCCACAGAAAAACTGTGTGAGATTATTTTTGAGCCCAGAGTTCCACATATCTCCTTTGACCTTTAAACCCTCAATGATGGAAGGATAATCCTTCTACCAATATAGTCTGCGGGGGCACCATGGAAACAATAACTACAGATAGATATAGACAAAGTATTTATTAAAGTGCTTATTATATGCCAGTCACTGTGCTAAGTGTTCAGGATACATATTCTACCCTCAAAGATCACACATTCTAATAGGGAGAGTAGAGATATATGTACCAGAAAGTGTAGTTTGTAAACATCTGGGAACTAACAGGGAGTCTTGTCCCTGCCAAGATAAGGGGAAAGCTCACCAAATCACAGAGCCCAGAGTGGTTCCAGAGACCAAGGTTTTGTTGGGGGAAGAGCTAAGGATGTTGGCCAGAGTGATGTAGTTGATATTTTGGATTCTACTGGGAGCAGTTGGGTACTGCTATGAAAAAAAAAATCAAAGTGACCTTGTTTAAACTTATTTCTGCTTTAGTAAGTCAACATTTAATCCACATATAAATCAGTAGTTTTTTTCAGGTAATGCAATATTGAGAAGGTTAGAAATTTAATGCAACTGGGAGTGCAAGCCATTTTCATAAATTATGAATTATTGTTGGAAATGTTGAAATTTCATACCTTTGACTAGATGAACCAGAACCTGAGCCTTACCACTAAAAAGAAGACTGGGAGGCAAAGGAACCAGCTAAGTCCCACTTACCCCTGTGGAATTCTAGACTCATAGGCTTAAAAGGGAGTGAGCTGGGGCAATGAGTCTAGTTTGCCACCTAGTGGCATACTCAAATATAGCAATCTGAGTGCTACCTCAAGCCAGGCTCCTAGTAACTAAATCTTCATAGTCAAAACACTGGTCCTGTCTTTGTCAAAGTGAAGTATAGTGTAATTTATGAGTGTTTCATATAAAATAGGGACAATAATATTTGTGCTATCTACTTCACAGTTTGCTTGAAGAAAGCACTTTGTAAACTTTAGCATGTTTTATAAATGTACTGTTATTAGCTATAGTTGTAATAATATTTGTGGTAATTATATTTGTAGCCTGTTGTCTCAACAGCTGTGGACCCTCATGATCTAAAGTTCAAATCTTTGAGAGGTATCTTATGTCTCTGAATCACTTTTCCCCCTTCATAGTTAGAGAACTTAGAATTTGTGAAGTTAACTCAGGCCTAAGTATTCACTTGTTCACCTTGCTAATGGGACTCGTGTAAGAACAGCATAAAAAGAATAAAACCATTTAGTTGGTTAATTGGTAATTAACAGAAATTAACAATAAAGTAACAGAAATTACGAAAGACCCAGGTACTCTGATCAATACAATTCCAAAGGACTCATGAAGAATACTATTATTCATCTCCAGAGAAAGAACTAATGACCTCTGGGTGCAGACTGAATCATACTTTTTTTACTTCATTTTTCTTGCCTTTTTTTGTAACATGGCTAATATGAAAAAATATTTTGCATGACTTTGCATGGATAATGGTAACATATTGCTTGCTTTCTTAATGGGTGGGGAAGGGGTTAGAGAGAGGGATTAATCAAAATTAAAAATAAATAAAATAATTTTTAAAAGAGTCTAAAAATAAAAAAATAAATTTTGCAAAGCACTTAAAAAAGAAGAGTAATAACTCCCAAATTATTAACAATATATATTTTAACCATTTAAATTATTTTCTTTTTCCTTTTTATTTTCTTTTTAAAAGTTATTTTTATTTTATTAAATGTTTCCCAATTACATGTAAAAAATTTTAACAATTGTTGTTAAAAATTTTGAATTCCAGTTGCCTACCTCCCTCCTACCTCTCCCCTATCCTTGAGAAGGCAAGCAATTTGATTTCAATTATACATGTGAGATCATGCAAAATATATTTCCATATTAGCCTTGTTACAAAAAAACTGCAAAGTAAAACAATAAAAATAAAGAAAGTGAAAAAAATATGCTTTAACCTGCATTCAGCATTCATCAGTTCTCTCTCTGGAGGTGGATAGCATTTTTCATCATGGGTCCTTTGGAACTGTCTTGCATCGTCTTGATCAGAGTAGCTAAGTGTCTCAATAGTTGGTCATCCTTACAATATTGCTATTACTATGTTCAGTGTTCTCCTCGTTTTACTCACTTCACTTTGCATGAGTTCATATAGGTCTACCCAGGTTTTCTGAAAGCATCCTGCTTATCATTTCTATGTTTCTCTTGAGTGTTGTATTTGAAAGTCAAAATTTCTATTCAGCTCTGGTTGTTTGTTTTTTTAATCAGGAACATCTGAAAGTCCTCTATTTAATTTAATATTTATTTTTTTCTCTTGAAGAATCCTTCAAAAAATATTCAGTTTTGCTGAGTAGATTATTCTTGGTTGTAATCCTAGCTCTTTTGTATTCCAGACTATCATATGCCAAGCCCTGTGATCTGGTGGTAGCTGTAAAATCTTGTGTGATCCTGACTGTGGCTCCACAGTATCTGAATAGTTTCTTTTTTTTGGTGCTTGCAATATTTTCTCTTTGACTTGGGAGCTCTGGAATTTGGCTGTAATATTCCTAGGAGTTTCCATTTTGGGATATCTTTCAGGTGGTGACTGGTAGATTCTTTCAATTTTCATTTTACCCTCTGGTTCTAAGATATTGAGGCAGTTTTCCTTGAGAATTTCTTGAAATATGATGTCTAGGCTCTTTCTTTTATCATGGTTTTCAAGTAGTCCAATAATTCTTAAATTATCTTTCCTTGATCTATTTTCCAGGTTAGTTGTTTTTCCATTTTCTTCTAATTTTTTTCATTCTTTTGACTTTGTTTTGTTGTTTCTTGATGTTTCATGGAGTCATTAGCTTCCACTTGCCCAATTTTAATTTGTAAGAAATTATTTTCTTCAGTGTTTTTTGTGCCTCTTTTTATCAAGCTGTTAATTGTCTGTCCATAATTTTCTTCCTTTGCTTTCATTTCTTTACCTAATTTTTCCTCTACCACTCTTATTTGATTTTGGAAATAATTTTTAGCTCTTCCAGGAATTCTTGGCAGGCTTTTGTCCAATTAACATTTTTTTTCTTTGAGGCTTTGCTTGTAGCTGTTTTGACTTCATTGTCTTCTTCTGAGTTTGTATCTTGATCTTCTCTGTTGCCATAGTAGCTTTTTATAGTCAGGTTCTTCTCCCTCCTCATTTTTCCACCCTATTTCTTGATTTGGAACTTAATGTTGGGCTCTGTTCTTGGTCTGGGGGAAGGGAGAGGCTCTGTCTCAGGCTTTAAGCTTTTCCAAACTGCTGTTTTTCAGAGGTAGTTCTTGGGGGTTGGGAAGTTTTTGGTGCTTCCCAGATGGTGTGATCTGGGGCAAGGCATGGTCACTGCTCTCTTGGTTTTCACTCTAGAGGTCTTTAAGGCCTCCGATTCCTTGGGATTATAATCACCATTGCTCCTCAGGTCCTCTCCTCCCTTCAGACAGGAAGTGATACTACTCCTCAGGGCCTTCATTCCCTCTTGACTGAAAATGCTCCTCTCTGACCTTGACCAATGACCTAGAAGTTGGTATAGGCAATGGAGTTGCCAAGCAGTGTTTGGTTCTGCATCCAGTACTAGTACAGCAGTATCCCTTAATCTCTTTTTGAGCAGTTTCCAGGTACCGTCCCATCTCTGGCTTGAGAACTCCTGAAGCTGCTGTTGCTTCTGTCAGCACCACCTAGTCCAACATTGGTGTTCCATACCTGTGGCCTCTGGGCCATGTTTCCACCATGTCTCAGATTGCTCTTTTCAACCTTGTGTAAGTTGTCTTGAGTTGGAAGAGTGTCTCATTCTGACCTTGTGTTGGCTCTGCCATTCCAGAATTTGATTTGAGGCCCATTTATTATTTTAAATCAAAAGTTTCTACTGATTAATTGATTACTAAAGCCAATGAAATTACTCAACACATACACGCACACACACACAAATAAAGTGACAGAAAACAGTCTTAGCCACATTCCCAGAGAAGTACGGTTTTCCCCCCTTCATACCCAGAGAATTTGGGATTCTTGGCTTTGATGGGGAAGGCCCTGACAAAATCTCAATAGCCTAAGACATGTCCTGGTCTGCCCTGAATATAGTTATTGGCAGAAACTACTGATGCCTAGCCTGATTTCAAGTCACCACTGTTATGGTGCAGCCCCCAAGATGGCTAGCTTCAAGTACTGCTTATTGGTCTCAGTCATGATGACTGTTCCAGCTTTTCCCTCACTGGTAAGTGTGCCCTTCTTGCTTTGTCCCAGTTAGGACTCTCTGTATAGGATCTAACAACAACAACAACAATCTACTTTTGTTGCTATTCATTCTCTGAAGTCTTCATTATTCTGCCGG
This sequence comes from Phascolarctos cinereus, assembly GCF_003287225.1. NCBI lineage: Eukaryota > Metazoa > Chordata > Mammalia > Diprotodontia > Phascolarctidae > Phascolarctos > Phascolarctos cinereus. The sequence goes on from NW_027555625.1 coordinate 322,351,079, forward strand.
CCAGATCTTCCCTTCTTCTGAGATTCCTGATCACTGTCAAGGGTATCACCACCTACCCAGTCACTCAGGGCTGCAACTTCAATGTCATCTTCAAATCTTCAGTCTCATCCATTGCCAAATCTTGACCTTCACAACATCTCCTGTACACTAGCTCTTGTGTCGTCTCACACAGCCACTATCCTAGGTTCAGGTCCTCATCACCTCTCACCTAGACCATTGCCAAAGGCCTTGTAATTGGTCTCCTTGTCTCAAGTCTTTGCCTACTCCAATTCATCCTCTACTTCAGCCTAGGTCTGGCCCTCTAGTGGCTCCCTATTACCTTCATGATCAAATATAAACTCATCTGTTTGACTTTTAATGCCCTTAACAACCTACTCCCTTCTTCCTTTCCCGATCTTTTTACACTTTGTATCATCCTTCACTTACTCCACAATCCAGCTATACTGGCCTGCTTGTTTTTCTTCAGACATAACCCTCCCATTTTGGTGCCCTTGTACTGGCTTTGTGACATGCCTAAGATGCTCTTCTCCTTTACCTCCTCCACCTTTTAGTTTCCTTGGATTTCTTTTAAGATTCAGTTCAAATCCCACCTTCTATTAGGTGCTAGTGCTTTCCCTTCTGAGAGTTCCTTTCATCTACCCTTTATGTATCATGGGTGTATTTAGTTATTTACACATTTCTACTATCAGAATGTAAACTCATGAATTAAAAATTTAATTAAAAAATTTAAAAAAGAATGTAAGCTCCTTTAGACCTTTCTTTGTGCCTCTAATGCTTAGTGCAGTGACTGGCACATAGTAAGTGCTTAATAAATGCTTGTTATTTATTATGGATAAATATCATACATTGACTGGCTTTGACTCACTGAGGGATGGCTCTTGGTCTTATACATTTATGTCTTTTGATATCAGACACAGATAGTTGAGGCAGATTTTATTCTCAATAAAAAGCTTCCCTTGTTATCCTGGCTGTATTTTGTTATTGCAGCAATTTAATTTTATATAATTCAAGTTGTCTATTTTATCTTATTTATCTCTCACTTGTTTGGGTAATAAATCTTCCCTTATATATAGCTGTGAAAGGTACCCAATTTCTTTCTCTTCTATATTTTTATGGTATGATCTTTGTCATACCTATATTTAGATCATGTATCCATTTTGACTTCTTGTGGTATATGGTGTAAGATGGTTTAAACCTAACTTCTTCCAAACTACTTTCTAGTTGTTCCAGAAGGGTTTTTCTCCAAGAAATTTATGTTTTTGAGTTTATTAACACTGAATTATCGAGTTTAGTTTTTTCTGATTCTTATCTGGTTTGATCCACTGATATTCTTTTCTATTTTTAGCCAGCAGCAAATATTTACAATGCTTACTGCTTTATAGTGTAATATGAAGTCTAGAAGTGCTTTTCCCTTTCATTTTTAATTTTTTCATTATATATCTTGAGATCCTAGAACTTTTGTTCCTCCAAATGAATTTTATTAATATTATGTGGTAAATATCTCTTTATAATGTTTAGTCACAGGCCAGAGAGTTAGTATTATAGTATATTTTAACCTTTGCTCTTTTTGTTTTATGACATACAGCACACACCATCATTATAATATAAGTTATTTGAAGGAACTATACATTTTATCTTTGTGACTCTTATCACCTAGTATTGCGTCTGGCCTGTAGAAGGCACTTAATAATAAATGCTCAATTGATTTGGTAATATTTTGAGTGTCAATGCTTAAGTCTTTTCTATTACAAATGGTTTATTTTTCTTTAGTAGGTTATTTTAAACAGCTTTCTGCTTCTTAAATATTGCCTAGGACAAATTCACTTCCCCCCCTCAGAGTCTTAGATCCCTTCCTCTACAAGATGCACAGTTGGATCTCTGAAAGACAAGGCTTATTTTATTCCAGCAATGAAAGATGTATGAGTTTATAATGGGCATGAATCAGAAAATAGTATTCATTTTCCAGAAAATGCCTATTGATTCTGCAAACCAAAGGAAATCTGTAGTGCTTTTTCTCATAAAGGTGGCTCAGGAACACTTTCTTGTTCCAAACCATGATGGATTTTCATCTCTTGGGCACTAGATGGCAGCAAAGACATTTGGTTTTCAATTTTCTGCTCATGTTTGCCTAATGGCCACACTGACTTTCACAGCAGTAAACCTGGGCTGAGAGGGGCCACTGGTGGGAGAACCCAGTGGAAGAAATTTAGTGATGCAGAAAATAAGGAGTTATATGGATTACAAAACAAATGTTTAGATAGAAGAGATCCAGAGGAAGAAAAAGCTAATACAGGAGCAGAATAATACCAACCACATACATTCTAAAAGAATGCACTTTATATTATTATTTCCATTTTACAGATAAGGAAACTGAAGTTCTGAATTGAGTGACTTGTCATTAGTAACAGAGTTAGTAACTTGTAGACTCAGAATTTGAATGTATTTCACCTAATGAAGCCTTTACTGAGCATCCTAGTTGTAAGTGATATTGACCTCCTCAAATCTCTTAAGCCATTTGGTTTAGAGCTCTCCTATGCGCTTAATCAGATCAGAACTCCCAGACAGATTACCTTCCAGATCTAGTCTGCGATTCTATGATCTTCCTGCAAAGGAAATAGGGAAGTTTGCAGGATGGATGAATTCAGAGAGAAAGATGAATGCTGTTTTGGACATGTTGTTCCAAATGCCAATGGCACATTTGTGTTGATCTGGGCCTGACTCAGACCAGTCACCTGGTAGTTTATTTTTGATACAGAAATGAAGTGAGATATTTGGAACTCATTCTAGCTTTAACAAAAGGAGATTTATTTAGCCATAGCAGAAGGATGTTTTACAACGATATACAGTGAGGAAACCCTGAGTTGATTCAGTTGAGTGAAGCTTCCCTACCAGAGTGCACACGATGGTCCACCAGCCAAACATCGGAGTACCTGGAGCAGCTCATGAATCTTTGTTACTCAGGAGACCAGGAAATGATGTCAGTAGCTTGAGCCTCTAGCTCCCTGAGCCAACCAAATCTTGAGGATGGTTTTAATACCTTTTAAGAAAAAACTAATTAACAGGTGGGCAGGGTTAGGATATGGATCCTACCACGGAATCCAGGCAGGGATGATTAGCAGTTATTTGCTTATGTGGGAGTGAAGTTCTGGAAAGTGAATAGAGTTGGATTTGCTTTTGTATATCCTAGCTAATCCTCACTCCTAGAAACGTGTATTCAGAGGGCTCAAGATGAACACTGCACAGATCACTAAGGTAGTAGAGATCCCTGGAAAAGGAGGGAAATTTGTTTTAGCTACTTAGAGCTTGGGTGTGAGTTCATGATGCTTTCTATTTGGGGTGGATTAAGTAGAAATATATATACCATTTCTCACATACATTCAATTGCCAAGTATTGTCAACAATTTTAACTCCACATCACTACTATATCACTTTTCTCTACTTGAAGTTATCACTCTAGTTCAGATCCTCATCATATCTTGCTTGAAGTATTGTACTGTTGCCTAACTGGCCTCCTGCTTCCACTCTTTTTCTTCTTCATATAAACTTTCACATGGTTGTCAAAATAATCTTTCCAAGGCACAGCTTAGATCACATTACTTTCCTGCTCAAATAGCTTTAGTAGCTCTTTATGGCCTGTAGTCTATAAATGCCTAAGCTTGGCACTTCAGGCCCTCTATGATTTTACTCCAAGGTACCTAACTAGTCTTATGTCATACTATTCCCATTCATGTACTCTTCTTCCAGCCAAACCAGATTTCTGCCAATTCCTCAAATTTGTCATTCATCTTCCAAATCTATGCATCTGCATAAGCCCATGCATGAAATGCAGACCCTCTTTTGTCACTGCCTCACAAAATTATCTTCCTTCCATATGCAGCTCAGGTGCAATCTTTCTATGAAGCCTTTCCTGTTTTATACTAGTCGTTAATGCTTTCTTCCTCCACAACTTACCTTGTACTTACTTATTGGTGTATATGCCATATTCTGACCTTTCCTAGCTCATGCTCATACATCACCATATCTTTCTTTTCCCTTCTTCATTGCTCTCTTTTCCTTCTCAGTTATAGTTCTATTTCCATGCTATATCACAGTTCTCTGACTTCAGCCTCCCAGGTTTTGCAGCCTATCCGGCCCAACTCCACCAGATTCAGTATGGTGAAGTGGATGAAGAGCTGCATTGAGAGGGAGGGAGACAATACATATAACAACCTTACGAAAACCCCATGTGGGATGCTATTATTGTCTCCATTTTACAGCTGAGGAAAACTGGGGCAGACTGCAGTTGCCTTGCCTAAAAGTTTGAGAGCCAGGAAGACTTGGATCTTGCCTGTGCTACTTACTGGCTATGACCACGGTTAAGTCACTTAACTTCTCTCGGTTCTAAACAAGATGCTAATCTGCCCTAGTGGAGGGAATTTCCTTATCCTTAACTTTCCTAGCCTGCCTCTGCTACCTCATAGTCCTTGACCTACTCTCCAGCCCTACCTTCCCTGCTGGTCCTTCAGTCTTTGCCTTTCTAGTTTGACCTTTTGCACCTCAGTCCACTGCCCTGTCCCTCAGTTTGGCCTCTCCAAGGAATGGGCCAAACTGAGAAAGTTCTGAAGTCTTTTTAGTTGAAGTTTGTAGTTGTCATAGAATCACATGACTAATACCACCACGTGCGTCGTAACCGCGTGACGGAAACTCAGCATCTGATTGGCTAAAATGAACAACGCAAACTGCTGGGGACAGGGAACTCGGGCTCTCAGTGGACTCGGTTTCCCAGAAGGTCTCGGGGCTTTCGCCATTAGGGTCTTACTTCATTTCCCAACGGCTTCTTTGACTTTTCCGTTCTTTATTGCTGGAATGACGCAAGTAGTTCGGCTTATCCTCGGGCCCTTAGGTGATTTGATTTCATATGGGAATTTTTCAGTGTCTCTGCCTTATCTGCCCTTAGTAGTTTCAGCTCTTCCTTATTCACCAAAAATAGGGCAATCCCTCCTTTAATTCCCCTGCCCCACCATCGAGGCCCGAGGCCGGAAGCTTTGCAATGCTCTCTGGGAAACGTAGTCTCTAGGCAAGATGGAGGCTACGGCATTCTGGGGTTTCTGGGAAACGGAGTCCCGGAGGTACTGGGATAGGGCCAATCAGACCTTGGAGCAGCATCCTCAGTCACGTGGTGTCCCCAGTCATATGACTCCATGTGTTTGAAATGAACTAACCGGAGCTCCGTGGAGCTTTTCAGGGTGGGAGCTGAGCCCTGTTCTTTATGGGAGCGTGTATACAGGTCAGCCAATGGAATGGTAACGCATATTTCTATAGAACTTGAGGGTTTGCAGGACATTTTCCTGCTCAATCACCCTGTGATGTAGATGATGGAACCATTCTACTTAGTGGATAGTCACTTCTCGGTATGGGTGTGCGCTTTCACCTTGCAGGTTGACTTCTTTTTTTTGATTCAGTGGGTAGGCCGGTGATGAGGCTTTATGAGATTTAGCTAGGCTGGTCAAGTCCACAAGCATTTATTAATCATCTGTTATGTGCTAGACACTGTGCTAAGTGTTAGGAATACTAAGAAAGGTGAAAAGTCCCAGATCTCAAGAACCTCACGGTGTAATGGAAGAGACAACATGAAACAACTATGTACAAGCAGACTGTATACAGGATAATTGGAGATAATTAGTAGAGGGAAGGTACAGGCATTAAAAGGAGATGAAGAAAAGCTTTGTGAAGAAGGTGAAATTTTAGCTGGGACTTGAAGAAAGGGAAGCCAGGAGGTGGAGATGAGGGACAGAGGTCTAGACTTAGGGAAGAACTAGTGAAAATGCCCAGGGTGAGGAGAAGGAGTGTGTCCCTGGGTCCACAGATGACTGATTTCTACTAAAGGCTTTTTGGGTTTGGTAGGATCTTCCTGAGCTTCCACCCTGCAATTATAGCCTTTGAGCACTGAGTCGTTTTCAGTTTGTAAGGAGTCTACAGCAGCACTTGCTCTAGGTATGCAAGTATAGATATCAATACATCAGCAAGTATTAAGCATGCTCCTGCTCTGTGCCAGTCAGTATGTTAGGTAGGCTCTGGGGACACCACTACAGTGATATGATCTGTATACTCAATTAATGAGTTTAAGAAATTGAGGCCCAGTTGGAAAGGGGGGCAGAAGGGTAGTGACTGACCAAAGGTGACAGCTAGGTGGAGCAGTAGTGGATAGAGGGCTAGGTCTCTAGAAGACTAATGTTCAAATCTACCCTCAGTACTTTCTAGCTTTGTGACCCTAGGCAAATCATTTAACCTGTTTGCCCCAGTTTCCTCAACTGTGAAATAGGGATAATAACAGCACCTGCTTGTGAAGATCAAACGCAGTAATATTTGTAAATCACTTAGCATGGTGCCTGGCATATAGTAGGCACTATCAAAATGTTTATTCCCTGCCTCCCCTATTCCCTAAGGTTACACAATAGGTTGGTGTTTGCAGCCTGTGGTTCTTCTCATCCCATCAGATTACTTCAAATGGCAATAATAATAATAATAACAACAATAATAATAATAAAGAATAACTTGTATTTATAAAGCGCTCAGGGTTTGCACAAAGTGCTTTACTTATGTTGTCTCATTTGATCCTCACAACTTTGTGAAATAGGTGCTGTTGTTCCCAGTTTACAGATAGAGAAACTGAGGCACAAAAAGTTAAGTGACTTGGCCAGTGTCACACAGCTAAACAAATGTCTGAAACAGAGTCTGAACTCAGGTTTTCCTGACTCCCTGTCCAGCACTAATACTGCCTGCTGCACCACCCAGCTATGTGAGGTGAGGAAAAGTAGAATGACCTCAGAGGGAGGTGTGTTAATGAAAATAAGTCTTTCTAACTAATGGCTTCATTATCTTCACAAAGAGAATAAACTTATTTAAAATTTTTTAAAAATTTGTTTTGTTCTTATATCTCGTTCATCCCCTAACCAGTGAGCCATCTCTTTTAACAAAGATTTTTTTTAAAAAGGGGGAAAAAAGCAGGTCAGCCAAACCAACCAATCTGTCAACTGTGTTGAATAGCATATTCCAAACCCTTTCACACCTTTTGCAAAGAAAGGAGGAAGCTTTACTTTTTCAATTTTTCTACAGGGCCACGGTTGGATATTTTAATTACATAGAATTCAGTTTGGTTGTTACTGTTGTTCTTTCCATTTAGACTATTATAGTGATTTAGATACTGTTTTCCTGGTTCTGCTTCCTGCATTTGCCTCAGTTTGTCTTTCCATGCTTCTCAGAATTCTTTATATTTGTCATTTTTTAGGGTGTAGTAATATTCTTTTACATTTAGTACTATTTAAGTCATAATTTGTTTAATCCTTTCTCAGTCAATGAGCATCTATTTTATTTCTAGTTTTTTTATGGGACCTTTCTGTCTTTGAACCTCCTTGGGGCATATGCCTAGCAATGAGATCTCCAGGTAAAAGGATATGGACATTTTAGTAACTTTTTGAACATACTTTAAATGTTTTCTAGAATGATAAGACCAATTATAGCACCACCAAAAAGGTTAGACCATTTCACAGCTCCACCAACAGGGTATTCATGTGCCTGTTTTCCCACAGACCATATAATATTGACTGTTCCCATCTTTTATCATCTTTGTCAATTGGCTGGTGAAATGAAATCTGAGTCATTTTGATTTGCATTTTTCTTGTAACTAGTGATTCTGATCAATTTTTCAAAGTGTTAATAATTTGCAATTATTCTTTTGGGAGCTGTTTGTTCATATCATTTGATCAGTATCCATTAAGGAATGGCTTTTGGATTCACATATTTGTGTTAGTTCCTTATGTATCTTGGATATCAGACTCTTAGCAGAAATGTTTAATGCAAAGTTTTTTCCCCAATTGACAATTTCCTTTCTAATTCCAGCTTCATTGATTTTGTTCCTGCAAAAGCTCTTCAATTTCATGTAATTGCATGTATTCATTTTATCTTTTGTGGTCACCTCAATTCTTTGGTTATAAATTCTCCCCTGGTGGTAGTTGTGTAAAGTAACTGATTTCCTTTTTTTTTTTTTTTATTCACTTTGCCTTTAGATTGTGAGCCTGTTGTAGCATAGTTAAAATCCAATTTCCGCCAAACTCCTTTCTGGTTTTCCCAGCAGGTCTTGTCAAATAAGGAGTTTTTCCCTAAGCAGTTTATATTCTTGAAGTTATTGAACACTGGATTAATGAATTAAATTGTTGATTCTTACTTATTTAGGCTGTTCTACTGATCTACTTTTGTGTTTTTTAACCAGTACCAAATAGTTTTATGATTACTACTTTGTAGTAATCCTCCTTCATTTTTAGTGAACTTCTTTTCAAGTACTTTAGGCATCATTAACATGCTTATATTCACTTTCAGAAGTAGGTAGAAGCTGCTGCAATTCAGTGGTGCTTGCAGGGTTTTTGTTAAATAAAGCTTGGCTAAGCTACTTAGATTGCTACACTTAAGAGAAATGATTGTTTTAAAAAATTTTGCTATGATATCCTCTTAGGGATGCCATACATCTGCAACTGATGGATTTTTAGAAGAATCTGAATTACAGGTACCCCAGAGGGCAGACTACATGTGGGTATAAACAGGATGCATCATTTTACCAATGATTACTTATGCCTGATGGTTGTTGTGAAGGGCACAATAAGTCATTAAGACTTGGGTCCGAATCTGGCCTCAGATACTAGCTGGGTGACCTGGACAAGTCACTTAACCCTGTTTGCCTCAATTTCCTCATCTGTGAAATGAGCTGGAGAAAGAAATGTCAAACCACTCCAGTATCTTTGCCCAGAAAACCCTAAAAGTGATCACAAAGAGTATGACTGAAAAACAACTGAACAAGTATTAGGCATTGACTGTACAAGATTCATTATTCCCCTCACGTACTTTGGATTCCACCTGCAGGGGGTAACTTTTCATTCCCTGTACGTGCCATTTATGTCCAGCCTCTGTGGTTTTGCCTAGATTGTTTCCTATGCTTAGTGTGCTCTCCCACCTCTACCTGAAAATCCCTAGTTTCCGTCAAAGCATAGCTCAGGTACTATCTACTGCAAGAGGTGTTTCCAGATCCCTTGAGTGAGTCACATTTTCCTAGCCCCCAAATTACTTTGTATCCGCCCAGTATAGATTTTGTATACGCTTATCTGTGTACTTCTTTCTCCTGGGAGAGGGCAGCTGTAGTAGTGTTTACGGCTGCTTATCCCCATAGCCTAGGTTAGGCCTACTACGTAGTGGGCACTCAATAAATACTTGTTAAACTAAATTAAATTTGAAAAGAAGGTCAATAACCTCTTTACCGAGAATCATGCATGGATACAAAAGCCAAAACAAAACAGTATGTGCCCATAAGGAGCTAACACTCTACCAGAGGAAATAGCATGTATACAGATATAATATACCAAATATATATACAGAGTAATAAAAAGTCATGCCGGAGCATGGAGAAATACACTAAAAGTGTAAGGGCTACCCCACAGATATTAAAGGAAGCAGAGGAAGGCCCCTGGCAAATTAAACTGATCTTGTCGAGGATTTATAGAAAGACATATGTAGATAAGAATCTCAGAAGATGAGAGTATGGAAGAGTTGTGATCTGCCCAGGTCTAGGGAGTAGCATACAGGCTGTTAAAACATCAAGGATCTTCCACAAAATTAAATTGGACTTTTCATCAGTTTGGACATTGGAGCCAGATTTGGGTTCCTTTCTTAGCTCTCTCACTGGCTATGTCACCTTGGTCAAGTAACTTACCTTTTCTGAAGCTCAGTTTTCTTATCTGTAAAATGGGGATAACAGCTTTTTTTTTATTATCTACTTTGTAAGATTGTGGTGGAGAAAGCACTTCTAAACTAGTATTACAGAAATCTAAGAAACTTTACTGTAGGCCATTGGTACTACTACTACTACTACTACTACTACTACTACTACTACTACCACTACTACTACTACTACTACTACTACTACTACTACTACTACTACTACTAATTGTTAGACAAATATCATAACATCACTACCATAGTAAATTTGAAGTACATCAAAATAATCATAATAACCATAATCTGACATTTAATATAGTGCTTTATAGTTTATAAAGCTTTTTCTATAGTTCATAATCAAGATTTCTGAGCTAGAGCTTTAGCACTTAAAGAGTATTTGCTGATCAGTTTCTTGCTGAATAGAATTCAGTTTGTTAGTCTGGCCTTCAAACCCCCCCCCCCCCCATACCATCACTCAGACCTGAGCCAAACTTCGTCTGCTGGTATTTCTCAAGCACGCATAAATGTCTCTTAACCTTGTCTCACAGTGTTCCCTTGTTTCTTCGTATGTAAAACGAGATTAGATTAGGGCAGATCCCTCAGCAAAACTGACTATTCGAAGTTCCCTTAGGGAAGGCCCATGAAAGGATTTCAGGCAGCCAACAAACTGCACTCAACATAACAGCCCACGGGTCACGTTGGCAGGCTGGATTAGAGGATTTCTGAAGCTGTGTTCCACTTTGGAATCCTCTTCGTACCAACTTCCCAATGTTAACCGAAAACAGTGTCACAAGTCCACGAGACATTGTGTTGCAACACTGTAAATTTTTTACAAGAGAAATGAATGTGCATGTTGAACCCAAAGTGAGAGCAAAGAGTTCATAATCCCTATAGAAGCTTGCGTATTTGTAACTGTACAACAAAGGAAGGAGGACGTACCAGAAATCTCCTCCTAAAGGGGTGTGGCACGAAAGGGAGGAAAGGTCTAGTAAAGGCAGGAAAAGGACAAAGGCGCTCTTGAAGGGGAGGAGCAGCATTCTTTTCCCTTGGAAACTGCTAGACCATGAAGATAGGATGGTCTGCTTATCTACAAGGGTCCCAGTTGCACTTCTCAGCCTGGTATAGACTGACTGGCTCATGTCTTGACTTCCAAAGACACACAGGGAGGCTAGCTTGTGATGCAAGCAACAAATTATGTCAGCTCAGTGGGAGCTTCGTCCTTAACTCAATCAGGGCCTCCTGCATACTCAGGGTCCAGTGTTTCTGGAAAATATGGCAATTCAAAAAGAAAAGTTCATTCCTTAACACCAACTACATGGAAAACTTCTTGAGGGGATGGGCTTTATATCCCCTTTATATCCCCAGTGCCTCACAAACTACTATCTAGTAGGTGCTCAGGAAATGTTCTTTTGAAAAAAGTGAATAAACAGAGATATGATAAAAGTCTAGTTACTTTTGTTTATTGTCCCTGGAGTCTAAGAAAAGTAGGGTGTTAAGTAAAGAGCTTCATTATATATCTTGACAGTATTCAGAATTTAGCCTTAGTCCTTAGTGAGAGAAGTGGGTCGAGAAAGGATGGGGAGTGGGATTGGATAAGGGAGTAGAGATTTGGCCAGGTCACCGGTATAATTGTTAAAATATGAAAGAAGCTGGAAGGGAGATAGATGATAATGACTCAATTATGAAGCACTTCACAAAGTATTTTCCTCATAACTGAGAAGTAAATAGTGAAGAGATTATTATCCTTATTTTACATATGGGGAAACTGAGTCATAGAGATAAAGTGATTTGCCTATGGCTAGCTAGTAGGGCATCTAGGTGATGCAGTGGATTGAGTGCTGGGCCTGGAGTCAGGAAGACTCATCTTCCTGAGTTCAAATCTGGCTTCAGACACTAGCTGTGTGACCCTGGGTAAGTCACTTAACCATGTTTGTTATTCTGTGCTAGAGAAGGAAAGGGAAGACCACTCTAGAATCTTTGCCAAGAAAACTCCAAATGGGTCACAAAGAGTTAAAAGCAACCAAACAATGCCAAGTTCAGCTAGTAAGTATTATAGCAAGGCTTTGAAGCCAGATTTGAAGCCGAACTGCTTAAAGGTTCTGCTTCCTCTTTGTATAAGCCAAGAGTTGATCTCAGCTCTGGCTATTAAGGTGTTAAGGTAGGGAGGTGGGGGGGGCATATTCACTGAGGGAGTGATTTTTGACAAGATTTTGCAGTTAGGGAAACTTTTGGTAGGGTCGGGAGCAAAGAATGTGTTTTCCTTATCCAGCCAGTCTAGATACTTCTGAAGCTGTTTGCAGATAGATAACTTGATCCACAGGTAATGTCTACCTGAGCTCCTTCATTTTTGCTTCTTTTGATTTAACTAAGGTGGGGAAGCTCCAGAAGGTGCTACTGTCTCTCCTTAACATTCCTGTTTCAGTCTCTGATCAATTCAGTCAATGAAAGTAGGCCTAGTATTGACACTAATCTCTTTTGTTCACATCCTGTAATTCTAAAACTCTCAACTAGCCATCCATCTGTCTATTTAGAGTGACATCCATCTAGCAGATTAAACCCAGTTCTGATAACAACATTCATAGCTCTATCCACAAGAATATTTCTGCTGAGAAATTCATTTATATCAATTTGTTTTCAGAAAGGGACATTCCATGCCTGTCTTCAAATATCTGGCTGACTTGTAGAAGGGGGATTAGGCACATTCTCTCTGGCTCTAGAGCAAGGCTTCTGAACCTCTTTGCTTTGGCAATCTGACCCATTCTCAGAATCATACTTGTTGCTTACATTCATAATTGAAGGAAAGGCTAAATTTCAGTTTGAGGTTAGTGAAAAATAAAGATGTAGTTTTTTTTCCCCATCCAAATACATGGACCTATGAAATTCGTCTGTGGATCCTTAGATTCCAGGTTAAGAACTCCTGCCCTACAAAGAACGATCCATTGAAGTTACAGGGAGATAGAATTTTGACTTAATAGAAGAAAGACCTTTGTCCCAGTCATAGCTGTCCGACAGTGAAACAAACTGTCTCGGGGTATGGAGCTTCCTCTTACGGGGGTTGGTTGGCCTCCTGTCAAGGATATCTATTTTCTTATACTTTCCTTTTTTATTATTATGAACTGGACAAACATCAACCCATGTGAACCTTTCCCTATGTGAAGAATAGAAAAAGAGAGCTTCACACGAAGCTGTGACTCTCCATTTATGCACAACTTGTGGAGGTATCTTTCAGTTTGAATACGGCCATTCCAACACTGGTCTGCTTGTCTGAGGGATGTTCTGTGAAGAGATTCAGGCACTGGTTTCCAGACTGGCTAGTTGAGTGAACCTTATTCATTCAACTGACGTTTATTAAACTAGTACATGCATGGTGTTATGCTAAGTCCTAGGAAAGAATCAAAGTTGAGATAAGACAGAGTCCCTGCCCTCATGGAGGTTACAAACATATCCTTACCAGCAAAATCACACAATAAACATATGGAGGCATAAAACAAAGTAGAATGTTGATTCATAAGGGGAAGATTGTCGTTACTGGGAGTGGAGGTGGGGGAAGATCCGGCAACGCTTTTTGTAGAAAGGGGAATGGGGTCCAGCTTTACGGGCTACATAGGAATTCAGCTGACCCTGAATGTCTGTGATTTGATGACTGCCTTGTCCTTCATAGCCAGTAGCCAGCTCGGCTGCCTTATTCTGCCTGTTTTCTTTTTCTCAGCTTTCCCCATTGTAGAGGACCCAGGCACCTCTGCTCTTCTCCAGTCTGACGCTTCCTGGGAATAGCTTTTCCTCCCCGTTAACGCTGAATATTTTATATTGACCTCACATAATCAAGCACAGTAATTAAAAAAAAATAGAATAGAGATTTTAATAAACTCCACCTCCTTTAAATTTTGTAATTGTCACTTTTCCAAGACCTTAGAGAAGCAGCAAGAAGACAAAATATGTAGAGGACAGTTCTGGTGCATTGATAATTTATTAGCCAATAATCTCTTGGCTTTCCTTCTATTCCCAGTTTTCTCATTACTCATCTTGTGCTGATACCCTGTTGCTAACAGTAGGCTGCAATGTTATTGCAGATTTCCTACTGCTTTTTGCTGTTGTTATTCAGAATGGTGATAGTCAGTGGGGGTGGCCATGTCGGGGAAGAAGGAGATGGAGGAAGCTAGATTATTTCAACAGTTAGAAGCTGCTTGTGCCTAAACAGGTTACAAATGCACAAACGGAGAAGCTGTGAATAAACCAAGCATTTTAGGAAATTGTGCAGCAGTAATTCCAAAGGAACTGAAAATTGCTACTGGTGCTAAGAATGATGAGCAGGGCTAGGACTAGGAGCAGATAAGGTAGGCAAGGCACAGCAGGAAGTATGGGGAACATGTGCAAAACATGGGCTATTTTAAAAGATCACTTTTTATAAATGCACATATTTTTAATGTTAGAAAATCTCAGTCTGTAGTATGTAGGCTTTTGTTTTGTAACAACTCACATATTTTCCATTGGAGCCTCTAAGCCTCCAGTGGATGGTCACACAAGATACTGTGATGGGCACAATCTTTGAAACCTGCTTAGGGTTAGAGTTAGAGCCTTGTTGAAGCTCTGATTCTTAAATGTGATTAAAAAAAAAAGTCCTGATTATTTCAAGGGTCTCAGTTTCATCATCTGTGAAATGAGGACATTTGACCAAATAATCCCTAAGGTACTGGCCCTGAGATCCATGAGTCTATGAAATATCACCCAAGTTGAATTCTGGAAAAATTGCTCTCTACTTCTAGGACCCTGGTTTTCATTGTTAGGAATGCTTCCTGAATTGAACGAGTCAACACCGCTTTTCCACCTTAAAGATTTAGGAGATGACCTTTGGGAATTGCTATGGCTGGAAGATCCAGCATCTGCTGATTAGTTCTCAGGTGAAGAGCCTCTCTGCATTGAGCTAGGTTAGTCCTGGAACAATGGGCAAATGATCTGTGCTTGAAACCTCTCTAGCTCTAGGACCTTACAGAATTAGGGAGCCACTGACATAGCCTTCAAGAACTTGGGGTCACATCCTCCCTACAGTGAGGCATCAGAGGTGAAATGTAGTCCTGGGAAAGACAGTGGTTGAAATTTTTCTCTCTCAAAAATCTCTTAAATAGTCCATTTGGGTCTCAGTTTCCTCATTTCTTAAGTGAGAGGATTAGACTGGATGATCTTTGAGATCCCTTCCAACTCTAAATCTATGATCCTGTAAAAATTAAATGTGCAGAATCTAATTTTCAACTTATAATCACATAATGTTAAAACTGGAAGAGACCTTAGATGTAACTAGGCCTTCCCAAACTCTCTGAAGGAGGGGGGTGTTATCTATTTCTTTAAAAACAATTTGCTAATAATCTTTTGTTTTTACATCACCTTCATTTCCAAATATATTCCCTCCCCCAAACACACACACACACACACACACACGTACACACACATATCTACATGGGAGCACATACAAACATGTAGTACTTACATCTGTGAAGAAATTGAAGGGAGTAGGTGCATTTGCTTATCTCTTCAGGGACAACTTTGATCATTATAGTTACATAATGTTCAAGTTTTTGGTTATTTTTTTTGTCTACATTGTTATAGTCATCATGCATATCATTTCCTGTTTATGCTTATTTCACTTTGTATCAGTTCATAAGTGTTCTCATGGTTTTCTGTAGTCTTTTTCATCCTTTCTTATGGTGTAGTAATATTCCATCACCTCCCATTGTCCATTTGTTAAAGTCCAAATTAAAGTCCTAGTTTGTCATTCAAAGCTTTCCACAGTCTGGCCCCAATTTAACCTTTCCACCTGACTTCCCACTACTTTCTCTGTTCGTTATCTATATGCTCTAGCTGAATTGAACTTCTTACTGTTCCCCAAACATGCCCTGCATTCCTTTATTAATGCATTTCTTTCACCTGGAATTCACTCTTTCTTGTCTTGATCATAAACTCAGCATGTCCAAAACTGAACTTCTTATCTTTCCCCCCAAACCCTTCGCTCTTTATAACCTTCTTGTTATTGTTATGAGCACCACCATCCTCTCAGTTACCCAGGCTTGAAACCTGGATGTCACCTTGAACTCCTCACTCTTTCACCTGCTCCTCATGACACTGCCACTATGGTACACTAATACAGCAGCCTGATGACTGCTCTCCCTGCTTTGAGTCTTTCCCCACCATAGGCTATTCTCAGCTGTCAAATTAATCTTCCTAAAGTACAGATCTGACCATGTCACCCCCTTCCACCTTTCAATCAATTCCATTGGTTACTTATCACTTCCAGAATCAAATATAAAACCCTCAGTTTGGCATTCAAAGTCCTTCACAATCTGGCTACATCCTACTTTTCCAGTCTTCTTACATCTTCTTACCAGCTCCTGCGTGCTCACCACACCCGAAAACATACTCTTTGGTGACACTGGTCTACTTGCTCTTTCTTGAATGAGACTGTCCTTTGACAAACTCTGGTCATTTTTACTGGCTGTCTCCCCATGTCTGGAACATTCTCCTTCCTCCTCTCTGCTGCCTAGAATTAAACAGAATCTCATAGACCAGCTCTCATTTGGAAAAGTCCCAGCACTTAGCACAGTGCCTGGCACATAGTAGGTGCTCACCAAATGCTTATTGACTGACTGATTGAAAACCTACCCTTCTTTCAAGGCCAAACTCAAATGTAACCTCCAGGAAGTCTTTGATTCCCTCAGCCAAGAGATCTCATCCTTTGCTGGATTTTCACTTTAACATTTAGCATAGCCACATGTTCCCTTGCATTATAGTTATATGTACACATACTTTTACTATGAAGGTGGTCCTTAATGTCTCTTAGGACTCTAAAATGTTCTGATTTTACTATCATATGTTGTAGTTGTTTGTACTTTGTTTTTGTAGAGACCTAATGACACCAGGGGGTGGTGTCTTGACTCATGCAGGAATTGGATTTAAGTGAGGCAGAATTGCAAAGTCATTAGCCTCACTCTTCTAGAGTCATCAAAAGTCCAGTGGTAGGACAAAAGTCAAGACAACTTCAATGGCCCAGGATGCAGTGGATGACCTTAGTATCTTCAGTGTCTAAGCTCTGAGCACTCCACAATGCCTGCTTCTGTTGCCTTCATTCTCATCTGCCAATTCTTCTGGGGGAAATCTTCACAAGCTCGGGGTAGACATCCCCCTAACTCACTGAAGGGTTTACCCTCAGTTACCCTCAACCTGATTTAGCCCCTCTGCTGAGATGGTTTTGCCAGGGTGTGGCTGCTGAACATGCTACAGCTTCTTGGAGCCAGAGTTGAGAGCTGGATGCAAGGTGGACCCCAAAGGTGGATGAGGGGCCCTGAAAAGGGCTTGGCAAGCCCTCACACCAGAGGTGCTAGTCCTCCCTGAATACACCATGCAACCCCCTATTATATAGTTACTATGTTAACTGAAAAAGATGATGATGGTGAATATAAGGTGACTCTTTTCTCCCTAAACAAGGGTTTCATACAGTTGTCTCCCCCTGACTTTAAGCAATGTAGAACAAGGATTGAAGCTTTTTGCTCGGGATTAGTTCAAAGCAAATTTGTTTTCCTCTTGTGTCCTTTATTGCTCTGGCCTTTCAGAATGTACACTCAGTTCCTTGTCATGACTTCCAATTCTATTACATTCTTCATCGTCTTCAGCATCCTTTCCCCACTTATTATCTTTACTCCATCTGTAAACCATAGACTAATCTTTGTATTTTTTTTGTCCTGGACGTAAAAATGCAGTGTTTCTTATACCTTTTAGCTATGGTTCAGCCAATTCAACAGACTTATTATGTTCCCATTACATGCAGATTGTTGTGCTGAAGGAAATTTGGGTAAGACATGGTCCCTTCCCTTGTGGAGTTTACTTAGTCTAGTTGGAGTGGGAATATGTCAGAAAGACATAGGAGAGTAATAAACAGTAATGTATAAGTGAATTAGAGAGATGCGAAATGAAGAGCAAGGTGAGGTCCAAAGAGGAAAAGGTTGTTACTGAATACTACTAAAGCTATAAACATGGCACTGCAAGCCTTCCTTTTCTTTGTTTAATATCTTGTGGATACCATTGTAATACCAAAGCAGTCTATATTATCCTTTGTCTGGTCCACCTCATTTTCTGGTAATTCCCATCCTTGATTATGTCTATTATGCTACCTCCCTAGCAGAAGCCATCATTTGTAATATTCTGCAGCTATTTGTAGCCCCCTGGTGTCACCAGGAGAATGCTCGTATTAAAGAGATGGGCTTTGTGTCAGAGTGCAGCTTGAAAGCCTACTGCAGTTTTCCAGTTGAGAGCTGGTCTATGAGATTCTGTTTAATTCTAGGCTCAGCTCATTTTACATATGCACCACCTGTTCAAGATATGTGTACCAACTTCACAGGTTGCCTTGCCAAGTGAATGAGTGATATGGGCAATGTGGCATTTTTATCCACTTATTTTTTCTTAGTGAAAGTGTCAAGGCTCAATACTGAAGTTACCACAGATCCCATTGTGTCTTCTCATCTTTATGGCTTATTTTAATTTAGTATTCATTTTGAACTTTGCTGCAAGCAGTTGATGATCTGACATAGAGAGTAATTCTGAAATGACCCTCACAATATTCTCCATTCGTCTTCTTTCTGTTACGATATGATCAGTCTTAGTTTTTGTGATGTTTAGTACTCACCATATGCAGTGCCTTTTTAATTGTCTTTGAGAAGAAAGTATTCACGATATAGAGAGGGGAGGCCTCTCATGTTTCTTGATTTCAAGGTAAAGACTTCGTACCCATCTTTGTGATGCAGTCACTGGGTACTAAAGACATGTTGAGTTAGTTCTGGGATTCTTGTCAAGTTCTCCACAGGATTGAGTTCTTTCTTCATTCTCTATTCTTTCTTTTGCCCCTCTACTATCTCCATTCACAATGTGGGTCACCTAGGACCAAAGGCTAATTTGTAGCCATCTGCTAATGGCTATTCTTCTGGTGACTGCCTCTCTCTGTCCTTGGCTTGGTTATTCCACAGCTGATAACGGTACCCAGAGTGTGGCCCAGTCAGACTGGCACTGCCTGATTCCTTAAAGGCCTGGTCTTTAAGAGCCTAGGGTTGTGTTCATGCTACAAGGAAGAATCAGAAGATGTTAGTGGAGGCACTTGAAGCTTATAAAATGAGGGTGTTGGATTCAATAGCCTCTAGTGTATCTTCTAGCTCTAAAATCCTATGGTCCCTTAAAAGAGAAAGTTCCCCTTCCGGGATAAACGCCTTCTTTGGAGTACAAAGGCTTATAACCTTGCAGTTGCCTATTTTCACCACTAGATGGAAGTTGTGCTCTAGTAAAATGAAATTCTCCAATGCTTATTGTTCTGGACAAAATGGGGAATCAGTGGATGAAAGTCCCGTACTTTAAAAAAGCAGAAGGCCAACTCCGAATTCTCTGGTGTGAATGGTGGGGCGGCCTCTGTAGACCCAGACCCACTCTGTTTCCCTCCCCTTGTTCCCCGCTGGTTTCGTATTGTAAATTAGCTCAAATGGTACTTCCTGGTACCCTCAAGTAGGCAGTAACCATCCCCACTGAATCTCACGGAACACTTTGTTCTGAATCTTTTATGAAATTGTCAGGTAAGATTGTATGTCCTAGGTTGTAAGCTCCATGGGGCAGGGCCCCATGCTTTATAGGAACATACTGTTTCCTTCAGTATCTAGCAAAGGGCTTCACATGTAGCAGGTCCTTAATAAATGTTTCTTGACTAAATGAATGACCAAGGCCCTGGTGTAAAGTCATAACCTCAGGAGGGTCTAGTGGAGAGAGCCCTGGCATCAGAGTTACAAGGAAGTTCTGCCTCTGCCAGTAATTAGGCCTGTCTTTGGCCAAGTCCTTCAGTCCTTCTTTCAAGGCTTACTTGAAAGTGAGATCTGTAAAATAAGGCAGTTGGATTATCTTTAAGGGATCTTCCAGCTTTGGTGTTTAATGTTTTATGTTAAAAATTATCCTTCTGAAAGAAAGTAGGTAGATACTTCCCAAGGAAAACTGCCCTTGGCCACATGATTTCAACGGGGCTAGGCCCTATGGTTAAGTTCCAGCCCTGGTGTTAGCTGCTCCCCCCAAAGGAGGCAGTGGACTACTAGTGAAAAGAATGCTTGACTATGGATGGAGTCTGATGACCTATCTTCAGATCTCACCTCTGACAATTACCACCTGTGTGACTTTGGGGGAATCACTTAATCTCTCCAGCTTCAGTTTCCTCACCATTGAGAGGAGAGGGTTGGACTGGGTGCCCTCTTGAGGTTCCTTTCAGCGTTAGATCTGTGGTCCTAAGAATTACCCCAGGGGAGCTTACCCACTGACCCATGTGCAGCTCCCTGAATACTTGGGGGTCCCTGCCCCTTGAATCAGTTTTAGGGTCATTCAGTCCCCTTACCCCTTTGAGTTTTTACACTCATCCTATTCACGTTGTCATTGTTCTTTTTAGGATACAAATATGTTGCACTGTCATCATGCTTTACTTTTAGTTTTTAACTGGCTATAGCCCAGTAATAATTATGAACCTGTTGAAGGAACTGGGAACATTTAGCTTAGAAAAGAGAAGACTTGGAAAGAAAGACATGACAGCCATTTTTAAGTCATAGTATAGTAGGATCATAGCTCTAGAGCTGGAGGGGATCTCAGAGGGCACCCAGGCCAATTATCTCATTTTTAGATTAGACTGAGGCTCAGGAAGGTTAAATGACTTGCCCAGTGTCACAGTGGTAGTAAGAATGGGGGCGTCTGAATCTAGGGCAGCCAGGTGTCTTAGGGCACAGAGTACTGGGCCTGGAGTCAGGAAGACTCATCTTCCTGAGTTCAGATCTGGTCTCGGATACTTACTAGCTGTGTGACCCTGGGCAAGTCACTTAACCTTGTTTGCCTCAGTTTCCTCATCTGTAAATGAGCTGGAGAAGGAAATGGCAAACCATTTCAGTATCTTTCTCAAGAAAACCCTGAAAGGGTCACAAAGAGTCAGACAGGACTGAAATTATGCACATTTGAACCTAGGTTCTGTGACTCCAGAGCTGGAGTTATTTTTACGCTACAATAGAAGGGCTGTCATATGAGAAAAGGTTTTAGACTTGTTCTGCTTGACCTTAGAGAGAACTAGAATTAATGATTGGAAATTATAAGTAGTGAGATTTGGGCTCAATACAAGGAAGAACCTCCTAACAATTAAAGCTGTTCCAAAATGGAAAGGGCAGCCTTGAAAGGTAGTGAGTTCTCAGTCATTAGGGGTATTTAAGCAGAAGCTGGATGACTACTTGTTAGGTACTATACCTGTTCATCTATTAGTTAGACTAGATGATTTTTGAGATCCCTCCCAACTCTAAGATTCTGTATTAACTACTAATTAGTGCTCTTTATGCTTTGTTCTGAAAAAGATGTTCAGGAAATTAAAAAAAAAATTACTATGTGTTTATATTATCATGCATTCTTTAGATGATAGCTGTTTTTTTTCAGTGACCACAAAAGCTCCTTTGATTTTCCTCCTCAATTGTCCACTGAAATTATTATTCCTATGTCTTCTCTTTCCTTTCCCTTCTTTTCTGAGGTGCTTTTAGCTTGCATGGTCTTGGAGTCCCTTATTGTTTTTCTTTATTTCTCTTTCTTCTCTTCTCATTTGAAGTCCATATCACTGGGCCTTTCCCACACTGTTTCATCTATAGTAGTGTTCTGCATACAGGAATCACTTTATAAATACTTCTTAATTAATCCCATTCATTATCATTATACTGTAATGCCCAGCTCAATTCAATAAACATTTATTAAGCACCTCCTATGTGCCAGGAACTGTGCTAAGTGCTGGGGGTGCAAAAGGAGGCAAAAGACAGCCCCTGCCCTCAAGGAGCTTACAGTTTAATGGAGGAGACAACATGCAAACAAATATATAAAGCAAGTTATATACAGGATAAATAGGAAAAAAATTAAAAGAGGCAAAACACTGGAATTAAGAGGAATTGGGGAAGGCTTCCTGTAGAAGATGGGATTTTAGTTGGGACTTAGAGGAAACCAAGGAGGTCAATAGTCAGAGTGGAGAGGGAGAGTGTTCCAGGCATGGGGGGCCAGCCAAAAAGAATGCCTGGAGCTGAGAGATGGAGTGCCTTGTTTGTGGAACGTCCAGGAAGCCAGGGTCATTGGATCAAAGAGTACATATTAAGGATCTAAGTTATAGAAGGCTTTGAATAGTAGAATAGTAAAATTACTATTATAGTAATACTATATAGTATTATGGCATCCCCACCAAGAGCAGAAATGAGTGGTAACTGCCAATACGTACACTCAGGATGACTTTGATTTTTAAAAATAAACAGGGGGAAAAAATTTCGTCTTCCTTTCTGGCAAATGTGATTCTGTGAAATCTATTCATGAAATGTGAGAAATGTACCTATGATTTCATGCCAGTGGTCAATTCCTGAGCACAAATCATGTCAGTTGTACTAGAAGACATTTTAAACCACGAAATAAAGAAGAATGAAGACAACAATAACTAATTTTCCAATGAAAGCTATTTCATTATCCAAAGGATGACCAAGTTTTTCATTTATTGCTACGTGGATGAACATTGATGGGTTCCATCAAAACTCAGGGACAATAAATGACAAGAGTGTATTGAGTAGGCTGATTCTGGAACTCTGTCCATCTTACATACAACCATTTGCATGAAACTTCAGGGGACAGTTGAAGTAAAGGATTTGAGTGTGTCTTCCTATCAAAGCCCTCTACTGAAACTACATGCAGATATTGTGTGTTTTGAGTGTACCAACTTCAATAATACATTGGCTCTCATTAAAAAGTTAGAACCACCAATTCCAGACGCTGATCTGCAGTTTATTACATATCATTGCTTCAAGAGGTATGGGTCAGGATATAGTACAGAGAGTCTGAGTTTTGGGGTAAAATTGTGACAAAGTCATGTAGGATCATCCCTCAGTTCAAACTCATTAAACTTGTCTGAACCAGGAGGAGATGATATTAAAACTCATTTTCACATCATCAACATTCAGATTTAGGGAAAGGTGATGAGCATTTTGAACAGACAGACATCTGGTGATCAAGGTTAGGAACCCAATACATCCTGCACAAACTAACTAGTAAAGAAATTGAGTTTTCTCATTTCTCCCCTGACGCTCTCCTCTGGACTTCTCCATCACACCCTGGGGACATCTATTTTTATCCTGCAGGATCACATCCGCTGCCCCTGGGACCCCCCTGATTGGGTGGCAGAGCACAATGCTCCTCCCAGAAACTCCATTTAAGGAGGGCACCCAGTCAGGCCATCTCTTTTTCTCCCACGTGGCTATTCTCCTTTGAACTCCTCCCATCCCTTTTCAGCTTCCTTTGGTGTGTTGTTTTCTTCCAGGGAAGGGACTTTTTTTCTTTTTCGTTTTTGTGTCCCCAGCCCTTAGCACAGTACCTGGCACATAGTAGGTGATTAATAAATGTATATTGATTAGGACTGCCTTATTATAACATATTAGGCCTGATGGGGAAGGAGGGGAAGGTACTATTTTAAAAATCTAACCAAAAAACTGAACCCCCATTGAGTGTAAGTATAGAGAAAGTGTTCCATTATACTGCTCTCAATTTCTAACCAAAGGAAAGTGAAATGGGAAAATCTGTGCCCTTTAACGACTCTGATGGAAGCAGCCCTGGACCTTGTAACCATGATCTCCAGGCCTTTCCCCCCTGCCTCCCCCCAACCCCCTCCACCCCTATCACTTCTAGCTTGACAGTTGGTGGCGCCTGGATAGAGCACTAGGCCTAGAGTCAGAGAGACTTGAGTCTAGATCTGGACACAGACATTTGCTAGCTGTGTGATCCCATGTCTCCCCATTAGATTGTGAGCTCCTTCAAGGCAAGGGCTTTTTGCCATTTTTCTTTTTATCTCCAGCACTTAGCACAGTGCCTGTCATGTAGTGGGTGCTTCATAAATGTTAATTGAATTTTTGGTTAACCCTGGACAACCTGTTTGCCTTAGTTTTCTCAACTGTAAAATAGGGATAATAACAGCACCTCCCTCCCAGGGCTGTTGTGAGGATCGAATGAGATGATATTTATAAAGTTCTAAGCACAGTGCCTGGCACATAGTAGGTATTATACAAATGCTTATTCCCTTCTCTGTCCTTCCCCAGGGCTGCAGACCCTTAGACACCTGGCTGGACAATTGCCTCTTGCAGGTATTACAAACTCCCTCCTTAGCAGCCTTGGCAACTGAAGACTGGGAAACAAATGTTCTCATCACTGAAGTCCTAGGGACTGTCAAGTCAGCCAACTTAAAAAATGCTGTGGTTTTATTAATAGAAATGGCACTAAAGAAACTGCATCATCATTTGACTTGCTGCTACACCGTAAGGACCACTGGGCCTTTCTACCTGGTCTATAGTTGAACTGTCCCCTATGTGTTATTTCGCTCTATTAGAATGTGAACTCCTTGAGAGCGCTTACTTATCTCTCGCTATCACTAGTACTTAGCACATGGCTTGGCATGCTTAATGTTTTTTTTAGTCTTTCTTTTAATATCATTTGAGTTCAGATTTATTGGAAAAGTTGGCATATGTGACTTATATACCAAAATAAAAAAAATAGAGGTGATGACAGTTGCTGTAAGGTACCATTCTATTTATATATTCTTTTTATAACAAAAGGTGGTATTTCTGGATATTGTGTGGTAGAGGGCAAAGGGTGCTAGATTTGGAATCAGAAGACCTGGTTTCATATTCCAGCTCTGGCTGACCTGGGTGACCTTGGGTAAGTCATTCACCTCTCTGGGCCTTAATCTCTCATCTGTAAAATGGTCCCTAAGGTCCCTTCCATCTCTGAATTTATGATCCTATAATCATAGATTTCAACTTCAGTATTTTAGAACTCTTAGAATTTTTCATGCTTATAGAGATTCTGGTGCTTTAAAATTTTCATACTGAATATCTTTCTGTAGGGCAGGGGGCTCTGGAGATATATGTAAGAAGTGATTTTTGGCTGAGATGTTCCCAAGGTAGTAACCAGAATTAAACTGAAATAATTCTGAGGATGTAGATTTAATTTAGTGCAATATCACTATAACTGGTACCCATGGACTAACTATCTGTTGGAATACATTAAAAAAATCAGAGAGTGTAGTCTGAAAACATGACAACTGTCATGTCCATGGTGGTAGATAAATCCATAAGCCAAAATTGGGGCATATTTTTATCCTGTTGGCAATATAACATACCATTGTGGGCCCAAATCAGTCTATCCCCTTATAGCTACAGCATGAAATCAACAGACATAGTATGCCAAGAGGCTGAAATTAAATGGAGATTTCACTTGATTTGGTTAGGAAACCTGCTAAACAAGTTTATCTCTGAATAGCAGATATCTTAGGACTAAAATGTTTCTAAAACTCAAGGTTGGGAACTGTGGGAGAGTTACAAAGGGGCCAAGATTGGAATTGGAAGATTTTAGGTGGCTCTTTGGGTGTTGGATAACCTCAATAGAAGCATGGTTATTTTCTCTCCCTTTTGGTGAAGGAAGCTAAAAATGTAAACAATTCAGAGAATCTCAGATGTGGAAGAAATGTGATTGAACTTTGCTAAGGGCCAAGGGACAGCTTTCTTTACTTTGGGATGAAGTCTGCCGGCCAGATTTCCATTAGAGTTTTGTTGTTGTAAAGACAAATCCTTTATTTAGAAAATGCCTACTTTATCATCTCCTCAGATAATGGAACAAATCAAATTTAAATGTCAGATACAATTATTGACTATTTTCAGTTATACTTATGCATGTGACAGAACCCAGGAAGGGTCTTTTCTCTGGAGCAAGCATTCCCAGGGAACTGTCTCTAGATAGATGACAACTTTTGCTTGATGTAAAATGGAGAGAGCACTGGGCTGGGAGTCAGGAGACCTTAGCCCTAGCCCTGCAACTAATTTATTAGGCAAGTTACTTAACCCTCCTATGTTGCTATTTGTTGCTTCATCTGTCAATCCCAGGGTGCTGGACTAGATGACCTCTAAGATCTCTTCTGGCCCTGACAGTCTATAATTCCATGAATTATAAATATAATTAATTACAGAAATCATGATTTAATATAGAGCCTATGTTTGTAGGAGGATACAATTCCTATTTTCATCTTATTCCAAATTAAGTGAATTTGCCAGAGAGCTCTATCCTTTCTAGAATCATTTTCTGGAGATAGATTCAGAGGAAGTAATTTTTAGATCTCAAGATTATTAATGAAGAAAGAATATGGGTCAGATTGCTGATTACTGCTATAATTTGCAATTATATAGTGCTTTTCAGATCACTCATAAAACACTCAGTTCATCAGTGTTTGGGATAGATAGTTGGATGGATTTGATTTGATTGAAGTTGTACAGACTTTGATTAAAATAAGAATCTGGCATATTAATTGGAAACATCATAGGATGGGAAGCAAGTGTAAATAACTTATCAAAGAAATCTTTCTTACTTGAATTCCTCAGTCTTTATGCATGTGTATGTGTGTATATACTTATATAATATATATTTAAATTTTGTTCATTGCATTGTGAAAGTGAACAGATACAGACTTAGATCTTTGAAACAGTAGAGACAGTGAGCTTCTATTGCAGAGGTCTGAGCAAGGCCAAAGTTTAGACCATAGATAATAGTCTTAGAACTAGAAGGGTCTATAAAAATAATCCAGTCCAAATCCTCCATTCTGAATGTAGCACTTGGGGGTAGGCACTCAAAATAGCTACCCCAGGCTCAGGGAACTTTGTGTGTCCATATCCATTCAAAACAATAGTTTATGAGTTCCCATTGACATGTTTATAGAACATGTGTAGTGGATAGTGTTGGACCTGGAATGGAAATTTGAGTTCAAAACTAGCTTCAGATACATTTGAGCTGTGTGATCCTGGGCAAATTACTTAATTTCTTTTTGCTTCAGTTTCCTCGGCTGTAAAATAGGGATAATAACAGCAACTACCATTTAGGATTGTTATGAGGATCAAATGAGATAATATTTGTAAAAAAGCACTTAGTACAGTGGCTGACATATAGTAAGCTCTGTATAAAGTCTTATCCCCTCCCCTTTCCAATATTTAGTTAACCAGTGGACACAGTTAGTTTTAAAGCAAAGATATTCAATGAAATAATATAGTAAGAAGATTTGTAGTAGAACATTCCTTCCATAGACTTATGGCCCACTCTCCTACAAATCTATGTATATATACCATCAGTGGGGGGAGTGAGCATGTAGAGGGATCACATGTGATAGGTCTACAAAAGGGGAATAAATGTGAAGGGACAACTCAGACCTTCAGTGTTGTAGGACCTTGGATGTCTTTTGGTGGTGCCATTGAGCAACTCTTTTGTGCCTGCTCCTTGATGATTGTGCCAGCTCTACTAAATGTTTTGTTTCCTAAGCTCGCTGGGCCTGCTTTTGTCTGGGCACAGCATCTCTGCTCGGGTATAGTGCTCTGCCTAATCTCATGCACTGCTTTGCTGGCCTTGACATCTCTCCTGGGCATGCTGTCTCAGTTGGTCTCACCATATAGTCACCTCGCATTGCCTCTTCTGGGATTGTTCTCTGCTATTGTCTTCTGGGGTCATCTCTTTGAGGCCAACTAAGCCAGTTTAGGTTGACTTTGCTAGGGTATAGTGCCTAGAATTTTACTTTGATAATGGAATGCTGACTGCTCTTTAGCCATAGTCATCACATCCATCTAACAAAAGTCAGGCAGAGTGCCTCCAGGCTAAGAATAGATGTTTCCTTTTTGACTGCTATGTCTCAGTGGTCATCAGAGACTTTTCTTATAGATTACTATCTATTTTAAGAATAGGGATAGGGACTTAATTTGTGATTTTTTGGATAGCAACTCTTAGATTATGAAAATTCCTTTTATTTGTACAAGTTGTGACCTTCTCTGCAATTTATAGTCTTAGAGAATTGTCTAGAGTACTGAAAGGTGAAGCAACTTGCCCGAGCTTGAACCCAGGTCTTCCTGGCTCTGAGGCTATCTCTTTATCTCCTATTCCATGCTGCTTCTCACTATCTAATTTAGGGTTGCAGTAGTCTTAGTTACTTCTAAGAATCCATCTGGCTTAGCTGCATGTGAGGCTGTGTCAGTGTTCTCCAGCCATTTAGTCTGCATTTCTATTTTTCTTAAGCATAATTTTGTCTACAGCAAAGCCTGATGCTTTGGTGCTGTATTTTTGGCTAGCTGAAAAACCTCAGTCTCCCTAATTATGAAAGAGTTTCAGAGATGGGGCATGTGTGGGACAGCGACCCCATCCCAAATTAAACTCAGAGACTTCTCAAGGTAGAAAGCAAAGGTTACCTTTATTACAATCTCACGAGATGGCTGTCTGCTCCTCGATGGAGAGAGAGCCATGGGAGTAACAGGGGCCGCCTTATGAAAGCAAATCTCACCCACCACACAGACAAGCCTCCACCCACCACGCAAACAAGTTTCCACCCACCACTATCCCTTACCCCCTTAACTGGGGGTGGGCTTACATTCTAAACTCAAAAGTTTCTTCCTATCCTCTTAACTGGGAGGTGAGGCTTACATTCCAGGCCTGAAATTCAAAGACAAGAAAAGAGGCTGGAAGCTCAGGTTGGGGGTGGGGCAGGGCTTATTCTTTCTGTTAAGTGCTTAAAAACAGGGTCTAAGTGGGGGAGGATTTTGAAAGTAATAATCAAGAATTATTTGACCCTTTGAGGAGCCTTCACTTCTGAGAGTTCATTTCTCACACTACCTTCTGAACTCATTACCTTAATTACACTGAGAAGTCTTCACTGGGACATCCCATTCAATCCCTCCTCTTGTTCTATACTATCTGAAGACTTCTCACATCCCACTAAATCTTAGTAACCATCAGGGTGGTCTCAAACTGTCACTTAACCCTGACTCTTCAGAACCATCAGCCTGATTTCTTTCCCTTCTATCTTAACCAAAACGGAACAAGGAGTCCTGCATAAAGGGGAGACACAGCGGGAGTAGGATAATTCCCTTCAAATGTTACAATCTGAGTGTTTTAGAAACAGTAATAACTTTTGTAATACTAACAATAAACAACAGCAATTGCATTTCCACATAATCGCATATAGAAATTATCATTCTTATGATAGCACCTTCACATTAAATCTGAATTCAAATTCTTCTCAGCTCTCTTTCCTCTCTCTCCAGCTATCACCCCTTTAAGTAAATATAGGCATTGACAAATCAAAGGGGCAGCCCCTTCATAATACAGATACAGAGACCCAAAAGAAAACAATAATAATGCAATGTCCCTTTAAGATTCGAAAAGCCTTTTCTTATACAGCTATCTGGGAGGGAACATCATCAGTGAAGCCCTCTGGTCCTTGGTACTTGTTCCAGCCATCTCCAGCACAGCATCTCAGCATCTTCTTCTTCTTATCTTCTCGTAGGAACCAGCTTTCTGTCCATTCTCCTACAAAAGTGATCTTCAAGAAATTCATGTCAGAACCCAGTGTCCACAGGCTTCAGTACATAGATAAATATATTAAATAGGATCTTAAATTTTTCAGTCGTGCCATGTTTCTCTGATGACATTTACAAAATAAACCACAAGCCATTCTCCTTTTAACATTATTAATTGTAACAAAACTTTAAACAAGTATGTTATTATCCAAATAGCAAAACAACATTCTCACAACCCCCTGACCTAATTGTAAAGAACCCTATCTCATATGGGAACACACACAGGAACACTAGTCTCAGTTCTATAGTAACCTAAGGTGTTACATAATCTCACATTGCCTAAAGAACACCTCTAAAATGAGCCCTAAATAGTTTGCATGCATTTCCACTCTTGTTCATAAAACCTTACTAAATTGGTGCAAAAGTTCTTAAATAACACAAATTCCAGAGTATTATTAAGGAAGCTGAATTCCTAGTTATCACAGAATCCCTCACAAGTCTTTAGTTAAAGGCACATAGAGATGGTTCAGTTTTCCCAGTCACACAGGACTAGGTTCAAACAATACAACAAAGTTTTCTCATAATTCACAAAATCGCATAATTACATTAAGTCAGGTACAGATTAAACTAATCAGAGAGCTCACGATAGACTAGTTTTGAGAAGAGAGCTTTACATGTAATCAAGATAACAAAGAAAACCTTAGTCATGAACCGTATAAATCACTACAATCAGTATTACCAATGTTAACTAACATTAAGTTCCTTGCTCATTTAATTTATAGGCAGTTCAAAAAGGGAGCTCTACCTCTCTGGCTTAGTGTAAAAATCCAAATCTGTGATCTCTTACCTAAACATACTTAAAGCTTGGATTTCCATGACAGATACGTTTTGGAAGCCAATCATATACATCTGTATATAATTCTTAGAGGAATCAGTCTAATCCTGTTGCTTTTCTCAAAATTTGCTATCCTATTTAATTAGACATCTATTACATTACACCTTTGTCTTATTATTTTGTCTAAATATTTTCTCTCTAGGAGGATGTTATCCCTATATTATTATTATTTGTCCATGAATGATAACTCAGAGGTGTTTCAGAGGGACAAGGTCAAATATCATATCAGAAGGAAAGAACTTCCATAGCTCTATTTGATTCCAGGCATGAGTCATATCTGATAGCCAATCTTGCAGTCACTGGATGTGAAAAGCAGGGTTTAGGATTAATCAGGTGGGAATTTTCCTTTTCAGAAAGGAAATAGCACAATTGGGAAATAGAGTCAAGAAGATCCTACCTAGGCTGTGTCCAAGGTCGTCCTCAAAACTCTTCCCAGGCACAGACATCCACCTTTATCAGTTCTCAGCCATGCCATTCTACTATTGGCTTCATGACAACTCAGACAATTATCCTGGTAATCAAAGCTCAAAACAATAGCAAATTTCTGTCCCACAAAATCACATATCCTAGATAATAAGAATTTAATCTCACGTTGGTAACAGTAAGAGACTGATCATAGAGAAATACTACTGCTCTCATAATTCCTTTAAGTAATGGATTACAGAAATTTAGATGCTTTAGTATTAATCACTAGCTTTAGATCTCTGACACTGCTCCCATTGAAACTGTTTCTCTAAAAGCACCCAGTTAAGTCCAGTCCAAGAATACAACAAACCCAGGAACAAAACTCTAAGTTCATAGTAGGTTTGGACATAATTTTCTTGCAAATAGAAATTTAGTAGGCTCTCTAAAAAGAGTATCAAAGATTTCAAAACATTTTTTTTGTAATAGTATCTCCCTTTCTCAAAAACAGCTTACAATTTTCTAATTACAATAAAATTGCTGGTTACCTAAATTCTCTAGTCAAAAGGTGTCTGTATGAGAATTATGAGATTTGACAAAATTGGGTTTTTTTTGTTTTTGTTTTTTGCATAATTATCAAGTTTCTTTTCACATACACAAAATACTTTTACCAGTGCTTGGCTTAAACAATAACTCCAAATAGCTTAGTTAACAATTTTAAGCTTCATAAGTGAAAGCCAGATAATTCCAGCTAAAACTTCCCTTTAAACAGAGACAAAACTTGGAGGTTCTTATTTCTTAAATTACAATACTTAAAAGGAAATGTTACAAAACAGGACCATATAGAATGTCCCAACAGCCCCGATTCGTTCCCTTTTTTTTTCTTCTCTGAAGGCACAATTTAAAAAAAATTTTTTTTTTTTACTTTAGGCAATTGGGGTTAAGTGACTCGCCCAGGGTGCGCCACCTAGCTGCCCCCCTGAAGGCACAATTCTTAATTTAACTTTCTGGGTTATAAAATAGATTGCCCTTCCAACAATGTAACTAATACAATTACTTACTAGATTACATCACATTCAAAAATATGTAAGCAGTATATTAAAAACTTAGAACAGACCCAATAAAGATCTTTCTTTCTTTCTGAATTCTTTCACCAGGTCCAGTCTCCTGGGGCCACTCCCACCCCACTAGACTGGCTTTTCTTTATTATCTACGCTAGCCCATCATTGTCTCTTTACTGGTCCAGATATCCTTGGGCCACATCTTGATTCAACCACAATGACACTCCCAATCAGGAATTTGGTGGCTGGTAGCCTGGATTTCCCCCAGGCCTACTAGTCCCTGCCTTGAGTCTGGCCCATGAGGCCCATCCCTCAACAAACCCAATAGTTGGCCTAAAGAAGGCCTGGGTTGAAAAACAAATATGTATACATACATACATATCATATATATATATATATATATATATATATATATATATATATATATATATATATATATATATATATATATATATATATATATATATAGTATATATACACACATATATATACTATATATATATATACACACACATATATATACTATATATATATATATATATATATATACTCTATATATTTTTAATTTTTCCAATTTCTAATTGAGGTCCTAATATGAGAGAATACCTCATTAATTCCAAATACATATCAACAAGGTTTTTTTTTACAATAAAATATGTTTGTATCACAGGGCATACATTATAAAATTATTCCCAAAATTGTAATAAACTTTGAAATAACCCATTATCAATTTAGATGTATGCACTCCCAATCACTTTGAAGAGAGAATAATTCATCTCATCATTAATATGTTGAAACTATAACTTTAAACCACCATATGTATATTTTTTATAATAGTCAAGATTTTAAATGAAAATCTCCTATCAGTCTTATAATCAAATATACCTCACTTGGTATTTAACAGTTTTAAATTATCTCATCTTTATCACTAAAAGACCCATTCAAGAGTTACCTAAACACCATTTCTACCTCACAGTGGTTCCTCAAATTTTACAATCTAAGAGTTTTAGAAATACAGTACAATTTAGAAACATAGTAATAACTTAAACAATAAACTTCAGATAACATCAGTTGCATTTCCAGATTATCACAAGTAGAAAATTATCAATCTTATTATTCTTAGTACTTTCAACAATTACATTAACTAATAATACCATATCTCATAACAACCATTTTTAACAGTAAACTTAAATCCAATCAGATCCGAATTTATAATCATTGATAAACAATTAAAAACATTTTTGTTTTAAATCCATTACTCTTGGCCCTTTAAAAGGAAATATCCTCCACAAATTTATATATTCCCTTGAAAAGAAACGTGGTAACAATTCCTGCTCTAAATCCTCCTTTTCTTTCCTACTTCCTTAAGGGAACTAAGAAAAAAGTCCCCTCTGCTTCTTAGAGGCTAATCAGATGGAACCTCCCTCCTGAAAATTTCAGACTTCAGCACTTTGAACTGGATGTAACCCTCTATAGATAATTGAATAGGGCCCTCCCTCTCTCTTCCTGGACTGCTTTTACAACCTCACCGTGCATTCTGAACAATTCACTGGTCTTACCCCCCCCCAATTATTTATTTATTTTTTTTATTCCAAAAGTTTCCAAACCTTTTACTCTCAAACTCTCTATTCACTCTCATTCACACCACCGATACAGACAGGAACACAAAACAGACGTACAACAAATTGCTGCAGAGTCCTCACATCATATTTAATCCAAAAAAAAAATTTTTTTTAAATCTTTCCCTTAACGGGGGGTTGGCTTACATTCTAAACTCAAAAGTTTCTTCCTATCTCCTCTTAACTGGGAGGTGAGGCTTACATTCCAGGCCTGAAATTCAAAGACAAGGAAAGAGGCTGGAAGCTCAGGTTGGGGGTGGGGCAGGGCTTATTCTTTCTGTTAAGTGCTTAAAAACAGGGTCTAAGTGGGGGAGGATTTTGAAAGTAATAATCAAGAATTATTTGACCCTCTGAGGAGCTTTCACTTCTGAGAGTTCATTTCTCACACTACCTTCTGAACTCATTACCTTAATTACACTGAGAAGTCTTCACTGGGACATCCCATTCAGGGCATAACTTGCCCAAAATCATCTTGTGAGGTGTCATGGCATAGTGGGGCTTAGAGCTCGGGTTTCTTAAGTCTCCGAACAGGGAATTGAGTACTTCAACATGCAGTGTCTTTGGGGTATTGTGAGTAGACTGGCCTGGTGGAGGTTATAAAGTTGGCATCACAGTGCCTTTCACTAATTAGCTAGATACTCAATACATATTGAATTGAATGGGCTGGATAAACTGTGGAGAGCCTTGAATGCCAAATTAAGGAGTTTAGGTTTTTCTTAATAATCGATGAAGAAATATTTTTGTACAAAGAAATGTTTTTGTACAAAGAAGTGACACGGTCAGAGGTATGTGTTAGGAATATTAACATATTAATAATATATTAACATAGCATATATAGCATGATATGGAGGGGAGAAGACTAGAGGCAGAAACCAATTAGGAGGTGCCAAGGCACAAAAGGATGAAATCCTGGACTAGTGTGGTGACTGGGAATGGAAAGGAAGGTGCAAATATGAGGAATTTTTGAACTCTTTTGAGCAACTGCTCCTCTTCACAGTGTCTTTACCTCTCAATAATCTCTTATTATGCCCAGCTGGCCTCTTATAGGGAATTTTTTTCTCCTAATGAAGCACATCTGGGTACTTAACTCGAGTGCCATTTTCTCTACTTTTGTCTCAGGCAACCAACAATGGAGTGTACAACTTCAAGCAGATTCACCAGGGAATTATGTTACTTTGGATTAAATATCTTACTGGAAGAGATAGCACAGAATAGTGAAAATGTAGTGTAGAAACTCAACAACTGGTACCTGGGACTGTGATTTAAACTTAGGCGGTAAATGGTTACGTGCTGATTTAAAAGGCGCTGAAATTTGGTGCAATTCAAGTCTTTTTTGAGTTCCTACTGTATGCTTAGTTTTATAGTTAGGGGATATAGAGAACTGCTCTCTAACCTCAAGGGGGATGGTCGAAACATGACCGTGAAACAGAGAGCTACAAATCTTTGCACGAATGAATGGTACAGAAACAATTTCTTGACTAGGGGGAAATCTTCCACTCTCTGCCAGGGCTACTCAGAATTTCAAAAGACACATGTAACCCTGCAAATGGAAGAGAATTATACCTCTAGCCCTCTCTTTGTTCTCTTTTATGTGAAATAAAAGTGTGTGATCTATGCTAGGAGCCCAGACTTTAGAAATCCATGGAAAATATTTTCTTTCAAAACAGTTCCTATTTTTATACTTCTTGAGAAAGAAGAACAACCATTTCTTCTATGTTTCCATCATATCTAAAACCGGCTAAGTTCGGGCAGCCAACTGTAGCAGTCCTTGGGAAGGACCATGGATATGCAAATACAGTCATTTGGATTGGAATGTCACACCCCAGAAAGCCTCTCAATAAAAATCAAAGCCAATTCACATTAAAACATGAATTTCTGAAACTTAAAATCATCCTCCAATAAAGACAGACTGAATAGAAAATAAGACTATTTTAAAAACTGAATCTTGAAAATAAAGCATTGGGTGATTGTTGTTGCTTCAGTTCTGAAGGTCTATGGAGACCTAACTGACCTTTGGCATTCAGGTTCTAATCATAAAGTGAATGAAAGAATCACTATGAAGAATCAAAAGTCTGAATTAAAAAGGACCTGAGAAATTCCAGTCCTTCACTCCACGGATGAAGAAACTGAAGCCCAGGGAAGGGAAGTGATTTTTGGCTAAGTTTATACACGTAAGAAAGTGCCCCCAAAGCCATCTGAATGAATGAATGAACGAAAAAGCATTTCTTTGTTTACTTATGTGCCAGGCACTGTGTAAGCTCTGGGGATATAAAAACAAGCAAACAAGACAGTTCCTACCAAGGAGCTTACTAATTTTAATAGAGGAAGGCAGCTTCAAAAGGGAGCTAGAGGTGAAAAGTGGGGAGGGGCCTTTTGGAGGTCCCTGCTTTGGGCAGGCTGCATCTACAAACAAAAAATCCAGGTATATGGCCATCTAAATGGGAGAATAAATAGATTTGAAAAAAAAGGGGGCTGGAAGGGAAAGGGTAGATGTGATATTCATCTTCAAATATTTGAAGGGTTGTCATGGAGAAAAGATATTAGGTTAGTTCTGCTTAGAGGGCAGAACTAGGAGCAAGGAGTGGGAATTGCAAAGAGGTACATATCAGCTCTATGTAAGACAAAAAACCCCCCAAACAAACAAAAAACACCACAAAACTTTTAAATTGAGAGTTGGTCAAGTAGTTGGCTTCCTTAGGAAATAATGGCTTTCTTGTCCCTAAAGGTCTTCAGTAAAGGGCATTACCACTTAGGGAGGGGTTGAACTGGATACTTTCTGAGGTGCTTTTTTAACTCTGAGAATCTGTAAAAACAACAGAGAGGTAGAAAAAAAATAACTACAACTTGTAAACTCTCTCTTTATGTAAGGTGGACATGCTAGCTCTGTGACAGCACTCTGATGCCCTCCCAGAGGTTCATTTATCTAATGTCTTTTTTCTCAGGATGTGTAGCACTTGTCAGTGCTGGTAGGTTGGGGTTGAGGGTCCGGTGGACACAGATAACAGACAGAGGAGGTGAGAGCAGATATAGGAAATGGACGTAGAGTTTTAGAAGGAGGAAGGACAGAGACCTAGGACTTTGGCAGTTGGGGTGACAGCTTAGCAATACAGGTTTCCTCTTGCTGTTGGTTGTCATTATATTGGTAACAGCAGCCCTCTTGGTATCTTTAGGCAGTACCACCTTCTAGGAAGCAAAGGGCTTCAAAGGCCGATGGCTGCACAATGGAGGTGATGATTTGTTAAAGATATGATTTTGATTTATGCTTTGGAGAAGGTATACAGAATCACAACCATTATATCTCTTGACTAAGAAGTTGGTTGAAAGAGACTTATCACCTAGATATTGTTTCAGCTCTTAAAAACTCCCAGGGGGGTAGAGCCAAGATGGCGGCATGAAAGCAGTGACTTACTTGAGCTCTCCCCCAAACCCCTCCAAATACCCATAAAAAAAAAGGCTCTAAACAAATTCTAAAACAGCAGAACCCACAAAAAGACAGACTAAAACAAATTTCCAGCCCAAGGCAGCCTGGATGGTTGATCGGGAAGGCTTATCGCGCCGGGCTGAGAGCAGAGCACAGCGCAGCGTGGGCCCACAGGCCGCAGTGAACCTGGAGCAGGCCTCAGAGGACTGAATCATGGGCAGCTGTGGCAGTTTCCAGACTCCTCAATCCACGAACGCCAAAGACAACTTAGAAGGTCAGTGGGAAAAGTCTGTTTTTTTCGGTGAGAGAAGAGCTAGGTCAGAGCCAGTTCCAGAGCACAGAATGCAGAGTGCAGGTGCATGGGAGGTGGCTGTGTCCTGAGCTTCCAGCCCACAGACTGAGGGGGAATCAAGTGGCTGATCAGAGGGGGATTGCAGGAATCTCTTTTCCAGTGCTGAGACACAAATCTCTTGCTTTGCCCGTGCTTGGATCTGGGTCACAGTTCTGGGTGGCGGTGCTGGGGTGAGGAGGAGTGCTGGCGTGGAGGAGCTTGTAGTGGAGGCACAGAGAAAACCCTCCTCACAGTTCCAAGAAAGAAAAGACTGCTTGTGGCCAGTCACTCAAAGACCAGAGCTCAGGCCAGGAAAAGAGTAAATACCTCCACCCTTATCATACTACCTTGGAAGAACTGAAAATTTACAGGTCCCTAGAAGTATCTCTGGAAACAGCTGTACAAACCCCCGAAGCTTGGGACAGTACATTCTCCACATTGGAAGCAGACTTTTACCTTAACAAAGAGTTTAAAACTCAAGTAATTGGCCGGGATCATGAGCAAACCTCGCAAAAAAGAGTCAGACTATATTATCTTACTTTCGTGACAAAGAAGATTAAAACATACAACCAGAAGAAGACAACAAAGTCAAAGCTCCTACATCCAAAGCCTCCAAGAAAAATATGAATCAGTCCCAGGCCTTGGAAGAGCTCAAAAGGGATTTTGAGAAGCAAGTAAGAGAAGTAGAGGAAAAACTGGGAAGAGAAATGAAAGTGATGCAAGAAAATCATGAAAAACAAGTCAACAGCTTGCTAAAGGAGACCCAAAAAAATACTGAAGAAAATAACACCTTAAAAAATAGCCTAACCCAAATGGCAAAAGAGGTCCAAAAAGCCAATGAGGAGAAGAATGCCCTAAAAAGCAAAATTGGCCAAATGGAAAAGGAAGTCCAAAAGCTTACTGAAGAAAATACTTCCTTAAAAATTAGAATAGAGCAATTGGAAGCTAGTGACTTTATGAGAAATCAAGACACAGTAGAACAAATCCAAAAGAATGAAAAATTAGAAAACAATGTGAAATATCTCATTGGAAAAACAACTGACCTGGAAAATAGATCCAGGAGAGAGAATTTAAAAATTATTGGACTATCTGAAAGCCATGATCAAAAAAAGAGCCTAGACATCATCTTTCAAGAAATTATCAAGGAAAACTGCCCTGATATTTTAGAACCAGAGGGCAAAATAGAAATTGAAAGAATCCACGATCCCCCTGAAAGAGATCCCCAAAGGAAAACTCCTAGGAATATTGTAGCCAAATTCCAGAGTTCCCAGGTCAAGGAGAAAATATTGCAAGCAGCCAGAAAGAAACAATTCAAGTATGGAAACACAATCAGGATAACACAAGATTTAGCAGCTTCTACATTAAGGGACCGCAGGGCATGGAATATAATATTCCGGAGGGCAAAGGAGATAGGATTACAACCAAGAATCACCTACCCAGCAAAACTGAGTATAATCCTTCAGGGGAAAAAATGGTCATTCAGTGAAATAGAGGACTTTCAAGCATTCCTGATGAAAAGACCGGAGCTGACTAGAAAATTTGACTTTCAAGTACAAGATTCAAGTGGAACATGAAGAGGTAAACAGGAAAGAGAAATCATAAGAGACTTATTAAGGCTGAACTGTTTACATTCCTGCATGGAAAGATGATATTTATAACTCATGAGACCTTTGTCAGTATTAGGGTAGTGGGAGGGGAAAAATTATATGTATGTATGTGAGTATAGATAGAAAGGTAGATAGAGGGCACAGGGTGAGTTGAAGATGAAGGGGTGATATCTGGAGAAAAAAATTAAGGGGTGAGAGAGGATTATACTAGGAGAAGGAGAAAGAGAGAGGTAGAATGGGGTACATTAGCTTGCACAAAACAGACAAGGTTCTTATAGTGGTTGGGAAACAGGGGAAGGTGAGAGGAAATGAGGGAATCTTATTCTCATAGGATTTGGCTTAAGGAGGGAATAACATACACACTCAATTGGGTATGGAAATCTGTCTTACCCTACAGGAAAATAGGGGAGGAAGGGGACAAGAGAGCAGGGGGATGATAGAGAAAACGGCAGATTGCGAAAGGGGGTAATCAGAAGGAAGTAGCTCTGAGGAGGAACAGGGTCAAAAGAAAGAATAGAATAAACGAGGGGAGGGGCAGGATAGGATTAAGGGAAATAGTGTTGGTTTTTCACAACATGTCTACTATGGAAGTGTTTTGCATAATTGCACATGTATGGCCTGTATTGACTTGCTTGCCTTTTCAATCTGGGTGGGTGGAGTGGGAGGAAGGGAGAAAATTTGGAACCCAAAGTTTTAAAAACACATGTTTAAAAAAAATGTTTCCTCATGCAACTGGGAAATAAGAAATACAGGAAATGAGGTATAGAAATCTATCCTGCCCTACAGGAAAATAGAAGGGAAGGGATAAGAGAAGGGAGGGAGAGATAGAAGGGAGGGCAGACTAGGGAAGGGTATTCAGAATGCATGCCATCTTGGTGGGGGAGGGCAAGATGGGGTGAAAATATGGAATTCAAAATCTTGTGGTAAAAATAAATAAATTTATATACCAAAAAGAAATAAATAAATAAAAATAAAAGGCAGAAAAAAAAAGATTGAGCATGCATAATCTATATCAAAATGCTCACCATCTCAGGGAGGGAGGTGGTAAGAGAGAGAGAAAATTTGGAATTCCAGAATTTTTTAAAATGAGTATTAAAAATTGTCTCTACATGTAACTGTGGAAAAATAAAATATTTGTAAAAAGACCACCCCCCAAAAAACCCCTCCAAAAACAACAACAAAAAAAAAACTCCTGTAGGAATAATCACTGGTATATATGGTGCTTGAATTCATTAATAAGACCTTTAGCAATAGGTTAGAATTCTGCTAAGAAATGTTGGCATTCAAGGAATAAACAAGGCAGAGGATTGATAAAAAAAAAACACCAAAAAACAATAAAACAAAACCCCAAAACAAAGACCAAAACCAAAAAACAGAACAAAACTATTCCATATCAAATAGCTGAAAGATTGGGCAACTTGCCAGTCTATAAAGAACCCCAGACAATGTTGAGAAACTCTTCAAAAACAGTATTTCACAGCTACCGATTGCCTGTTGGGAAGTTGGTAGGATTCCCTGATACACAAGAGAAAAATATGATGGAGAATGAGCCAAAGAGGCTTGAAGACGGGCCTGACCTTCAGCTGCAGATAGACTGTTACTCTTGGAGTAA
The DNA here is from genome assembly GCF_003287225.1 of Phascolarctos cinereus. Lineage (NCBI taxonomy): Eukaryota > Metazoa > Chordata > Mammalia > Diprotodontia > Phascolarctidae > Phascolarctos > Phascolarctos cinereus. The sequence goes on from NW_027555625.1 coordinate 322,391,189, forward strand.
GTAACTTGAAAACAGTCGATTCAGATGAGGGAAAAAACTGTTGCTATAGCGTGAGAGGAAGAATTAGACTCTAACCACAACTTGGTCACTAGCTCTGTGCCTTTACTTTTTGGGCTTCTCTTTCATAAGGATATTGGACTAGATGGTCCCTAAGGCCCTGAGTCACAGAATGTTACCTTTTCAGGGGACCTTAAAGATCCAACCCCTCTTTTAACAGACGAGGAAAAAAGCTCAGAGAAATGAAGAACCAGGACTTAAAACACCACCTCCTGTTTTTTACATCTAAATGTAGCCCTGGGGGCTGGGGGTGGGGGGTGAGAACAGACAGAAATAGATACTGCTACTCTTCTTCCCCTTTCCCCCCCAACTGCTAGAGAACTGGGACCTTGGCCCTCTTTTGTTATGAGTTCAAGGTCATTCCAAGGTGGGCCCAGACCAGCCCTACCATACTCTCTGCCTGGCTGAAGAGGGCACACACCAACTTGCATTTTCCCTCTGATTTCAGTTTGCAGTGTTGACTTGCTTCAGCTCCTGCTCACTCCCCCGGATCTGAAATGAAAGCAGTGTAATTGGATGCACTACGACAGCATTCAAGGACAAAAAACATTTTTCTAAAAGCATTTCCCCCCCTGGTGCTGGAAGATTACATCTGATGTGATAATCCAGCCAGGCTCCCAGTGGGTACCACAGCTAAGTAATTTACCCTTCCTGAAAAACTGCCTGTGACTCTGCTGTGGTCACTGGAACCATTGAGGTGAAATTATTTCTTTCAGAAAAGAAAACAATAGGATTTCTGTCTCCTAATATCCAATAAGCAAAGCCCCTTGGAAAAAAGAAAGACCAAGGCGGGAGAGGTGGCCAGTGCTCATGCTTGGATATAATTAGAGAAGGAAATAGCGAGTCATAGGCTTTCAGAGTTAGCAGACACCGGCCTTATTCATGAATCTCTTCTACCCTACCTAACAAATGGTCCCCTGGCTGTGCTTGGACACCTTCAGATAGCAAGTCCAGTGAAGAAGATTCAGTACTAAGCTGGCAGAAAGATATTACTATCATTTGCCAAGTACTTAGTGACCTACTATGTGCCCAGGCCCAGGCTGGACATTTGAGAAATACTCAACAAATAATAAATAATGATAAGAAATAGTAATATAAGTTGGAGATCGGAGCTACACATTTCCAGAACAATTGGAAATTATCAGTCTAGAACAGGGGTGGAGAACCTGAATTCTCAAGGCCACATGTGGCCCTCTAGGTCCTCAAGTGCTGCCCTTTGACTGAATCCAAACTTTATAGAACAAATCCCCTTAATAAAAGGATTTGTTCTATAAAACTTGGACTCAGTTAAAAGGCCACACCCAAGGACCTAGAAGGCCACAGGTTCCCCGCAGCAGATAGTCCAACCACTTTCATTTTAAAGATGAGAAAACTGAGTCCAAGAGAGGGAAAATTGTTTTCTTCATAAAAAAAATTAATTTTTTAATGAACAAAAATGGATTGGATTAATATAATAATAATTATAATAGTTCACATTTATATAGCAGCCTTAAATTTTGCAGAGTGCTTTCCATATGAGATATTTGTAAAGCATTTAGCACAGTTCCTGGCTTACGGTAAATGCTTAAATGTTTCCCTTAGCCCCCTCCTCCATCTCATTTGATCCGTACAATAATGCTGTGAGGTAGTTGCTCTGATTATCCCCATTTTACAGAGGAGGAAGGCTGAGAGGTGTTAAATGACCTGGCTGGAATCACACAGTGAGGAGGTGTCTGAGCGAGAGCTCAGGTCCAGCACTCTGTCCCTGATGCCACAAGATCGAATGACATCGCTCTGCTCAACATCTGTCAATGACACTTCTTTGTTTCTGAGTTAGGGTCCAAAACCCCTTGCCCTAACATTCAAGGTTCTCCTCAGTTTGGCTCCAGTCTGCCCTTCTAGCCTTATTTCATTTGACTGCCCTCCACATGTTCTCCACTCTAGTCAGAATGAACTAATTGTTGTCCCATTTATATAGATTTCAGTTTCCCAGCCTTGTAACTTTGCTTAGGCCAGTCTAGAACTCTTCCTGGTGTGTACCTGTTACACTGATTCCTGATTATTGAATACTTACTTATCCTTCAAGACATCACCAGTGCTACTTCTTCCAGGAAGCCTTCCTTGATCTCCCCAGTCAGAAATGTTTAGGGGGCAGCATTGTACTTTGGAAAGAGCACTGGCTCTGGAGTTAGAGGACCAGCATTCAAATCCTACCTCTTCAGCTTACTACTCATGGATCTTGGGCAAATCACCTAAACTTTCCTGGGTTTTTCTCATTTATAAAATGAGGGCATTGGCCTAGATGGCTGCTAAGAAACCAGCTGGCTCCAGGTCTGTGCTCTTTCTCTCCTAGGACCTCACATCATGTTTTATTTGTACTTCTCTGGATCATTTGTGAGACAGTTTGTATTATAGTTACCTGTTTATATAATTTTGCTTTTATTAGACTTTAAGCTTTATGATGGCAAAGAGTGTATGTCTTATTTGTCTCTGTAGCTATGTCCTGATCCAAATGCTTTACTACAAATTTATGGTCTGAATAAATAAAATAATAAAAGAATTTGGATTCCAATAAAAGAAATTGGAATTATTCTCTTTTTTTCTTGCCAATGGTACTCTGTATGTAGCAGGCTTTTAATAAATGTGTAGTCCAAAGTTACTGAGCTCCTACAGAGCGTGATCTTTAGGGGTCCAGTTGTAGGGCACAGCCACAGTGGAGGCAGGCCAGGAAATGGCCAGGGTGAAAGAGCATGGTTGGGTTTGTGGCAGGCTAGATATAGTGAAGTCTCACTGTTGGGACAGCCCAGCCAGGTATGGAAGTTACAAGGCTTCTCCAGTCAAATGGTGTAGCAGTAGGAGCAGTGGAGGGAGGTTAGGGGGAAAGGGGGAAGGAGCAAGCATTTATTAGGAAGGAAGGTCATAAGCATTTATTAAGCACCTACTGTGTGACAGGTACTATGCTAAACACTTTACAAATATTATATCATTTGAACTTCACAACAACCCTGGTAAGTAGGTAAGTGTTATTATTATCCCCATATTGTAGTTGAGGTGACTGAGGTAAACAATGGTTTAAGTGATTTCCCTAGGGTCACACAGCCTTGGAAGTGTCTGAGGTTTCAACTCAGGTCTTCCTGACTCCAGGCCTAGTGCTCCATACACTGTGCCACTTTGAGGTTTAGGGTTTAGGGGTGCTGGAACCCTGAAATCACAACATATGGGTCCTGTCCGAAAGAATTTCACCCAAGCCTTTTTCAGCCAAAGACAAGGTTTATGAGAACATCCTTTGTATTGGCTAGACTCTTAAGGAATCTAAACATTTGTATCGCTAATGCAAGCGGGCCAGATCTTAAGAATCTGAGCACCTGAATGGAGGCCAGATGGACCTTATATACAGAAAGACTGTGGGAGGGATCTAGGAGTAGCCAAGTAGTTTGGGGTGACTGGAGGACGGGTCTAAGGAAGATCTGGACAGGAGTAGCTAGCAAATTGGGGTGAACAGAACACCAGGGAACCATGTGGCCAAGGGAGAATGGAGATTAAGGGTGGGAACAGAATTTGGAGATTGGTTGTAGCCACAATGAAAGGCCAGTTGAATGGATTACAGCCTTAGGCAAACATCAGAGATTTGGGAAAAGTCCAGGGATTTTTTGTTTTTGAGGTCCAGATCCCAAGACATGGTCTTTTCCTTTTAGGGGTTCAGATCCGATCTCCATCACCACCAGCTGTGTCAGATTATTAATTTATTATTATCATTAAGCACTTACCTTGTTCTAGGCACTGTGCTAAGCCTTTTACAGATATCTCATTTGATCCTCACAACAGCCCTAGGAGGTAGGTGTTACTATTACCCCCATTTTATGGTTGTGGAAACTGAGGCAGACAGAGAGTAGAAAATGTCTGGGTTGATTAGCTTCAGTGAACAACATCTTTGGCTATAGAGTAGCAAATGATCCATGGTAGACCATTTCACAGTAGAGATGATGAGGATGGGAGCTAGACCCCAAAAAGGAAAAACCCTGGACTTTCCCACATGGCCAAACCTCTGGCATTCCCCCAGGCTATAATCCCATCAACTGGCTTTTCTTTGTGGTTTTGCCCAATCTGTCACCCTTAACCTAGCCTAGACCTCCCTATGTCCCCAGGCCACTTCCCACCCTTAATCCTATCTAAACTCCATTCTCCCTAGGCCACCCCTGGAGTTCTATTACTTCATAGACTACTTGGCCACTCCTAGATCCCTCCCATTTTTTTCTGTATATAAAGTCCATCTTGTCTCCATTAAGAGGCTGGGATTCTTATAATCTAGCCACTGCTGAGATTTTTTACAATCTAGCCAATAGCTCACAGATGCTCAGATTCCTTAAGAGTCTCTTTTGGCTGAAAGAAGGCTCGGGGAATTCTTTTGGGCAGGACCTGCATGTTGTGATCTTGGGGTTCCAGCACCCCTAACCTCTAGACTTCATCAGAGAGATACTTTGCTGTGGTGGAAAGAGCACTGGATTTGAAGGCAGAGGTCCAGAGTGTGAGAATCTTGCCTCTTCCACTTAAGTACCTGTGTGATCTTGGGTGAATCATTTAAACTCTCCTGACTTCCATTTCTTCATTTGTGAAAATAGTAGGGGTGGACTAAGTGTCCTCTGAGCGCCTTTCTGGCTCCAAATCTATGATCCTATTATCTCGAAAATACTTTATTCTGTCTATGGTATAAAGTTTACTGGAATGGGCAAAGTTAGACTGTGTAGGGAGAGTGAGAAGAAGTAGAGACATCTGTGCATGAACAGGTGAAGTATCTAAACCTAACCCTGAAACCCTGCCTGGCAGAACTTTTTGAAACCTCAAAATCCTCTTCACTCCATTTAAGCCCCTCCTGTAACAAATTTACTTAGATGAATCATAACTAGGAATTTTTCTGTACAGAGTAAGGTAGGGGGAAAATTAGGGAGTGGGGAGCTTACTCACTGTGTGATTATGGGGCCACTTAAGAGTATTTATGTTGCTGAAGGACTAGCTAATTCTGGGGAGCCAGGGTGGTTGGTGGAATGGGCCTCAAGCCAGGGATGGAGATGTTGGGGGAGGAAGTGTTCCTAGGATATTGTCTTTATTGGGGGGGGGCCCGAGTAGGGAGAAGCTCACTTTGGGTGCCTCCACTGGTGGTGAGGAAACATACCCTATGTTGATACTGTCATACACCCCAAATTTTGGTCATCTGGGATAAAGCATTGATAACTGTACCCTAGTTATAGCTTTGCTTGTTAGTATATCTAGAAATCAGTTTATAAAGAGGTGAATTCAGTTGTTATTGGGACATGTAAGAGGATGAGAATTCCTAATTATCTTGAGTTTTTGATGACTTTGTGAATCTGTGAGCATTTTTATGAAATTCATGTTACCTCAAGACCACTTCATCAGGGGGAAATGGTTTCCCAGCTGCCAACATTCATTCATCCCTTTAGGCTGCTTTCTAGGATTCTGCTCTGCCCTCTTCCTAGCTTGCTGTGGAGACAGCCTCATGGGGGCAGTGATGTTGAGGGCAGGTGGTATGTGAACAAGGGACAGAAATTGAAGTTGGAAACTGAGTTTCCTGCAGTTTCTGTAGAGAGGATTTAGGGTGAAATGAAGAAGAGAGAAAATTAGGTGTCCATCTGATAAAAAGAGAGGCGAAGAAATCATTCTCTCTCCAGGTGGATATGAGATAATCAGCCAGAGATTGATGAGGGGAAGCTGCTGCTATAAAGCGCAGCTTCCTGTTGAAAACAACAGTTTGCAGCCCTGGAGGCACTGCCTTGTGAGAGATGTTTCTGCCTTGGAACAAAGTCAGCCTACCTGTCTGCTTGCCTGAGTCTTGGGGGAAAGCTTTATAGACTCTTCCTTCATGCCTTCCCCTGCCTTTCCTTCATCCTTTTCCTTTAAAATAAAAAAAAAAATAGGGTAAATGTACTGGTCAGTTTTGCCAATGGGAGAGTTCCTTCCTTGCACAGTGACACTACCTGAGGACCCTGGGAATGCATTCCCTTTGGCTCTTGCTCTGAGGGGGTGTGTGTCAATGAGTGAGACTGAGCACCTTTGAATGGCACATCTCTTGTAATTTGTAATATAAATTACAGCTCGGAGAGGGTAATGATAATAGCAATGATAATAACTAGCATTTGTGTAGCACTGTAAGGTTTGCAAAGAACTCAACAAACATTATTTTATCCTCACAACAACTCTGTTGGGAGGATAACCCTACTATTATTATCCCCATAACATGGAGATGAGGAATCTGAGGCACAGAGAGGTTAAGTGACTTGCCTAGGGTTACACCGCTAGTAAATACTGAAAGATCTGACTTACAGAGGCTTTGTAAAGAAACTCAGGTCTACTCTGACTCATCAGATAGTTTAACTAGAAATAGGGCAATACTTTTGGCAGATATAGGCCCTTGACAATATACTTTAAGGAATAGATAAGGATGATTTTTTAAATCAACATCTCAATTGTTTTCTTTCACTAGAGTTTTCCTCCAGTGCTTCTTTGTGGCATAAAAATGAACCTGGGTTTTGGAGGACTATGGCCACAGAGGCCAGGTTCTGGCAGGCCTTTGCTGGTTGGCAAAGCTTCAAGTATAGACCTTGCCGTCAGACTCTGTGTCTGAGGTCAGCGAGGCTCACCAACCAGTGGGCTGAAGTAGGGTGAATTGTGGGGCCACAGTGACTCTTACCTACTGATTTATAGCGAGGGTGTGATATGTATAGTTGGAGTATACCCACCTTGGTGGGATCATGGTTCTTTAAGGATTGAATTAAGTATAATTTGTTTTTTTTAAATGATGTTTCTCAAGTGGCTTCAGTGAAACCATTTAAGAGTATAGTGGAAAGAGCACTGGATTGGGATTCAGACAACCCGAGTTTCAAATCCTTATTACGTAACTTTAGGCAAATCACTTAACCTTTCTGGGCCTCAGTTTCCTCATCTGTAGATGAAGTGACTTCAGAGTTCCTTTCAGCTCTAATTGCACGATGCCATCATTCTCTATAGAAGAGAGGCTCTGCTTGTAATATTACGTATGAAATGCTGGGGTGTGGCTAGGCAGGGGGAAAGAATGAATTTTCCCTCTGGATTTAGCTTGTGTTTCCTCAGATTTATTTGCATGGCAGACACAAAGCGTTTTGGGTCTCTTGGAAAGACTATAGTAGGTCAGTCCCACACAGCTCTGTGGGATTTCTTTGGCAGAGCCCCTCTGAAATGGGCCAAGGGCCCTCATGGGACAATTAAACAGCTAACTATATGGATTTTCTGACCCTAAGTCAGAGTGGGTTCTCCAACAAAGAGGCTGCCCCTTGGGTGACTTAGAAGTCAAGGTTAAAAAAAAAAAACCAGACATGCTTCAGGGCACTATTTAACTGGGAGTAACTCTGGTTCTTGTTCCAAAGAATTTAGCACCAAGAGCAAGGTATATTCTTCTGGGGAAAAAATTCTCATTCTAGCCAAGGTTCAGAGGATTTGTTAGGCCCCTCCTAAGGGAGATAGCCATTGAGGGCTTGTTTTCCTCTAGTCTGATCATTGGATGTGTTGGGGGTTTTCTAAAGGAGCTATAGCAGAATAGCCTTTCTGCTATCAGCTAAAAGAGCAATTGCAGAGGAGCACACTCCTCCAATAGGGAGTAGTAGAGAGCAGCTCCTGGCAGAGTCTGTTGTTGCAGGGGCATCAGGCCTTGGAGTATTGGAGGTGTGGTTAGCTCCTCTGTGAATGTGACTTGGCCACATGAATGTGTACCCTAGGTGTGTGGCCCTCCAGGAGTCCACTTTGGTCACATGCATTTGCTACATGTTTGCCTTTCCATATTCATTACCTACATGTCTCCATTCTCCCCACAATGGATTGTGTATTTGTGGGAGTGTTTCCTTGATTTATAGAGGCAATGTTTCATTGTTATTTGTCTTATTGATTGTATATTGTGGCTGACTAGTGGGAGCCTATGGGCTATGGCTTTGGGTGAATATGGATCTACAGAGTACTTTGAATCTGGGGGTGGCCTTGTGTGGAAGAGCCAGTGTGTGAAATGGGGGTCCTAATGATAAACACATTTACTCTTGTGTCCTATGTAGATGGTAGGAAGGAAGAAAAGTATTTGTCCTGATCTTTCAGCAGTCAGATGGCACCTGAAATTTTTCTAAAAAGTCTCTTGCTTCCTGGCACCCTTAGCCCTGCCCTCCAAGCCTTGTTCACAAGAACAGGAACAATCTTCTTTTACCCCAGCTTATCCTCTCTAGGCACGGACTGACCAAATAATGACAGACAAATCCCCAAATCTCAATGGAAAATGTGAGGGAGCTGCCTCACTCTACTAACTTTCCATAATCGGTGAAGCATCAGCAATAGAATTTGTGCAATGCAGTGGAAGAGATCTATTAAGAGCGTCTTCCAAGGCTCCGCTGCGGAGGAGAACAGTTAATTGAAAGCACGGTACTCACTTTAATTGTGTCTTTCCATAAGCTTTACTCGAATCAATGTGTAAAATGGATTTCACCTTGAAGATAGCTTTCTTGATGTGCTCTGAATAGGGGGAAGCATAGTTATCCCCTCTTCCTTCCTCCTCAGTACCTCACCACTACATCCAGGCTATTGTCTCTTTTAGGACCACACCACTTTTTCTTTGTGCTGGATTTAATCTTTTTTTTTTTCATTTTTAAGAAAAATACCTTTGAATGGAGAGAAGCCAGAGAGAGAGGCTGAGGCCTGCTTAGCAAGTTGCACATTCTCCTCCAGGAAGTGCACAGCTCTCAAAACAAAATTATTAGAAGGCAAGGAGGACACTTGCCGGGAAAGCATCTCGCTCTTGCATACTTCACACTCCTTGAATTCTCCTTTTAAACCTACAGTTATTCCTGTATGTCCTTGCCTTGGTTCCAGGCTAAAGGAAAGAAACAGGGGGAGTGTGAAGCATGTATGAGTGGGATGGTTTCCAGGTAGAATCCTCCCTTACCTTCTAATCATTTTGGCTGAGATCTGTGTCCTTCGTGGGGGAGAAGGAGCTAGTGCTAAGCAGGCCTCAGCCTCTTTACATTCCATAAATAGACTATTCAGTCAGTGATACTATTCTTAAAGAAAAAAAAATCAAATCCAGCTTAAAAAAAAAAGCTTGGTGTAATCGCAAAAGAGAAGATGAACTATTTTGACTACCTAAAATTAAAAAGCTGTTGCACAAAAAAAAAAATCAGTGGAGCTAGGTAGGATAAAAAGGCAAAACACCAACTGAGAAGAAAAAAAACCCACTTTGAATAAAATATCTCTAATAAAAGTCTGATATGTAGGGAATTAACACAAACATGTAAGACCAAGACTCATTCTCCAATAGATAAGTAATCAAAGGAACATGAGAAAGACTGCAAATAACAATAACCACATGAAAGATTTTACCAAATCACTAATAATAAGAAAAATTCAAGTTGCAACAATTCTGAGATTTCATCTTGTGCCCTCCAAATTGGGAAAGATGACAAAAATAAGAAATAGTCAATGTTGGAGGTGCTATAGGATGATAGGCACACCAATACTTAATTGGTAGAACTGTGAATTGGTGCAGCCATGGTAGAAAAGAATCTGAAATTTTGTAAGAAAAATCATTAAAATATTCATAGCCTTTGACCTGAAGATCCCAGTATGGACATATACCCCAAAGAAGTCAAAGACAGAAAAAAAGGCCCCATGTGCTACAAAATATTCATAGCACATTTATTTGGTGGTGACAAAAAATGGGATATGAAGTCAGAGGACCTGGGTTTGAATCTTGCCTTTGTTAAGGTTTCCCGTCTGTGTAACCTTGGACAAATTACTTAATTTTCCAGGGTCTAGTTTTCTTACCTGTAAAATGAGGTGTTTGTGTTTGTGTTAGATGGTCTCTGACATCTAGATCTGTGAATCTGTGAACTGTGATTCTTGGGTATACATTGATGGGGGTGTGGCTGAGCAAATTGTGCTACATGAATATAATGTAATAATATATAATTACGGTATTATTGTACCATAAGAAACAACAAATAATGAGGAATTCAGAGAAACATAGGGAGATTGTCTGATTTGATGCAGAATAAAATAAGCAGAACCAAAAGAACAATATGTGTAATGACTACAGTATAAAAGAAAAGAATAAAAGGAAGATGAATGAACACTGAGTAATTGAGAGGACTCTTGAAGATATAGGTGCTGCTTTTGGTACAGAGGTGAGGGGATATGAGTGTAGAAGGTTGTATACACTGTCAGAATTTGTCAGCACTGTCTCTGTATTTTTTGGTTTTGCCTAACTTTTTGTTTGTTATGTTTATGAGGGCCCCAAATGCTGTGATGTAAAAACAAAAGGCATCAATAAAACCTACCTTAAAAGGAAAAAATGAGGTGTAGAGGAAAAACACACTGGATTTAGAATCAGAAGACCTAGGTTCTAGTCTTGGCTTTGTGATTGGCATGGCCATGTGATGCATTCGAATGAGTGTCAGATCTGAAGTCAAAGGAGCCTGTGTGTGAATCCTATCCCTTCCACTTATTGCTTCTTTGACTGTGAGCAAGTCATTTAACACTCTGGAATTCAGTTTCCTCATCTGTAAAATGAGAGTTGGACCAAATGATCTTTAAGTTCTTTTCTATGGTCCTGTCATCTTATTTTTGTGAAAGGTGTGTCAGGCTCTTTGGGTCCCTGGTTGACCTGGATAATCTTAGAAGTCCCTTCTAACTTTAAGTCCTATGAACCTATGTCTTTTTAACTTGGAACCAGTAAGGATATGAGTTGGTACCATCTCTCTCTCTGAACTAGGCACATATTTCAGGATAGATGTACCATGGAGTAGGCTCCAGCCTCTGGTCATGGGATCAGAGAACAAAAACCAAAACAAAAGCGGTTCCACAACTTAGAATGTAGTGGAACAGTTTGACTTTTAAGAACAATATTCTTTGACTAACCAATTGTCTGTAATTTTTCTCAAGATTTTGACAAAGATTATAGAGTTACCAGGGGCCTAGATGCCCTCTGGTTCCACCTCTTTCCCAGTGTGTGACCCCTAACAGCAGATTTCCTAACAACCACGGTTGTTGGTAATGTCTTGAGGCTTAGCAAGGTATAGACAGGATCATAGAATCTAGAATCAGAAGGGACTTTAGAGGCTTAAATCCCCAATCTTTAGGGACAAGGCAATGAAGTTTAGAGAATGGAAATGATGTAGCCAAAATCACACAGGTAAGAAGCAGCAGAATTGGGATTTGAAATCATCTTGTTTGATGCCAATCCAGCACCCATTTTACATAGTTACATTGCCTCTCTGATATTATGCATATTTTACAGATAGGAAGCAGAGGTTTAAAAAGGTGAAACAATTTAGTTTGGGTCATACAGTTAGTAAGTATCAGATCTGAAGTTTTAAAGTTATCAATCTGTACTCTCCTGCTCTTCTGCTGACCTATGTTCTACACATTTCTCTAGGGATGACTGAAAAACCTGAACTCTGATCTTGCAGAAAATAGATAGTGCCAAGTATGTTAGAGGTTCTTCCCTTGACCTGCATTCCACAGAGACCCGCTCCTAAGATAAGATATTTCATTGTCTTTTGAGGTCCCATCGTTAGAGAGTATTAGGATGGGCCAAAAAAAGGAGGGGATTTTGGTTATTCATGGGAGATGATTGTGGATAGAATGATGCAGGATGTGTATCTGCGAGGTTGAGAATTGTGGACATCTGTGTCGTGATCCCTATGTAGTCCTAATACAAGGTCACAGGCCCTGGCTGGACTTCAGGTAATTATTATTAGTTGTATCATTATAATCAATAATAGTAGTTCACAGTTATGGAGTGTTATATAGTTCATAGAGCATTTTTCTGGGGGAATGGTAATAAATTTGTACTTGATATACCACCCATGCCATCTCTGGGCCTTTCTTTCCGTATCCTTGAGATCTGATTGATTCCAGGACTTTGAAAACCTTATGATGGCATCTACTCGCATACTTTGAATGATAGCAAGTTAACCACCTTATGGAGAAGCCCGTTCCATTGTTGGATGGTGTCAATTATAATAAAGTCCTCTTTTTTGTTTTTAAGACTGTGGGCTTCTTCATAGCAGACTGTCTTACCTGTTTGTATTCCTAGCACTTAGCATGGCCGCTTTGTACATAGTATTTAGTAAATACTTTATCATTCACTATATTGAGCTGAAATCTCCCTCTCTCTCATTTTCACCCATTGCTCCTAATTCTCCGAATTAGACACAGAATGAGGCTCCTGTCTCTTCCCCATGACAGCCCCTCTGACATTTGATGGCAGCTCTAATGTCCCTCTTGAGTCATCTCATTTCCAGGCAAATCCTCCTCAGTTCCCTGAACCTTTCCTCGGTTGGACATCAGTTCTTTTGTACTCCCAGAGCTAGAGTTACAAGGGAGTCTGCCAAGGCCTGCAGATGGAAACTTTGGAATCAAATTCTTTCTGGCCTGTCAGCCAAATTCAGAGAATTGTGTGATTCATGGAGGTGTCAGGATTTGAAATCACTTTGGAATGAGTACAACAGTAGAACCTTGGCATGTGACTCTGTTTTGTTCTATAGGATGAGTCTAGTCTTTGGGTATTTCTGTGACTCAGGGTTGTTCTTGGCTTCTTATTTACCTGGCTACCACTGAGCACAGTCAGGGATGCACGAGGAGGAATTGAAGTGGATGCTTGGTCTCTGGGCTGCAGGAAGGGAGTTGGACCCATAGCCACCAGCTGGTGTAATCCCTGGTCATTTCTCTTGTGCGCTGGATGCCGAGGCCAGGTGTGCAGGACAAAATTTACTTTTTCTTCCACTCCATCAGGGAGCATTCTCCTCTTGATGTTCCACTTGTTTATAAATTCAGTTTTAGGAAACTAATTCTCACCTTTTTAAAAAGTAGGATAACAATCCCAAAGCAGCAGAAAGGAGCCCTAGAGGCCATACGTACCTGCTCCGATTCCTACTTGATTGCTCTCTCCAGCACTCCTGACAGGTAGCCATCTGGCTTCCGCTTCAAGACCTCCAGCGATGGGATGTTCTACCTCTCAGGGCATCGTATTCTACTTTTGAATATCTCTGATTGGTAGAAGTTGTACAGGCCTAGTGAGTTGGTCTAGTGAAAGAAGTCAGAAGCTGCTGCTGCTGTTCAGTGGTGCCAATTGTGCTCTGCTCTTCATGACCCCATCTGGGGTTGTCTTGGCAGATACTGGAGTGGTTTGCCACTCCTTCTCCAGCTCATTTTACAGATGAGGAAACCATGGCAAACAAAGTTAAGTGACTTGCTTAGAGACACACAACTAATAAGTGTCTGAGGCCAGATTTGAACTCATGAAGATGAGTCTTACTGACTCCAGGCCCAGCAAGCTATACACTGTGCCACATAGTTGCCCCCGTCTCTAGCTAGAAGGGACTTAATTGACTGTCCACACCCATACGTGATTCATGATTAACTGCTTAAGGGAAAGAGACAGAATCCTAGGACCTCAGAGCTGGTAGAGCTCTCAGAGAGTATTCAATCTACTCTGTACTTGAACAAGAGTCCCCTCTACAATCCCCCACTTTTCTTTTTGTTTAAATGTAATTTAACAAACATTTATTAATCCTCTATGTGCTAAGCACTGTGCTAATCTCAGGGGATATGGAGAAAAGAAAATGAAACAGTATCTGCCCTCAAGGAGCTTGTTTTCCACTGGGGGAACATAAAATATATTCAGGCACTATGACCTAGGCCACCTTCCTTCTCTCCAAACCCCTGCCAAGTACTCAAATGACCAAAGTCCAATTCTGGGGACCTGACGCCGATAGAGTCATTTTCCCTCTTTTATTCTTTGCCCCTACCTGGAGTTGTCCCAGGAGAATTTCCTAGCATAAAGGATTTAGCTCATTTTTAGATTTAACCATGTATGGGCAACAGAATCGCCTGTCTGTCTTAGTAAGTGCACTTATGGATAAGATTTTCCTAGGAATTTAAACATACTTTAGAGGCAAGCAATGCCCTTCCAATTGAACATGCATATGTCTGAGTACTTCACCAGATTTACAAGTGGAATGGTATACAGTAACTATGATGAGGCACCAGACCGTGTCACTGTGGTTTCCACCATTCTGACACACTCTAGGGGAGAAAATAAAATCACCATTCTGACTGGGGCTTGGGGAATAGTTACTGTTGCTACTGAGAAGGGTGTAACAGTCCATTGTCCCATAACTAGCAAACTTTCCTTACTTCCTCTCTGAATTCCTATGATTCAGAGCAAAGAATCTCTAGAAAACCCTTGCTTCTCTATCCACCCCTTCTTCTTCCTCCTTGATAATAGCCTCGTTGCTGTACACCTCAGCTAGGTGTCACAGTAGATAGAGCACTGGGCCTGGAGTTAGGAGTTCAGCTAGTTGAATTTAGATCCAGCCTCCAGACACTTACTAGCTGTCTGGGCAGGTCACCTAACCTGTTTGCCTTAGTTTCCTGAACCGTAAAATGAGAATAATAAAAGCACCTACCTGCTAGAGCTGTTGTGAGGGTCAAACCAGATGTTTGTAAAGTGCATAGTACAGGGCCTGGCACATAGTGATTGCTGAATCAGTGCTGGCTTCCTTGCTTTCTTCGCGCTCTTACTGGGTCCTAGCCTGTTCTGTCCTTCCCTTCCATTGTATCTTCTGGGACTCCTCTTCTATAGTTAATAACTGCCCTTGTTATTAGACTTCTTCTCTCATTCTTTCATTCTTGCAATCACTGAAACCTGGCTCCTTGCAGAAGATACTACCTCCTTGGCCATTCTCTCTAGTAACCAACTTCCAGACCTTTTCCCTTGCAATCTTTCCTCTTTTGAAGTTCACTCTGGTCAGATCTCTTACCTTATCCAGATCCTAGTGGCAATTATCTATTAACCCCGAGGTTATTTTCTGTTCTTTCTCAAGGAGCTGGGTACCTGCCTCACAGTCTTCCTCCCAACTTAAACTTGTGCCTGTAATTTGGGGGCTTCAGTATATGTGTTACAGCCTCTCAGATACCCCGGCTTCCTCATTCATCAACCCTCGTGATGCCCATGATCTACATTTTCCCTTTGCCTCACCCACTTATGGGGAAGGTAGTACCTTTGACCTCACTATTACACACAGATATAATTCCTCTGTTCTACCATAACTTTCTATACTTTATCCTGTGCTTCTCCTCTCCAAAACCCGTTTTTTGTCTTCACATCAATCTTTAGTCCGTCTATCCATTCCTGCTTTACCAGTCAGTCCATTATCCCTTTTCTAGCATCACCTTCTCTTTGCTATCTCAATATGCTGTATTTGACCAGTTCAATTTTTTGCTGTTCTCTTTCTTCTAAACCTTTGCCGTCTTGTCCATAGCCAAAGATCCCTTTCCAGACCCTAGACAGGGATTCCTTCTTCACCATCTAGCTTCTCTATCTTACTCTTGTGCTTCTGAATGCTTTTAGAGGAAGTCATCGTTGGGTTCATCGTTAATTTAAAACTCGTTTGAAGCTGGGTTTTGACTACTTCATGTCAATCTTTTTGTCTTTGCAGGCCAACACGCTTTTGGACCCTATATATCATCTGTTCCAAACCTTTCTTTTCTTTCTTCTTTTTTTAAAATCCAATTTTATTGCTCTTTTTAAAAAAATCACCTACATTTCTCAATGTATCCTTGTCTCCACCCCTTCCTAGGGAGCAATCATTTTGTAACAAAGACTTAAAAGAGGAAAGAGCTGTCTACACTTGTTGCCTCCACTTTTCACCTCCCACTCACTTCTCAACCCCTTTCAATCTGGCTTCCAGCCCTCCTACTTGAGTAAACTGACTGTTTCCCAGGTTACGAAATGTTTCCTAACTGCTAAATTCGGTGGCCTTTTATTACGTTTCATCCTTCTTGATCTGTCTATAGCATTTGATCCCTTTCCCCTGGATACTGTATTTCTAATTTTTCAGACACTGCTCTCTCCTGTGTTTCCTCCTACCTGTCTGACCATTTCTTCTCAGTCTTCTTTGATGGGTTGTCATCTATGTCTCACCTCTTTTTATGGGTCTTTCCTAGGTCTCTATCCTAAGGTGCTCTTCTTCCCCTACCATTTCTCTTTTGGTGAGCTCATTAGCTCTCCTGAGTTCAATGATCATTTCTATGCAGGTGGCTCCCAGATCTACATATCCAGCCCTCATCTCTCCCCTGAGTTCCGATCTTGTATCATGAACAGCCTGCTGGACATCTCCTTCTGGATGTTGCATAGGCTTTTCAAACTTGACATAAGCAAAATGGAACTCATTATCCTTGCCAAATCTAGCCTTCTTCCTAATTTCTCTATTTCTGTTGAGGGCACTACCATTCTAATAGTCATCAAGGTTTCAAAATCATAGAGTTATGCTCAGCTCTTTACTCACATGGCCATCACCCTAGTTCAGGGCCTCTATCACCTCCCATAAGGAAGATTGTAATAGCCTCCTAATTGGTCTCATTGCCTCTATTCTTCCTTCTCCAGTCTATTCTCAATAATTGCCAAATTGATATTCCTAAGGCACAGGTCTGAATATATTACTTTTCTGATCAAGAAGCTTCACTGGTTCACTTTTCCCCTATAACCCTAACCCTCTGACTCCTCTCTTTTGGTATATAAAGCCCCTTTTAGTGAGGTTACAACCTATCTTTCCAGATTGATTTTACATTATGGAAGGCACTCCCATTTTGTTTCAGCCAAACTATCCTACTAGACATTTCCCATATACAGCATTTTGTTTCCTTCCTCTAAGACTTTGTATAGACTAACTTCTATTCTTGGAATGCTGTCCTCATCCCCAAAACCATCCTTAGCTTCCTTCAAGGCCCAGCTCAAATGCCATCTCCTACAGAAGATCTTTCCTGTTTCTTCCAATTGTTAGCATTCTTTCCCCACCAAAAATATTAGTTTATATTTGCTCTGTATGTATGTTGTATTTACTTCTCTGTGTACGTGTTGTTTCATCTTACTAGAATGTAAGCTTTTTGAAGGTAGGGACTATTTCTTTTTTGTCTTTGTATCCCTAATGCCTAGCACATTGATACTTTTTGAACAGAAATAAATTGGTCATTATAGTTTGCCTTGCCATTCAGTTCTTGAGCATATTATACCTTTTGTTAAAAAAAAGTTTTCTTCAATATAAAAAAATAATTCTTATTTGCTTAACTGTATTGTTGCTGTCCTATGAAACACTATTCCTTCATTGGATAGGCCATATTAAAATGTCTTGTCATTCTGTGGTCTTTAGAGTTTAATTCATCTAGACTAAACCTTTCACTTTATAGATCTAAGTAGTAGCTCTAAACATACCTAAAATACAATTAAACATCAAAATAATTCCCATCAAAGGCAGATAGATATTTTGCCACAAGGATGGATAGTATGAATCCTTCCCTATTATCTGCTAGAAAATGGATGAATGAACATGGAACATAGGAACATAGATAAATGAAATCACTAACTCACATATGGGGGAAAAAAGGTCGTGATTAGTCAAGTGGTCTGGAATTCCATGTATACCACAGAAACCTAAGTTATTAGCTTTATATTCCATTTAACAAAGCATCCATCATTTGGTGATAAAGAGGAAAAAACCAATTTTTATTTCGTTGTGCAACCTTCAGCGGGGAATAATGGAAACTCATTAGGTTTAAAATGCTAATTTAATTACATTTTTTTCCTGAAGAACGTTCTGCTGACTCAGCATGAAGCTGGTCTCATCTCCAGTCTTTGGCTGATCAAAGCTTATTAACATTGGTACTTCTCTCATTCCTTCAACAAATATTTCCGTGGTGTTTCCTATGTGTAAAGTCCTGTTCCAGGCACCTAGGAAGATTCAGAGATGAATAAGAAAAGGTCTTTGTCCTCAAAGTATCTAAGTTAGAAGAGAGAAGACATGGACACAAATGAGAATAGTGGGCTTCAGAACATCATCGAGAGCTGAAAGGCACAATGTCGGATGGGTGTTCATTCATTTATTCAACAAGCCCTTGATAAGGGACTACCAGGGGAAATATAAAGTGTAGATGAGTTTCTTTCCTAGTGGAACTCATGATCTAGTAAGATAGGGTAAGAGTGGGAGTCAATTGAGTGAATCAACCAAGTCACCTACCCCACTTAAAGTACATGAAAAGAAACTAGCCTAATAACTTTTTAAGGTGAGACAGTCAATAAGTCAGGGGTGTGAACTAGAATGTGAACAAGGCCCAGATAACCAGATATGAAAAAAGTCATTGATCAGTCTATATTTTGTCGAAAGCCTTTGAATGAATTGTGTGGGGAGTGTATTCAGATTGATTGAAGAAACTTGGTTATACCCTATGGATCATCTACAAAATAGCAGGCTAGTTTGAACTTAGGATTCAAACATTTGGGAGCTTAGTGATGGAAGCCATCCAGTCAGTCCCCTGAGAAGGAATTCCTGGGGTGTGTGTTGGGGGTAAGTAGAGGAGAAAAGTGCCAGCCTCAGGCTTGTTCTTTTTTTTTTTGTCCCCATCTCCCTCCCCCAATCTTGATAGGACCTCATGAACTTCAGAAGACCTAAGGATCTGGACTTTTTCATTCTAACATAATCTTTAGCTAGAGTTCTAGCATATTCTTAGGACAGCAATAGCTGACAGTGGTATGCACATTGGGAGCCATGGAAGATTGGACTTTATGAGCAAAGGCAAGTTTAGGTGTCTATAAGCTTCACCATTCCTAAGGGGAACTATATGGGTACCTAACCATGAGTGAGAAAAGGACTTCTAGGAGCATCTAGGTGGTGTAGTGGATAGAGCTCTGGCCTTGGAGTCAGGAGGACCTGGGATCAAATCCAGCCTTAGACACTTGATACTTATTAGCTATGTGACTCTGGGCAAGTCACTTAACCCTCATTGCCTAGGCAAAAAAAAAAAAAGAAAAGAAAAGGAATTTTAGCAACTAGGGCTGGGAGTTTCCCCTTTGCCACATATTGTCTCTAAGCTTGAGTCCACTTTCCCCTGTATGTACTGGTGGATGAGCTTATCATAGACCAGTGGATGTTTTGTAGCAGCTTTTCCCACTAGCTTAGAAAATACCCCTTTCTAAAAGCTATTTTAGTCTGGCCAACTACTTAATATCAACTGATAATCATGGGGGAAGCACCAGAGGGGAATTGTAAGCTACATAGCATTATAAATATACCCCCCAAACTCTCAGGGGTACCCCTAGGACCCTAATGGGAGTAGTAGCCTTGCTCTGGAGACCCAACCTTTTAGTCCATGTTGAGATTCTGATAATTGCTCTAGAGTAGGCACTACAATAGTAGGGGATAAGATGCACACATATTATTCTTTTTTTGGTTTGGACTTGCAATTTCATTAGTATAGAGAATGCTAGTGTGGGAACTCCTGTCACCGGTGAAGTTCAGCAATTTCTGTTTAACTTAAGGTCTTAGTCAGGGGTGGGAAACCTGCAGCCTTGAGGCCACATGTGGCCTTCTAGGTCCTTGGGTGTGGCCTTTTGACTGAGTCCAAGTTCTATAGAACAGAGCCCTTTATTAAGGGGATTTGTTCTGTGAAGTTTGGATTCAGTCAAAAGGCCACATTTGAGGACCTAGAGGGCCACACGTGGCAGGTTCCTCATCCCTGTTAGAGTTGCCAAAGCACAGTGCTTCTTAAACTGTGGGTTGTGGCCCCCATATGGGATCGTGAAAAAATTGGCAACAGTAAAGGTTTCTGAGCACAGAATGAACAAAACTTAATCAAAAATCAAAGGTGCAATGAATCTGAGGTGTTTCTGGCAGCACTTGCCCATGTTGCCACGTGCAACTTCACTGCAGCCTTGGTTCTGAACACACAGCATGTGCACTTTGCACTGTGCATGCCCTCAGGCCTCGCAATGCAGATTAATGTTGCCAAAAGGCAAAAAGGGGTGCAAGTGGAAAAAGTTTAAGAAGCCCTGGCCTAGAGCACTGAGAAATTAAGTGATTTGAATATAGTGACACAACTAGTATGTTTCAGAAGCAGTGCTAGAACCCAGATCTTTCTGACTCTGAGGCTGGCTCTCTATCTGTTATATTATGTCAGACTGTGTCTCCAGATAACTATAATACACCATAATAGACAAAAATAAGTATATTAGAGAACTTATAAAACAAAGTCCTGTGTGAAGTTGAAAGAGGGAAAGCATTTGAGATAGGCTTTGAAGGATGGGTAGGAATTTGACTAGAGAAGAAAGGAAGAGAGAACAGGCAGCTTAGGCATAGGGGATATTATAAGCAAAGCCGTGGAGGTGAGGAAATGAAGAGCATAGTCCAGGGACAGAAGCTCAGCTGGTTTGGATGGAATGCAGAGTATATAGAGTTTTATAAGTCACTTCTCAGTCCTTGGATTTGTCTGTTTTTTTGATTCAAGTATTGAATGGTAATTTGGTATCTAATTGATTATTCAATTTCCTGGGGTATTAGGCCATGTCAACATTGTTCCAAATAGCTGAATGAACATGCAAACCCAAAATCATTTACTTGGATATTTCCAAATCTTACCATGGAAACACAATTTATGGAGGAATCATCCCTCTTTTTATATAAGTATCAGCATTGGGAAGGGGTTGCAATCTATACCAGTGGAAGGAGTAATAATATGATAACCACTAATCTTTAAAGTATTGAAATATATGGATGTTTGGCACAGTTTAGATACAGCCCAAGACTCTATTTGAAGTATAGGCATCGTAGTTCATACTAAATAATGAAGCCCTAAGTAGTTGGTAGCGTGGTAAAGTGGAAAGACCTGTGGACTGTTTGTCAAAAGACCTGGGTTCATCCCAGCTTTGTCACTGGCTGACTTTGCATAATTTCCTTCCTCTCTCTGAATCTGTTTTCTCATCTATAAAAGGAGGGGGTTGGACTAGTTGACTCTTTTTCATCTCTTGTAGCTCTCATAATTCCATGATCAATTCCATTCAAATCAACTGTATTAGTCACTGAGGCTACAAAGACAATATGAAACCAGCTCTATCCTTAAGAAACTTACATCCCCTATGGGAGGAATATGACACAAACATGGACAAATACAGAGTCAGGAGTGAAGGGGGCAAAGGAGAGATATGACAGTGAGCTCTAAGAATGTTTGAGAAAAGAAAGTACTATTGAGGAGACTTCAGGGAGGAGGGGTCACCTAAGCTAAATATAAGGATTTTGAGAGACAGAGATGAGGAGTCATTGAATGGAGGTGGCTGATGACATGCCAAGTTGGGAGAATGGCAAATAGTCTATGTTGGCAGAAATGTAGAGTGTGTGAAGGGAAACAATAAAAAATAAGAGTAAACCATGGCTCAGGGTTCCCTGGAAAACTTTAGACTCACGTGACCTGAGGTTGATGGGTGGGAATTGACCCCAGAAAGGGCTAGTTGGCTAGTTGCCCCAACTTGGAGTTATTCCAGGAAAATCTTCTAACATCTCTATGGTATAGCTAGTGTCTAGGTTTATTGAAAGATAGGTAATGTAATCTCCAGCTCCTATAAAGAGCTCAAGGTAATAGTATACATGTCAAGCATATAGCATCCTTTATTTGACCCCATAGAAAATCTGAAAGACACAGAGGACTCACAGTAGCCCATAAACAGTTTTAGGAAATGCATAAAGCCCTTACTAGTCTAATGCTTCTCCCAGAAGGAAAATGAACCTGAGATTGCTATGGAGAAACCATTTGACTAGCTTTGGTATGGCAGGAACAGTGAAGAAACAAGGGGGCAGGGGATTCAAGAAAAAGGTGAGATTTGAGCTGAGCATTTGGATTTGGATAGGAAGAAAGGAATTGGGTGAGTAGTTTAGGTATGGAGATAGAGACAAACAGGGCAAGTACAGAGGACACACAGGAAGAGAAGGTCTTGACTAGTGGTGGAGGAGCTGAGCTGTTCAGTCGACATGTCACCAGCTGGCCCTTGCCCCCTGATAACCCTGACCAAGGGAGTCTGGGCTAGAATTAGGAGAGGGGAGAGGTGGGGACAGGGTGGGGCACAACAACAATGCAGTCATTTACATTGATTTTAGGTAGAAATAAACTCTCTATGAGCTAGCACATTACAGCAGAGCTACAAATGAAAGCATTATCTCAGGCTATTTGTGCCATAATTTTATTTCCTTCTTCCTTATTTACTGCATGAAAAGTATCCACTCAATGCAAATTATTTACTCTGTGCAAATTATTTATTTATTCAGTGAATCCCCCACCTTGGGGAGCAGTGGACCTCTATAATTCAGTTGTACAAGTGCTAAAGAGTGAAAACTTGACTTGAGGAAAAAAAAATTGTGAGTAATAGCCTGGATATTTGTTTATAGTATTAAGATTTTCTTGAAAACAGTATGTTTTCATTTGAGTAAATGCTGAGATCTGCCTCTTTCCTTCAGCTACCTGTGTGCAGCTTTAAATCTGTAATTACCACTTTTGGTAAATATTATGATGTGATTTGA
The DNA here is from genome assembly GCF_003287225.1 of Phascolarctos cinereus. NCBI lineage: Eukaryota > Metazoa > Chordata > Mammalia > Diprotodontia > Phascolarctidae > Phascolarctos > Phascolarctos cinereus. The sequence continues at coordinate 322,413,646 of NW_027555625.1, forward strand.
ATAATGAATCCCAGTTGGCTCAGTGTGGATTCTACAATCATTACACTTTCCAAGCAGTAGAAGGTGTATGTGTTCCCTGCTCTCCACTCACACAGATACCCTTCTAGTTAGGGTCCTCATCACTTCTCACTGGGGCTACTATAGTAACCGTCTAACCTCCCTGCCTCTAGTCTCTTCTCTCTCCAGCCCCTTCTACACACAAATAGAAGGATAAACTTTCTATGTGCTTTGTTACAGGAGGGAGATGGCTGGAGAGAAGGCTGGGTTAGATATTGGTTGGGAAGTATCTGTTGTGTCAATACGTATAAACTCGCATCAAGTAAAAAACACACAAAATACTTTTCTTGAGGCAACTATGCAGCTCAAAAATCTGCTGTGGCTCCCTAAAACACAAACTTCCCAGCCTAGTACTTAGGGTCCTCTACAATCTGACTCCAGCTTATATTTCCAGCCTAATTTATTATCTATTCCATTACACTCTTTTCAGGTACTCATTTTTTTCTGGCCAAACTAGATTTCCACTTAGTCCCTAAACTTGAGCTGCCCTTTTCTCTGTGCATCCGTATAAAGTGTCTCCAACATATGGAATGCTCTCCCTCTTCATCAAAGTCCTTCGTTTTGTTGTGGATTAGCTCAGGTGCCACCTGAAGACTTTCCTGATCTTCTTCTCTCACCACTGTTGAATGATCTCTCCTTCCACATATTTTCCTAGAGCACGTTGTCTGGTTCTCTTCTTTGCTCCCATTTCGTTTTATCCCGTATTATATTTATCTATATACAAGCTGTCTTCCCCCCAGTCCACACGCTTTGTTGTGGTTTAGTCATTTTTCAGTCATGTCTGACTCTTTGTAAACCTATTTGGGGTTTTCTTGGCCAAGATATTGGAGTGGTTTGCCATTTCTTTTTCCATTTTACAGATGAGGAAACTAAGGCAAACAGAGTTAAGTGACTTGCCCAGGGTCACATAGCTAATAAGAGTCTGAAGCTGTAATTGAACTCAGGTCTTCCTGACTCCAGGCCTGGCACTTTATTTCCCTCACTGCGTAGCTGCCCCTAGCCCACCATGAGTAAATGATTGTAATTTTCTGGAGGAGAGGAACTGATCTGTTCTTCATCTTTGTGTTCCCAGCTTGTAGGAGTCCTTCTACATAGTAGGCTTTTAACAAAATGTACATTTAAATGAATTTAAAAGATGGAATGATCAATGTAACTAGTGGGTCCTAGTTGGGGAATAGCAGAGAAGTCCTGAGGTTTTGTTGGCTCAAAAATCTTGGTTTGTGCAGATGGTTTGAGGAGAGATTCAGAGTTAGTGACCAGAAATATGATGGGGGCTGAAAGAAATCTCTCCCTTGTAGCCCAGCCAGTTCCTTTCAGTCTTTTTCCTGGGATGAACAACAAAACACCAAGGCTAGTAATTAGGAGTATGATAAGAATAAAAAGAAATTTTCTGACCATAACTCAAATAAAAGTTTAGATAAAAATTCCAAGCATCAGCAGAGCAGAGGGGTTCAGTTAAGAAGGCAGTTTTAAGCTCAGCTTTACAACTTTTGCTGGCTGGTTCCACCATGGCTTTGGGTTTTAAATAACAAAAGAGAGAGAGCCCCACGGCTATGTTCTAAAAAAGCCAAAACCCCATTTCTTACTGGAATAGAAAAAGTCACATAGCTGAAGCAACTTAGAAATGACAGCAGAAAGTAGTAAGAAGCAGTTCAGCAGATATGCCTGAAGAGAGGACAGATCAGCAGTGATACCATAGTTCAACGGAGACACTAGATTGAAGTCTGTTGAAACCTCCGGCAACAGCAACCATTCTTTAGGGAAGAAAACAGCAGCTTTGGAGGTGGAGAAGTGTTACAGCTAGTAGTACACTGTCCTCTAAGCATTAGTTGCTCTGGCATGTATGTTCCCTATATCTCCGCCATTGTTGGTTAGATAAACTGTGAGAGAATGTGCCTATTTATTGTATGAGGGAATCTTTCTTGTTCTTATTTTGATCTACTGCTTAATTAAATGTCTTTTGCTTTGAATAGATGTGTCTTCTGGCTGGTCATGTAAAAGAAGCCCATTGGTGGGGGCTTATGAACTATGCTTTAGAGCAGATGGTGATCCACAACATGCCTCAAACCTGGGGTAGCTTTCAGAGAACACATTAGTGAGGAGGCACTCTGTTTGGCTATTTTTGGATGCCTTATCTCTGTAGGGATCAATTGATGGAATCTAAGAGAAATCCTTAGGGCCCTCCCTTTTGATAGCATATATAACCTGAAACGTAGCCAGCTGAGATAACATTGTTGGAATGCTTATGGAGGTTGGAAAATTTGGTGGAACACAGAGTACACAGGAAGCCTTGGTTTAGTTCCTTAGTACCTTGCTTTTTTTTGGTTGGGCCATGGGGATTAAGTGACTTGCCCAGGGTAACACAGCTAGTAAGTGTTATGTGTCTGAGGCTAGATTTGAACTCAGGTCCTCCTGAATCCAGGGCCGGTGCTCTATCCACTGTGCCATCTAGCTGCCCCCCTTAGTACCTTTCAACATGGAAAAAAGGAAAGCAGAGGACTTTGGCTTCTCTATGGAAAGACTCTTTCAAAGGCCAGTAATCAAAGAATCAATAACTACAGAGTCTGATTTGGACTGACCAAAGTGCCAGTATGTAGAATGTATGAGAGTACCTGTTAGTGCCTGAATAGCAAGAACTATTTTCTGAGCACATGGAGATGAAGCTCCTGGAAGGAGATTTCAACTGAAGGTGGCAGAGTTCAGAGGGAGAAGGCAGTGTGGTACAATGGAAAATGTGCTGGATTTGGAGCCAGGGGACTTGGGTTCCAGTCACAGCCCTGCCACTTATTACTTGGGTAAACTTAGGTAAGTCACTTTGGGCCTCAGTTTCCTCATTTATAAAATGAAGGTGTGTATGAACTAGATGGCTTCAAGGGTCCCTTCCAATTTTAGATCTGTGACCCTATTAGAGAGATGGGAAACATCTCTGATGGTTTGAGCTTCTAAGTGTCTGAAGCTGTAATTGAACTCATCTTCCTGACTGCAGGCCTGGCACTTTATCCACCATGCTGCATAGCTGCCCCTAGTACCACTTGTGGGTAAATGATTGTAATTTACTGGAGGAGAGGAACTGATCTGTTCTTCAACTGACCCTGATGAGCTCTAGGACCTCTCAGTCGTGGACCACCAAGAACACATAGGAAGACATCAGTTCTCCCAGGCTCCATTGTAGGAACTTGAAGCAGGTCTTCTGGAATGGAACATCATGGACAAAACCAGAGATCCCAGGGAGAGAAAGGATTGTGGGACCACAGATCAAAGCAGTTTGATCAAAAACAGCACCAGCAACATTCAGCCCAAGAACATGAGCTAGCTTTTACTAGGTTGGATGGTCCTTCATATGCTGAGTGCCCTAAAAGGAGAATCAAGTATTAATTTAACAGAAACTGATTTCTGCTGAACTGGCATCAGGGTGGAGTTGGGGCCTCAGGCTCCCTGAGGCCTGGAAGAACCTAATCCCTGGTCTACTAACATTTCCTAGGTCTTTTCCTTTTCTTTTGCTGAGCATATAAAATACTAACTTACATTTTTATAGGATTTTGCAGTCATGAAGTGCTTTACATACTTTTAAAATTTTCTTTTAAAAAAACTTTTATTGAGGCTTTTTTCTCTTTATATCACAGTCATTTCTTAGTGACTCTTTCTCCTCTCCATAGGACCTTTCCTTATAAAAGTAAGGATAGGGCGCCACCCAACCTCCCAGTCAAACACAGAAGGTACAGATTTCTCCATTGAATCAACTATTTAACCAAAAGTGTAAATGAGATGTGAACAAGTCCTTAGTCAATTTGAGAGGGGTGGGATTATTGAATGAAATCAGATTGGGCTTGGATGAAAGAATCAGATACCATACATACCTCTGGACCTATATATAGTACAACAATCTAGTTTGGAATTGGGCATTCCAGCAATAGGCCAGTCTGGTGGTGGTCAAGGCAACTGCCCTTAAAGGAAGAAAGGATTGAATTTTTTCTTCTCCTCTTGCCCTACCTTCCCAATGACCAGAGGATGACCTTGTTAACTTTTAAAAGTAGGAAGATTTGGTCTTCCCCTTAACATTGGTAGCTGTGTCCCTGGAGTAGCAATGGCTTATGCAATGTCTGCATTGTGATCTGAGAGATGTGTTGAAGACAGATTAGACACATGAGGAAAGGTAGTTTCACGTCTTTATACAGGCCTTTGCATAGCAGAAAACTGTATGAGTAAGCAAGCAGGAGTTGTGAGTTACTCCTTTGTCACATATGCTCTCTAAGCTTGAACCCACTTTCCCCTGGACCCTGTATGTACTTATGAGAGAGAGTGTGCCCCCAGACACTTGGGGAGAAGGTTTTTGTCCCAACTGTTCTTGCTATATCACCTTACTAAACACTCTTTTCTAAAAGCTAATTAACCCTGGCTGGCTAATTGATAATCAGTGGAGAACATACTGGATAGGAGCTTGTGAGCAACTTACTAGGAACATAGCACCTTACTGTTATCTTTAGAACCCTGAGGGGTGTAGTAGTAATCACTCTCTGGGGACTGGCCTGTCAGTCTGAGTGGGAGTTGAGGAAGAAGCCCTGGAGGGCAGGTGTTAAATAACAAATAAGTACTATTGGTCAGCACATTAGCTTTGCATGGATGTCTCATTTTGCAGGTATACCTCACCACTTGTCTTTTGAAAGGCAAGAGGTATTCTTTAGTCAGTTCTCTGAAGTTACAATTGTTCTCTGAGTTTATAAGAGTGCATTTCAATGCTGTTTTCTTTTACTTTACATTGTAAATTGTTCTTCTGGTTCTGCTTACTTCACTTAGGCTACCATGAAGCATTGACAATGATACATACAGTTCATCACTGTGGGATGATTACCCATATTTGCACTGTATCAATATGAACTTAAAGATCCCTAGAGAAGTTGTGGGTGTCAGTAAGGTGTTAGACTTTGGGGGGGCTGGTGATTTTCTCTGGAGTTTCCACAATGATCAGGACCAACTCCAGCTTATTCCAAGTACTGCTAGAGTATTGCAGGCAATGAGCTTGGGAGCTCTTCAGTCAGTGTCGGGATACCTTGACAATCTTCACCTCAGTGAAGGAGCATCAAAGGAGCCAAGAACCTCCTGCCTCAAGTGGAGATCCAGAGAAGTTTTACTCTGTTGATTCTTTAGTTCCTCAGGAAGAGCAGGCTAATTGGAGGAAAGAACTCAGGATTAATGAGAACTGATGTTAAGTGGCATGTGGGTTGGGTCTTAAAATCAACCTCTATGCCTGGACTTTCCAAGAGTGGTCATGGAAAATTTTCCTTTCTGATATGAAGACCAAAGGACACACATAAATGAAATGTTTATCACAGGCATCAACCTGGAGTCCTGAGTCTGTTGGTTTCACCCATAGTTGTGGTATAGAAGAATGAAAACATAGACATGCATAGACTATTGGGTTTTGAGTAAGAGAACAAAGATTCTCTTGAGCCTTAGTTCAAGATGCCCTATATTGTTTATTAGGCAGCCAGTTGTTTTCATTGTTAGACTTGTGCAGTATGTTCCTAGGGTATTGTCAGTGCTGCTGTTTGCTTTCCTGTAGAGCTGCTAATGTCACCTGGCTGTGAGTTGGTACCTTAACTGTGCGACTGTGCTTACCTCTTCTACAGTCTGTTAGCATCTTTGTTGAAATGCTCTCTCTGTGTGTCTCTCTGTCTCTCTCTCTATGTCTGTCTTTCTCATCTCTCTTTGGACTTCTGGTTTCTGATGATTTGCTTCTGTTGCTGCTGCTGCTGCTGCTGCTGCTGTGTGTGTGTGTGTGTGTGTGTGTGTGTGTGTGTGTGTGTGTGTGTGTTCTATCCCAGTAAGGGTAAGGAGTTTTCAGCTTCTTTCTGATTTATAGTAAAGTATTTCATTTTAACTCCCATCATATCCCTGACTGCTACTCTTGGTGTCTGCTGATCATCCAAGAAACAGAATTAAAGGGGCCACTGGGGCAGTAGTGAGCAGCTTTCTTTCAAATCCTATTCATGTTTCTAGTCACTTGCATGAGTCCATGCAAATCACGTTGGAATCAAGTCTGAAAGGTGTTGGGTAGAGCTGGCCTGCCCCATCTTCCCCAGTGGCCAAACTCTGTACACTAGTATCTTGGCTCTTCCTGGTTGTGATCTCAGACTTCCTGAGCCAGGATCTGTGGGTGTTAACTGGAGTTACCCCCCTTTAAGAAGTTATTAACTTTGTCTCTGTACTCTGTAACATGTCCTTCTGCTGTCCTTGGGATTCTAGGTAAGAGATCCTAACCTGAGCCCTTTCCTTGGGATTAGGTGAAATTTCATCCTACCACCTGGCTTCCCACCTGGTAACCAGATGCTCATGCCTGTCCATGGCTCTGAACCGCTCTGTAGTGGCCACTGGTGGCACAGCCCCAGCTAGATGGCAGGGTGATGTTCAGAGCAGTGAATTGCTGATTCTTAACTTTCCCTAAAGAAAAAAAAATTATCTGAAAAAGGGAAACTTTCTCAGTAACTCTGGTCAGGGTTGTGACTAAGTCCTCTTCCTCCAGCACCCCTCTCTTCCCCATGGCATCTATGCCGTCAGGGGATGTTAGCACCAACTTAGTCTCAGCTGATCTCTTTCTAAGAAAATCTACATCTGCCAGTTATTCAGCATGGCTTTGTCTTTTCAGCTTCTGGATTGCTCCTTAAATGTGCTGCTTATAGGGACAGCTAGGTGGTGCAGTGGATAGAGCACCGGCCCTAAAGTCAGGAGGACCTGAGTTCAGATCCGGCCTCAGAACAAACATTTGACACTTACTAGCTGTGTGACCCTGGGCAAGTCACTTAACCCCAATTGCCTAAAAATAAGTAAATGTGCTGCTTATAAATGCTACAAGTTTCTAAACTTACACTAATTGCATTTGGAAGACTTGTAATCTTGTGACTCTCCTTTGTCAGGTAACGTAGGCATCTGCTTCCTGAACATAATGCCCCAGGAAACAGATGGGACCTGTCCTCCTGGTCCATTGTCCTTGTATTGTGAGGCCCCATAGAGGTTCATTTAATGGGTATGGAGGAGAAGATTGGTGGTGGAGGGGTGGTGATTGAGAGTGAAGGAAACCAAGGAGGGCTTTCAGAGAAAAGGTACATCCTGAAGTCAGAACACTTTTATTATGTTTGATGAACTCTAGGCAAAGTAAACTGCAATCAGGGTAGTCTTCAGGATTTTGAGGACCTGGGATAAAGCATGCTATAAATTCTCTGAGCTTTCCTTTCCCCTTCACCCAGGTGAAATCATATTAGAGTTAACACCAAGGGCACTTGGAAGGAGTTATATAGGAAAGGAAAGGAAGTCATACGTGGGTTGATTGAATTTGTGGTGGACCATGGGGTTTTAAAACTCCTAGAGACTTTGGAGATCATTTAATCCAATTGATTTAGAGGAAACCAAGGCCCCAATGTCATGTAGCTAGTAAGTAACAGAGCCTGGACTTGCAACCAGGACTTCCCCATTCATGGCCAAACTTCCTACTGTTTCAGATCTTTTTAATACTAGATGATGGAACCTCTTCCTTCGTCCTTCCAGGTGGCTCCCTGAATCACTACCCAGCAGTATAGTCCATAGCTTCTAAGGGAAACCCAAAGATTCATTTGACCTTAAGGACAGTTTTGACTGACACCACTGGGAGTATCCTTTAAGGTCACCTAGGCCAATACTCTCATTTTACAGATATGGAAGTGGAAGCCTAGCTTCCAAGACTTACCAGACCTACAAGATTAGGGAAGAACTACGATTTGAACCTGGGTCTCTTGGCTCCTAGTCTATTGTTCTTTGGACTATACCATACTGCCCTCCACTTCATTCTATTCCTGATACTACAACTATAAGGCCCAGGAAGCAGTTTTGTTTGCTCAGGAAGTAAAGAGAATATCTATCCACTAGTATGGTAGGATATTATCTAGCCTTGGATTAGTAGGAAGCTTGTGATTGGTCCAGGATTAGTTATGGGCCCAGGTTTTTGTTTTTTTTTTTAAACAGGTTATTAGTCTCTTCATATTTTAGAAAATAGGAGCTAGGCATTTCTTTGGGTGGTTGGGGGTTTGACTCTGTAGTAAGAGCTGCCACCTTAAAATGCTCCCCAAAGATTTAAAAACACTGAGCTACAAATGTCTTGGCCATTGGGTTTTCCATTTCCTTCTTCCTTACTCTTCCAGGAAGGAATAGGGAAGACCCAGAGTACCCTTTTCTGGATGGGTCATGCCCTACCTGCCTTGAGGAATGTGAATTGAGGTAGATGGTGCTGACAAAATGGTTCTGCTTGGTCTGATAGCAAGGACCTCTCCTTTTGGCATTTTTTGGACCTGGGCAAGCAGCACAAGGTGGTGGAAAGAACATTGGTCTTAGGGTCGGAATTGAATTCAATCTAATGAGCTCCTCTTATGTTCAAGGCACTGACATTATGTTAGTTGCTGGGGATACAAAGTAAAAAAAAATGAAAAGTTTTCACCCTCAAAGAAATTATTTTTTCCTGGGAGTAAGAGTAAGAAGAGCACAGTTGATATGGGGGAAAAAAAGTGAATGGAAAAGCATTTGTTAAAGGCTTACTGTGTTCCAGGCACCCTTCACATGGTAAATACAGGGTGAATTGAGTGGGGAAGAATACTAATAGCTAGGAGATCGGGGAGATTTAAGAGAGGAAGTGGCACCGGAGCTGAGTTTTGAAGGACAATCAATCAGAGCAGAGAGGCAGGAGATGAAGAGATTTCAAGTATGTGAAAATGCTTGTACAAATGTTGGGAACTCAAGATTTCCAGGAACAGCTGAGGTTCTGGACCAGTGGGACCGGAAATCATTGGTAACCTTTGAGAACACTGGAGTCTTAGCATTTGGAGCAAGAGTTTGTGGAGAGAGTGGGTGGTAAGGAAGTGGAGGCAGTAAGTGTAGAAAGCTCTAGGAATTTCACAGCCAAAGGGGAGGAGAGATACTGGATAATAGCTTGAAGGGACTAGCAGGGTCAGGTAAAAGTTTTTTCCTGATAAGAGAGATTTAAGCTTGTTGGTGGGCAGCAAAGAAAGAACCAATAGACTGGGGAGAGATTGAATATGAAAGAGGGGGAGAAGGGGCAGCTAGGTGGTGCAGTAGATAGAGCAGTAGCCCTGGAGTCAGGAGGACCTGAGTTCAAATCTGGCCTCAGACACATAACACTTACTAGCTGTGTGATCCTGGGCAAGTCATTTAACCCCATTGCCTACCCCCCCAAAAAAAAGAGAGAGAAGGAGAAGAGATTAGTGGGGTTAGTTCTCAGAGAAGATACCAGAAGGTAGGATAAAGGCAGGGGCCAGCTAGAACCTCAAGAGCCAATTGTTAAATTTTTAGTGTGAGCATTTATACCTCAGAAATTGGCAAATGCTACCAATATGGGTTTGCTTTATTATTTCGTTATCTAGAGATTAACTAGACTTAAGAAAGTAATGGAGAAAATATTGATAATTCAGATTAAACTTAAAAGTATTTTGTGGGTACATTCCCCCTATCAAGAATAGATTGTTAAATGGGGTTAATTTTGCCAAAGAGAAGGACTAGGTTGATTCATTACAGGATGAAGATTGTGAAGGAAAGTGAGGCCAGAGCAAGAATGATAGATTGAAAGAAGAGGGGAAGGATGGAAGTTGTAGTGATGCCAAATACTCAGAGGTGGGAGCAAAGGACAGAAGGACTGGTGATGACATAGAAAGGTTTAGAGGTGTGGATCAGGGAAGCAAGGGAGCTCACAACAGATGGTTTTAGTTTGCTTAGTTACACAAAGCCGTCTGCTGAAAAAAGAAGGGGTGGGGATGGCATTCAGAGCTTGAGGTGAGAGGAGAAAGTTTAGAAGAGTGATATAGAGATATGATAAGGAGAGAAGAATAAAAGGATTGCTTGAAGCAGTGAGGGCCCCATTTAGATCAGAAAACATAAAGGTATAATGGACAGAGACACACTCCTGCAATATTTAGAGCTCAATAACAGAAGATCACAGGTGATGAAATTGACCTAAGATTGAAGATTGGAAGAAGGAGAATGGAAGAAGGATTTGGGGGCAAAGGATTTTAGAGTAGAGCACACCTGAACTGATTCACTACAGGGCGAGGCTTGTGGAGGAAAGTGAGGCCAGACCAAGAATGATGGATTGAAGGAAGAGGGGAAGGATGGAAGTTGTAGTGATGCCAGTGAATGGGTTTAAGGCAGGAATGATGGAAGGACCAGAGATTATGATCAAGGGAATCTTACAGTCCCAGATCGTGGGAATGGGACAGTTTGAGATGATGATGAGGAATAACACAGAGCCACCCTTTTGTGTGACTGAGGTAGACTGGGGGTAGAAATTATAAGCACTGAAGGGTTGATAAACTTTGTCAAGAGCCAGATTCTGATATTCTCAGTTGGACCCATTCCCAAAATTATGAGTGGGGATAGATATATAGGACCCCCTCAGGACTACCCTGCCCCCCAGTTTAGCACTCAAAGGTTACAAGTTGGCTCCCTAGGGGTAGACTGTAACCCTAGATTATAAATACTCTGTGGGTCCAAACTCTTAAAGGTTGATCAACTGAGAGGACACATGTATGAGGGGCCATCAAATACAATACTGAGGTATGAGTATAGGGGTTTCAGTGGAGAGGAGTAAATGAGCCAGATATTGAACTCCTTGAGAAAGGAGAGAGAAAATTCACCATTTTACATACAATCCTCTTTTTTGTTCTTTATATACTGAAATTTTATGTGTGCTGATGAGTTAACTCTATAATAAAAAAAAAAAAGATTTCTTTTTTGAAAAAGAAAAAAGAAAGAATGACTTGGGGTTCAGTAAATGGCAGCAATAAGGATTTGGATGGGGTGGTGTCAATGGATGGAGTGACCATAAAAAGAAGAGTAGTTGTTGAGAAACAATAGCAGAATTAGCTGAAATTGGTAATGAGAGGCCAGAAGTTTGAGTCTTTATGGCCTATTGTTTCCCGGATCATGAAAAAGTAAGCAGCTAGTGCTAGAAAAGTAAACCAGAACTAAGGTGATATTTGGAGAAAGTTAGCTTTCTCTGAGCACAAGAAGATGGGAAAAAATATTAGTGGAAGAGGTCCAAGATGATTGGGAGTTTGTTAGCAACAGAGTTGGGGTCCCAGAAGGCACTGTGGAAGGGAAAGATAGTGGAGAATAGGGAATAAGGAGGGTTGGGGCTGAGCTGGTTAAGAATAAGAGTGGTGGAGAAAAGATAGCAGGGGGAAAGGGACTTTCAGTCTAGTAGACCATGACTTCCCACAGGAATTAGAGGAGTAGGAGCTGGAATTTCACTAACCAAGGACAGAGGAAATATCAGGTGATTAGAGAAAGGGATAGGAAGGCTAAAGGCCAATTTGAGAATATTATATGGAGAAGGAAGCTGCTCATCTAAGGAAATACATGCCTGGGATAGCCAATTCCCTCTTCTGTGCATTTCTGTTACAGTCCTTGAGAGAGAATGATGCTGGGATTGGGAAGGTCATGTGATGATGGAGGCCTCTAGTGTCAAGTAGTATGAGGCCTCTTCATTACACCATCCCACTGCATCATAACTCCATAGAGGGACTGGGACTTTGGCTCCCCTGTCCCTGGGCTCTTTGTGGTGATGGAAGTCTGACTCTACAAGTGGTCTTGTGGAGAAGGCTTCCAGTCCCAAGTTCTGAAGGTAAAAATGGTCAGGGCCTTCATTTTCTGGGTTGTAGTGAAGGTAGAAGATGAAGTAGGTACCAGGGCAGCTTAGAGGCATTTTGGTCCTGGTTCATGAGCCCCTACCAGAGTGCTTGCCTTTCATAGTCAACCACAAGATATAATTAGCTCAAAGCAAAGACATTTACTGGGATGGCATCATTAAGAGCAATAATAACAAATATTCCTCCACCTAAATCTGGGGTTCATTCTTCTATGGTATCAATGAGAAGTCTGGGGACATACATAAAGCATACTGGTTGAGAGGCACATAAGTTGGAAATACATATAGCCAAGGCAACTTATGTCTCTGGCACTGAAAGGCCCTGGTGTCCCTTCTCTTCTCATGGTGTCTTTGTGCTGCTCCCTCCAGGGCAGGCAGAGTGATTCTGATGTTCAGGGAGTTCAGATGGTCTTGCTGGGCCTGCTTCCATTTCAGCTTGCTTCCTGACTCCTATGGCTCTTCCCTCAGTTAACAGTGCCACACTGTTTCCTGCACTGACTCTTGACTGACCTGCTACTTTCTCATTTTGGAGTTTCCTACTAACCAAATAATTCACCAAATAGCCAGTGGAGGGGAGAGGAGAGAGAAAATCTCACAGAGACACAAAGAAAAAGACAGAATAATCCCCTCTCGGAGCTGGATTCTTTCTCTATAACTAGCTTTTTTTTTCTGCTCTCATAGGTTACACTCCTCAAAGATGTCTTGACAATATGTCTCTATAGAGAATGCCCTGCCTTTTAAAGGCCAGCAGTGATATGGCTTATCCTTTGCCAACTAATAACTCTCTAATGGTGCTCTCTAATTCCATCAAGGAGAACTTCTTTATGCCTTATAACAGGATAACAGAGTATAGCCAAGTCCTTGCATTTCTGTTTAATACAGTAACATCGTGTCTCTGTGATCTTCCTCTTACCTTCTGTGATTTTATTAATTGGGCTGAGAGTAAATCAATTGGTCAGGAGTGTCCTGATCAAATCTCCTCCCACTGCCACGACAGACAAGCCAAGAAAGCAGTGTGCCCCACGCCCCTCAAAGTGTTTGTGAGCCATTAGTATGAGAAGGAAACTTCTGAGACAAGGGCTATATAAGTTCAAGGATGATAAGGTACAAAATGCCCATTATGGCTATGAAATAGAATACAAAGGAGATGAATGTAGAATGAGGTTAGTAAAAGGAGGCTTCTTTGAAGTGAAGTTGGGGTTAACTCTGGAAGGAAGTGATGGACATGGATTGCTGGTGAGGAATTTTAGCTGAGGGAAAGCACAGAGATAGGAATTGACCGTAAGATTTACAGTTGGAATGGACTTTAGCTCTCATCTTGTCTTATGTCCTCATTTGCTAGAGGAGGAAACAGGCTTAAGAAGCTGAAATGACTCACCCTTGTCCCTTTAGGCTAGAAACAGAAGACTGAGGGTTAAACTCAAGCCCTTTCATCCAGTGCTTTTTCTATTACATCACAATCAACAAGCCAAAAAGAGGAGGGGTAATGAAGATACTGGTCTGTCTAGAATGTGGGGGCCAGGAGGGGACTTACCAAAAGACGGCCTGAGTGAGGCTAGTTGTTGGAGGGCCTTCTAACCTTAGTGGTTCACATCATTTTCTTCATTGTAAAATGAGAGAGTGGTACTAGCTCTCTTCTAGCAGTTATGTTCCACAGCTCTGTATGCCAGGGGGAATCATTGTAGTTTTGGGATGTTTCATAATAGAAATAAAAATTTTTTTTATCAGTAGTATACAGGTTGGGAAGTGGACAGAGAGAGGAAAATCCAACTAATTTAGGCGGGAGACTAATTTAGGAGGGAGAGCTAAGGAGGAAAACCTATCTTTCTTAAATGGATAATAACAGTAATAATTATTTTTGTCATAGCATTAGAAACTGATATATGTCTTTTTAAAGTTTGTGAAATACTTTACCTATGTTATCTCACTTGAGCCTTACGACAACCTTATTTTATACATGAAGAAATGAAAGCTCATGGAAGTTCTATGATTTGGGTATGGTCGGAGAATTGTGAAGCGTTGGAAGGAGGATTTGAATCCAGATTTCTCCTGACTCCAAGTCCAGTGCTCTTTCTGCTAAGGCAAAAGATAGAAGAAGTCTAGCCAATTGTAAGTGAATTATTAGAGCTGAAGTAAAACTCTCAGAAGAAGTAGTAATGAATATCATCAATAACGCATGCTATTTTTCAAGACTTCAAATAACTGTGACTTTATTGATGTGAGTATTCCCTTTGCTGATGCAGATTGTAATTCTTCTACTGCTTAGAAGACAGTCTTGGAGTGTTGTTGTGGTCACTCAAACTCATTGCCATAGGACCAACTTTGTGATGAACCTTTCTAAATTGACCAGCACCTGCTCACATACAACAAGCATACAGCCTATTTTTGGGCTCGTACTAGAAACCTTTCAGTTTTGGTAGGCCCTGCCAGAGGTTATCTGCTGGCATTGCTTCTGACAACTGAGGATCATCTCTATCAGAGTAGTGTATCTCAATAGACACAAGCTTCCCTCCTCCCCCCACCCTTTCAAATAGGTGTGATTGGGAATTAAAATACAGACTATCTAATCAAAAAAGCCAGAGGGGCCTTGTTAACATTCCTTTGACTAGTAATTTTTCCAAGAAGGAAGAAAAACAATTGCAGACCCCACTGTGTGACCCCAATCACTGTCTCTGATTTATTTCATTAGTGCTCTAGGAATGAGACAGTCTTATAATTTTTTTAAACTTATTGTTTTATCATCAACATCAGCAGGGACAGATTTCCAGTCAACAGCCGTCATATAAAATGAATCTCTGGGTCTTGAAAAGAAAATAGATTGGTAGAATCACTAAAGCAGAATAGAAGTCCCAGATAATCTAAGTCTGAATTGCTTTGAAGAGCAAAGTCAGACAGGCCTGGTCTTAGTATGTGAAGAGGATGCTTTTGACACATCAATAGGACATTCATGTTGAGTTGTGTCTCCAGTGGTGGGGATGAGTTTGAATGAATCATCCACAGTCTTTCACCCAGTGCCCTCTGTTATAAAAAGGTGTGCAGTGACACAACATGGCTGGACAAAGGAGCGATCAGTTGATAGGTGTGGCCGTGAAATAGACTGAAGCTCCCTGGCTCACATAAGAGGTTCATAGCCTTGGCCTTATTAAGACCTTTAGCCACCGCTAATGTGTCCAGCAGGGCTGTCCTGATGAATTAGGCATTGTAACTGTCAGCTGCTGATATGGTACAATCTGAGGGTGCTAGGAAGACCCCTCCCCCACCAATGTATCATTAGTTCTGGGCTCATTATCAGGACACCTGGGGTCAAATCCTGACTCTAGCATTGATATCTATGTGACCATGCCCTTGGTCTGACCAACAGACAGAAATCTGACTGCCAACAGTTTCAGAGTAACTATGAAAAAAGGGCATACTCTTTGGCTCCAATAATACCTGCTCTGTCCATTGATCTTAGAACCATGTCAGGCTATCCCCATAGTGAACCCTTCTGTTTTCTGTATCCCTCTTTAGTTGTGAAGGGGCCTGTCTATAATAGAACTACTTCTGTGCTTGATATTTTGGGCCTCCCTGAAGTCATTGGCATTAGTAGACCATTTAAAGGACTTTAGAGTTAATCTCAGCCAAACTCCTTCATTTTACAGATGGGGAAACTGAGCCTCAAAGACACAGAGACTTGGAGGTTGGGTAGCACAGGAAGTCTGTCTTAAGTGTACCTTTCTCTTCCCATGCTTAGCTGCGGAGGCTCTAAGGGTAGGATTCCTATCCCAAGAGTTGCTGGGATGTGGAGGAGAATAGGAACACCGGTGGAAGAGACGCTTGGAGGACAAGGGAGACAAGAGCACAAAAGAAATGTATTGGCTTAAAGGCTGCTTTAATGGCTGAAAGTTACTTAGACTTGTTGACACTTTCTGGGCTTCAGGCTGACTTGAAACTGTGGAATAATATGGGCACCCTCATTCCTTAAAGCAGAATCTCAATTCATATGGTCTTCCTCAGAGTTGGAGTTCCCATTAAGGTAGAAATGGTAGCCATCCACAAACCTGAATTCCAATGAGGATGTGTTCTACGGACAGGACATTCTCATTGCAAAGTCATGTATAGACTTGCTATTCCTATTATGATGTTGTTCCACATAGCTAGGATCCCTGTTAAGATGCTATTCCATAGAATCATACTTCCTTTTAGGATGCTATTCGATATAGCTGGGATTTCGGTTGAGACGCTGTTCCACAGAGCCAGAGCTTCTGTTGGGATGTTACTCCATTGATTTGACATTTCAAGCATGATGGGATTTGCTTGAGCAGAGATTCCCGCTAAGATGCTATTCCACAGAGTCGGTATTTCTCTAAAGACAATATCCCATACAACTGGGATTCCTGCTATGATGGTATCCAACAAATCTGGTATATCTGTTAAGATGGCATTCCACACAATTAGGATTCCTGTTATGATGATACTCCATAGGGTTGACACTACAGTAGTGCCAGTGGTGGTACCGTTTAGAGCTGGTGTTTTCATTTAGATGGTTTCCAACAAGACCAGGATTCCTGCTAAGTCACCATTCAAGCAGCCAGTATTTCTGTTAAGATGGTATTCTATTAAGGTGGCCCTTCTGTTAAGGTGGTATTCCATAGAACTGGAGTTTTGCTTCTCATTTGAGGCTTGCTCAGGAAGAGGATCACCCCTATGGTAAGTAACTCTAGCCACCATTTTGGGGCCATAGTCATCACAGGGAATCTCCTTCAAAGGAATCTGTATTTGTGATGACCCAGATGACAGCAGTTCTGCCAAGTACCACTGATAAACGAAGTTGTACTGGGCCACCTTCCTCAGAATGACTGACCAGAATTGGGGTCACCTGACCAGGCTGGGGAGGATGGTCATGGGAGGGGAGAGGTACTGTTCAGGTGTATGTGGCCTCAGCCTCAGTACTCAGATTTGTTTAGTTCATTAGTCAGTCATGGAAAAGGCAGCATGGTATAAAGTGGAGAGAGATGTGGATTTGGAGTCAGCAAATCATATTTTGAATCTTGTCTCTGCTTCTTAATATCTATGGGCAAGTGACTTCACCTCTCTAGGCCTCAATTTTGTCCTCTGGAAGATAAAGGGGATCGAATAAAGTGGTCTTTAAGACCCCCGGCCTATATGAGAGTCTTTGAGATTGGGCAGCCATCTGACTTTGCTTTAGCCTCCCCCTCCTCTCTTTTACCTCTTCCACCTTTTCTTTCCCTCTCCCCCCTACTCCCTTTCTCTTTCTGTCTCTCTCAGAAGCTAGATTAGATGATCTTTGAGGTTCCTTCCAACTTTCACAATCTATGACTCTATCTCCTCAGTCCAAATTAGACAAAATACTCATCATACACTGGGACTGTTTTCTGGATTCTAAACCTTAGACTTGGAAGGACATCAACCCTTTTTGCTAGAAATATTTCCCAAACTAATCAAAACATGAGCAGTCTCTAACTTATTCAGATATCTCTCCATATGTCCATGTGTTATGCCAGTTGGTCTGTGGACAGAAGTCTGCCTCTTGGGTATGGTAGCCTAGAAATACTGTGTGATAGTTCACTCTTTTAGGCGTCAGAGCCTCAGGAGGGCTTCCTCAGAAATGCTTCCTCAGAGCAGAGGGTCACTCAGTGTAGGACTGGACAAATTGTCTTCACCAAAATGTGACCTTTTTCATTGTAGAACCTTACAAAAATAGTCCTCTTTGAGACCATTGTCCAGAACCTTGGTGTCAGTAATGACTGATGCTGTAATGGGCAAAGTGAATACTCTGGGAGGCTTCTGGAAGGGTGCTAATGATGGAAGACAGGCAGAATTCATTTTTTGGTGTCCTGATATGTAATTGGGGGTTTCAAGGTGCTGAGCAAGAGCAGAGGAAAATGAAACTGGCATTTTGTAGGGAATGGATTCTATAGTTTAATATTGTGAAGCGGTATTAATGCACCCTATCTTTGAAACAAATTTACTGGCAGCAGGTTTATGAAGCAGAGAGAAAATGCATTGAAATTTGCCCTGTTGGGAATTTTATGATTACAAAACATGCTTGATTGAATGGCTTTTTTTCAAAACAATTTTAATTTTTTAAGTATTAAAGAATTAAATGAATAATTTTCCCATTTAAATGTTTCTTTTGGACCCAAGGCACCTATTCCTAAACCCCAGCTAAGCCTGATCTTTAAAGGAATGCTTCCTTTCCTTCCTTGGCTTGAGACTACAGAAGCAGTCATTAGAAATAGGTGAACAGGCCAGGGTCAGGGAGAGGCATCCAAAGAGCTAGGATGAGCTGGGCAAACTGCCTTTTCCATTTCTAATTAGTGCTGTCTCTCCTGTCACTCATAAATAGAGGTAGTCATCATCATCATCATAATAGCTACCTTTAAGTTCTGCCAAATACTTTACATGAGTTGTCTCATTTGATCCTTATAATGATGCTATGAAGTAGGTACTATTATTATCCCCATCTTACAGGAAGAGAAACTGAGGCCAAAAGAGGTTAAGTGTTTTGCTCAGGGTCATATAACTAATAAGCTTCTGGGGCACATTTGGAACTCAGGTCTTCCTGGCTCCTAGTTCAGCACCCCTATCCACTGTGCCATCTTGTTGCCCCAACAAGTTGTCTCCCAGGGCCAGAGCTGTCATATGATGTCAGCCTTGTGGATTCTATGTGTGACCTGGGCATGTAAGGGTTGTGTTCTAAATGTTGCAAACTTCCTTTATTAACTCATTTTGAATTGATCATCTATGAATTGATCTAAATCCTTGAAACTGTTTATTGCTTAAGTGTGGTGTCCAGTTCTGGGTGTCACATGTTAAGAGGGAGACTGATAAACTGCCCTATATAATATCATTAGATCTGGGCCTAGAAGGAAACGAAGAGGTCATCTAACAAATACTTTGCCATTCATTCATTCAGGTATCTAATCCAAACCTGTCATTTTGATCCATCAGGAGCCTTGCTCCAGGGAGATGAACTGAAACCAGTGGGTTGAATGTTGAAATAAGATGATATCTCAGTAACAAGATACAATCTCATGGAAAAGGAAAATACATACACATTAGACAATGGCAGTACAAAGGAGAGGGAGAAACAGTGACCTGTATACTTCCTGATCAATAGGCAAGAGAGGTGCGCTGTAGTTTTTCAATGGAAGGCCTTGAGAATGGAAGTTAGCCACAAATAGGGCCCAAGTGGCTCTGGTTTATCTGTCAGCCAAAAGTCAGTGCAAGGAAGAAAACAGGGGAAAAGGGCAGGGCATCCTCTGGGGATGGAGATTTGGAGGTCTTTTCCCTTTTCTGGCAGTACGAGTTTGTGTGTATGTGTGTGTGTGTGTGTGTGTGTATGTATATGTGTATGTGTTTTCTATAGGAGGGGTTGCATTAGATGACATCTAAAAGCCCTTCTTGCTCTGATAACTGTTAAGTTATAGGGAGCCATATTTCACTTCATTATAAGGCAGAACCATGGTACCTGTCAGGTCAGGGCAGTGGGGGTGATTGTATGCCATGGTCTTCTGACCTTTCACAGTTCAGCATGCAGACATTTACATTACATTTCCCTGGCACTCCTGGAAAGAGAATTGCCTATTTTGCTTTCTAAGGGATATCAGCACAAACTCAACTCTCTCTTTTTCTTCCTCTATAAAGAGGCATACAGATTATCTGGGGTGTTAGAACTTTCCCATTCCAAGGACAGAATTTGCCCAGCGTGGAGGAAAAGAGAAATCTATATCTTATTTCTCCTCTGCCTCTAGGAGTTTGTCCTAAAAACTTCCTGTTTTCTAAAGTATTTGAAGCCAAATAAACTCATAGCAAAGGTAGGAAGGGAATAAGAGAGCAGAGTGAGGAAAAGTATTTGGAAAAAATATAGGTTTTTTAAAGCGTAATGGGGGAACTGGCCAATAAGGGTCCCTTTGAACATGCTTAGATTTACTCTTCATAGTGAATTTTACAGAGAATACATAGATATTCTCTGCCTGGTTTCAGTCCAAACACCCGGAGGCTTAGTGACCTTATTAGCTTTTGGCCAAGAGTGACTAAAGGTCTGACCCCCTATGGTGAAAAAGACACTTCTCCTTAGTTGAGGAACCTGTGAGACTAGTGACTCATTAGTTGCTAAGCTAGAACTGAATGTGCATACAAGAGGAGTGATGGCCATCCATCAACTCTTTTATTTATTTAGTTATCTATCCATCCATCTATACATTAATTATTTTTTGCTCCCCCTCCCCTCCCCCCACTGGTGGTGAGCTGCTGTTTGGAAGCTGGCAGTGGTGGCTGCACAGGTGTCTGTGAGCACACGCCACTTCAGTTTCTTTTGTGTTTCTTCTTTCTGGATCTCAGGTGGATGAATATTGTGAGAGATGATTGCCCATGAAAGCCATCAGAGGTCTCACTGGTACTGTAAGTCCACCGGAGAGTGGACCACAGAGTCCACTGGAGTGATAGTGGCCAACAATAGAGATGGAGACATGAAGACAGAAGTCAAAAGACAGTTCCCTGAGGACACCAGCATTTTCAGGGATCGTGACTCCTTGCAATGGAGAAAAATGCTGCCTGTGGACTCTAGAAAGGCACAGATCAATCAAGTCCAGCAGAGACCTATCTGAGGAGTCCATGAAAGACTTCTAGGGCTAGGAGTCAGGTGGTACCCCTTGGCCACATATATTCTCCAAGACTCATATGCCTCATTTTACTTTTAGTTTGTTCAATCTTTCACCAGAGTCTTTATGTGTATAAGGGGAGAGTGCACCCTGGTTTGGACATTGTTTTGTGACTACTTGTTCATGCTGAACCTTCTTAATAAATCCCTTTCTGAAAGCTAATAGTGTTTTTCCAGTTCGTTGATAATTGAGAAGCCAAATAAACTTATTTCCAAAGGTGGGAATAAGAGAGTAATAAGAGATTAAGGGAGTATAGTGAGGAAAAGTACTGAGTGGGGTCTCAGGAATAATACTCCTAGAAACCCCAGCCCCTCAGGGTTACCCCTAAAATCTGAAAGCAGTTGTAGTAGTCAGCCACCCTCTGGGGACCCAACATGCCTGTACTAGTGGGAGTTGGGAAAGTAGGCCAGAAGTCACTGAAAAAGGATCATGGAGTTCATGGCTATCATATTGAGCTTTTTTTTTTTAATGTTAAAGAATCTTTAAATCAAAGGAATTATAGATAGATTGGTGATCAGTTAGTTGAGCCCCCTCATTTTACAGATGAGGAAGGTGAAACCCAGAGAGGGGAAGTGACTTCCCTGCAGTCACATAGGAAAGAAATGGCAGAGTGTGGATTTAAAGATGTTCTGACTTTAGATCCTTGGCTCTTTTTTTTAAATTAATTTTTTTTTTTAATTTTTAGGCAATTCAGGTTAAGTGACTTGCCCAGGGTCACACAGCTAGTGAGTGTCAAGTGTTTGGTCTGAGGCCGGATTTGAACTCAGGTTCTCCTGACTTCAGGGCCAGTGCTGTATCCACTGTGCCACCTAGCTGCCCCCTCCTTGGCTCTTTCTGAAGGGGAAACAATTGGATTGATTGCATAAGAATTCAACAACAAATATAGATGGAATCAGGTCATTTCCAAGAGTATTGAAAGATAACCACTGATTTGATTCTTTCTAATTGTTGAGAATATGTCAGACATAATAAAGAGGCAGCATCTTTATGCAACCCATTTCTTAGAGACTCATTCTTCTCTTCTGTAAAATGCAGGTAATGGTCTCTCCTCTGCCTCCCTCATAGAGTTATAGTAGGAGAATTGCTATGAAAAGGCTTTGTAACATACAAGTACTTCACACGTGAAGGGGATCACCACTTTCCCACCTCTGAGCCTGTGGTCACACTGTTCTCTGGGTCCTTTTCTTCCCTGGTCAAATTCCTCTAATACCTCAGTGCATTTATGATTTCATTAGTGTGGGTATTTATTCCCTTCTAACAGTGCAGATTTCAAGACATCTTGTGCGATTCTTTTTATTTTTTTTTTGCCTCTTTGGTGAGGCAATTGGGGTTAAGTGACTTGCCCAGGGTCACACAGCTAGTAAGTGTCATGTGTCTGAGGTCAGATTTGAACTCAGGTCCCCCTGACTCCAAGGTTGGAGCTTTATCCACTGCACCACCTAGCTGCCCCTTCTTGTGTGATTCTTATTCAGGTCCTCTTATATGAGTTTTTATTTTTTAAAAATAATTTTTTTAATTCACAAAAATGGATTTTCCTCTCTATCCCCACCACGACACAGAAAAGAAAAGAAATGTATGTCTCAGTCTGCACGCTGAGTCCATCACCTCTTTGTCTGGAAGGAGATAACACAGTTCATCATCAGTCTTCTGGGATGCTGGTTGATCATAGCATTAGTCTAAGTTCTTATGGGTTTTGAAGTTGTTTGCTTTACAGTGTTGTTGTTTTTATACAAATTGTTCTCCTCATTCTGCTCTGTGCACTCTGTATCAGTCCATTGAAGTCTTCTCAGCTTTCTCTGAAAACATCCCTTTCATCATTTCTTATTACATAATAGTGTTCCATTCCATTCACATATACCACAATTTGTTTAGCCATTCCCCAGTTGATGGTTATCCTCTGAATTTCCAGTTCTTTGCTATTAAGAAGTAGCTGCTACAAATATTTTTGTAAATATAGGTCCTTTTCCTCTTTCTTTGATTGCTTTCCTCCCTTAAGTTTTCCATCAGACATGCTGGGAGCTTTCCTCAAGTTGCCTCAACATAAAGGTGCTAATGAAGCACAAGCAATGTCTATCAGTTATCTCTTGTTCTCACTGCATGACCAGGCCATTTTCTTTTTCTGATCATTTATTTCTTTAATGACATCTTTTACACAACTTCTACAGTAGTGTGTAATTCCTTAATTACAATGTTTTATAGCTGCTCACACCTAGCATGTGCCTCTTCATTGCCTTTAGTCAATTGCCAACTTTAATTCTTTGGAAACTAGCGTTTCATGATTTGCTGCTACATAACGTCTCAGGAAGAATATTTGCATTGAAACAATGGACCTTTGTTCCCAGGAGAAGCAAAAGAACCTGGCAATTTCCCAAAGGTAATCCAGTGCTTTCTTCTGGATGGTTCAGTTGTAGTTTCAGCTGATTATCCACCTGTAGGATCTGTTCAAAGCATTGTGTGTATTAAGTATTCATTACTTATTCATTTATATACTTGTTCATTCATTCATCCATTTATATATTTATTTGATTGTATATTAATTTATTTAGTTATTTGTGGTAATAGCCTGTATAGATTGTTCATCTAACTGTATATCAAACTTGGTCACTACAAACATTCTTCATCCACTTCATTTTTTTCTGTGTAGTTAGGCCAAACTCTTTTGAGTGATTATGAATCTCACTTAGGATTCTCTGTTAGGTTACAAGGTTTAACACAATCAGTACAATGCTATTTACAAGCAGGAATCTCTGTGCAGGACCTCACCATTGGTAAGATATCCCTCTTCAGTTTTGGACTCTGCATTCTCTTTGCCGTGGTAAGCAAGTCATCATATTTTATGCCTCTCTTGATGTTAATAATCAGAAGGTAATGAGACAGAGTTATTTCAGACCACTCAAGGAATCTTGCCTAATTTTGGAATATTCCTGAGAGACGGGTTATTGGACAGCAGTCTTGGAGAGCATCCTTGATGAGGGTATTGGCAGGTTTTTGCAACTGATGATGCACAGTGGACCATATCTTTACTATCATAAAATTGATTTAGAGCAGAGGTGTCAAACACCAGGCCCTTTGGCCAAATTACAGCCTGAGTACTACCCAAGTCAGATTAAAATGTAAGTGGGAAATATTTACCAAAATAAATAAAAGTACAATAGAACATAGATAATGTGTTTTTCTAAATCAATATACTTCCAGGGATCCTTATTTTTGATCTAGTGGCCCCATTTCTATTTGAGTTTGACATCACTGATTTAGATAATACAAGGTTCCACTGTGACTTTTGTTTTTTGACTATAAATTTTTTTTGTTTTACTAAAGCGAAAATGGAATGAAATGGAATAAGCATGTATTAAGTGCCTATGAATAAATAATACATATAATCCACATAACACATATACATTATTATTCCAGGCATTGTACTAAATACTTTACAAATATTATCTCCTTTGAGACTCCTAACAACTTTTTTTGGGGGGGTAGATGCTCTTATCTCCATTTTACAGTGGACGAAATTGGCAGACAGAAGTTATGTGACTTGCCTGGGGTCACATAGCTAGTAAGTATCTGAGGCTGGATTTGAACCAAGGCATCCTGATTCCAGGTGTAGCATTTTTTTTCTGCTGCCCCACTTAGCTAAGACTCTTTTCCAGCAAAGTGTTAAATTTTTACCCACCCTTTAAAGCTGAACTATAACTCTTCCTACAGGAAGCCTTTCCTGATTCCCTGGTTGTGAAAAATCTAATGTCTTAGCATACCTCAGTTCTGGGAACTTTATATTGCACCTGTCTGATGCACTCATCAGATTCTATTGTGAATTATAATTACTTTTGTGTCATATCCCCCTACTAGATGGTAACTTTTTGAAAGCAGCTACCATATATCAATAAGCATTTAGTCAACACACATTGGTTATGTGCCTACCAAGTGCCAGGCACTATGGTAGTCATTGGTGATGGAAGACAAAATTGAAACAATTTCTATTCTCAAGGATCTTGCATTCTATAGTTTATATGATGTCTATAGAATGTTATATGTCATATACATAAACTCACATATTTTATATATAATATGTATTTAAAATATGCAAGCATATATATACATATGTAACCTAAATTCTTCATTGCCCCTCAATGCCTACTACCACAATAGATGCTTAATAAAGGTTTAGGGAATTTGACTTTAATCAAATTGAAGAGAGATAGGAACAAAAATGCAAATGTTTTAAGGCTCAAAAAGTCTTGTTGCTAAGTCACTTTTGGTGACTAGATAGATAGACAGCTTTGAGGCTTGCCTTAGAATAAAGACTGAGGCACAATCATCTATCCCCTGCTTGCTCTGACAATTAAGGAAATATTGCAAGGATTCTTTGGTCATATGATGCTTCCTATTCATACCCACCATGCACCTCAGCATTGCCTTTTGGGTGAACTACAACTTTAATTATTTGGAGAATGTGACATTCTGTGCTGTGCAGTCAAGCAGCATCCTTGGAAGAATATTGATATTAAAAAGATAGGCCTCTTTTTCAGAGCGAAGCTCAGGGTATTCAAAGCATGGCACAGTTTCTCAGAGGCAGTCCAGCCAGCTCGCTTCCTCCTGTTCAATTCTGGGTCCTGCTTGTTGTCCACCTGCAGTGTCTGTCTAAGGTATGTGTCCTGATGGACCAGTTCTAGGGGCTGTCCTCCAGATTTTGCCTTTGAGCAGAAAACAACTACTTGGTTACACCTTGTCTTTGACGATTTAGGTTATGGATGTCCTACTACCTACTCCTTCCCTGCTAACCCCACTCTGTCCCTTCACCCCTTTCTCATATATGAGGTTGGCATCCTCAGGGACTTCAAAAAAGGGAATGAGGAATTGATTACATAGTTATAGATTCTTATATCCATAGAATGTCAGCGCATGGAAGAGACCTCAGAGATTGTCTAGTTCATTCTCCTCATTTTAAGGGTGGGGAAACTAAGGCCTAGAGAGCAGACGTGAGAGTCATAGACTCCAAGCAGGAAGGGATATCAGATCATGTATCCAACACCCTCATTTTATAGATAGGTAAACTGAGGCTCAGAGAGGCTAACGGAGAGTGGTTAGAGTGCTTGACCTGGATTCTAATACTGCCTATAGTATTTATTAGCTGTTTGACAATGAGCAAATCTTATAATCTCCCTGTGCCTTAGTTTACTTGTCTGCAAAATAGAGATAGTAATACCTCTACTACTTGTCTCCCAGGGTTACTGTGAGGCTCAAATGAAATGAGGCATATAAAGTGGTGCATACCTTGGGATGCTAAAATGTCAATCACTATTGGCCAAAGTCACACAGGCAATGGAGGTCAGAAGATCCCAGGTCTCCTGGCTCCCAGGTCAGGGTTCTTTCCTTTAAACCAGGCTAAATGACCTCTTCTGCTGGGTTGTTACTAGACACTAACTTCAGCTTCTTCCTTTGGGGCTTAGCTAGACGTCACAGCTTGTTAGAGTCAAGAAGCTCCTGTCTTTAGGTTTAGCTTTGGATAAAACCTTATTTAAATTCTGTCCCTCCTGTTCACACTCCTACTCAGCTGTTTTACTTGCTAAATCCTAATCTGGGCTCGACATTTTTTTTTCATGAAATGTTGTCTGATTAAAAACTTGTAATATTATAAATCAAAATAATGCATTAGGATAGAGTTATTTTCATCCAGTGTCAGTAAGACTCCTACACTCCAGATTTTAATGGCCTCAAAGTTACATTTAATTGCAGTGTTTGAAGGCTGTATATCCCCCTGGGGCAATTTTTTTTTCTCACGAAAATACCTTAAACTCCTTGATTAAAAGGATTTAAAGAAACCAAAGCTATAACCCACCTATTCTCTTTATCACTAAATATAACCTCAAAGTATAAGTGATTATAAATTATAGTGTTTTGGATCTTCCTTACACATGGGGCCCCCCAAAACTACCCCAGATTCAAAGTACTTTGTAGGTCTATATCCACTCAAAACTATAGCTCATAAGGCCCCTCCACCCAAGAATATGTTTACTTTTAGTAGTCAGAGGACACAGTTCAAAGCAAAGGCATTTAATTAATTAGTGTACTAAAAAAAGTAGTATTATAGCATTTCCCCCCTGAACTCTGGGCTCTCTTTCCCATAAATCCATATACCATTGGAAGGAAGAATTGGCCTACTTAGGAAACATATGCAGGGATTCAACATGTGTTGAATGCATGTGGCTAGCGTACATGCTTGCAGGGACAAATCACAGGTTAGGCATATGGCCAGAGTGCACACATTGAGGGGTACACAAGTAGGGAACATGTGACTAGGAATGCATGTGTGGAGGAACAACTCATATAACTGGTGCTGCCGGGTACACAGAGCACTAAGCTTGGAGCCAGGAGAACCTGGATTCAAATCCTACATGAACTTGAGGTACGTCAACTTGGGAAAATTATGAGTTTGTACCTCAGTTTCCTCATTTAGAAAACAAAGAGTGGCACTTGATGTCTTCCAAGGTCTATTTTGGATCTAAATCTCTGACTGAATGATCTGGTGACATCATTCTAGAGTTCCCAATGGCCCTTCTCCCCTCTGTTTTTTGAGTAGAATATATTCTTGGCCAGTTAGGCCTGGTCTCTTAGTCATTGCTGGCCAGGACCCTATTGATGTCATGGTTGGCATCATGTGTGCCATGAGCTGGCAAGGTGTGACTTGGGTTTTTACACCTTCAGCAAGAGTCCTCAGCAGAGGGAAGGAAATCTGCCTTAGAAGAATGGTTGATGGGCTCTACCATTTCTTTTAGCTTAGACATCAAAGGCTTGAACTTAAACTTTTTTAGGCAGAGTGATAGTAACCTTAATACTCTCAGAGTCAGACTATGTTTTTTAAAAAAAGAGAACACAAGTTGGTAGCTTGTTGCTTTTCTCCTTTTATAAGGAGAGTCTGTTCTTAGAGCTTTGGATATGGTGGCTTTTTTCTTCTGGAGGGAGAATCTTTAACCATTGGGGCATGACTGTTTTGGAACACAAAACTGTCAGCTAAGGAGTGTCCATTGACATTAAATATGTTTTTGTCCTACTGTTCACCTGGGATGAGGTCTCTGTCTTAAACCCCTATGCGTGTAACTTCTGTTTAATTTCCTAAGGGGATCTTCCTGGGCAGCAAACAGATGTCATGGTGAGGGTGGCGCCATCTGCCTCAGAAGAGTTTTGTTGAGTCTGAGCAGCCTCAGCTGTTGATTCTTTGGGTCTCATTGAATGATTAGGAGGGAGGAGGGCAAGGAACAAAACTCGCAGAAAAAAGCCCCAGTGAGCTACTGTTCTCTTCAGTCCTTGTTCCAAATCCCTGCCTTTATTGCGTGTATGTATATCAACAAGCCTACAAGTGGGTGGCAGTGGTAAGAACATTGGATTTGGAACACTTGTCTGTATTCTGCCCTTATTCCCCTACAGAGGGGCCACCCAGCATGCTGGAGCCCTTCATCAATTGTTCATTTCAAGCAAGTCATAAAAGTCATGAACAATTGACTTTTCATGAATGCCATCCAACCATCCATCAGTTCTTCCTCCCTCTTGCTTTTTTCCTCACCATACAGGCCTCTTCTTCACTTTCCTTCTTCGGTCAATGATGTTTCCTATTTATACCCATCATGTACCTCAGCATCGCCTTTTGGGTGAACTACAATTTTTAGTTATTTGGAGAATGTGACAGTCTGTGCTGTGCAGCCAAGCAGTATCCTTGGAAGAATATTGATATTAAAAAGATAGGCCTTTGTTTCAAAGAGAAGCTCAAGGTATTCAAAGCATGGTACAGTTTTCCAGAGGCAATCCACCCAACTCACTTTCTCCTGTTCAGTTCTGGGTCCTGCTTGTCATCCACCTGCAGTGTCTGTCTAAGATATTTGTACTGACAAACAGACTTTAGGGACTGTCCATCCAACACTGTAGTCTGGACAGTGGATATGCTTCACCTACTCAGGTTCTTTGCTGCCAAAATTTTTTGAGTGATTATGGAGTTCGTTTAGGAAGTTCTGCAGTGTTCCGGGGCTTGATATCATCCAGGAAATATCACTATGAGAAATGAGTATCTGAAGGATTTTATTATCTATTTTATTATCGGGAAGTCCTGAGTTAAAATCCAGCTTCAGAGGCTTACTAGCTGTGTGGCCCTGGGAAAATCACTTAACCTTGGTCTGCCTCAGCTTCTTCAACTGTCAAATGGGACTAACCATAGCACCTACCTCCCAGATTATTTTGAAGTAATATTTATTAAGTGCTTAGCACAGTGCCTGGCCCGTTACATACTTGTTTTCTTCCCTTCCTTCCCTTTAGGCTTTATCATGGATATCCTCCATGAAGGCAGCGAAAGTAGCTTTGGTAAATGTGTCCACCTGCTTTATGACTTGCTTGAAATGAACAATTAGAGGATCATTGAACAAAGTTATCTGTTATATCTTTCAGTGAATCTTGCTTGATTTTGACATATGCCTGGTAGACACATTGTTTGAGGAAAGCCCAGAAGGTGGGGACATTTTGATCTTCCCAACCAGCTATTTTTTTTTTTTGGCTAGCCAGGAGTAAGCTCAGTGGGATCTTATATATTTAAGACATGATCACCAGATTTTATCTAGCCAAATGAAGGCCTCTTCCCTTTAAAAAGTTACCTGGGCAGGCTGCGAACATTTCAGTGATTCTGTTATGGTTCCAGGGTATTTGGAATTATCCTTTGGGAATTTCCTTCAGAGCCAGTTGATGAACTATACAAGAAGACCAGTCTCATTACTTAAGAATTGCACCTCACTTTTGACCTAAAATTGTATCCTTTAGTGTGATTATTCTCACACACACACACCCCTACTCCTTTCCTGCTTATTTTCCAGATTTGGCTCTGAATGACTTTCGCCATTTCCAAAAAATCAAATGTACCTTCCAAGACTGCTACCATTGAGGTTACTAAAAAGAGTGCACCACAGGCCTTGAAAACAGAAATACATAAGCAAGATCCCATATGGAGCAGGTATTTAAACAAACTTTGAATCTAAGCCCATAGGACACAGCTCTAAGGAAACTTACTGGTCATCTAATTCAACTTCATTATTTTATAGATGGAGACACTGAGGACTAGATGTTGCTACTCTGGGAGCTGCTTAGCTCTCTAAATATTTCAGCTGAGCAAATCTCTCCAATATTTCCCCAGAGTATAACTTATACTAGAACATCTTGGAAACTTGGGCAAGATTTCAGCCTTGCTTAGAGGGGAAGATGAAACAGTCACTTCTCCAGGTCCTTTACATAGAGAGATCCTGAGTGTTCCAAGTGCTAGGATCTTGCTCAGAGGATCAGTACCCTTTGGTAGTAGGAAATGTTTGTGGGGTAGTACTGTTAAGGGGGTAGAACCGTATTCTGATACTTACTGTATGCTGACACGGTATAAGGCACTGAAAGAGATACGAAGTTTAGATAAAATACAGTTACAGTTGTCATGGAGCTCACAATCTAGTTGGGAAGTGGAACCAAAACTTATAACTATACCACTGTATGTGTGTGTATGTGACCACTATACTACTATATGCTTGTAACTATATAATATCATATGATCAGTGCATTAAAGAGCTTCAAACAAAAGGCTTAGGGGGAAGATTGTTGCCAACTAGAAGGAATGGGGAAGGCTTAATGGAGGAGGTGGCATTTAGGGTTGGGCTTTAAAAGATGGGTAGGAATGCAATAAGGACAGAGGGGGAAAGAGGGAGGGCATTCCAGGCACAGAAGCAAAAGAGTACAGTGAATACCGGGAAGATAGAGTTTGCATGGAACACAGTGTGTGTGGAGGTATGTAATATGAGATAAGCTTAGAAAGGTAGGGTGATCCTGGCTTGTGAAGGGCCTTCAAAACAGAGGACTTTGAACTTTATTTTATAGGCAATAGAGGACCACCGGTTATGATACCCAAGTATAGACTAGGGGGAGAAAAGGTCCAGTAGCCTGGGCCTATATTGGAGTGTCATCAGTGAGTATGGAAAGGGAATAACCAGGTTGTGACAGACAGTGTGGGATAGTCTTGGCCAGACCTATGGTCCAGGACACTGAGCTAGGCCTTCCTTCCCCATTAGGATTCTCTCTCTAGTAGCTCAGTGGAACAATATTAACCTTTGGAATTTATTTAGAAACTCATTAGTGCTTGCTACATAGCCCATTCTTTCCCTGATTAGCTCTCTTCATTACAATTCAAATTTCTTTCTGCTACATTTACCACATTGTCCTGCTCTTCCTTTCATCATTGCCTGACAATTTATTACAAAGTGAAAGGGTGGGAGGGGGAGATCAAGTGAGTTCATATTCCTAAATGTAAGGAAAGTTGTTGTTGTTGTTGTTGTTTGTCCTTTCTGGAAGAGGACAGTGACATCAGGGAGGTGATGCCATGAGATGCAATGAATTGGATTTAAGTGAGGGAGGGCTGTGCAAAGTTACCAGCCTCACTTTCTCCTTCAGAGCCATCTGGGTCCAGTGACAAGATATAGATCAGGATGACTAGAGATGGCCAATGGAGAGGACCATGAAGGAGGCGGAATGGAGGCTAGAAGAGAGGGATTCGAGAAATAATCCCATGTCTATACCCCAATGGCCAGAGATCTCAATATCTTTCTCTTAGCCTTTTTGAGTTCATAGCTGTGGTGGCATTGGCCAAAGAGAGTAGGGCTAGCTGCCCAAGACCATTTTGTACCCAGGAGTGTTTATTATTCTTTGTTCTTCTGTGTCCTCTGCCTATCAGTGTTGACCATAGTTTCTGGTAACTATTAGATCAGAGTACCTTAGAACTCCGGGGGCTCTGCTTTCCATCTGGGCCAACCTGTACCCCAGGAAGCAATGTGTTGTAATGAGTGTGGATGTAGGGGGGGAAATCATGGGTGAGGACTCTGGAAACATGGGTTCTATTCCTATCTCTGCTCCTTATGGGATGTGCATTCTTGAGTGAGTTACTTTCTCTCTCTGAGTCTATTTTGTCTACTAGCTATCATCTTGTATCTCTCTTCCCATTTGTGGCTGAACTGGAGAAAGCCATCTATACTCAGTGCCTCCACTTCCTCTCCTCTCTCTCTTAAACCTTCATCAGTCTGGCTTCTGACTTTATCTTTCAACTGCAACTGCTCTCTCCAAAGTTACCAGTGATCTCTTAATTGCCAAATCTAATGGCCTTTTCTCAATCTTCATCGTCTTAGACCTCTTTGCAGCCTCTGACCACTGTCAATCAACTTTTTCTCTTTGATACTCTCTTCTTGCTAGGTTTTGGTGACACTACTTTCTCCTGGTCCTCTCCGTGTTTGTCCGATTACTCCTTCTCAGTCTCCTTTCCTAGATCTTTATCCGGGTAACACTCACTAACCAATGGTGGTTTCCCAAGACTGTCTCAGTCCCTCTTCTCTTTTCATTCTATACTATCTTACTTGGTTACCTCATCAGCTCACTTGGATTCAATTATAATCTCTATGCAAATAATTCCCAGGTCTATAAATTCAGCCCAAATCTCTCTCCTGAATTACTGTCACATATCACCACCTGTCTTTTATCGAACTCAAACTAAATATCTGATGGGCATTTAAATTCAAAACAGAACGCATTATCTTTCACTCCAAACTCTTCCCTCTTTCAAACTTCCAGATTACTGTTAAAGGCGCTGCCATCTTCTCAGTCACCCAGGACCACAAACTATGTATGTATATATGTATGTACGTATATTCTCTTCTCTTTGCTTGCATAGCTACTACCCTCCTTCAGTTCCTCATCTCTCACCTATCACAATAATAGCCTTCTAACTGGTCTCCTTGCCTCAAATCTGCCCCAAGTCCAATCTATCATTCACTCAGCTGCCAAGTAATTTTTCTAAAAGCGTGCCTGCTCAGTGAGGTCCAGTGGCTCCCCATTACCTCCAGGATCAAATATATTTACTTCTCTATTTGACACTTAAATTCTTTATAAACTGACTTTTGGCCTAATTGGTGTTCCTTAAATATGGCTCTCCACTTCCCCGTCTCTCATGCTTTTGCACTGACTGTCCTCATGACTGAAATGCTCTGCCTCTTCATGGTCCCCTCTTAGTTTACTCAGCTTTTTTATTTTTAAAGATGCAGCTCAAATCCCACCTTTTCCAGGTGGCTTTCTTGGTTCCTCCAGCTGCCAGTGCCTTCCTCTGGGAGGCGGGTGCTATTATGAGCCTCATTTTGCAGTTAAGGATATAGAGGCAAATAGAGGCTAAGTGCTTTGCTTGGGGTCACACAGCTAGTAAGTGTCTGAGGCTGGATTTGAATTTGGGTCTTCCTGACCTAGTTCCTAGGCCCAGCATTATATCCACTGTGCCATCCCTAGCTGTCTGATTCCATGATACCCAAACTGGCATGTGTTAGAGGAGGGAAGGAGATGGAATGGAATTGGGAGTGTAGTCTCACTCATGGCTAGGGTAGGTCCCAGGTGAACTCAGGGCTGGGGTGGAGTAGGGTGGAATGGACTAGGATTATAAGTAGGTTTTGTAGGGTGGGGAACGGTTCAGAGAAAGAACATCTGAGCACTTCTTGGGGAAAGCTAAAAGCCAAATTCAGAACAACAGGGGAGAATGTACTTTCTCCTGCCAAAATAAAATTTCTTGCTAAGAGTTTTTTTATGATAAAAGTAGTGTTTGCTTACTTTAACACTTCAAGGACCCATATGAATCTCTCCTCTCTGTGTATACAGATTGGAGCCCATATTTGACTTGGTGGTTTCTTTTTTTTATGAATTGCTGCAGTCAAGATACTTGGTCACTTAATGGTTACCAAGATTTCCAACCAGCCAGGCTGGTCCTCAGACAGTAAACACTGATTTGATGTCTAGACATAGAAGCACAAAGCCTTAATACTTTTCAGGACCTGCCGGACCTGAAGCCTTTGAGACTCTAAATTCATCTCTGTGCTGTGAAGAGGCACCAGAGAAGGACCATAGTAAAGGAAAAGTGTTATTTAAGGAAGATGAACCTGGTAGCCATGCAAGGCGAATTGAATGGTGAGAAATTGGAGTCAGGGGACCCCACGTGCAGGCTGATATGGAATCTAGGTGTGAGTGATGAGGACCTAGTTGGTAGTTTCAGGAAAGGTGGAGAAAGGACAGAGTTAATAAACATTTTGAAAGAAAAACCTGTAGAGATTGGATTTGGGGCAAGAAGGGAGAAAGAAAGGTTGAAGATAATTTCTAAGATTTAGAGACAGAATGACTTAGAGAATATTGTTGGCATTGATTGGGACAAGGGAGTTGTTTTCAGTGCCTCTTTGGGTGTCCTCAAGTTAAATGTGTGCTCATGGGGGACAGGGACCCTGTGTTCTCTTTCTTCAGCTATGTAGCACAGGACTGAACCTCAGAGCTGAGTAAATGCCTATTGCCCAGCTGACTGATGATGCAAGTACCCCTGTGGATATGACCTAGAATCTACCTCTGCATGGTTCAGGCCTGGAATTGTTCCATTACCTAAAACACCCCAATCCTCAGGTTCATTAGATTTTATGAGCTAAGGATCAGGGACCCCCCAAAAGCCCCTCTGAATTATCTGAATCACTGCATGCTGATCTCATCTGATTCAGCCAATTTCACAAGAAGATTAAAAAAAAAATCTCATCCCCAGGAAAGAACAGCTCAGCCATGGCAAAAATCTATAAAACCAATCTCAAGAGTCTGAGACAATTAGAACAGAAGGTTTCTTTGGTCAGTGACTGGGGAGTTTGGTCAGTGTAGACTGCATAGCAGTACCAAACCTTGCATTTCACAAAATTCTCAGGCCCTAAATCTGCTAAGTTTTGCTCAAGCCCTAAATTTGCACTGGGGTGGAGAACTCGTCTTTGGCTTCCCTGGGGCTACTCTTGGCCCGAGCTTGAGACCGAGGTGATTCAATGGGACTCTTGTGGTCCTGCGGTTTACTAGGGGACAGCCTCCTTCTTTCTGCCTTTGGGCATTCTTCCTGTGCTTAGAGTTCTTCTCTCCTGCTCTTCCTGCCTTCCTTAAATAGGATGTAAGCTCCTTGAAGGCCCAGACTATTTTATTTAGTATAGGTGTATTCTCGATGTCTAATAGTCATTATAGTCTAATAGTCAGAGTAGACAGTCAATAAATTATTGATTGATTGATTGAATATTCCTAGCCTCTGACTTGGGAGTAGCAGCCATCATGGACTTTTAGAATTAGAAGGAAGCTTATTGGGTACCCAGTTCCATTTCTCTTGTACAGGAATTCCCTCTCCAACAAGTGGTCATCCAGTCTCTGATGGAAGACCTCCAGGGCAAAAGGTAACCATTTGACTCTAAGGAGCTGCTATGTAAAGCCTAGGAATAGCACACTGAGTGCTGTCTGGTTATCTTTGAAGGCTTGAGTTTAGAAAGCTAAGGTAGTTGTCTTAGCTTTCCATGGTGTATGACCTGACCCATATGGCAGATCCCTAACAAGTAACTGAGGAGAAGTAGGATGTTTGGAGGAGTCCCTTACCCAAACAGGGAGAACAAATCCAGTGCTTCTGTAAGAAGCAGATTTCTGAGTAGGAAGGACCAGGTGGCTACTAAGGAGCATGATTCCTTCCAAAAACCATAGGATGATAAGATGATAAGATTAGAACTGGAAGGAGCCTTAAAAAGTAATCTTAATCCAACATGCTCACTTTTCAGATGAGGATTAAAGAGTTTAAGCAACTTACCCAAGGTCATACAGGTAATAAGAGAGCTGAGGTTTGATCTCAATTTCTCTGACTTCGCTCAGCTTTCTTTGCTTTGCACCATGATGTCTTGATTTCCTGAGACATCATAATACTAACACATTTCATTTTTCTTAGCTGGAAATCTTAGCTTTCAAATTTTTCTAGACCACCGTGACAGATACTCCTTGAGGCTCAGGCACCTTGGTTCTACAATGGGGTTCTTAGCAGAAGCTTTGGGACACTTGGAGTGCTCTGTAGACAGAAGGTCTGTGAGCTTCAATAAAAATTGTCAAATCTATAAAATGCCAGTGTTGGACTAGATTTTCTCTGAGATCCTGTTCAGCTCTGATCATCTGTATTCTATATTTAAAAGTCCCTTCCAGCTCTGATATATGGATTTCCAGAAAGCAATTCTCCTGTGTAATACCTAGTCACATGCATAGAAATGAAATTGAAATTTACATTTGCCTCAGTTTTTCAATGAAATGTCCAAGTCATCATTGATGAAAATTGTCATATTTTATTTGAAAGTGTCTATAACCTGTAGGTGTGACTGTTGTGCAGAGGATCTGAGAAATGACCATATGGACTCTTGGATAAATCATATGAAATTTGGCTGAAAAAAAATGTCCAAGTAAGTATAGATGTTCTTTATGAAAAGATTTTATTTTTCTAGTTGTACTTTATAATCCAACCCACCGCACATATAGCCAAGTCCAGACCATGCCTCATATTCCATTCACCATGAGATCAGGGCCTAACCATAATGGGCTTCTTGCCAACTACACTTTTCCCTGCTTCCCATCCTTCCCCTCCCCCCCAAGTCAGTCATCCTGCTCCCT
This sequence comes from Phascolarctos cinereus, assembly GCF_003287225.1. Classification (NCBI taxonomy): domain Eukaryota; kingdom Metazoa; phylum Chordata; class Mammalia; order Diprotodontia; family Phascolarctidae; genus Phascolarctos; species Phascolarctos cinereus. The sequence continues at coordinate 322,449,565 of NW_027555625.1, forward strand.
ATTCCTTCCCTTCCCTCTAGCTCTGGGAATAATAATCAAATCAATGCCACCATTGCTAAGTGGAAAGGGCTAGACAATTTTGTGCCCTAAGGCTCTGAGACAACCAGCATTTATTAAGCCCTTACTCTATGCCAGGCACTGTGCTCCATTAACAATCCCCTTAACTGCCGAAACCAAAATTCCCTTCTCCGCCCACCACTCCCCATATGTATTGTGTTCTTTTATTAGAATACAACCTTTGTGAGGATAAAGCTGTGTCAACTTGGTATGGGTATCCTAGAGTCTTGGTGCAGTACCTGGCACATAGTAAGTGCTTCATAAATACTTGTTGATTGATTGATTAATTGGTTGAAAGTGATTTCACATTCATTTCATTTGAACCTCACTATAACTCCATGAGACAGGAAGAAAAGGGATTATTTTCATTACAGATGAAGAAACTAAAGCTCAGAGATGTACAATGACTTGTCCAAGATCACACAGCTAGTAAATTGCAGACTCATATTTTCTTATTCCCTGGTCAATGCGTTTTGTCTATTACACCCCCACTGTCTTCTCCAACTGCTACCTCCATTCTGCCTTTTCTGATTTGGTTGTCCGCAACACCATTTCCAAATCCTATCACTCTGATCTGCTTTCTACTACTATCTTTGCTTGTTCTTTCTCCTTCTGGGAGTTATGGATGTTGAGGAGATGATGTGGGTGGGTCTTCTCAATCAATCAACAAGCATATATTAAGTACCTACTGTGTGCTAGGAGGTGGAATACAATGACAAAGATAAAGCACCCCTTGCCCTTAAGAAAATTATATTCTACTGAAGAAGATAACATGTGCACAGAATAAAAATGTGCAGAATAAACACATAATAAATGTAAGACAAGGTGGCTTGTGAGTGAGGACACTAGATGTTGGATGGATTTTGCATGGTGTTTGAACTGAGTCTTAAGGAAGTGAGGGACCCTAATGAAGTGGAGGTGAGAAGGGAGTGCATTCCATTCATGGGAAACAGCCAATTCAAGAAACAGGGACAAGACATTAGCTCTGAGTGGGAAAAAAAGAAGTCCGGTTTGGTTAGACCATGGAGTGCTAGAAGAGGGGTGGTACATAACAAGGGTGCAAAGACAGGTTGGAGCCAAGTTCTGAGGGGCTTTAAAAGTTGCACAAATGAGTTGATAGTTGATTTTCAAAGGTAGTAGGGAGCTGTTGGACTTTGTTGAATGGTGCTTAAAGAAAATTGCTCTGGTAGTTTGTGAAATATGAGCGGGCAAAGACCTACTTAGGAGGCTATCGTGATTGTCCAGGTGAGACTTAAGTAAAACTGGGCTATGTTTAGAGAGACGGGGTAGCACTTATTGGAGATATTTATGGAGGTAGAAATAGCAAAGTCTGGCAACTGACTGGATATGTAGGGGGAGAGAGAGTGAGAAGTCCAAAATGGTACCCAGAATTAAATCCTGGACTGGAAGAATGGAAGAATTGCGGTGCCTTTGATAGAGATAGGGAAGGTCAGTAGATAGGAGGGTGCTAGGGGGAAAGAGAATGAGTTCTCTTTCAGAAAGTATGAGATGTCTGTGGAACATGTAGTTTGAAATGTCCAAAAGGCAATTGGAGATGCATGACTGAAGCTCAGGAGAAATACTTTGGTTGGGAATCATCTACATAGGATGGTAATTTAATCCATGGGAAGCTGATGAGATCACCAAGTAAAATAATACAGAGCAAAAAGAGAAGAGTATTCAGACATGGTTAGTGGGTATGATATGGATGAAGAAGCAACAGAGGAGAAAGAGGAGCAACTGAAGAGATAGGGAAACCAAGATAGAGTAGTGTCATGGAAATCTAGGGAGGAAATACTATCTAGAAAGAGAAGGTGATCATTAGTGTTGGATACTACAGAGATCAAGAAGGATGAAGATTGAAAAAAAGGTCATTAGATTTGGCAATTAAGAGATCATTGAGAATAACTTAGCTATCCTCAACAATACAGTGATCCAAGACAATTCTGAAAGGCTTATGTTGAAAGATGCTGTCCATCTCCAGAGAGGGAACTGATGGAGTCTGAGTGCAAATCAGAGCATACTTTTTCTTTACTTTTTTTGTTTTTCTTATTTTTTAAATTTGTGTTTTCTTTCACAGCATGACTTACATGGAAATATATTTTGCATGATTGACATGTATAACTTTTGTCATATTGCTTGCTTTCTCAATGAGAGGAGGAGGGAAGGTAAGGAGGGAGAGAATTTGAAACTCAATATTTGTGAAAGAGAATGTTAAAATTGTTTTTACATGTATTTGGGGGGGAAAATAAAATATTAAATAAAAAAGAGACCACTGATAACTTTGGAGAGGTCAGCTTCATTTGAATAAGGAGGCTGGAAGACACCCTGCTGAAAGTTTAAAAGAAAGTGAGATGAGAGGAAGTGGAGGCACCGAATGCAGACAGCTTTTTCTAGGAGTTTGATTGAGAAAGGGAGGAGAGATATAAGATGATAACTTGAGGGGATGGTAGGGCTTATTGAAGGTTTTTTTGAGGAATGAGGATGGTGTGGGAGACTTGGGCATGTTTATAGGGTGTAGGCAGTAGGGAAGGAACCAGTAGGTATGAAGAGTTTGAAGATTAGAGAGAGGGTCAATGATTGAATGGGTAATCTGTAGGAGAATACAGAAGATGGGATCAAAGACAATCTAGAAAGGTTGGCCTTGGCAAGAAGGACATCAAAAATTGGAGCAAGAGAGGAGAGGGCAAGGGATGATATCAAGAGCTTTTGAGATGAAGAGAATGGGAAAAGGAGCTTATGGTGAATGGTTTCAATTTTCTCAGTAAAGTAAAAGCTGAGGTCCTTTAGTGGGTCAGGAGGGATGAAGCTGCCATCTTTCTCTGGGCTAAAGTCTCTTTTCTACAAAAACTGGGCTGCTGCCTTGTACCAAAGGAGCTGAGTGCAGTGGAAAGAGAGAGGATTGTAAGCCATCCCTCATTCTCCCCGCTATTACCCCCGCAGAGGAGGCTAGAGCATTTATTATTCCACATTATTGCCATCACCGCCTTAGGCAGCTCATCAGGTGCTACATGGACCTGAGCCTGTCTGAACCTCAGTGATAAGCTTTTCTTGTTAAGTGCTATTCAATTCCTCAATTCCTGATTCAGACCAACTGCAGTTTGATATTGCAGTGCAATTTAATTCATATTTAACACAGTCAATGAGAAGTAAATTGAATGAATCTATATGAATTTATATGCATATACATGCATGTGTATGTTTTTGTGCATGCTTATGTGTGCAAGTGTGTGTATGTATATATATGTCAGTTGAAGAAGGATGAAAGAACCTTATAAGAATGCCCAGGATTCTTTAACCAGCTGGTGTTTATTCAATTTGAGGTAATTAGTGCCTGATCTGTTCAAGGGCCTATATTAGCTTACCCCCCTGTGTGCTGCCATAGTGCTGAGTGTGTGGATTAGGTGAATGTTCTATTTCTCATGTTTCCATTCACCTCCACCTTTCTAGTCCTTTGGTGTCCATCTCCAATTTTTTCTTTTTGCTTTTTTGGTGAGGCACTTGGGGTTAAGTGACTTGCCCAGGGTCACACAGCTAGTAAGTGTCAAGTATCTGAGGCCAGATTTGAACTCAGGTCCCCCTGCCTCTAAGGCTGGAGCTCCATCCAGTGTACCACCTAGCTATGCCCATCTACAATTTTCTTATGTGAGTCTCTGGCTAGGGGCTCAGACTATTTGCTTATCTTGTAGGTTTATCTTGTTGGTGTTTCCTGGAGAGTAAGGTTCTTTCCAGGGCAAGGCAGTGCATCTCACTGTTAATGGGACTAACCATCAAAGGTAGTTCACAGTAAGGCTGGCTGTTGGCAAAGCTTCTCAAGGATCCCCTAGCACTTGTATTAAATCTGAGGATGACTGGGTTGTTCATTGTGACTGTTCCTGGCTTTTCTGTCTTTATCTTCTTCTTTTACTTACCCTTTAAATTTAAACATTTTCCAAAGTTCTATCTATAGTCACCTTCCCTTTCTCTGTTGTCTCTCCATTGGCAATCTCCTCCACTCACACAACTTCAACTCTCCCCTCTGCAGATTGTTCCTAGATTTGTTTTTCAACCTGACATCTCTCCCAAGTTCCACATTTACATCTTAAAAATTCTGAATTTCACAGTCATCAGTAAGCGTTAACATTTAAACATACAAAGAACAAAATAGAAGATTGTATGGGAAACCATGAACTTCTGTTATATACAGATTGTTTAAAGAAGTAAATATTAAATTTAACATGGTGGTAACAAAATCGTCCTGTTTGTGTCTTCTTCTGAACTTTTTTTCATCCTTGCATTTTCAGCTGCTCTCCCTTCCAATTTTTCCAACTCAGCATGTCCAAAACTGAATTCATTGCCTTTCCTCCAAAATGAAGATTAGAGAGAGGGTCAGTGATTGAATGGGTAATCTGTAGGAGAATACAGAAGATGGGATCAAAGACAATCTAGAAGTATTGGCCTTGGCAAGAAGAACATCTACAGGTTTTTATCATTCCTTTTATACAGATGAGGAAACTGAGGCACAGAGATTAAGGAACCTGTCTACAATCATACAGGGCAGCTAGGTGGTTTGGTGGATAGAGCACCATGCCTGGAGTCAGGAGATCCTGAGTTCAAATCTGGCTTTATACACTTACTAGCTATGTGACCCTGGGCAAGTCACTTCACCTCAGTTTCCTCATCTGTAAAATGAGCTGGAGAAGGAAATGGCAAACCACTCCAGTATCTTTGCCAAGAAGACCCCAAATAGAGTCATGAGGAGTCAGACATGACTGAATCGAATGAACAGCTACAGTCACACCGTCAGTAAGTATCAGGGGCCAGGTATTAATTCAGGTCTTCCTAACTAACTCCAAGACCAGTGTTCTTCCCATCACTTTACTCCCATGACACATACTCAGCATCTGGTGACACTGGCCTCCTTGCGGTACTTTGTACATAATTCTCTGTTGCTCAGCTCTGGGCGTTGTCACTGGATGTCCTCCACACCTAGGGTGCTGTCCTTCCTCATCTCCACTTCCTGGCTCTTCTGGCTTCCTTGGAAGTCTCAGCAAAAGTCTTATTTCCTTCAAGAAACCTTTCCTGATTCTCCTTAACCTTAATGCCTTCTCTTTGAGATTCTATCCAGCTCATCCCATATCTATCTTCTTTGTACATAGCTGTTTGCATGTTGTCTCCTTCATTAGACCATGAGGGCCTTTAGAGTAGGGGCTGGTTTTTTGGCTTTTTTTGTGTCATCCCCAGTTCTCAGTGTAGTGCCTGGCACGTAGTAGGCACTCAGTAATTTCTTGTTGATTTGACACGGCCTCTGAATGTGTTCAAGTTCTAGGCACCAAGAAGACTGAGCAATTATGAATAAGGATCAAGAGTCCAACACGCCTTGTCTTATTTCATCTGAGTAATAAATATTTTTCTTTCCTTCAGCTCTTTGGAAGCCCATAAACCAGCTAATGTTTCCTAGTACTAGAGCTGCTACAATCTGTTTTGTTGATTACATTGTAAGGACTTAAAATGGTTCTGTCTATGATCTGCTTGGTTTTCTCCTTGTACTTTCTTTGCCCACCCTGATCAAGGTCACCACTGAGGGCTGGTCACTTCAGAGCTACCTTATCATCTGGGAATATTGAAAATCACAGACCAATCAGATTTCCTGAAGTTTCTCTGCAAGAATTATCCCTTCTCTACACATGGTATTATTTGAAGTTTAAAAATAAACTATATTGACATATATCCAGATTTTCTATGAGCTAGAATTCTAGAGAAAGAATTGGAAATTTGAGAAGTATGTACTCAATCTAATTTGCACATCATCATTTCATACCAAATGCTGGTTCACTGAGCAAATGTTGGTTTAACAGAAGGAAGGCCCTGATGGGTTTAGATCGCCAAAGCGATGTCAATACCATGCACTAAATCAACACTGAATTTGGGGGCCTGGCTCTCTTTTTTAAATCGTTGTAAAGGTTATGGGATAAGAGTTGATCAGATATTTTTCTCCATGTAGTTATGGAAGAGATGGTGATATTTCATGATTCACCATTATATGGCATCATTGGAAGAATCTTTTTTAGAAAGATGAATTTTTATTTCAGGAAGGTTGGAGTGTTTGAAAATACTGCCTAATTTTCCAAATGCAATCTAGTCCACTCTCTTCCTCCTAGTCAATCTGGGGTCCAACTCCACTGCCTGTCTGCAGTGTGCATCCAAGGTTTGTGTGGTGATGGACCAGCTCAGTGGTGTGTATCTGGAATACATATCGTGTTCCAGCTAACATGCATTCTTCATCCACTTGATGTTCCCTGTGCCATTGTTAGGTTGACTTATAGGCCACGCATTTAGTGATGGAGCATGATGGAGCATGATGGGAAGCATAAATAGATTATAGTATATTGTCCGTGACAAATGGTGTGCAATAAGTGGCCTAATAGATACTATCAAAGAGATTATGTAAAGGAGATGGGTTGTTTGTGTGGCAAGAGGGAAGGATTATGTCTTGCACTAGAGTCCACAGGTGCTTAAGAGATTTAGAGGAATGCCCCCAACATATGCTTTTCTGTAGAGCATTGATAAAAGGACACAGACAAAAGTCAACCAAGATGAGATATCATAGGTGGGTTTTGATCTGTTCCACTCAAAGGAGTATCCACATTACTGAAATCACATATTTATAGCAATATTTAAGAATATGTACAGACAACTGAAATAATGGCACCTTGAGACAGGAACTGAACTAAAATGTCAACCAGTAAATCGTGAGGATTGACCTTTGGGTTTCAAGTAGGGTCTGTGATGCTAAACCTACATGTAGGGACTGGAGAAAGAGAGGACTCGTGGTAGGACTCATGGTGAGTCAGTGGGAGGGAGATCATCCAGGAAGAGTAGCCTGCAGAATAATGGGGCTATAAATCCTAGTCAAGGCTTATTGCTGGAATACTAGGAAATCAGAGCTGAAATGGATTTTAGAATCTGAAATATCTTTGAAGTTCCATAAGGAACTGTAAAACATGGAATTTCATAGTTAGGAGGGATCTTAGAATGTAGAATATTAGAGCTGAGCTGGAAGGTTCCTTTAGAGACCATTTAGTCCATTTCCTTGTTGTAAAAAAGAGGAAACTGAGGCCCAGAACTGGGGAAGGGAATTGCTCTAACTGCTCAAGGTCTAGACCTCAGGTTTCCTGACTTCCAACTCAGTGCTCTTTCCACTCCTGCCTGATATAGTTCTCTACTTATTTCATGTAGGTCAGTCTTTTCTTACCAACCAGGCTTATCTTTTTGGAAGCTGGAGCAGCATGATATGTTAGGAAAAGCCCTTGACCAGGAGTCAGAAGAACAGATTGTAGGACTGGCCATGCTACTGATAGCCCTTTTTCCTCTCTGTGGCTTACCTTATCATTAAAATGAGGATCATGATTACTGCACTGTTTACCTTATGGAGGCAATATGCATGTAGAGTGTTGATCAACAAAATGCCCTTATCAGCTTGATAAGCTTACAAAGCTTATTGAACTCTTTGTTCAGTCTTTTGATTGCATCTCCCCATAGGATGTGACCATGTTCTTTGTCATGAAGGGTGGATTTCACTGATGGGGACTGTCAACAAGGAAGTTTGGGATTGTTGAAAATGCTGCCCAATTTCCCAAATTTAATCCAGTCCACTGTGTTTCTCCTAGTCATTTCTGGGTCCTGATCATTATCATCTGCAGTGTGTGTGGTGATGGACCAGCCCAATGATCTGTTTATACAACTACATATTATATTTCAACTAATAGGTATTCTTTATCCACTTGGTGTTCAGTAATTCAATTTGTTAAGTGCCTGCTATATTCCAGATGCTGTGCCAAGTGCTGGGATACAAATGAGAAAAATAAAGACAGTTCCTGCCCTCAAAAAGCTTACAACAATGTCAAAACAACTACTACAAGCAAAGCCTTCAAGGAAAAAAAGTAAATTCAACAAACCCAACAAGAAGTCCTGGAAGAAGTTAAAAAATAACTTAAATTTAAATCAAATAAGAGAGGTAGAGGAAAAATTAGGTAAAGAAATGAGAGCAATGCAAGAAAATTATGAAAAGACAACTAACAGCTTGGTACAAGAGATACAAAAAATACTGAAGAAAATAACACCTTAAAAAACAGAATTGTTCAAAGGGGAAAAGAGGTAGAAAAGCTCATTGAAGAAAATAATTCATTAAGAATTAGAGTTGGGCAAGTAGAAGCTAATGACTCCATGAGACATTAAGAAACAATAAAATAAAGTCAAAAGAATGAAAAAAAAAGAAATGTGAAAGATTTCATCTAAAAACAACTGACCTGGGAAATAGATTGAGGAGAGATAATTTATTGGATTCTCTGAAAGCTGTGATAAAAGAAAGAACCTAGACATAACATTTCAAGAAATTATAAAAGACAACTGCCCTGAAATCCTAGACCCAGAGGACAAAACAGAAATTGAGAGAATCCACCACTTACCTCCTGAAAGAGATCCCAAAATGAAAACTCTCAGGAATGTTATAGCCAAATTCCAGAGCAAATCCCAGGTCAAAGAGAAAATACTTCAAGTAGCCTGAAATAAACCATTTAAATACCACAGAGCCACAGTCAGCATTACACAAGATTTTGCAGCTACCATGTTAGAGAAGCAGAAGGTTTGGAATGTGATATTCTGGAAAACAAAGGAGCTAAGATTATAAGCAAGATAATTTACACAGCAAAACTGAGTATAATCCTTCAGGAGAAGAACCCCTTTTCTCACACTGTATACCAAAATAAGGTCAAAATGGGTAAATAATGTAAATATAAAGGATTCTGTCATAAGCAAATAAGAGGAGCTTGGAAAATTTTACCTTTCAGATCTATGGATAAAGGAATAGTTTATGACCAAACAAGTGATAGAGAGGATCACAGGAAATAAGAAGGATAATTTTGATTACATGAAATTTTGCTTATGCAAAACCAAATGCAGCTAAAATTAGATGGAAAACAGGAAACTGGGAAAAAATTTACAATAAAGTCTTCTGATAAAGGACTTATTTCTCAGATACATAGGGAACTAAGCCAAATGCATAAAAAGAAGAGCCATTTTCCAGCTGATAAATGGTCAAAGGACATGAACAGGCAGTTTTCAGAAGAAGAAATCAAAGTTATCAATAGTCACATGAAAAAATACTCTAAATCACTATTGATTAGAGAAATGCAAATTAAAACAAATCTGAGGTACCACTTTACACCTATCAGAGTGGCTAACATAATAGAAAAGAAAAATGATAAATGCTAGAGGGGGTGTGGAAAAATAGGTACATTAATGCATTATAGGTGGAGTTGTGAGCTGGTCCAACCATTCTGCAGAACAATTTGTAACTATGTGCAAAGGGCTCTAAAACTTTTGGTCTGGCATTGCCACTACTTGATCTGTATCCGAAAGAGATCAAGGAAAAAAGAAAAAAGACCTATATGTACAAAAATATTTATAGCAACTCTTTTTGTGGTGGCAAAGAATTGAGGGAATGCCCATCAGCTGAACAAGTTATGGTATATGCTTTTGATAGAATACTATTGTGCTTTAAGAAATGGGGAATAGGATACTTTCAGAAAAACCTGGGAAGACTTTTATGAATGGATACAAAGTGACATTAGCAGAACCAGGAGAAACACTGTATGCAGTAACATCACTCCATAATGATGATCAGTTACTTTCATCAAGAAAATCCAAGAGAGTGGGGCAGCTAGGTGGCACAGTGGATAGAGTTCCAGCCTTGGAGTCAGGAGGACCTGAGTTCAAGTTCGGCCTCAGACACTTGACACTTACTAGGTGTATGACCCCGATTGCCTTCCCCCAAAAAAGGCAAAAAAAATCCAAGAGAATTCTAGAGGACCCATAATAAAAAAATAATATCCATCTCCAGAAAAAGAGAACTGATGAACTCTGAGTGTAGATGGAAGCATAATTTTCTCACTTTCTTGATGTTTCTTGCTTTTGCTTTTTCTTTTCTTTTCTATTTTTTTGCAACATGGCTAATATGGAAACTTTTTCATCACTTCACATGTATAATTTATATCATATTGCTTGCCTTTTCAATGGATGGGGGAAAGGCAGGTGGGAGAGGATTCTAACTCAAAATTTTTAAAAAAGTTAAAATAAATAAATACTACACTGCATATATTTTGTGTGTGCACAGTTGTTCGCATATTGCCATGTTGTCTTCTCTGTTAGAATGTGAGTTCCTTGAGGTCAGAGGCTATGTTTTTGCCTTTTTTTTTTTGGTCTCTTCAGAGCTCAGCATAATTCTTGGCACTTTAGAGTGCTGGACTTGGTGTCAGAAAGACCTGAGTTCGAATTGGGTCTTAGCTGCAATAACTATGTGACCTTTAATAGCTATTAGACAAGTTACTTAATGTCTCTGTGCCTGTTTCCCCTTCTGTAAAAAGATGTTGGCACTTATTTTCCAGGGTTGTTGTGAGGCTAAAGTGAGATAATATTTGTAAAGTGTGTAGGAATCTTAAAACACTATATAAAGGCTAATTATTGTTGTTATTGACTTACTAGTCAGTCCAACTGGTTAGTCAGTTTGACTAGTCCTGGCACCTGCCTTAGCAGGTGCTGAGCTCATAATCCTTTTTAGCAGCCATAGCTACTAAAAACCTGGAAAAGAATGTTCTTTCTGTCAACATCCTTGGGTGATGTCAAATGGTCCAAAATTAGAAATGGTTACAGTTTTTCAATGAGAATGATGTTAAAGATGATGTTTTGTGGCTGCCCCCTAAAAGCCACTAAGCCTTTCTCTTTGGCTTGCGGCTGAAACCTCTGGGCCATTACAGTTGTCTTGACTTTTATCTTGCCACTGGACTCCAATGACTGAGAGTAAGGCTGTTGACTTTGCACAGCTTTGCCTCACTCAGATCCAATTCATGTTCAAGTCAAGACATCACTTGTGATGTCACTGGTCCTCTTCAAGAATAAAGGATGAACAACAATCTGTGAGTAGTTATAGGTGCCTTCTGGGTACCTAACCAGCCAGTTAGAGTTGGGCAATGCTTCTTCTTCTTCTTCTTTGTAATCATGGTCTTCACTGTCATCTTCATCATCATCTTCATCGTTGTCTTCTTTGTCTTCTTCTTAGTCTTCATCTTTGTCTTCATCTTCTTCTTCCACCTCCTTTTCTTCCTCTTCTTCCTTTTCCTTCTCTTCTTCTTCCTCCTCTACCTCCTCTTTTTCCTTCTCTTTTTCTTCCTCTTCCTCCTCCTCTTCTTTATCTTCTTCGTCTTCGACTTCATCTTCATCTTCATCTTCTTCCACATGTGGGGCATCATACCCTTACATGTGAGTGCTCAGTCCAAAAGAATATAATTTTTGCTTATGTTTTGTAAGATATCTTGAGGTCTAGGGGCTGGATTTAAAAAAAAATTCTATTTATTAATTTTATAATTTTTTTTCAAAAAAGTTGGGACAATTTACTCTTTGTCCTGTGCAATTTTTATTTGTGATTTCATTTGCAATTGTCATTTGTGAATGTAGCTCTAGAAAAACTGGCTTTAAAGAATCCCATTGTGATTCAGATGGAGCTGCTTGACTATGGCTTAAACCAAATCATTCTGGCTTTCATTGAATGGCCAATAATAGGTCCCAGCCCAAGCCTGTCTTGCTCATTGTTTGGGTTTAGATATCTTAGATGGAGTGTAAATAGCAATTGCTTTCTCTTCTGGCCAGAAACTCTTGAGGGTCTTCCCCTCTCAGACTGATACTTTTGTAATGGTAAACTAAGTCCTCTTTTGTCTCAATTCTTACCTAGCTCTTAGTCATTGAGTGAATGTTGCCTCAAACTGAGACCTGGGAAAGATATTAATTTAAAAAGGCCAAAGAGGTTACTCACTGTACCCTGGGCCATCTCCAGTCCTCTTAACTTTTGTCTTCTCACTGGACTTTTATGACTCTGGAGGAGAGAGTAGTAAGGCTGACAACTATGCACAGCTCTGCCTCACTTAAATCCAACTCATGCATAAGTCAAGACATCACCCTTGTGATGTCATTGGTCATCTTCAAGAACCAGGAATCAGCAGTAACAATAACGACAATGCACTACACCACCTAACTGCCCCCTGGAAAAATCTAGATACTAGCTAAATTCTGGGCTTTTTCCATAAAATGCTCCTAATAGTCATCACAATAAACTAAAGAGTTAGTGATTTTGGGGGAGTTAGTGATTAAGATCAAGCCTGGTCCATGTGATCCCAGGGCTTTTTAGTTGTAGAATTTAGTAAAAGACCAGTACTTTTTAGTAGTAGTAGATTATCAAATGAATTAATGACAGGCTTTGCCAACTCTCTTATAAAGTGTTACAGACATTTATGGGTAATATGCTTGACATACTTCTTTTATATTCTGTTTCGTACCAAACACAGTTTTATTTTTGGTGGGGAAGAAAGTGGTGGTAGTGTTTTTAGACCTCTGATTTCATCAGTTGGGAGAACCCCTGATGGGGAAGCTGATTTCACCAATGCATAATGGAGCCTCATTTGTAACATAGAGACTTAGAGAGGTGCCCAGGGCACTAAAAGTTGAAGTGATTTGCCTATGGTCACACAGCTAGTGTGTTTCAGAACCTACATCTTTCTGACTCCAAGGGTGGTCACCCATCCTTTATGTCACACTGCCTCTCACATAGTAGGTGCTTAATGAATTTTTGCCAGTTAGTTGGTTGAAACTCAAAGTGCCAGGGGTTTGCACAATTTGAATTTCAAGTCCAAATATTGTGATTTACAGAAATCTCTTTGCACTTACAGTAATTCCAGTGCCATTATCTAGAATTAGCTGACTGCTCTCAGCTGCTTGGGTGTAAATAATTCCCTAACGTTTCTCTCACTGCATAATGAGCTCCTTCTGGAAACACAAAAAGATGAACTAATCAAGAGCTAATAATTTAAAGCAAGACAGCAAACATTAGCTATGGAAAATGCAATGACATGTGAAATGTGATGCCAAGGCAGCTTTAGCATGTTTCAGGCCCTGGGGCCTCCTGTTGGGGCAAAACCTTTGAGACCGATACTTCCTGGCCCCATGTTCTTCTATTTCTCAGCCACCAGGCCTGCATGGATCACTACCCTCTTTATCCCCTCCATTTCCCTCTTCTCCCACCTCAGTATTCCTTCCAGCATCTTGCTTAAGCCACCTCATTTCCTGTGCTCCACTATATCCCCAGTCCCTAGCCTGCTGTGGAATTGGCTGCAGGATCCCAATATCTCCCCTTTCCTGTTGTCTCTGAAATAGACATACTGATCTCGTTGAGGAAAAAGTGGTGGTGCTAAACACCTCATGAAATAGAAGATGATTTCAAGAAGTCTTAAATGGAGTCTTCACTGAAATGTAGCTTGGAGCAGGCCCAGCCCTTAGCTCTTACCTTGATCTCTCAAGTCATGCTTCTCTCTCTCCTCTTTCTCTTGGGAGTCAGTTCTATCCCGAACCTCTGTTGTTGTTTTTTTTTCCTGGATTACAGTCTTCCCTCCAAGAGAAAGGGTAGGGAGGTTCTTCTTCCCAGTGGTGCTAATGGATAAGCCTTTTAAGTGAGCCTTAGAAAGTTCACTGAGATTGTGGCTTTGCCATAATGTATTGTTTTGTACAGGAAAGATAGTAGAATTCTAGGTTGTCAGAGCTGGAAAAGGCTTTAAGAACATGGAATGTCAGATCTAGAAGTTACCTTGTAGGCCATCATCCATCTCCCTTTTTACATAAGAGGAAACAAGGTTCAAAGGGGAGAAGGGATTCATTAAAAGTCACAGGGTTAATTAGTGATGTAGATGGTTTTAAGAAATGAAATTGCAATGTGGCAATATGTTATACATGACTGCATATGTATAACTTACGTCAAATCACTTGCTTTCTCAATGGGGAGGTGGGTTGGGGAGGGAGAGAGAATTTGGAACTAAAAATTAAAAAAAAACAGTGTTAGAGATTGTTTTTACATGTATTTTGGGGAAAAATAAATTAAATCATTAAAAAAAAGGAAATGAAGTCTCCTGACCCCCAGCCTCAGGACTTTTTTCTAACTCTTGGGTGATTTTTTGACAGCAAGGCAAAGAACTAGGGCATAAGAATTATTTCCATTAAACTATGTACAACATTTAGTTTCCCACCTCTCTGCCTTTGGACAAGGGGTCTGGAATGCACTTCCTCCTTGCCTCTAGAGGCTCATAGACTCTCTAAGCACCTTCAAAGCATAGCTCAGGTGCCACCTTCTATCTCAGGCCTTTCCTGAACCTCCCTCTTCACGCCCAGTTATTAGCACTTTCTATTTTGAATTTATTTTGTATAGACTTTGTGTTCCCCTACTTGTGCTCCCCTTAGACGAGCAGTCAACTCTTCACGGGCAGGAGCTGTTTTGTTTTTTATCTTCTGTATTCCCAGTCCCTAGCACAGGGCCTTCCCCATAGTGAGTGTGAGGCTGCATGTGGCCTTCTAGGTCCTTGGGTGCAGCCTTTTGGCTGAGTCCAAGTTTTACAGAATAAACTCTTTCATTAAGGGGATTTATTCTGTGAAGTTAGCTAGGTCCTAGCTCCTTTCTCTCCAGCCTTCTTACACCTTACTTACATGTCCTCTTTGATCTAGTAACACTGGTCTCCTGGCTGTTCTGTGGAGAAGACATTCCATCTCTCATTTTCAGGCATTTTCTCTGGCTGTCTTGGATGTGTAGAACACTCTCCTTCCTCTGCTCTGGCTATGGATTTCCCTGGGTTCCTTTAAGTCTCAACTAAAATCTCATCTCCTACAGGAAGCCTTCCTCAACCCCTCCTAATTCCGGTGCTTTCCCTCTTTTAATATTTCCTATTTATTCTGTATATAACTTGCTCTGTAAATATTTGTTTGCATGTTATCTCTCCATTGGAGCTCCTTGAAGGCAGGGACTGCCTTTTGCCTCTTTGCTTACCCAGCTCAGCACAGTGTCTGGCACACAGTAGCAATTAATCAATGTTGATTGCTTCTCCCTTTCCCTAAACTCCTCTTTCCTATTGACTTTGAAGAGCCTCTCCCGGATGCTAAAGTGCTTGGGCCCAGTGTCAGAAGGACCTTCCCAAGGACCAGACTAAGATCTGGGACAGGTAGTAGAGCTGATTGTAAAATTTTCAGTGTAAGCATTTACACCTTGGAATTGGCAAATTCCACAAATCAGGGTTTCATTTATTGTTTTGTTGAGTTGTTCTAAACTTTAGAAAGTAATAGAGAAAATGTTAGGAATGTGGATTGAACATAAAAGTGTGTTTTGTAAACATCTGGAGAGCCAGTTAAATATCATCAGCTCATTCCTGCTGCCAGGTGTGCTAGACCCAATGAGCCAAAGCCATGATTTTGGCAGCCTTTCCATCGAAAATGTAGATAGGGAAAATTGGCAGTGATGGCATTTCTCAAGACATAGAAATCAGACAGTTCCAAATACAAATATATATACACACACATATATATGCATATATATACACACACACGTACATACATACATACAATCATTGCTTTGGGAATTGATCAGAAGTGATCAAAACTGTTTGCTAGTACAGTGAAGTTAAGTGAATTTGAAGACTGAGTCACTACGTTCTCTAAGCCCTTCCTACTTTCCAGGATGAGAAGACTGCTGATTTCTATTAGATCGTTAAATCAGAATGGATTTCTCTGTCTCTTGAACTGGGGTAAATCACTACTAATGCAGGGCTGGTGCTGATGGATGAGATTGGTAGATGAGGTCATCAAGGCATGACCTCAGCCTTCCTGATGGGTTTAACTCCTCTCCTAGCATTCCCTGAAGTGGACCCCAAATGAGGCTTAGCATTCACAGTGTCCTGTTTCCTGGGAGGAGTCAGCAGGTTTCACACTTGGTGCTGAAACAGTCCATCATCAGCTCATGATACACAGCTCTTATGAGCTCTACGCTTAGTTAAACTTAATAGTTTGGAGGAGCCCCTGTGGAGTTTGCTATTATCTTCCAAACACTGGATAAACACAAGCTAATTAATCCTCCACACGTTCCTTAGAAGGAGGAAGTGAGAACCATTACCCTTCAACTTAATGAAAAATATGAATGATATTGTAATGGTTTTCCTCCTACCTCTCTGACTACTCTTTCTAAGACTCCCTCCTTCCACGTCTCTTTTAAATATGTGCATTTCTAAAGGTTCTTATCTTCTCTCTTGCAATTATCTTATCTTGCAATCTTATCTTCTCTGTCCTTTGGTTCTCAAGTCAGAGGACCTCGGTTCCAATCCTGCCTCTGCCATTTACTACCTGTGTGATCTTGGGCAAGTTGTATAACTTCCCTGGGTTTCAGTTTCCTTGTCTGTAAAATGAGTAGCTGAACTAGGTGACCTCTGGGTTCCCTTTTACTTCTTGGTCTGTGGTCTTGTGACTCTCAAATCTATCCCCAGCACCTCAGACATATAACACTTACTAGCTGTGTGACCCTGGGCAAGTCACTTAACCCCATTGCCTAACCCCTACCCCCAAAACAAAACAAAGCAAAACAAATCAACTCTATCCCCAGCCCTGAACTCTCATCTAAGCTCCAGACCCACATCTTCAATTATGTAGAAGACATCTCTACTGAATACTCTATCAGTATCTCAAACTCAATTTAATTCCTTATATGTGTTTGTGACAGTCACACGGTATCTCAGATTTAGAATATTCCTGAGGGACCATCTTGGCCAACCCAAACTGGAATGAGAATCCCCTCTACCACATAATAGAGAAATGACCATGGCCCTTCAGCCTTGATTTATAGGTCTCATGTGAAGGGGAACCCATTGCTTCCTGAGGAATACCATTCCCCTTTTGGATAGCCCAAATTGTTAGGAATTTTTTTCCTTATTGCAGAATCTGCCTATAAGCAACCTCTGTGGACTCCTCCTAGTTTTGCCTTCTGGGGCTAGACAACAAATTGGATTCCACATCCACATGAAAGACTTATAGACCCTTGAAAACAGTTGCTGTAATTCCCCCTCCCCCTGACCCTAGCCTTTCTCTTCTCCAGGGTAAACATCTTAGTTCCTTCAACTAGTCCCTAATGTCATGTCATGGCTCCTTCACCATCCTTGGATGTTTATCTCCTCTTCACTTCCCCTGGATGTTCTCTATCTTATCAAGGTCTGTCCTAAAAAAGGGTGCCCTGAACTGAGCACCATATTATAGATGTGGCCTGATTAGAAAAAGTACAGCAGAACTTTCATCTCCTTAATCTAAGAGCTAACATTAATGGGGTACTTTAAAGTTTGCCAAGTGAGATAGACATATTATCTTCTTTGCTCCTACCAACAACCCTGTGAGTTAGGTGTTATTATTATTCCTGTTTTACAGATGAAGAAACTGAAGCTCAAAGAGAAGTGAAATGACTTACCCAGGGTCCCACAGAAAGTAAGTGTCTGAGACAGGATTTGAAGTCTGACTCCAAGTCCAGAACTCTGTTACTATGCCACCCAGTTGACTTATTAATCCTGGATACTCTGCCTCTCTAATATAGGACTGTATTAATTTTTTGGGTTGCCATACCTTACAACTTGCAGATCCTTAAAAAAGATCCTTGATCTTTTTCAGACAAACTGCTACCTAGCCACATATCCTCCATCTTGTAGTTGTGAAGCTGATTTTGGGGAAAAAAATTCAAGTGTAAGGCCTATATTTGCCTCAATTAAATTTCATCTTATTAGTTTCTACCTAACATTCTAGGCTGTCCAGATCTTTCATCATGCTGATGTCACCTCATGTTTTAGGGATCCCTTCCAGCTTTGTGTCACTTGCATATCTGATAAACCTTGCATCTGGATCTTTTTTCAAGTTATTGATAAAAATGTTGACCACCAAAGAGGTAAGCATACCTTAAACCAGCTCTCCATAGACCTTGTCTGAGTAGAGCTGAGTCATTCAGTGTGGGACTCCCTGGGACCAGGCATCCTTATCTTTACCATGGCCATTTTCTGCCTTGCTAACAGGGTTTTGTCTTTTCTTAGAGTGTGATAATATTCTATTACATCTATCTACCACAGGTTGTTCTGCTCTTCCCCAATTAATAGGTATTGTGTTAATTTCCAGTTCTTTTCATTTTTTTTTAAGTTCCCCCTTCTGGATGAGGGAGTTTGTTTTCCTGTTGACTATTTCTTCTTCCTTCTGTTCTTTTGAGTAGTGGTAGACCTTGCTTGGTCTTAACCTGAATCACATGGCCCCCCAAGTCTAGGATTTAGAATCCCTCTGGATCTTTGAGGTTTAGAGCTGTAGATATTCGAGGTCTTCTATGGTGTCACAGAACAGAGTGCTAGGGTTCTTAGAGCCCATGGGCCTGAAGGTCTGTCTGAGTGTTTCAATGACCAGCCTGATTGCTGCTATTCCTGGTCTTTCTGAGAGGCTTCTGGCTTGTTTACCTAAGTATGAGAATTGGTTTTCCTAGACTCCCTTTCCTATTGCCTCTGGCTTCTGGCTGACTTTTTGTGCATTTCTTAGGTATAGGAAACCACTTGGTGTAGTTTTTCATTGGATTTCTTGATTATGATTTCATCTGTTGTGATTTTTAGGTTTTTGCTGGAGTAGGTCTGGAGGAGCTGACCTGCTTTGTTCAGGAAGCCACATTGGCAAGAAGTCAGCTCCTTCATTGCTATAGACCAGGCGTAACCTTACCAAAATACCCCACTTTCCCAGGGCCATAGGAGATAAACTATATCTTTCCTGGACTGATATCTGAGGCATTTACCTAGAGAAAAATACCCACAGGCAGGATAGAGCTGGGCCTATCACCGGATACCAAAGGAACAGCTCAGGGTACTGGGTCCTTTATCTATCCATTTCACAGAACTGTCTCTGCAATGAATCCTCAGGGAAGCTAGGAAGTGGTCAGTTAGCATCACCAGCACTCCCCTTTTCTGTGTTACTTAGGAGCAACCCTTCTACCCTCTGGCAGGGGAAGTCATTGATCTTCAGTTGAAGCTAAGTGGTAAACTGAAGGTAAATTGTAGGGGATAGGAAAATAGGATGGTTTTCACCTTCCATAAAATTGTAGATTTAGAGCTGGAAGACACCATCTAGTCCAGGGATCCTTAATTTCTTTTGTGTCCTGGATCTGGGGGTGTGCTGGTAAGTGTATCATAAGTGGTTTTCTGATTGTACCCAGGACACGTTTTAAAGTTTCATTGGCATTATTAACCTTTTCTCCATCACATTCTTAAATTCTAGGTAACCAACACAATAATAAATCAAGTCCTGATTTGTAGAGTTTGTGGATATCCAAAATGTAAATGCTCACACTGAGCATTTTACAATTGGCTCTCCAGAGCTGGTTTGAGCTTCCTCCAGCACACTACTGCCTAGAACCTCTTTGGCAGTCCAGTGAAGTTTATGGATCCTTCTCAGGATAATGGTTTTAATTGCATAGAGTAAAATACATAGACTTATAAAGGAAACCAACTGTTTTGAAATAAAGATATGTTTTTTTCCTACCCAAGTTCATGGATCCCCCAAATCTATCCATAGACTCAAGATTAAGAACTCTTACTAGTCCAACCTCCTCATTTTACAGATGGAGACAGGTTTAGGAGAGGTTAAGTGACTTGTCCAAGGTCACACACATAACAAGTGGTGAAAGTAGGACTCAGTTCTCTGGCTCTAAATCCATTGCCTTTTCTTTTTTACAACTTCACCCCAGAACTCACAATGTCTCTGACCATCTGTTACAGGATCCCAGGGATTGACCTACCAAGGGGTTTAAGGCAGATGCTTTTCCATGTCTTTGTTTCTCTGTGTATTTGCAGCCCTGCTGGCCCTCTATTCAAACCCTTCCTGATAATGCAGTACAAAGTGTCAGGGGGCAAACGTTCGTCCTTTTGACTAGAGGAGACCAAGCTGCTTGATTCAATCAGTGCCTCTGGCACGTTAACAGACTGGGAAGTTGTTATTTATGCACTGAAGTACCCTGATAATTAAGCCAATTCAAAGGCATGATGATTCCTCATTTAAAAGAACAGAAAAATGATATGAGTGTGATGCTTGATCACATGGTTGAGTACATAAGCATTGTACAGCTTAGGGGGGGAGTCGTGAAGAAAAGAAGTTCATGTGTCAAGGCCACAGGTATATTTTAAAATGCAAAGTTAGGTCACAGAACAGGTTTGTAGGTTCAGAATTAGAAAGGACCTCAGAAGTCATCTAGTTTACAGATGAGAAAACTGAGGCCCAGAGAGAAAGGAAGGGACTTCCCCACGGTGACTCAAGTAAGTGGTAGAGCCGGGATCAGAACCTAGATTCTTTAGTGTCCTGTGTTCTGACTCTGTCTCCCCACCCTTTCTTTCCTTTTTTTTTTCCGCCCCCAGGCAATTGGGGTTAAGTGACTTGCCCAGGGTCATACAGCTAGTAAGTGTCAAGTGTTTGGTCTGAGGCCAGATTTGAACTCAGGGCCTCTTGACTTCACTGCCCCTCCCCAACCCTTCTTTCACATCTCTTGGGCACCACTGTCCTTGGAGGTATACCTGGGAAGGAGAAATATTTTTCCTTTAAAGTCAATACAAAAACCTTATTTGATAGAGGTAAACTAAAGAAACATATTTCATCTTTATCTTTCTGATAGTCTGTTCAATGTCAAGGTTGTCTCTCACTCCCAGAAAAAGGAGTAAAGCAACATGATGCCAGGGAAAGAACTCTGGACTGAGAATCAAGAGACCTGGGTTCAAATCCTAGCTTTGTAATTGCTTGACTGGGCGACCTTGAGCATTTAGGCATGTTACTTCCTCTTCCTGGGACTCATTTACCTTTGCCATCATTGTTGGTGAGACAAATACCTTTGTATCGTGGCTTACTCAGTGTGGCCTGGACCCTGGTGTCTGTATTTAGATGTATGTATTGCACAAACATCTAGGCATTTCTCCGTATAATATTCACCCTTGATATAAGACATGGGACAATTTCCCAGAGATTCAAAAATTAATTGATGTTCCAAATATCAGGGCAAAGATACAAGTGAGCACTGAGATTTCTTTAGGGTTGGCTTGGCATGAGCCTAATTGGGTATATGTGAAGGAGCAATGAATTTAGTTATGCTACATTGGTAGAGAGAAATGTGTTTTATAAATGTGATAATATTGTCTTGGTTCTCCTTCTCAGAAGGCCTTCCCTGAGTAATCTTGCCACACTCTGAGCATTCTTTTTAAAACTTTTTTTGTATATCAATCATTTTATTTTTTTTGCTTTCTATTTAGTATTTTATTTTTCCCCAGTTACATGTAAAAACAGTTTTAAACATTCCTTTTAAAAACTGAGTCCCAAATTCTCTCCTTTCCTCCCTCCCCCCCATTGAGAAGGCAAGCAATTCAATATAGGTTACATATCCATAATGGTTATGGTGTGAAAGAAAACATGGACAAAAAAAAAACCTCAAGAAAAATAGGGGAATATTAAAAAAAAGTATGCTTCAATCTGCATTCTGAAACCATCAGTTCTTTTTCTGGGGATGGATAGCATTTTTCATCATAAGTCCTTCAGAGCTGTCTTGGATCATTGTATTTCTGAGAATAGTTAAGTCATTGACAGATGATCATTTTACAATACTGCTGTTACTTTGTACACAGTGCATTTCACTTTGCATCAGCTCATGTAAGTCTTTCCAGGTTTTTCCAGGAGCATCTTGCTCATCATTTCTCATAGTACAATAGTATTCCATCATGATCACATAGCCATTCCCCAATTGATGGGCATCTCCTCAATTTCCAATTCTTTGCCCCCAGAAAAGAGCTGCTATGACTGTTTTTGTATATATAAGTCCTTTTTCTTTTTTAAATCTCAAGAAACAGACCTAGAAGTTGTATCACTAGGTCAAAGGGTATGCATAGTTTTATAGCCATTTGGGCATAGTCCCAAATTGTCTGAGCACTCTTTTATCCTGTCTAACAGGTTCCTCAACACATAAGTAAATAGTTACTACACCTACTATGGTATAGCACATAGTATTCTGATTTTAGTGTCAGAGGATCTGGATTCAAATCCTGACTTTGTCACTTACTATTTGTATGACCTTGGGAAAGAGGTTTCAGTTTCCTCATCTGTAAGTGAGGGAGTTGAACTAGATGACCTTTAAGTTCCCTTCCAGCTTTAAATCAGTGATCCTATGATATTATACAAATTATGCTATGAAGGTCATATAACATTATGTATGTAAAGATGGCACAGTGGAAAGACCACTGGATTTGGGGAAGAAAGAATTGGGATCAAAACCTGCCTCAGTTATTTAACCATTGTTGTGACCTTGGGCAGACCTCAATTTACTCATCTGTAAAATGAATAGGTTGGAGTAGATGCCCTCTAATGTCCCTTCCAGCTCCCCTTGAACCTTTCAGCAGGGGCACAGGGAGAAAGGACCAAGAAATGATACTGTCAAGAAAGATAAAAAATACGTGGAAGAAAAGTGAAGAATTCAGTCATCACGCAGTGGTTTGAATTTATCGACAAACATCTGGACTCTTCCTTTGAGGACAGCTCATGTGGTCTGTATAAACCCCACACATTCAAGCTTTTCCTATTTAAGATGAGACTGTTTTCAATAGCTTCGAGGACAGGGTTCAGCAGTTACAAACTCCAGTGTGGGCCTTAAGCCGCTGCGTTGGAGATACAGTAAAAGCTACTTTCCTGCAGCTTTTGGCTCTGCCCTCTTCCCCCATGAGCAAATATGGCACCTGCTAAGAGCCACTATCTCATCATTTACTGCAAAGCACAGACAGAGAAAGGAGTGCTCTCCTCTTAGGGGCCAGCTCCCCTCCTAGTGGTAAGCAGACAGCAACATAATGACCAGCTAGTGTGAAACTGCTCAAATTGCCTCATAAATAACTCTTAATGTACAGAGAGCGAGAAGGAGCTATAGCTCATGGAGAAATGACTCCCTGCCATTATAGGGTATTAAACCTCAGCTAACGCCGAGCTCTCCATAGGGGATTCATTAACCACTATAGGCTTCCTAGCATTGTTACCATGGGTCCCCAAGATGCTTTGCCTGTTACCTCTTGCTAACATATTGGAGGTGATGCACTTCTGAGCAGGACCGTCAGAAGCGCTAATGGACTGAGGAAGAGGCTTTTATAAAAGAACCAGGGCTGTAAGCTTTGGGCTTGCAGCCAGGTATAGCAGAAAGAATCTTGAATTTGGAATCAGAAGACCTGGATTCAGGGTCTGACTCTGTCACTTTAATCACAATGTCACACTGGGTGAGTCATTCTTCTCCTCTCTGAGCCTCAGTGATCTCATGTGTAACAACAGGAATAATGATGTTTACATTACTTCTGCCCCAGGGTTATGGCAAGGAAAATGCTTTGTAAACCTTAAAGCAGTATAATATGAAATGTGAGTTATTATTTCTCCTCTAAATATTATTATTTTTACTTCTCTCTTGGCTCATTGTCATATAGACATGGAGACATTGTCCTTTTAAAGGCTATTTCAGAGGAGTGTGAATACTTAGCAGGTCCTACAAAGCTATGAAGGGCTTGGGAATGCGCCCAGTGATGGGTTGCATGTTCTGTTTGGTGGTTAGTCTAGCTAAGTTCAGAAAGGCTCATCACCAAGTTCTCTGCAAAGTGATGGCTTTTTTCAGCCATAAAAACTTCAAAACCATTGTCAGAGAGATGTAATCTATATCTGGGACTGACTTAAGAGGCAGTATGGCATAGTGGAAAAATTGCTGGGTTTAGAGCAGTGTGACCTGGATTTACCATTTCTTTTTTGCCACACACCATTTGTCTGACCTTGAGCAAATTATTTAACCTTGTTGAGCCTCTGTGTCTTCACCTGGAAAAAAGTGGTTGATATTTAAAGACCCTTTCAACTCTATATCTATGATCCTATGAGTACTTTCAGATCTTTGGAGTAGTAAAATATAAATGTTGTAATTCTTTTTGTTGTTCTTCAAGAGCTGTGGCCTCTAGGAGTATCCAGAGGCTGGAGCTAGATAGTGGCCCAAGCTATCTGTGGTTGACTCTACCCTGCCCTGCACTTTGGCCAAAATGACCCTGAAAACCAGGGACCTGAAATGCCAGTTTCTGGTGTCTGTATAGCTGTGAATATGATTAATGCTAGGGTCCCAGTGTCCTTCCTGGGTTTTCAAGGAGAGCCTGGGAAGGAACAACTTTTATTCTGTTCCAAAATGCAGGATCAGATGGGGTTGAGTTGTTCTTCTCCTGCAGATGGGTATCCTTGGTGACAAGGAACGGGATGGGGGGAGGGAGAAATGGTGATAGAAGGGGTAGGATGAAGGACTGTGGTTTCTGAAACCTTAAAATCCCCATTGTTGTTATTGTTTGTCCTTTGTTCTCAAAGGGGACCAAGACATCAGGAAGGAGATGTCATGACTTGCAAGTGAATTGTATTTTAGTGAGGAGGGCTGTGCAGAGTCACCAGCCTTACTCTGTCCTCTGGAGCCATCTGGGTCCAGTGGCAAGATATAGGTCAGGACAATTGGAGATGGCCCTGGATGCAGTGAGAGGCCTTGGCCCTTTTAAGCTAAGGTCTATTCCAGGTCTCAGTTTGGCTGGGTAAAAATGAGGCAAAGAACTAGCATTACAAATACTGCCTTCAGTAGAGCCCAAGTTCATTTGCTTTCATGAAGGAATGGCTTCTGCTTCTCTTACATCTTTAAGGGTGAGTTTTCAAAGCACTCACCACCGACATTATCCCCATAATGCCTTTTCTAACCTTGTGAGAGGCAAGGCTGGATCCAGGTCTCAGTACCCCTAAAGAGAAGGAGATGATTGTGACCAGAAGAATGAGAGTTTCAGTTAGAGAGGTGGGAAAACATGTTTCTCCCTCAGAAGTAACCCAGATGAACACTGCATGGAGACAAATGTCACTCTATTTTCCTGCCTCCAGTTCCCTCCTCTTGAGGCTGTTCGAGGAGGACTGTGATTTCCCTGGCCAGATGGGCACCCTGTGCCCCTTCTGTGGCCCAGGAGTAGTCATAGCACTTTGGACACATGGTGGACCCCTGGGTCGGGTAGTTCACTGTGTGGGTCCTTGACCTTAAAGGCTCTTTCTCTCCTATATGTAAACCTACTATGGGACAGCCCTGCTTTTAGAGGCTTTCTGTGAGCCTGTTCTCCCCATCTTGGGCTGGGGAATTGGGCCCCAACAGCTCTGCCCTGATGTAAGGCACTCAGCATGACAGAACATTAGAATTGTAACATACCTTAGAGGTCATCCTCATTTTACAGCTGGTGAAACTAAGACCCAGGGAGATAAAACAACTTGCCCAGTCACACAGTGACTTAGAGGGAGAAACAAATCTAGAATTTAGATCTCCCGACTTGCCACCCAGGCCTTTTTTTTTTCCCACTCTAACATTAAAAAAAAGGATGAATCATATTTTGAACTTGAGTCTTTGTTTTATTCCTGTTGCTATGAGATCTTTAGTGCCATAAAGTGGCTTTTGAAATGTCTGTATCATAATTAACTGTTATCAGTTCAATTTTGAATGCAGATAGAAAATATTCCTAACAAGTCATCTATTTTCCCTCCAAGTCTGGCACACTTGAAAGACGGGGACAATTGAGAATATGAGAGATGTGGGGCTATTGTGTTTCCACAACTGCAAAGTCAGAAAACTGGCACAGCCCATATATATATATGTGTGTGTGTGTGTGTGTGTGTGTGTATGTATATATATATGTATATGTATATGTGTGTGTGTGTGTATACATATATGTATATATTGATTTATTCAAACACCTTGAGCAACTCTTGGTTCAATCCTATTTGCGTACTACAAAGCTTTTTCACTGATATTATGTCATTGGGTGCTCATAACCCCTGTAAGAGGTAAGCAGCACTACTTCATTATCACCCCAATGTTACAGATGAGGAAACTGAGGCCTGGAGAGATTAAGTGACTTGCCTAAAGTCACATGTAGCCCATTAGGGGCAGAAGCCAGCCAAAACTATGGTTACTTGACTCCCAGCTTAGTGCTTTTGCCTCTACTTCCCAGGAAAAATTTCAGGCAAGAGAGTGGTTGATCCAGGCAATTTGGCAGCAGACAATCAGTGGAGACCTGATCCAGGCAGGCAGGTGGTCAGTGTCATTGAAGTACATCAGTGGTTAACATGCAAGTTTATGCCTAGGGGCAGGTGAGGGGAATATGGGAGGTTTGAACTCACACGTGGGATGATGCTATACAAATGCTGGCAAAAAAACCAGAATCTTAGTTGCAGAAAAACTGGAGTATGGAACTGGACACTAGGGCAGGGTCTGAATTGGGAACAGGGATTGATGATGAGCATGACGCGAATTCTGTTGGAACTAGTTAAGAAGTCAGGGTCTTTGTCTCAAGGATATATAGAGAGGTTATTTGCTAGAACTGAGTACATGGTCAGAGCAGAACTAGCAGAAGGGAAGAGAGAGACAGAGAGAGACAGAGAGAGAGACAGAGACAGAGATATAAAGAGAGATACAGATACAAAGAGACAGAGACAAGAGACAGGTAGACAGAGGTGGAGACAGACTAGATACGGAGAGTCAGAAATTGAAGAGAGACAAAGTCAGCAAGAAAAAAGAAAGAGAGAAAAAGAAAGGAAGGAAGAAGAAAGAGCAACATACTCTGGTCCCACTCGCTCAAGATCAGGCTGGCTACATTGCTCTCTTATACCTCTTCCAGTCTCTGGAGAGTAGAGGTGGGGGTAGGGTAGATATTAGACTCACGCCATAATAGTTCAATTTTATAGCACTTCGGTTCCACTGACTTTATGACTTACGCAGTATGACTGTGGGCGAGTCCTTCTGATGGGCTGAGGTTTCGAAGGGCACTCCTGAAAATCATTCCTTGCATGTTGGGGCAAACCTGGCTTTCAGTTCCTGGCCTCTCGGCTCATTCTCCTAACTTTTGAAGTTCCCAAAGTTGGAGACTTTATTCCATT
The DNA here is from genome assembly GCF_003287225.1 of Phascolarctos cinereus. Lineage (NCBI taxonomy): Eukaryota > Metazoa > Chordata > Mammalia > Diprotodontia > Phascolarctidae > Phascolarctos > Phascolarctos cinereus. Next base: position 322,476,493 of record NW_027555625.1, read on the forward strand.
CATCTAAAACAGAAAAGAACAAATGAAAAGATTGAGAGTCAACAAAACCTGAGTTCAAATCCTGCTTCAGACACTTGCTAGCAGTGTGATCTTGGACAAGACACCTGACCTCTCTTAACTTCAGCTTCCTCATCTGTAAACTAGGGATAATAATAGCACCTCCTTCAAAGGTTTGTTGTGAGGATCAAATGAGATAATATATAAAGTGCTTCACAAACTTTAAAGTTGCTACATAAACATGAGCTATTATTAAAAGGTTAACTGAAGCCTATTTCTTGGGATCATATGGCCTCAGAGGAAGGAAGACCTCTTCCCACATGGTCTCTCACCCGATGCTGTGAATAAGTGTTACCAAGCTCCCTCAGATGCATTTGCTTCATTTGAAGCAAAAAGACCAATGCCTCTGGGCCCAATCAGAAACCCTCCCCTCCACCATGTGGTTAGCCCAGCAGAACCAGTTATGGAATGTCTACACATTCTCCAGTCTCTCTAAGGTACTTCCTTTGCCCATCACATGATTCTTTCAGCAGCAAGCTCCCTAACTCTTCTGTGTAGAGGCATTGTACCAGCTGAGCAAGGTAACGGGGTCTGTGCGTGCAGCCCCCTATGACAAAAGAAGATGGAGGGGCAGATAGGTGGCACAGTGGATAGAGCACCAGCTCTGGAGTCAGAGGACCTGACTTCAAATCTGGCTTCAGACACATGATATGCGCTAGCTGTGTGACCCTGGGCAAGTCACTTAACCTCAATTGCCTCATCAAAAAAGCAAAAAAAAATGGAGATTTATTTTATATTATTTTTTGAAATGATGCAAATTAAAAAAAAAGTTAAAGGGTTAAAGAAAGTAGATTTCCAGGGGGATGCTAAGTAATTTTTTTAAAAAAAGGGGGCAGTAGGCCAAATAAGTCTGGGAACCTCTGCTATAGAGAAATCAAGAGCAATTTATTAAGCACTTATACATGAAGGTACAGTGCTGTTTTGAAGCACAATTAAGGTATGATTGCAAAAAGAGACACAGATCCTGCCCCCAAGGAGCTAACATTCTAATAAAGCTAGACAACAAATAGAGTGCTGCTGGTGACCAGGAAAGGGAGGTTTGGTCTGGAGAATCACAGGGATAGTAGAGTATGATCTACAGGGAAGTTATTGATGTAATCTGTGCAGAAATAGTGGTACTATTAATTTGATTACAGTTCTAGAGCAAGAGGGTGGAAGGCAGATGGGGAGGGGAGGTATGCTCAGGTAGACAGATAGCAGGATGACTTGGTTAGGTACCTGGAAGGAATGTGAAGGGAAGCATGATATGGAGTCTGGGGCCAGCTAGATAGAGTGAGATAGCTTGTATTCAATCAACATGAATGGGCCCTTGGGCAGTAATTCAGAAATGAGTGGGTTAACTTCCCCAAGGATTAAGGACTTGGATTCTGGAAGATTTAGGTACAAATATCTGAGCCAGATAAACATTGTGCAAACAGGTTGTTGTTGGTTGTGTGTTTGTCCTTTGTTCTCTAAGAGGACCGTGACATCAGGGAGGTGATGACATGACATGCAAGTGACTTTGATTTGAGTGAGGGAGGGCTGGGCAAGGTCACCAGCCTCACTTTCTCCTCCAGAGCCATCTGGATCCAGTGGCCAGACATCGATCAGGACAACTAACAAGAAGACATTTGGAAGGACCTGACAGCTGGAGGGGCTTCTGTAAACTTTTTCTGAGGTTAGATTGATCTCCAGGCTTGGGGCTGGGCTGAATCTGTGAGACTGGGCTTATGTTGCCTTCACAGGAGGGATATGGGGTCAGAGAATCATGTAGGTATAAAACAGGGTGAGGAGGAGGTTCTGGGATCAGACTGTTATGATTGAGTGAGGAAGCTTCCTGCCCTGCAGGGGCTGCCACACCTATAACTAGACATCTAGGTCTGCACAAAATCAGAGAAGGCCCTTTCCCATCTTAGCAAAACCTGAAAGGGACGAAGGAACAATGCATTATTTTGAATGACTGATGGTACTGTTGAGCAGGGAAGCTTATAATGGGTGAGAGAAACAGCAGGGGACATGAGTTAATGTCAGATAACTGAAATTGTGGGTAATTGGAGTTTGCTAATTGAGGCCTGATTGTGCCAGGCTTCTGTGGCAATGCCTTTGGGACCATTTGTAACTCTGGCTGTCAGCATCTCAGGCTTCTTCTTCCCTCTACATTACACACAGGCCATCAAGGGAATATTTTTCTGTTGAGCTTTCTGGCCTCTTTATATCCTTGGCTTGACTCTGATTCTGGGGAAAGCTTCTCTCTTTCTCAGGCTCCTGCCTGAGGTAATGCATGTCTCCTTGCTGCTTTTGTAGACCAATAAAGAGGCTGCAGTTTCCAAGTGAACCCAACAACTTATTCTGCCTTGTGTGTCTTGCCAGGGGCAAATTTGCTCTTTCTACTCCAATGGGACCCACTGGGCGTCAACCCAGGGAGAGCAGTTTGCTCCCCTTACATCTTGTGGCAAAGCACATAGAATCATTTTGACAGCAAACATCTTTTTCATAAAGATTCAAAATGTTAATTTCTCAGTGACTGCTAGCAGGATGCTGCAGTATAGGAACATGAACTTGGTAGAGCTGATTCAACGGTGTGTGAATTACTTGGCATAAGCAGTAATTTTGAGATGTAAATTTTTGAGAGTAAATTTAAGATGACTCAGAATAGCTTAACTTCACCAGATGAAACCAGGTTGAAGCTAGCTTTCCTTACCTTAGGTAAATTTTCTTTCAGTTGAGTGCAATATGTATATTTAATTACCCGCTTCTATAGTGTTTTTAATTCTGTGGTTTTTAAGAATAGATATAATTCTAAGGAAATGTGTAAAAATTGTAGCTTATAAAGAGCACACTTCAATGACTATTAGAGATATAGTGTGGGTATGGGGAAGTCAAATTTTTAAGCCCACAATGAAAGAAGGTCACTTGAACCAAAGTACAAAAGAAAGTACAGGTGAAAAATAACAATAATTCCAAGAACTGACAAACTGTTGATGCAAAAAAATTCTACTTGGTCGTCAGCAAACAAGCAAAGACCTTTCAAGCAACCTAGCAGCTGAAGGGGCTGCTTTTGATTTCTCTATAGCAGAGCTTCCCAAACTTATTTGGCCTACTGCCCCCTTTTTTAAAAAAAAAATTACTTAGCACTCCCCTGGACATCTACTTTGTTTAACCCTTTAATTTTTTAAAAAAAATTTGTGTCATTTAAAAGAAACATAAAATGTTTCTTAGAAACATGACACATCTTCAGTTTAATAATTTATTGTAAATTTGTGGGTTTTCCCCCTGTGTTTAAATGCTGATGACATGATATTGCATCATGTAGCCATACAGTATGGTGTTGTAAACAAATCATTACATGCAGATGTTCCTGCCAGTGCATGCTCGCCTGCCAACATTTGCTTGTTAAGACCTGTCAGTGGACTTCACCACTGATGGGTTATAACTTGCATTTTGTGTGTTTATTTGGAAAATAATGTATTTACTACTACTTTAACTCTTACATAACAGGTGAAACATGTATAAATGGTTTTTCAAAATTTTCTTATCTTCTTTTCTTTCCTTCTGCTTCTACTGCCCCCTTATTTTTTTCAATGCCCTCCAACTGCATCCGAGGATCGTTCCAGCACCCCACAGGGGGTGGTATCGCCTACTTTGGGAACCTATGCTCTATAGTATGATGCAGGCTAATTGTAGTTGGAAGAACAGCAAGAAGATAAGGGAAAAAAACCCAACGACCAAACAGCAGCAGCAGCTAACCACTGCTATGAAAAACAAAATGCTGTCATGGACAAGGCAATAGAAAGACTGAAGTACTGAACAGAGGAAAACGGTCATTTTACCGATGAAGCTCACTTCTTCATTCAAGGCTGTATCAAAGCCATTGTCAGAAGTCCAGGTGAGTCTCTGAGATCTGGGCATCTTCATCCATTCGTCAGTCAACAAGCATTTATTATGCACTTAACTACGTACCAATTACTGGGCTAAGTGCTAGGGATATAGAGAAAAGCAAAAACAGTCCTTGTCCTCAAGGGGACATGGAAGAACATTTCATGTAGAATCAACCATGTAAGAACAAGATATATCCGGGAGAAATTGGAGGGGAATCTTAGAGGGAAGACACTACAAACAATAAGGGGAATTGGGAAAGGCTTCTTGAAGAAGGAAGACATGAAGGAAGCCAGGGAAGCCAGGAGGCAGAGAGGAGGAGCAGCCAATAAAAAAGAAGGGAGCTGGGAGATGGAGTGGAGTGTCTTATGTGAGGAACAATGCGGAGGCTAGTGCCGCTGGATCTCAGAGTATATAGAAGGGAGTAAAACTGGAATGGCAGAAAGTGGCAATGTTGTGAGAGGTTTTGCAAGTCAACCAGAAGATTGTATATTTGATCCTAGAGGTAATAGGGAGCCACTGGAGCTTATTGAAGAGCAGGGTGATATGATCAGATCTGTGCTTTAGGAAGATCACTTTGATAATTCCATGCGTGTGGATGAGATCACCAAGCAAATAATATAGAAGAGGGAAAAGGAGGGCACAGGACAGAGTCTTGGTGAGCAGATATGACCTGGATGAAGATCCACTAAAGGAGACTGAGGAGAGGTCAAATAGGTAGGAGGAGAATGAAAAGAGATTGGCCTAACAAAAACCTAGAAGAGAAGAGAGTGATCTACAGGGTCAAATGCTGCAGAGGTAAGAAGGATGAAGACTGAGAAGGACCATTCAGTTGGGCAATTAAGAGATCAGTTCTAACTTTGTAGAGAGCAATTTCAATTTAATGAAAAGGTTGGAAGCCAGATTGGAAAGATGATAAAATATCCACCCAAAAAAATTTGGAGATTTTTTTTTTACTTCCAGTGAGACTTGAAGCCCTGCCCCCATTGAGGAAATGATAAACTCTGACAAATAGTCAAGTCAATTCAATAATTTATTATTAATTAAATATTTATTTATATTGATTAAATACCTACTGTGCATTAGGCACTATGCTAAATGTTGGGGATACAAAGGAAGGCAAAAAAACCAGCCCTTGTTGTCAAGGACCTCACAGTTTAATGAGAAAGGCAACATGCAAATAACTATATAAGACAAGATATAGACAGGATAAATTAGAGATAATATCAGAGGGAAGGCATTAAGGTTAAAGAGCATAGAAGAGATGAGATAGAGATGAGGGAGAGAATTCTAGGCATGGGGGATAGTCAGTGAGAATGCCTGAGAAATAAATTATTCCAGAATATCAGAAATTCCCAAATGGAGATGGGATATTACAAATTGGGGCTCTACCATGCCACATGCCACAAAAGGTTAAGAATTTTATCCAAGACACAGAGATGTAAATATGTTTTGATGGCCTTAGAACCCACCTTGTTTTAAAAACCCATTGAAAATTTATGGGCTATAATCAAGGCTTAGTTTTTAAAATGAACTATTTGTCAAAAATATGTTTAATATAAATTGTGATAAAAGTATGGTTTCATTATGAAGAATTTAAAAATGTCAAAATCTTATGAGCTCAGTGTCAAATTATTTTAAAGAGAGGAGAGGAAAATTGTAGCAATGGAGGATATATTGATATTCTAAGTTTTTTAAAAAAAGATATTAAGGTCATAATGTTTATAGCATGTTAATATATTTAATTATTTTATTTTGTCCAAGTTAATTCTTATACCACTGTACACTGGGTACATGGTGAGTACTTTTCTGGTAGGTTGTCATTTTGGGCAGTTTATTTTAGTCAAAGTTTAGGGAAGGTAAAGGGAAGGTAAAAATGGAGAAGAGAAAGAAAATTATAGAACCCCAGGGTGGAAAAGGCCTTCATTTCTGAGCAAGAAGTGTTCCCCAGAAGACTTAGATTAACTGATGCAGAACAGAAACAGAACATTGCACACAGTAACAGCATTATTGTAAGGATGATCAATTGTGAAAGACTTACCTACTCTGATTAAGACCATTATCCAAGACAATTCCAAAGGACCCATGGTGAAAAAAATCCAACTCCAGAGAACAGAGCTCTGAGTGCAGATTGAAACATAATTTTTTGCTTTCTTTGTTTTTCTTATTTTTTTGTGTCTTTTCTTTTACAACATGGCTAATATGAAAATATGTTTTGCATGATGTCACATGTATGATTAATATCATATTGCTTACCTTCTCAATAAGTGGGGGAGGGACAGGAGGGAGGGGAGAATTTGGAACTCAAAAATTTTAAAAATTAATGCTTAATATTTTTACATGTAATTGCAAAATATTTAACAAAATAAATAAAAAATATACTAAAAAAAAGAATTTTCCTCCCAAAGTGGACATCTAGCCATGAAGATCCCAAGTGAGTGGAGACCTGCTATTTCCTTAGGTTATTCATTCTACTTTTGATTGGCTCCAATTGCTGAGAAGTTTTTCCTTAGAAGAGGAGAAACAAATTTTAGCAATTAGCTAATTAGGAAGCTCTTATCAACAACAGCAAGAACTCAAAGAGAGAGTAATTCATTTTAAAATGAAACAGCATATATTAAGTGTAAACCTTGTGCATTTACTGTGATATGTATATTTGGTTGGACTCTGTGGCAACATTTCCAACTCGGAATACAGCACCCCCTTGGGTTCTGGTTGCTTGCAGTTGTTCAAAGGATCTGAAAGGCAGTATGCTTTGCTAGAAAAACAATTGCTAGCAGCTTTTCTAGCCTTATATGTTGAAGCTATTACGAGAGATGTCCGTGTGACCCTTTGAACATCTGGCAGGCTCCCCACCCCTCAACAGCCTTAAAGGGGTGGATTGACAATTGTTTAACAAAACCCACTTCCACTGTTGCACAAGCCCCTACCCAATACCCTGGAGCTCTCTCTCCAATAACCTTCTAACTGCCAATATGTTACCAATCACACTTTTTGCCCATTGAATATTAGGTATGTCAACCTGGCTATTGCATTATATTGTTATATAATCTGATCTCACTGGAGATATGAGAACTAGTACATAGATTGGGTGTACTGGGTGGAATATGAAGAACAATGCTACAATTGCTGGATCTGGCATGCCTTTGCCTGTCCTCGCTCATGGAGAAGCACCCTGGAGAGCAGAACCACTGGGGGCAATGACTGTTGTTAACTTAGAGATTTTGTTAATGAAACCAAGAGCACACAATGTTCTCTAATGTTCTATTATGCTTGCCACAATATGTTCTTCCCTTATGCTGGCATGCGTTCATACTGTTGGTGTGCTATATGCTTTTACAAATTAGAAATATCATGGCAACCAAAGCTCTTAGACCTCTGTTATGCTGTTCCTCTGTGGAACCCTAGATGCATGGCAGAAGAGGTTGTATCGGCCAACCATGAAGTGGGTGGATTGTGGCTTCAATGGATCATGGGTGCAGTTAGGAACATTATGAGTTAAATAGATCATGATTGCAATTAAGGTCAAGAAACTCACAAATATTCTAGCTAGGTCAAGAATGATGTGTGGCAGGCTAGCAGCCAATTCCGTCTTGGTTGAACATTTATACATCCTGCTATTTTGGCCACATCCTACATATTTCAGCCTACTCTCCCCTTAAGCAGTTTCAGTTAAAAAAAATATAAAAAGCTAAAGAACAAAGCCTCAGAATGGACTTGTACTATGGATGTTCCCTGAAACTTGCTGGCCATGGCAAGGTGCTGCTGCAGGGGCTCCTATAAATAAATTCCCTAATAAAGCTTGGACTGATCACCCTAGCTTTATGTACCTTTTGCTCAGAATTCTTATGTCACAAATGGATGCAATTTGGTACTTTGATGTCCTAGTTTGCAACAAACACACACACATCTATATATACATATGTTATATATATATGTCTATGTATACATATATACCTATTTATGTGTATATACATACATACATAAAACATATACACACGTGAACTTTTGAAGTGTACACCATGTGCAATGCCTACTATATATCAAGGAGGAACATGGGACTGTAATTGTAGGATCATATATTTTGGACTGGAAGGGATCTTTGAGATGATCTAGTCCAGGGGTAGGGAACTTGCAACCTCAAGGCCACATGTGGCCCTCTAGGTTCTCAAGTGCCGCCCTTTGACCAAATCCAAATTTCACAGAATGCAGTTTCCCCACCCCTGATCTAGTCCGAACAATTTTGTTGTTTGTTGTTCAGTTGTTTCAGTCATGTCCAATCTTTGTGACCCCATTTGGAGTTTTCTTGGCAAAAATGCTGTAGTGGTTTGCCATTTCCTTTCCCATGTCATTGTATAGATGAGGAAATTGGCAAAGAGTTAAGTGACTCTCCCAGGGTTACAATCTAGTAAGTATCTGAGGCTAGATCTGAACTCAGGTCTTTCTGACTTTAGGCCTGGCACTCTATCAACTGTGCCACCTACCTGGCCTTCTTAGAGTTCTGTGGGCATTGATCTCCCCATATGTAAAATGAGGTGATCAGGATAGGTTGTCTCTAACATTTTCTGATGTATAAGGCTATTCATGAAGAATAGATACAGAAAAGTCTTTTTATTGAACCATCTCATTCCCATGTTTACATGCTTAGTGGATAGAATTGATGTATAATGGGAACAAATTATGAGTAGGAGAGACCATTTCCCCAGAAGTTATTATTTTCTGGAAAACTCGTGCTGTAGGGATCATAACCCAAAATGGTTCAAAATAGAAACTTCTTATGTATCTGACCTTATTGATTTACTGGTAGGGTTAAGTCAAAAGGGGACATGTTGGACCTAGCCCATGGCCACACCAAAATAGTAGTGGAAGATGGGGGTCAGGATGTGCCACCACAAAGTGCTGAAGCTTTGGGGAGACAGGTTAAGAAAAACATTTAACTTCCTGATACTCCCTGTATGTACTCCTAGTACGTCCAATACTTAACTTCCTGGACAAAACCTTTGCTTTGCAAAAGTTTCCTTATGCATCTAAACTAGGCATACTTGGTTGGCTAGTGAAGTTTTTTTTTTAAACTCTTTTGATAACTATTTCAATATGTAAGGGGCCTTTGAGATCCAGTCTGTCTTAACATGAAGGCTCCTTGTGGGACATGTTTGGGTGTGTCCAGTTTACCTAAAATGGAGGTACTCTGTGTCCCCCATCACATTGGTAGGGATAGCCGCCTTTCATTGGCTGCATATGGCTATATAACTGGAATAGGCTTTGTTTTTAAAACTGGCCAGACTGAGTCAGTCACTCTTTTCCCTGTACTCTCTTTTGTGATGTGCACAGAGAGTGAAGATCACAGTTCACCTACATTATGGTACCTATGAACCAAACCAGTGAGCAGGGAATGACTTCCGTCCCCAGCTCTCCCTGTCTTTTATCTCAGCTCCTGACAAATGGACCTGGAGTCTCTGTTCTGTGTTGTTTGCCCTTCCCAGTTTCAGGTTCTAGTGGTGATCCCAAATAAACCCAAGAGTTTGAACCATCATAATTTTGCAGCTAGGACTCCAGGTGGGGTGTTGCAGCTAGCCCACCCAGCAGGGAGGTCTGGAAAAGCCAGGACACCTGGGACTTGAGCCTGAAGTGATTTTTGGACTTGGACCTGGAACTGTGCTTGATAGGATCTGAGCTAAGATATGAACCTAATCCCCCTCCCCACCTCCTGAAAGTATGAGGTGCTACAAAGGGGTGGTATTATGACTCCTACATGTTTCGGGAGTAGGTTTGTACATTTGTGATCATACCTAAGTATTTCTTTGTAAAAACTAATCTGACTGTTAGTTGTTAAATGGAACCAGGGTGCAGAGGACTCACTCTTACACTTGAGGGAGCGCCATAAAGGGACTACAGCCATTTGCAGAGAGCCTAGACAAGGCCAAACCCCTTCAGAACACCAGAAAACAATGGAGGAAGAATGAAATGTAACATACTTGGCCATAAGGTGGGGGGGGGACAGAGTAGAAGTGTTAGAAATAGGATTAGTTCTCCCTTTAATCCAATATATTTCTAAGAAGTGGTCCATAGGCTCCGTGAACTGGGTCCATGACACACTCAAAAGAGGTAATAACTTCTGAATTCTAAGGCTCTTGGATGTGAATTACCAAAGAGGCCTTGGTACCCACATGAGCTGGCCTTTTGGTTAAAAATTTTTTCGACCCTGATTTGTGCCTTGTGGTCCTTTCCTAGGGGGAGATTGCTTTATCCTTCCTCACACTTGCCATGAGTGATTTCCCTAATTATTGGCAATGTCTGCCATTCTCTAGGTGACCCATGTAAACCTGGAGGCCTAGATGTACAAGCTGGGTCTTACGAAGAAATGAGCAGCTCTTGGGGTCATGAGGACCCTGAAGTATTATTCTCCTATGGCACAGGCTCCTTTCTGATCTCAGGTTAGCGTCAAGAGATCTGGGAGCCTTAGATGTCTAGGGATTAGGGGGAGGGAAAGGACAAAGCTGGTTCTTCTTCCCCCAACCCCTGAGGTTCTGAGTTGGTTCACAGGAATGTGGGGACATTTTGTTTGGTCAAACAAGTGCTCCTTTATAGCTTCCTAGAGGGCTTCAGCCCTTAAAATGAGGAGCTGTGGATATCCTCAGGGGAAAGTTAAGAGAGGGGGTAGCAAGGGATGGCAAACTGGTTGGAAAGAGAAGGCTTGGGAGAGGGAGGGTCACTATAGGAATAATTACTATCTCCCTTAAGGCTGGAAGAAGAGTTAGACTTATTCTATGTAGCTCAAGAGGACAAAACTAGGATCTTTCCCTCTCTCCTTCCCTCTCTTCCTCCTTTCTCTCCTCTCTTTCCTTCCCTTCTTCCCTTCTACTCATTTCTTCCCCCTCCCTCTTTCCTTCCCTCCTTTCTCCCCATTGTCAGAGTAACTCTATGAGGCAGATACTAGAATAATTGTTATCCTCATTTTATAAATGAAAAAACTAGGGTTCAAATGAGTGGTTAAGTAACTTGCTTATAGCCACATAGTTTGAACACAGTCATAGATGAAATTGAAGTATACTCCTGATGGTTAGAAACGAGTCTCAAACTAAGACAAAAGAAAAAAAAATCAAAACACTCAAGATGGAGAAAAGCTCTGAAATTTGTTATGAAGAAAAAAAAAGAAAAAAACATCTTGCAATGTTTTCCATAAAGCAAAGAATGGACAGACCCTGGCTGCAAATGGAAGAGGTAAGAGATCGAGAAACCAATAGCAATATCATGAGCCCCATAAAAAAACAGTCTCCTTGTTTCTTCATCATATAGACAGAAATCTATGAGAAAGACATAAAAACAGAGACTTCAATTGCCCTTTGTGGTCAGCAAGTTAGAGAACTATAGGTCTCTTGTAGGAAGTAGGAAGAGTTAGAAGAAAGTCAGGAAATGTCCTGAATGAGGACAAGAAGAATGTCCACCCTGTGGATGACCATTAGCTGCCTATAGTATACTCCTATAAGTGACCTACTCTGAGATCTGGTTTATAAATAGAATTCAATTCTGTTCAGTTTAACAAATGTTTGTTAAGAACTACTATATAGCAGGCATTGTGCTAAGCACTAGGGATAATATGACAAAAATCAGTCCCTGTCCTCAAAGTGCTTGAATTTGACTGGTAGAGGTGGCACTAATACTTGGGGAATTCAGAGAAGGCTTTGTGTAGCAAGTGGCACCTCAGTTGTGCTTTGAAGAAAGATAGGACTTCTATGGGGGACAGCTAGGTGGCACAGTGGATAGAGCAGTGGGCTTGGAATCAGGAAGCTTTATCTTCCTCAGTTCAGATCTAGCCTCAGACACTAGCTGTGTGTCACTTCACCTTGTTTGCCTTAGTTCCTCATCTGTAAAATGAGCTGGAGAAGGAAATGGCCAACCACTTTGCCAGGAAAGCCCTAAATAGAGTGACAAAGAGTTGGACAAGACTGAAAGGACTGAACAACAGTAACAAAGGCCTTCTGTGAGGTGAAGGTGTATATTTTAGACGTGGTGGACTACTTGTTCAAAGGCATTTGATGATGAATGACAACATTTCCTTTGATTCCTATTGTGGCTTCTTGAGAGTTAGGCTAAGAGAGCTCAAGGTATATATCGGGGTCAAAGAAATTTTTAACCAAAAGGGCTACTAAGACTGGTTTTGCCCAGCTGGAAAGGCTTCAGGAACAGGCCCAATGATGGACTGCATCTGTGTTGTCTGAGGACCAGCCTAACCAAGTTCAGAGAGGCACATCACCAGATTGGCCTCAGGGTGATGAATTCTTTGTTCACTTCAACTCCTGAAAACCATCTAGCAAATCAAAGAGGGGGCCTGTGATCTGTGTCCTCAGGGGGCAAATCATAGTTCCTTGAATAAATGTCGAAGAAATAATTTACATCTCTAAAGGAACGGCTCAAATTTCTACAGTGCTTTAAAGTTTGCAAAGTATTTTTATTTCAACATTGTATTATTAGCCTCATTTTACAGATGAGGGAACTGAATGAGGGCCAGGGAGGTGAAATTATTTGTCCAGATGCCAGGGCTAATAGTGTTAGAATAGGACTCCAATCCATGTTTGTTTTTTTTAAACTCCCAGACTTGTCTCTTCCAACTGTATCTTCCCTCTCCCATGATACAGAGTAAATAATATTTTCCTAATTTTGATGTGTCTACAATTACATCATGGAGATACCAACTGAAATGAAAGTTAACATAAAAAAGCTATAAATATGGAAATGGTAGTGTAGAGTAATAAAAGCTAACAATAATGTAGTGCTATGTGCCAGACACTTTACAGATATGCTAAACACTTTACAAATATCTCACAATAACCCTGGCAGGTAGGTGATATTATTATCCCCATTTTACAGATAAGGAAACTGAGGCAGATAGAGGTTAAGTGACTCCATTTGGGGTTTTCTTGGCGAAGATGCTAGAGTGGATTGCCATTTCCTTCTCCAGCTCATTTTGCAGATGAGGAAACGGAGGTAGACAGGGCTAAGTGACTTGCCCAGGGTCACACAGCTGGTAGTGTCTGAGGCTGGATTTTAACTCAGATCTTCCTGACTCCAGGCCCAGTGCTCTATCCACTGTACCACCTAGCTGCCTTTATCTTTAGTAGTGAAGTATGTGAGGCTGTTACCACAGAATGTTCTGTTAACTAATGATGAAGACTTGCAAAGAGTTGTTGTAGCATAAGGACTGGTTGATGTGTTTCCAGTATTGCTCAGGGAAGATGATCACATAGTCATGTCTGGGTTTCTGTCTATAGCGGGGAACAGGCTACCATAGTTTGATGAAAATACCATTTAAAATCATACTACTCCCTTTTCCTCTGATCACCAGTCTTGTCTTGGGATCTTCATTCATTTTCCCAAGCTGACTTCCTTATGGAGAGTAGGATGTGCTGACTGGTCCATGAAAGGCTAATGGTGTGCTCAGCAGTTTTATTTCTCAAGGTCAATTAATAAATTGGAGTCTAGTTTATCATTCAGCCTCATGTGAGTTTGGTGATCACAAACCGTCCCCAGAGCCTCATTATCCACGGTAAGCTGATAAAATGAGTTCCTGATTCTCAAAGACGAGGATGAAATTGTGGATTGAGGCCACAGAATTAAGCTCAACAAACATTTAAATGCCTACTAAATGGAAAAACCACTGATATAGATGTTGGAGGTACATTTCCTGCCCTTGAAAGGCTTACATTCTACCTGGGGGTGGAAAAGATTGCAACATGTTTGCAGAGAAGTAAAATACGAGGTAGAATAGACTGAGGGCAAAAGAGATGCAAAGAATCCTAGGAAAATTTTAGGAGGGAGAGAAGATTTTCATGGTAGGGAGGCTCAGGGAAGGGTTTATACAGTGAATGGTACCTGATGAGTCTTCCAAAATTTATTTCTTAAAAATTTTTAAAGATAACTTTTGCTTTTTCTTAAGATGTGTATTGAAGAAAAGGATTTGGACAAGTGTTTTTGTTGGTGTTCAATTGTTCAGTTGTGTCTGGCTCTTTGTGACCCCATGGACCATAGCACACTAGGCCCTTCTGTAGTTTACTATCTCCCTAAGTCTTTGACAAACATAAATGAGGAGAAAGTGCATTTCAGGCATGAGGAGAACCTGAAGAAATGCATGAAGGCAGGAGATCTCATATTAAGTTTGAGGAACAGCTAGTAGTCCAATTTAGCCCAAATGCAGAGTGCATGAAGGAGAGTCATATGAAATAAAGCTGGAAAGGTAGGTTGGAGCCAGATTATGAGGGATTTAAATGCTAGACTGCATGATTTATATTTTATTCTAGAACAGGGATTCTTAACTTAGGATCTGTATACTTAAAAATATTTTGATAACTCTATTTTTAAAAATTGATGTATTTTGTATTTTACTTCACATATATTAACAGCTTACTTCTACTTTGTGGGATATATCTTATAACAAAGTAAAACAGTTGAGTAAAACTAATAATACAGTAACTTCATCTGAAAGTGTATGCAACATTTCAAATCTATAACACTAACCTCCTCACCTCTTTATTTAAAAAAAAATGTACAGAAGTCTATTATCTCTCTCTCCCACTCCCCCAGTCCATTAAAAAAAAATCTTATAGCAAATATGCATAGATAAGCAAAATAAATTCTCCCAGTGGCTGATATGTAACTTAGATCTGTCATGTCTCTATAACAGATAGCTTTTCATCATCAGTCCTTTGGAATTGTGAATGGTCATAGTTGTATAGCTTTCAAGTTGCTTGTCCTTGATAAAAGGCCGATTAAGGGAGGCTCTTGAAGAGGGGCAAAATAGAGAGGGAGAGGAGAGAGACAAACAGATGGAGAGATAGACAGAGATAGACAGAGACAGAGAGAGACAGATGGACAGAGTAGAGACAGAGAAAGAGACAAGAAGAAAGAAGAAAATAGGATGGAGGGAAATACACAGTAATGATAATTATAAATGTAAATGGGATGAGCTCACTCATAAAACAGAAACAGGATAAAAAGGGAGAATATATTGGAGAAGGCGGTGATCAGAAGTAAAATACTTGTGAGGAGAGAAAGGTTGGTGGGTGAGAGAAAGGGAGATAAGCAAGGGGAAAATAGCATGGAGGGAAATACACAGTTATCATAACTATAAATGTGAATGAGATGAACTCACCCATAAAATGGAAGTGGGTAGCAGAATGGATTAAAAACCAGAATCTTACAATATGTTTTTTACAAGAAACACATTTGAAGCAGAGAGACACACACAGGGTGAAGATAAGGAGCTGGAGCAGAATCTTAGATGCTTCAGCTTGAGTAAAGAAAGCTGGGGTAGCAATTATGATCTCAGACAAAGCAAAAGCAAAAATAGGTCTAATTAAAAGAGGTAAGGGAGGAAACTATACCTTGCTGAAAGGTACCATAGACAATGAAGTCATATCAATACCAAACATATATGCACCAAGTGGTATAGCATCTAAATTTTTGAAGGAAAAGTTGAATGAGTCACAGGAGGAAATAGAAAATACAGCTATAATAGTGGAGGACCTCAACTTTCTCTTCTCAGAACTACATAAATCTAACCAAAAAATAAACAAGGAAGAAGTTAAGAAGGTGAATGAAATTCTGGAAAAGTTAGATATGATAGCTCTCTGGAGAAAATTGAATGGGAGTAGAAAGGAATATACCTTTTTCTGAGCAGTACATGACACCTACACAAAAATTGGCCATGTATTATGACATAAAAACCTCACAGCTAATGTGGAAAAGCAGAAATAGTAAACACATCCTTTTCAGATTATAATAGAATAAAATTACATGCAATAATGGACAATGGGAAGAGATTAAAAAGTAATTGGAAATTAAATAATCGAATTCTAAAAAACAAGTGTGTTAAAGAACAAATCATAGAAACATTTAATAATTTCATTAAAGAAAGTGACAACAATGAGACAATATGCCAAAATTTATGGGATGTAGCCAAAGTAGTACTTAGAGGAAAATTAACATCTCTAATTGCTTACATCAATAAAATAGAAAAAAATCAGATCAATGAATTGGGTATGCAAATAAAAAAAAACTAGAAAAAGAACAAATTAAAAATCCCCAATTAAATGCCAAATTGGAAATCCTGAGAATCAAAGCATAGAGTAACAAAATTGAAAATAAGAAAACCATTGAACTAATAAATAAAATTAGAAGCTGGTTTTATGAAAAAACCCAATAAAATAGATAAACCATTAGTTAAATTGATTAAAAAAGGGAAAGAAGAAAATCAAATTACTAGTATCAAAAATGAAAGGTGAATTTACCACCAATGAAGAGGAAATTAAGATAATTGTTAGGAACTATTTTGCCCAATTACATGCCAATAAATTTGACAAACTAAATAAAATGGATGAATATCTACAAAAATATAAATTACCCAGATTAACAGAAGAAGAAATAAAATACTTAACCCAATCTTAGAAAAAGAAATTGAACAAGCCATCGATGAACTTCCAAGAAAAAATACCCAGGAGCAGATGGATTCACAAGCAAATTCTACCAAATATTTAAAGAACAATTAATCCCAATACTATATGAACTGTTTGGAAAGATAAGTGAAGAAGGAATACTACCGAATTTCTTCTATGACACAAATATGGTGCTGATACTGAAACCAGGAAGAGCCAAAACAGAGAAAGAAAATTTTAGATAAATTTCCCTAATGAATATTGATGCAAAAAATTTGAGCAAAATACTAGTAAAGAGATGACAGCAATATATCACAAGGAACATACACTATGACCAGGTGGGATCTATACCAGGAATGCAGGGCTTTTAGGTAAACTATCAGCATAATTGACCATATCAATAACAAAACCAACAGAAATTATATGACTGTCTCAATAGATGCAGAAAAACCCTTTGACAAAATATAGTACCCATTCCTATTAAAAACACTAGAGAGCATAGGAATAAATGGAGCTTACCTTGAAATAATAAGTAATATTTATCTAAAACCATCAGCAAGTGTTATCTGTAATGCAGATTAGCTAGAAGCCTTCCCAACACAATCAGGGGTGAAGCAAGGATGTCTATTATCACCTCTGTATTTTAGTGTTGTACTAGAAATGTTAGCTATAGCAATAAGAGAAGAAAAAGAAATTGAAGGAATTAGAATAGGCAATGAGGAAACAAAATATCACTCTGTAGATGATATGATGTTATCCCTAGAAAATCCTAGTGAATCAATTAAAAACTACTTGAAATGATTAACAACTTTAGCAAAATTGCAGGATACAAAATAAACCCACAGAAATCATAAGCATTTCTATATATTACCAATAAAGTCTAGCAGCAAGAGATAGAGAAACTCCACTTAAAATAACTATAGATAACATAAAATACTTGGGAGTCTACCTGCCAAGAGGAACCTAGGAACTGTATGAACACAACTATAAAACACTTTTCACACATATAAAGTCAGATTTAAACAATTGGAAAAATATTAATTGCTCATGGGTGGGCTGAGTCAATATAATAAAAATGACAATTCTACCTAAATTAATCTATTTATTCAGTGTTATACCATTCAAACTATCAAAAATTATTTTATAGAGCTAGAAAATTCATCTGGAAGAACAAAAGCTCAAAGATATCAAGGGAATCAATGAAAAAAATGCTAAAGAATGTGGTCTAGCTGTACCAGATTTTAAATTATATTACAAACTGGTAATTATCTAAACAATTTAGTGCTGGCTAAGAAATAGAGTAGTGGATCAGTGGAATAGATTGGGTACAAATTACATTATAGTAAATGACCATAGTAATCTAGTATATGCTAAACCCAAAGATCCAAGGTTTTGGAACAAAAACTCATTTTCTGAGAGACCATGGGGAAAACTGGAAAACAGGATGGCAGAAACTAAGTATAGACTAATATCTCACACCATACACCAAGATAAGGTCAAAATGGGTACATAATTTACATATAAAGGATGATACCATAAGCAAATTAAGAGAGCATGAATAGTTTATCTGTCAGATTTGTGGAGAAGGGAAGAATTTAGGACCAAAGAAGATATAGAGAGCATTATAAAATGTAAAATAGATAATTTTGATTATATAAAATGAAAAAGTTTTTGTACAAACAAAACCAATACAACCAAAATTAGAAGGAAAGCAGAAAACTGGGAAAACATTTTTGCAACAAGTATCTTTGATAAAGGCCTCATGTCTCAAATAGATAAAGAAATGAATCAAATGTATAAAAATACAAGTCATTTCCCAATTGATAAATAGTCAAAGGATATGAACAGGCAATTTTCAGACAAAGAAATCAAAGCTATCTGTAATCATATGAAAAAAGTGCTCTAAATCATTATTGATCAGAGAAATGCAAACTAAAACAACTCGGAGGTACCACATCACACCTATTAGAGTGGTGAATATGACAAAAAAAGGAAAATGTTGGATTTGGAGAGGATGTGGGAAAACTGGGACACCAATGTACTGTTGGTGGGGTTGTGAACTGATCCAACTCTTCTGGAGAACAATTTGGAACTATCTCCAAAGGGCTATAAAACTTTGCATAACCTTCGATCCAGCAATATCACTACCAGGGTCCATATCCAAAAGACATCCAAAAAAAAAAAAAGGGAAAAGGACCTATTTGTACAAAAATATTTTTGGAAATTAAAGGGAAATCAATTGGGGAATGGCTAAATGAGCTGTGGTATATGATTGTAATGGGATATTATTGTACTGTAAGAAACAACAAGCAGGATGATTTCAGAAAAACCCAGAAAAACTTACATGAACTGATGCACAGTGACGTGAACAGAACCAGGATAACATTGTACATAATAACAGCAAAATTGTTCAATGAAGAATTGTGAATGACTTAGCTATTCTCAGAAGTGCAATGATCTAAGACAATCCCAAAGGACTAATGATGAAGAATACTATCTGCCTCCAGAGAAAGAACTGATATTTTTTGAATACAGACTGAAGCATGCTATTTTTCTTTCTTTTCCTTCCTTCCTTCCTTCCTTCCTTCCTTCCTTCCTTCCTTCCTTCCTTCCTTCCTTCCTTCCTTCCTTCCTTCCTTCTTTCTTTCTTTCTTTTTCATTTTTTCATTTTATTCGAGTCTTCTTGTACAAACTGCCTAATATGGAAATGTTTAACATAATTGCACATGTTTAACCTATATCTGATTGTTTACATCTCAGGGACTGAGGAGGGAAGGGAGGTGGGGGGGATAGAATTTGAAACTCAAAACTTTAAATAAAAATGTTAAGAAATTTGAAAAGAAAACAGAAGCAGATAGCAGAATGGATTAGAAACCAGAATCCAACAATATGTTGTTTACAAGAGACACGTGAAACAGAAAGACGGACACAGAGTTAAAATAAAGGGCTGGAGTAGAATCTAATATGCTTCAGCTGAAGTAAAAAAGGCAGAAGTAACAATCATGATCTCAGACAAAGCAAAAGCAAATAATATACCTAATTAAAAAAAGATTATCTGGGAAAATACATTATGCTAAAAGAGACCATAGACAATGATGTGATATCAGAAAATTTTACAGCAAGTGGACAATGATATAATATCAAAAAATTTTACAGAAATTTTCTCTGATAAAGGCCTCATTTCTCAAATATATATTGAATATATAACTGAGTCAAATTTATAAAACTAGTCAGTCCCCAACTGATAAATGTTTAAAAGATATAAATAGGCAGTTTTCAGAAAAAGAAACCAAAACTATCTATAGTCATATGAAAAAGTGTTCTAAATCACTATTGATTAGAAAAAGGTAAATTAAAACAACTCTGAGGTGTCATCTCACACTTCTCAGAAATGACAAATGCTGGAGAGGCTGAAAGAAAAATAAGCATACTAATGAACTGCTGGTGGACAAGTGAACTGGTCCAACCATTCTGGAGAACAATTTTGAACTAGGCCCAAAGGGCCGTTCAAATCTTTTGACTCTGTAATACCACTACTAAGTCTGTATTCCAAAGAGATCAAAGAAAAAAGAAAGGGGTTTATATGCACAAAAATATTTATAGTAGCTTTTTTTCATGGTGGCAAAGAATTGGAAATTTAGGGGATACCTATCAGTTGGGGAATGGCTGAACAAGTTGTGGCATGTGATTATGATAGAGCACAACTGTGCCATAAGAAAACAAGAGCAGTGATTTAAAAAAAAATATGGCAAGACCTATATGAACTGATGCAAAGGGAAGTGAGAAGAATGGGGAGATCATTGTACACAGTAACAACAATGTTGTAATGATGATCAACCAGGAAAGACTTGGCTACTCTGATTAATAAAATGATCCAAGACAATTACAAAGGACTGATGATGAAAAAAATGCTATCCACCTCCAGAGAGAGAACTGTTGATCTCTGAATGCAAATTGAAATATAATTTCCTCACTTTTTTAAAGTTTTATTGCTTTTAAAAAAAATATGGCTAATATGGAAATATGTTTTGCATGATTTCATATGTATGATTGTATATTGTTTGCCTTCTCAGTGAGTGTGGGAGGGGTGGGAAGGAAGGAGAGAATTTGCAACTTAAAATTTAAGAAGAAAAGAATGTTGAAAGTAAATAAACAATAAATTAAAATGTAAAAAAAAGTTGCTTATCTTTACTGCGTTGTTGTTATTCTATAAATTATTTTCCAGGTTTTTTTTATTTCATTTTTCATCAGTTTATAAAAGTCCTCTAAATTGTCCATTTTTATAATATTGATATTATATAATGCTAGGTGGCACAGTGGATAGAACACTGGACCTGGAGTCAGGAAGACGTGAATTCAAATATAACTTCAGATATTTACTAGCTTGTAACCTTGGGCAAGTCACTTAACTGCTGTCTGCCTCAGTTTCCTCATCTGTAAAATGAGGATAATAATAGCACCTACATGCCAGGGTTGTTATGAGGATCAAATGTGATAATATTTGTAAAGTGCTTAGCCCAGTGCTTGGTACATAGTAGTACATTAATTACTGTATACTAATTAATACATTACATTAATGGTACATTAATACCTTTACTGCCACACTGCCATCAGCAAAGGCTTGTTCCCTTCCCTCATTTTCTTCTGATTTTACTTCCCTTTGCAACAGTTCATATAAATCTTTCCATGTTTTCCTTAAATCATCTACTTTCTCATTTCTTATAGCATAAGAGCACTTCATTTCCTCACTGTGGGGACTTCTTCCTCCAATGCTGATCATCACTTCTCCATAGCTCTCAAATCTTTGTAAGTTGCTGGGGCTGAAAATATTTATTGTCAGTAACTCAGCCTTCTAGCAGTGATTAGCCTTTCTAAAGTTAGCTAGGCTAGTCTTTAGACATCAGACAGAATCTGGCATCAGACTAGCTTGGTAGTATGATTATTAATGTACAGCTAGAGGAAAACTCAGAGATCATCTAATCCGTGTCTATCCCCCTTTTCCAAGTCCTTTTATCCTCCTCCTCCTCCTCCTCCTCCTCCTCCTCCTCCTCCTCCTCCTCCTCCTCCTTCCTTCCTCTTCCTCTTCCTCTTCCTCTTCCTCTTCCTCTTCTTCTTCTTCTTCTTCTTCTTCTTCTTCTTCTTCTTCTTCTTCTTCTTCTTCTTCTTCTTCTTCTTCTTCTTCTTCTTCTTCTTCTTCTTCTTCTTCTTCTTCTTCTTCTTCTTCTTCTTCTTCTTCCCCTTCCCAGGTTTCTCTGTCTTGGACAGACTGCAAGCATAGTGAACACTCATGGACCAATCTCACTATTGATTGGCATAGAAGCTTTGACTTGCTCTGTTTCCTAGGTCAGCCCTCCTTACGCAGCCTGGCAGCCACTTCCTCTCTCCCCCCCCCCCCCACTGCTGGGGTGTTGGTGACAGCATGGACACCAGATTGGCATTAGCCCTACTACAGCTCAAAACTTCTGAACAATCCACCAGCCTCAGCCTCCCCAGTAGCAGGAATTGCAGGCGTGTGCCACCAGGATCCCTTTATTCCACCCTGTTATTTCAATAATGAGGAAGCTGAGGCCCCAAGAGATTAGATGTTTTGCCCAAATATTCACAGGTAGTGAGGAGAAGAATCAGAATTTGAGCCCAGATCCTCTGACTCCAGTTTTTGTTTCCTTGTACTACACTGCCAGAGCTTGTGCTTTCCTGACTTAACATTTAATCAGTCAGTCAATAAACATTTTAGCAGCTAGGTGGTGTGCTGTCATGCATAGAGTGACATGCCTGGAGTCAGGAAAGCCTGAGTTCAAATCTGGCCTCAGACATTTACTAGCTGTGTGACCCTGGGCAGGTCACTTAACCCTGTCGACTCAGTTTCCTCATCTGTAAAATGAGCTGGAGAAGGAAATGGCCAACCACTCCAGTATCTTTGCCAAAGATGCCCCAAAAGTGGTAATTAAGGGTCAAACTCAACTGAAATGACTGAACTGAATATGCCCAGCACTGTGCCAAGTACCATTGAAGAGCTCAGGGATGCCTCTACACCACAGTGAAATAAGGAGAACTTTAGTAGAAGGCATAGAAACATATATATCATATAAAGATATAATTATTATATTAGCCTTGAATAAGAGCACTGAAGGGATCTATGTAGGATTTCCAGAAACACATGACTAAGAATTTCACATGAGCAAAAGAAGTACAGGGGAATTATAGGAAAATATTTTATTATATTGTTTGGAAAACCTTATTAACTTTTAATATTATTTGAACTTAGCTTTTTGTGGCTAGAAATTGCCTAATCCCAAAATTTACTATAAAAATCAGGATGACCTCAGAGAAGTTCCAGGGAAGCTGGATAGCTGTAGGGAATACTTAGATCCTACCCAATGCTTGGTTTGTGTTGTCTCACTTGTTTTGGATCTACCCAAAGTTTGTGTTTTGGGTTCCCCAAATTATATTGAATGTTTATACTTACCTGTTGATAGAAATCTAAAAATACCCTTCTCTGGAAATTACCTCTTGCCAGTCAGGCAAACATCCTTATGGCCTTGTCTGAACTCTTTATAAAGGTAATCTCACAAAGACTCAGAGGGAACCTTTTCCTGGATCTCTTCTTTGCCAAATGACCTAATAAAATTATTTCTAAAATGATTTCAGTTTTTGGGGTTTGTTCTTGATGAGCAGTTGCAAGCTTTATCAGAGGAGGGAGTATTCACACTGAGAAATTCACAGATCTACTGAATTATTGATGTATTTGGTCAGGTACAACTGTTTTCCTTAATATTATCTCCTTAAATGTCATTGACATTTGTTTAGATTTGATAAACTCCAAATGTGTTTGCTCCACTATCATTGCTGATGAAAATAGATTGTTATAGAAAAACTGGCAGATATCGTCTGCATCTTATCTATTTAATTTGTTGTCCTTTCAATTTTATTCACAGATATTCTTGGTAGGCTGACTTAGCTGGATTTCATGCTAAGCTCTCAGAATGCTTGTTTACTCCTGAACCACTGTTTGGTATTTTTGTGAAGTGATACTGCCTGTCATCTTTTCTCATTCTCCCTGCAATATTTTGTAAATTAACTTTTACTTTCTTTTTTTCCTTGCTTTTACTCTACCATCATGGCTCTTTTCCCCATTTTTTCTTTTTAAAGTTAAAATATTATTTTTTTCAATAAATAACCATCTATTTTCTTTCCTTCCCACCTTTTCCCATTGGAAAAAAAGAAAATGCAACAAATATGCATAGTCCAGTGGAAAAAAAAAACCAACTTATTGTCCATGTCTAAAAAATTATGTCTTATTCTGTCTTGAGTCTGTTCTCTTTCAGTTAGAAGGTAGAGTGCATATTTCTGCATCAGTCCTCAGGAATCATGATCAGTCATTGTGCTGAGGAGATTCTTAAATCTTTCAAAGTGTTCATTTCAAATGTTGTTGTTTCCCTTAAAAAAAGCGGTGTGTGGGGCTTTACTGATCCCCTTTTTTACTTTGCTCTTGGTTCCCCAATGACTGCCACTCCAATAGAACCCTCCTTTGTAATGAAGAACTACAGTAAACCAAAACAAATCAATATATTGAGCTTTTACTTTCAACTGGTGTTTCCCTTGGCTGCCATTTCTCTCTAGCAAGAAAATCAAGCATTTATTGGTTGAGGATGTTTTTGGCCACTTTTAGCCTCCTTATTGTGGAAATGATTTTGCACTGATTAAATTTCCTTAAGAAATAGTGATAATCAGAGTCAATATCTTTACTTTTATCCATTTTTCAGAGTTGACAACTTGTTTGAACAAGTTTGCTTGGAGGTTCTATAATTTATGAACTGCCTTTTTATCTTTATTCCGCCCCCCCAAAATTTCCTTACTGATTTTGACTTTCACTTAAATAGTTGATGATCTGACTAGATATAAACAGCGGATTCTAAAATCACTCTCACCTTGTTTCCTGTTAAGATATAGTCAATTTAATTTTTTTTTTGTAATGTTCATCTAGAATCTTCTGACTCTCTTTTTGAAGAAATTGTTTGTAGCAAGGAGATTAGAGAGTCCCTTTCAATTTGAGTGTCCCTCAAACATCTTGATGAGATTACAGGGTGTGGCCCTCGGTGAAATTATGGAGGCACCGTGGAGTAGTAGATAGTGCCCAGGATTAAGCATCAGGAAGACTTAGGTTCATATCCTACCTCAAACACTAGCTAGATTCTAAGCAAGTTATTTCACCTCTTTGTGCCTCAATTTCCTCATCTGTAAAATGAAGGAGTTGGATTTGATGGCCTCTAAGGTCCCTTTAAATTTTAAATTTATATATGGTCTTATGACCTTTATCAGAAGAGGCAACTCCTATACAGGTGGGCATGATCTCTAGCCCATAGCTGAGAGGACACAGAGAACTCCTTTCCCACAATCAGAACACTGACCACCTGACCCAATGGAAGGAGTTCCCTTTGTGTTCTTTCTGTAAGAGTCTTGGGAGCATGCCTACTTGCAGGAACTGTGCCCTTTTGGACAATGTCCACTCTCTTTCATCTCACCAAGTTGATTGGGGAACTCAAATGAATCTGGGGGTCTCTTAATCACCTGTGCTTTACAATCATGACAGATAGATGGTTCTTCTGAGTTGGCTATAATAAGTCTTTGGCCTCTTGATCTTGAGTCATATTTTCCAGTATTTGATGTCACTTAGTGCCCTCCTCCTCACCTCTGTTCACAGAATCCCTCACTTCTTTCAAAATGCAGCTCAAGCAACACCTTCTATGTGAAACCTTTCTGGATTGTCTTCCTTCCTCATTCTGTGCCTTCCCTCCTGTCTTGAATTTAATTTTTATTGTTGTTTTTATTCAGTCGGACCTGACTCTTTGTAGCCCCATTTGAGGTTTTCTTGGCAAAGATTCTGAAGTGATTTGCCATTTCTTTCTCCAGTACAGATGAGAAAACTGGGGCAAACAAAGTTAAGTGACTTGCCCAGGTCACACAGCTAGTAAGTGTCTGAGGTCAGATTTGAACTCAGGAAAATGAGTGTTCTGACTCTAGGCCTGGCACTCTATCCACTGCAGCACCTAGCTGCTATATTTAATTATTTTGTATTCATTCTTTTTATATTCATGCCACATATATTTTTATATGTCCCTGTTGTCTCCTCCATTAGATTATATTTGTATCTCTAGTGCCTGACACAGGACCTGGCACTAAGTGGGTGTTTAATAAATGCATGTTTATTGATTCATTGGTAAACTTCAACAAAATAATAACTTATTTATATTCTCTCCAAAGTCCTTTTTCCTTTTTACAATGTAAAAGTTTTGCTGGGGTTTTTTTTGCATATTCAGAGTTAATACATATGTGGTTGCTCTATTTTTATGGATTTTTCCCCTCTGTTCATCACTTCATACATGTCTTTCCATATTTCTTTGTATCCTTCATATTTGTGGTATTTTATAGCACAATAATATACCATTATGTTGATATGCCACAATTTATTCAGCCATTCTCCAATTGTTGGATAGATAGGCTGTTTCCAGTTTTTTGCTCTTACAAGTAAAGCAGCTATGAATATTTTTTTTGTACAAATAGTACTTTTTTGTCATTACAGTGAATGGTATTTTGTCTTTCTATCAATTTTTCTTCTTTTTTGTTAGTGAGAAATAAAAATACAGATTATTTTTGCGGGCTAATCTTATACCTCCTTTTCTTCTTAGTAACATCTTTATAATTCTGTATAATTCTTTATAATTCTAGTAGAAGCATCGAATGGTAGGATCAGTTTTGTAACTCTAAGGCCAGATTGTGCTTTAAAAAGATGGAGAGGCAGCATGACATAATGGTTAGCATAGACTTTGAGTCAGCAAACAATGGGGTTTTGAATCCCCCCTCTGGCAATTATGACCCATGTGACCATGAGAAAGTTCCTTACTTTCTCCAAACCTCAGCTTCTTTATCTGTAAAATAGTCATTAAAGTGCTTGCCTTGTGGGGGTTTTGTGAGGATCAAATGTGAAAGTGTATGAAAGTGTTTTGCAAACCTTAAAACACAATTTAAATGGCCAAATGTTATGACCAATTCATAGTTCCACCCACACAATATGATATTGTTCCTATTTCTCTGCTTGTCAAGTTGAAATGAAAAAAAGAGTTTTGATACTTTTGGAGTTCAGGGATTCTTTTTCAATATATTTTAAAAGGAAGGAAAAATTCCAAATGAATGGAAAATTTCATGGACATTACTTTTACAGTCAGTAGATAAACATTTATTAAGCACCTACTATGTACCAGGAAGGCATTATGCTAAGCGCTGGGGATATAAATACAAAAAAGAAACAGTCTCAGTTCTCAAGGAGCTTACAATCTAATGGAGGAAAACAACGCACAAAACAAAGCTGAAAAGGGGGAGGGGAAAGGGAAGTTACCTGTTTTAGGGAAAACGATGGAGTCCAGTCCAAAGGAGAGCAAAGGAGTAAGGGTAGGGAATGAAGAGGTGGCTGGCTTGGAAGCCTGCTTTGCATGGAGACTTGGAAATGTTGCTCCACCCTCCAGCCATCCAATCAGAGGGGTAGAAGATACTGAAGACATTGATGAGGTGTGAATATCAAGCCTGATGCAGAAAAAAGCAGACAGTTGAAAAGACATATTATCGGGGCAGCTAGGTGGCGCAGTGGATAAAGCACCAGCCCTGGAGTCAGGAGGACCTGAGTTCAAATCCAGCCTCAGACACATAACACACTAGCTGTGTGACTCTGGGCAAGTCACTTAACCCCATTGCCTAACCCCCCCCCCAAAAAAAAAGACGTATTATCAGCAACACTTGATCCAGGAAGACCTGGATTAAAATTTCTCTGTGTAACCGTGGGTAAGTCACTTAAATTCCCAAGGCTTTTTCACCTTGTTCCCTAGAATACTGAGGAGAAGTAGCCAACAGCTTTGGGAACCAGACTCCATTGGCCCTGGGAATTGTTTTATCTCAGAGCTTATATGATCTACATGTAAAATGAGAAGGATTGGAGCTGATGGCCTATAAGGTCTCTTTTAGCTCTACATCTATGATCCTATGATTCTATGATCAATGTGCTTAGGTTCTTATCTTTATAAAATCTTGATAAGGATTTTTATCCATAAATGTAGAATGTCCTTGATGAAAACATGAGGAATGAAGAAGGCAGCCTTAAAAGATCATTTTCTACCATATCTTCTTTCATATCTACCAGATCATATCTTCTTAGACTGAGGTGGTGTGTGTGTGTGGGGGGATTATGCCTGTGAGGTGGGGAGGAAATGTTTGCATGTTTGTTTTTGGTAATACCTTTGAAGAATTCCTTATAAGAGCTAATCTTACTATTGGTGGTTAAAAGAAGCTGATGTGCTTGAACCCACTAAAATTGGGAGAACAGTTCAGTGGGGGCTTGAGCCAACGACAGAGACAAGAGATTCCTGTATTCTCAACCTCTTATGGGCCCTGAAGAAGCACGAGAGTGGGTTAAAATGTAACAGACTCTCAAAAAAAAAATGTAAGAGACCTGGTGCTCAGGCAGGGGTAGGGGTTTATTACTAGAATAACCCTTACACTAGAAAGCAGCGTAGAATTATGCCAAGAGACTAAAAGATCGATCTTATTGGACCTAGAGATCCCTCTGTGAGGCATATACCTCGAAGCAGACAAAGACAGGAGAAAAGGTGCCATATACATTGATATATTGAGAGCAACACTTTTTGTATCATCAAAGAATTAGAAACAAAGTAGATAACCATCAACTAGGGAATAGCTAAAGAGATCGCAGCACACATTACTGTGCTATAACAAACAGAACATTTGAAGAATTAAGCAAAGTATGGCAAGGCCTATGCAGAGTGAAGTAAACAGAACCAGGAAAAAAATACCCATAAAGACTACAACAGTATAAATTAAAGGGATAAAAAAGAAAGAAAAGAAAAGAAAAAAAGAAAACAACTCTTGTGTAATTATAATGGCCAGATAGGGTCCCAGAGAAGAGTTTAGGAAATGCACCTTCCTGCCTTCTTTGTAAGGGTGAGAGACTATTGGTGCAGAGCTCTACATGTACTGTTGGTATTATCTTTTATTTTTTACTGAAGTTTTTCTCCCCTTCCCTTTCTATTCTTTGTTCTAAGGAATTACTCTCCAGGTAGGGAAGGGGGGAGAACTTTATTCTGAAAATGCTGTAAAAACAAACAAAAAATATTCCAGTATAAGATATTTCACCTCTCAGTGCCCCTAGCTGTTGCTGTTATTAAGTCACGTCCAGCTCTCTGTGACCCCATTTAGGGTTTTTTTTGGCAAAGATACTGGAGTGGTTTGCCATTTCTGTCTCCAGCTCATTTTGCTGATGAGGAAACTGAGCCAAACAAGGTTAGTGATTTGCCCAGGGTCACACAGCTAGTCCAGCACTCTGTCTACTGCACCACCTTGTTGTTCTACTCTAAATCTATAAAGTTGAAGGAAAGGAGGTATTAGGCATTGATGGGGAAATTTTAGACATCTCTAAATTGATGAACTCACTGGTGCTGTCAAAAGCAGCAAAAATAGGCAAACCAATCAAACTAGGCAGATAAACTTTAAAATGTGCCAAATCCTAAGATCAGACGCTAGCATGGATTCCCTCATCCCTGCCCTACCCTGTCCTGAAAACTCTCATTGCCAAGGCTCTCTGGAGGCATCCTGAGATTGTATCTATTCCTTGTTCTTCCTGGTCCCACTTTGGAGGTGCTGGCCTGCTTTTAGGGGTTGGTACTGCCCTAGTATTTTCCTGCAACTCTGCCTCCCGCACTCTCTGCTCCCTGGGGTATCTCCAGTTAGGCCAAGTAAAAGGGCCTATGGCTTTCAGCATTCTTCTGTGGAGGCCCCCTTTTACATTTTAGCTAACAGCCAGCCTCCATTGGTCATACAGAGGGAGAGTGAGGTACAACAGTGGGACAGTCTGTGTTGGGTACTGGTAGCCATGAGATATTAAAGAAGCTAGAGGAAGGCCTCCAACATATTGGGTAGAAGATCTATGGAGGATTTGCATACAGGCAGTTAGGTGGTGCTGGGGATAAAGCTCTGAGCCTGGAGTTGGGCAGACCTGAATTCAAATTCTACCTCAGAGACTAGCTATGTGACTCTGAGCAAGTCACTTAACCTCACTTTGCCTCAATGTCCTCTTCTGTTTAATTCGATAAACATTAAGTGCCAACTAAGTGCCAGGCACTGTGATGCAAAAGGATGCAAAAGACAGTCTCTGCCCTCAAGGAGCTGACAATCTAACGGTGGAGGCAATCTACAAACAAATATATACAAAGCAAGCTGAAGGAAGGCACTGGATTTGAGAGGGGTTGAGGAAAGGTTTCTGTAGAAGGTGGGATTTTAGCTGGGACTTAAAGGAAGCCAGGGACATCAGTAATCTGAACGGAGGAGGGAGAGAATTCCAAGCATGGGAGACACCTAGGAAAGATATCCAGAGCTGAGAGATCTTGGGGAATAGCCAGGAGCTCAGTGTCACTGGAATGAAGAGTATGTATTGAGGGGCAAGATATAAGAAGACTGGAAAGGTAGTGTGAGGGCTTTGAATGCCAAACAAAGTGTGGGGATAATAATGGGGATAATAATGTGGCTATCTTCTAGGGTTGTTGTGAGGATCAAATTAAATAATATTTGCAAAGTGCTTTGACAACCTTAATACACTGTATAAATGCTAGCTATCATTATTATTTATGAAAAAGTATTACACAGGATGAGAAGGCATGGAGGGGATGTGACTTGTACTGTTGGTGGGAGTAACCATACCAGTGGGGTGACAGATCAGTGTATCAGTGTTAATCAAATGGAACAATCAGTATATAACTAATAAAGGAAATATGCCCAGATGGCATAATGAATTGACTATGAGCCTTGGAATCAAGAAAACCTGAGTTCATATCCTACCCCAGGCACTTAGTACCTTTGTGACTTTGGGCACATTAAAAAAAAAAGCCAAACAACAAACCTTCTCCCTGAACCTCAGTTTCCTCATCTGTAAAATGGTATAAAAATACCTATAGCACTTACATTGGGGGCTAGGGTGTGAGGATCAAAGGAGACGTGATATAAAGTACCCTGCAGGCTTTAAAGCTCTACATAAATGCCAATTATTATTAGAATACTGTCTTATCCCCCTCCCCTTCCCTTAGGGCCCTTTGCTTGGTGACAGTAGTAATGGATTAGTCTGAGACACCCTGACCCCAGCCTTACTGTTTGAAAGCAAAAGTTGGCAGCACTCCACCATGGCAGCGCTAGACTGTGTTAAAAAACTGACCCACTTTGTAAGAGCCTTTGCCTGAATGCCACTTTCGGGTGAAAATGGGCCATTTTAGTAAGAAACATGTATACTTTTTTTTCCACCTGGAAAGACCTAACTTGCTCTATTCTCTGAGCTGCTCTTCCAGGTGGTCAAAGGGCATATTTTGGATGGTGGCTCATCCTCGTCTCCTTCAGCAGGTGACAGGTGAATAAAGGCACTTTGCTAAATTTCATGGATGAGGAATGAATATTATTTTTAGCTCAACTCCAGAGGTTGGTCTACTGTGGTTTTCATTTTCTAAGCACATTTTATTCAATTTTATTAGGTCATTTAGCAAATAATTTTAATTTTCTGCTTAGATCAGAATTTCAGAAAGTAATGTACTGTTGTACAGTTAATGAGTCTGCTAATAAGCTCCAGGAAAATGAGATTTACAAATCACTTCTGCACATGACTGTCACTCAGCTCCATCAACAATTAGTGGGATCCTGGCTGCTTTTCCTTAGAGGCTTTGACATCACAATGAGATCATCTCTCCCTTTCTTAAGGCCCACATTTCTTTTCTCTCTAGAAAAGGATGAGAAATATGTGAGAATTCTCTGCTAATGCTTCATGGTCTTCCTAGGAAATGGCCACTTGGCTTTACAGGCCAGAGATGACAGATCACAGCTTCCATAAGGATTTGGCTTTTTATGAGCAGCTACTTAATGATCTCAATACTCAACAGTAAATGGAGCTGTGTAGTTCAATAGCCCTATCTTTACTTTAGACTCTGGATCACAGGATTGTCTGGGTAGCTCTTCTCTCATTCATTCATTCATTCATTCATTCATTCATTCATTCATTCTTTCATCCATCCATTCATTCATCCATTTATCCATCCATGCATTCATCCATAGGCATAGAGCTGAAAGGGAATGCCTTAATTTTACAGATGAGGAAATTGAAGCTTAGAAAAATTAAATGGCTTGTCCAAAGTCACCCAGGTAGTAAGTGAAATAGTAGGGATTCAGTCCTGCTCCTCTGACTACAAATCCAGCATTCTTTCCACTGTCTTCTCACCATTCCTTAAGTGCTTACCATGTACAGAACACTATAAGAAGCATTTAAGAGAGATGCAAAGTTTGGATAAGACAAGATCCTTTGCCTCATGGAGTTCAGAGAGTTCCTTCCCAAGCCTTTTCAGTGGCCTTGTTAAGGCCTAGTCATAGGGGTAGGATGAGATAGGGGGTACAGAAATGGTGGTGTTCGAAACTCTCTCTGGTTTCTTCCTACAGTTCCAGATCCATTTAAATTCCTTCCTGGGAATTGTCACTGCTTCCCAGTATAGGTGAGTGATGGAGTAATATTATTGTTGTTGTTCAGTCTTTTCAATCCTGTCCAACTCTTCATAACCTCATTTGGGATTTTCTTCTAGAGTAGTCTGCCATTTCCTTCTCCAGCTCATTTTACAGATGAGGAAACTGAGGCAAACAGGGTTAAGTGACTTGCTTAGAGTCATACCATACACTATCTGTAAGTGTCTGAGGTCAGATTTGAACTCAGGAAGGTGAGTCTTCTTAACTCTAGGCCTGGCACTCTATCCACTGCACCACCTAGCCGGCATAACAGCTTGCATACTGGCTCCAATGCCTATCTTTCAGTTGACCATCATTGTATGGGTCAATCTCACAATGGTGCAAGTAAGGCAGGATTGTTTCTGGAGGTATAACTGGCCTCTTGCCCTTTCTAGTAGAGAAAAGTCCCACAGTGTGATGCTATAGTCCAATCTATATACAGATCCTATCCGTTCTGAGGGACCCATCAAGTTAAAATATTACTGTTGTCTCTTCCAAAATGTCTGATTTTGGACCAGGCTGGTCGTATAGGTGATTAGTCCTGGGAATGTGTCCAGCAGCGTTCTAGGAAACTATCCTGACTAAAAGGAATGTTGGGAGATATAATGATCCCCATAACCTCTTTACCCTAAAACCCCAAGGAAGCTCAACAACTCATGATAGGGAAACTGAGTCACCTGATTGGAATGAGACCAAAAATCCCATTTAGGGAAGCTGAGTCACTCTGTCAGAGTAAGACCAGCAGTTATGGCCTGAAGTCCCTTTCCCAGGTGAGGAGTTTAAATATCAACTAAGCCAGTGGTTTCCCTGGACTCTTTCCTCCCCCTCCACTAGCATGAATCAGCATCAGTCCCTAGGTCCAGGCTCTTTGCTTCCTTCTCCCAATGTCTGGTCATGTTAGACACAGTTAAGAACCCTCTAAAAACTACCAGATTTTAGTGGTTGGGAGAGGGAGTCCTGTTCTCTCTGGGATCCTACTAGGACACCTAATTCCATTCAGGATCCAAGGGGTCTGCCGTGTGCCCATCCTCCCTGACTTCCCCTTCATTTTAGGAGTATGTTTTATTGTCTTATTGTGAGCTCCATGTTCCCTTGTAGAGGACTTTGGTATTGTGAATCTTCCCAAATCTTCATGAAGACAAAAGGCTATAGTCCTAGAGAAGCTGGGGATGGGAGTGTAGAGTAACTGCTTCTTGGGATAACTATAGTAGGCTCTGACTAATAAGCTGATTCCCTGAAAATAAACTATTATAACTCCATGACTGTTACTAGAAGGCCTCACCCTTTCAAAGTGTAGCCACTGCTAACACAGAGGTGCTACAGAAACTACCAGGCCACAATGGAGAAACAATAAGCCTTCCTGGGAACTCTGGGCCCTTAGAAAATGGTAGAGAATGACTGATAAGGAAATGTTTTACATGATTGCACACTTATAACCTCTGTTGGATTGCTTACCATCTTGTGGGGGGGGAGGTGAAGGGGAGGAAGGAAGGGAAGGATAGAATTTGGAACTCAAAACTTTAAAAAAATTGTTAAAAATTTATTTTAGCAGTAATGATGGAAAATAAAATATAAGAAGGTAGTAGAGGACAGCTGAAGAACGTATCCTACAGCGTTTGACACTGCTAATCACTCTCTCCTCCCTGACACTCTCTTCTCTCTAGGTTTCTGGGACATCACTCCTTCTTGGTTCTCCTCCTACCTATCTGACTAGTCCTTCTCTGTCTCCTTTTCTGGATCCTCCTCCAGATCACACCCTTTAACCCCAGGTCTCCCTCAAGGTTCTATCCTGACCCCTCTTCTCCCTCTGCACTTGGGGATCTCATCAGCTCCCATGGATTTGATTACCATCTCTATGTTGACAATTCTCAAATTTACCTATTCTACCCCAATTTTTCTGCTGACCTCCAATCTCCCATCTCCACCCACCCTTTAGACACCTCAAATTGGATGTCCCGTGGACATTTTAAACTGATTATGTGGAGTGGAATTAATTATCTTTCTACCTAAACTCTCCCCAACCTCCTCTCTTCCCTATTACTGTAGAGGACAACATCATCCTCCCAGTCCCTCAGGCTCACAACCTAGGAGTCATCCTGGATTCTTCACTATCTCTCTCCGCTCCCAATATGGAAGCTATTGCCAAGGTCTGTTGATTTCACCTTTGCAACATTTCTCTAATATACCCTCTTTTGTCCTTTTACACTACCACCACTGCCATATAAGCCTTCATCACCTCATGCCTCAATTACTACAATAGCCTTTTGGTGGGACTGCCTGCCTCAGTCTCTCCCCACTCTAATTTATCCTTCATTCAGCCACTAAAATGATTTTCCTAAAATGCGTGTCTGATCATGTCATGCCACTGCTCAAGCTCCACTGGCTTTCTGTTGCTTTGAGGAGCAAATAGAAAATGCTGTTTGGCATTCAAACCCTTCATAAGCTAGCCCCCTCATGCCTTTCTAGTCTTCTTAAACCTTATTCCCTGATATATACTATTTGATCCAGTGACATTGGCTTCCTGATTGTCCCACAAACAAGACACTCTATTTCTTGACTCTGAACATTTTCTCTGTCTCGCAATCATGGGATACTCACCTTACTCTTCTCAGACTACTGACCTCTCAGGCTTCCTTCAAGTCCCAATTAAAATCCCACTTCCTATAGGAAGCCTTTCCTAACCCTTCTTAATTCTAGTGCCTTCTCTTTGTTAATTATTTTGTATTTATCATGTATATGACTTGTTTTATATATATATACATATATATATATACACACACACACACACACACACACATACATATATACACATACATGCTATATATATATACACACGTTTGCATGTTGTCTCCCCCACTGAATTGTAAGCTCCTTGAGGGTAGGTCTTTTGCCTCTTTTTTTTGTCCCCAGTGGATAGTATCCCCAGTGCACAGTACCCGGCACACAGTAGGTGCTTAATAAATGTTGATTGATTGATTGACTGTATCCCTTCACTTGGATCATATATTTAGGGATGGAAGGGAACTTGAAGGTGAGACAATCCCTTTTCAGATGAGAAAATTGAGACCCAGGGGCAGTTAGGTAGTGCAGTGGATAGAGCACTGGCCTTGGAGTCAGAAGGGCCTGAGTTCAAACCCAGCCTCAGACACATGACACTTAGTAGCTGTGTGATCCTAGACAAGTCACTTAACCCCGATTACCTCACCAAAAAGAAAAAAAAAAAATTGAGACCCAGAGAAATTAAATGATTTGCCCAACT
Organism: Phascolarctos cinereus; assembly: GCF_003287225.1. NCBI lineage: Eukaryota > Metazoa > Chordata > Mammalia > Diprotodontia > Phascolarctidae > Phascolarctos > Phascolarctos cinereus. The sequence goes on from NW_027555625.1 coordinate 322,511,680, forward strand.
TCCTACAGATAGTAAGTGGCAGAGATTGGAATTACTTCCAATTCAACATTCTTTTTCACTCTGCCACACTGACTCTTTTAAGAACAGGGACAAGGGACAAATCACAGAACTTTGATTTGAATATGTTAAATTCTGGGTTTGACCAGATGACCTCAGAAATCAATTCTAAATCTTAGATGTGATTCTATAATTCTGCTTGCTTTTTGTCTTGCCTTGTGCTCTGATTAATGGGACAGATACAAGGTTTAGAGAAGCTACATCCCTGCTTTCAGCAAACTCACCATCTAGATCAGGAGTGCTTCATCTGGGGTCCTTCCACAGATTTCAGAGGGTGCATTGAATTTGATGGGGAAAATAGTTGCATTTCCCCACCCACTATCCTTTAACTGAAATTTAGTATTTTCTTCAATTATTTAGAAACATTACTCTGAGGAGGCTGTTCATAGGACTGCCTAATGGGTCCATGACACAAAAAAGGTTAAAAAGGCCTGGTCTGTGGCCTATTCACTGGTAATTAGAATACATAGCAATACACAGGCAAGTGGATAGAGAGTTGGGAGATAAAATAGTTTGCAAGGGAGGAATGGAGGTTGACATAGAGAGAAATTAGGATACCCCTCACATAACCCATCTCCCAGGTCAGGTCAAGTCAAGTCAAATCAAGTCAGAAAGCATTTGTTAAACCTCTACAATGTACCAGGCACTGAGCTGAGCATTGAGGATTCAGAGAAAGGCAAAAACTATGCCTGCTTTCAAGGAGCTCACGATCAACCTATGTATCAACAAGATATAGACAGGATAAGTTGGAGGTAATTTCAGAGACAAGGCTCCAGCATTAAGGGGTGTCAGAAAGGCTTCCTGCAGAAGGTGGGATGAATTCCAAGCATGGGAGTCAGTCAGAGAAAATGCATAGAATCAGTTGATGTGAAGTCTCATTCAAAGAAAAGCAAGAAAGTCAGTATCATTGGATCATAGAGTATGTGGAGGGGTAAGGTCCTCCAGGGCCCAAACCTCAGGTTTGTGAAGATTCATATTGCTGAGGATGCCATGACAGTGTGGAGGGCCACACATCCTGATTCTCCTTGAAAACAGTTCTCCATCAGCCTACTTAGGACTGAACAAAGTGGTTTTGGTTTGGGGAAGGCCTTTCTCCCTGGAGGCCACTATCCAAGTGTGTGAGTCACTTCTGCTCTCCTGTTAAGTACTGGGGCCCAGGCTCTATAGAAACTCTGCAAATAATGAAGATGTTTCCCCATCTAGTGAAACAGAGGTATCTGTGTGGGAAGTCAGAGGGCTTACACAGGGGATATGAGATGTGATCGCTGGGTGAATGAACTCCCTTTCAAAGCTGGGTAAGTGAGCCCTTTACTGAGTTCTGCAGGGCTCTCCTTATTTTCTCCCCAGCCTCATTAAGGTTGCTTTGATGCCTGAGGTAGGGCAGCCAGAGCTACACAAAGGCCTCAGGCAATCCCAACTATGCAGCGGGATCAGCTAATGAGATTGTGTGTGAGTGTGTGCATGAATATGATGACTTGACTTCATTCTGCTAGTGATTTCCAGATTCAGAGGTCATTGTGAAGAAACTGGCATTAATAGCTATCCCAGGGATCGTGGCTATTTGTCCGTTTTGCTAATTAAAAGAGCAGGGAACTGGGAGTCAGGAGACCTGGGTTTTGGTCGTGGCTCTGCTACTAACTCTGTGACCTTGGGCAAGTCATCAATCTGGGTCTCAGTTTTCATATCTATCAGATGAAGGCTTGGACCAGATTGTCTCTCAAGGCTCCAACAGCTCTAATATCCTCTAGGTTGATGTAATTACTGTGTGGCTTGCTTTTCCTACAGGGAATCTTTCCTTGTGCTCTCTCTCTCTCTCTCCCCTTGGTAATCTCTCTCTTTTGTCTGATCTCATAGCATCTTGTTTGCACTTAGGCCATTCCTTAATTCAAGGCTCTAGGATTTCACTGGTGCCCCCTGGTCTTTCACCTAGCTGTCCCCATTTTTTTTTTTACATAAAGTGCTTTTTTAATGAAAGAAAATTTAAAGAGATGTACGGTCAGGCTTAAGTTGTGCAGTTCACAAGCATTGTTATTCGCAATTTGCAGGTGTGAAAATGGGAGCACAGAGAGATTTGATGAGATTTGAACTCAGGTCATCCTGATAAGTCCAGTGCAAACCAAACTTCTTTCTGTTCTTGGATGACAGAGAAAGCAGTCCATTTTTGTGTCCAAGCTCAAAGTCTTTCCCTTTGGTAGGTCCCATTCTGCTGACATAGTAGCTATGAAGAACTCTTGCCCCTATCCAACAACCTTTCGTTTCAAAGTTGGAAGAGATCATATAGCCCTGGAGAAAGAGCCCACCATAATGTTATCCTATCTCAACCTGGCCCTCATTACAGGCAATCTTTTTACTCCTACCTAATTGATTCAGTGACTCAGTCTACCCCTGAGGCTGTTCCAACCTTCTCTTCTGTCCTCAAGCCTTGCACACAATCCCCTCCCTACTTTCAGCCCTCAGCCAAAGACCTTACCTCACATTTTTCTGAGAAAAACCTGGAGCTCTTTCCTATCCCCTTCTCTGCATCTCAAAACCTTTTGACATCAATCTCTCATCCTTTCCTCTAGTCTGGGATGATGAGGTGGACCTTCTCACCAAGACAACCTCTCTGTACATGTTCCCTTGATTCTCTCCTCTCCTGTCTTCTCAGGCAGTTCGTTTCTGCAGTCATTCTCCCTCTAATGTTCAATCTCTCCCAACTGATTGGTTTCTTCCCTGCTGCCTATAAACATGCCCTAGCCTTCTCCATCCTGAAAAAATACCTTTGGCCTTTCTTCCAGACTTTATTCTACTGTGTCCCAGAAATCTTTCCATCTGGGAAGCTCATTCCAGCCCTGACTTCACACAGTGGGAAATGCCATCCCCCAGGAGGCCTCCTTCTGATTGGTTGCTTTTTTTCCAGAACCTACATTTTAAGCCAACCTATGCTTTCAGTCCCCTCTAGGAGGATCTCCTAACTCTTTTCCCAGACTTTCTTTGCCAAACCCACTGCACCAGGTAGCTTCATTCCCCTTCACCCTCCACCCTTAGTGTCAGTTGCTAAATCTTGTCATTTATACTGTCTTTTCACATATATCTCTCATATCTGTTCTCTACCTGCATGGCCACTGCCCAATTCATACCTCTTGGGACAATTGCAGTAGTCTCCCAATTGGTTTCTCTTGCTCATATCTCTTCCTTCTTCCATCCTTCACACAGCTGGCAAAGTGATTTTTTAAAATCACAGGTCTGATAATGTTTGTACCCTACTAAAAAACTCCAAAGACTCCTAATTCCCTCTAGGATCAAATATAAGGTCCTCTGCCTACCTTTTCAATCTTATTATACATTATTCTTCTTCCTGAACCTTATGCTCCAGCCAAACTCATCTTGTTGTTCCTCTAACATGACACTCCATCTCCCATTTCTGTGCCTCTATACTGGTCGTCGTGCCTGGAATTCACTCTCACTTCATACCTCCATATCTCAGAATCATGTATTTCCTTCAAAACTCTGTTCAACCTTGAATCTGTTTTCATATACTTATTTATGTGTACATTATTCATGTGCAATGTCTCCCTCATTAGACTCCCCCATTGGGATCAGGTACTTTTTAATTTTTGTCTTTATGTTTTGAGCACCTAACATAGCACCTGGCACATAGTAGGCATTTAGTAAGTACTTATTGATACCTAGTATCCAGAACTACAAGGGTCTTTAAAAAATTTTTTTTTCACATTTACCCTTATTTAATTTCATTTCTGATTTAACTCAATGATCTCTAGTTTTCCAAGGTTTTTTGGGATCCTGACCCCAACATCCAGTGTGTTAGCTCTCCCTCCCAGCTTTGTGTCCCTTGCCAATTTGGTAAACATGTTTTTGGATGCTTTCATCCAAGTCATGGATAAAAAATGTCAGAGAGCATGGATCCCTGGGGCACTACACTGAAGACCTCCTGCCAACCTGTCCTAGAACCAGTAAAGGCTGCTCTTTGATGTTGGCTATCCAACCAGTGTGGAATCCACTGAAGTTTACTTTTGCCTATTGCACATATCTCCATATTTTCCTTCAGAGTAGCAGGAGAGACTTTGTCATGCAGGATCTCTGTCCTTTATTTCCATTGAACACTCACCCTCCCACCTCACCCTGAAGATGTCTCCACAAAACAGCTATGTCATATTCTTGAATTCTTCCAAAAACCAGATCCTGAAGTCTTGTGCATCCACCCCAGAAATCACTGGGATCCTTTTCAATATCTAATCAAAGCTTCAGGTCTCTGAAAAATGGAAAGAAGTAATTCCTGAGGAAGTGTTTCGGGTAAGAAAGCCATTTCCTTCTCCCCCCTCCCCCAAGTATTCCCTCTAAGGTAAAAAAAAAAATTCCTCAGGGTATTCTTTTCCCCTGAGGCCAAATTGGAAGTTAGTGAATCAATACTATCAGAGTAAACTTAGAACCAACTATCTTTTAGATGTCAGAGGGAAAGAACTGAAAGATGGCTTCACTTTTATCTAGAACTTCTGTCCTGGCTTCTCTTTAAAGAAAGAGTACGTATCCAGGAGGTTAACAACAAACAAACAAATAAACAACAACGACTACTGGACTACTACAACAACTAAATTTTACATAGTACTTGCAAAGTACTTTGCAAAGAGCTTTACACAGATCATCTCATTTGATCCTCATATTTCCCCTAGGAAATAGATGTTATTATCATCTTCATTCTCTCTGGCTCTTAGTTTCTTCATCTACAAAATTATGGAGTGTATTATGTCATCCTTATATGGCATTCCTATAGGAACTGGAGTAAGTCAAACAGGTATTATCCTATTTACTGCGTTCATTCCGGGGTACCCCAGTTTAGGAAGATCATGAATGAGCTGGGGGATGTCTAGAGGAGGGCAACCTGGATGAGGAAGGACCTTGATGCTGTATGAACAATGGTTGGGAACTGGGATTGCTTATCCTGGAGAAGTTAGGGGGAACAAGTCAATTGTCTTTAGGTATCTGAATGACTGTCATATAGAAGAGAGATGAGATGTGCTTACTTTGGCCCTTTTTATGCCTCTCTTGAGTCTTGAATGAAAATCAGTTTTTCTATTGAGCTCTGGTCTTTCCATCAGGAAGGTTTGGAAGTCCCCTATTTCACTGAATATCCTTCTCTTTCCCTGAAAGATTATGCTTAGTTTTGCTGGGTAGTTGATCCTTGGTTGTGATCCAAGCTCCTTTGCCTTATTGAATGTTGTATTCCACGCCCTCTGATCTTTTAATGTAGAAGTTGCAAGTTCCTGCATAATCCTGACTTTAGTTCTATGATATTTAAATTGTTCCTTTCTGACTGCTTGCAGTATTTTCTCTTTGATCTGGTAATTTTGGAATTTGGCTACAATATTCTTTGGCATTTTCAATTTGGGATCTCTTTCAGGAGGTGATTGGTTCATTCTTTTGATGACTAATTTACCCTCTGGTTCTAGGACCTCAGGGCAATTTTCTTTGGTGATTTCCTGAAGGATGCTGTCCAGGCTTTTTTTTTCATTATGGTTTTCAGGTAGACCAATAATTTTTGAAATGTCTCTCCTGGATCTATTTTCCAGGTCAGTTGTTTTTACCAATGTGGTATTTTATGTTTTCTTCTGTTTTTTCTTCATTCTTTTGTTTTTGTTTGACTGATTCTTGCTCTCCCATAGAGTCATTAGTTTCCACTTGCCCCATTCTAATTTTTAATGAGTTGTCTTCTTCTATTAGATTTTGTACTTCCTTTTCCATTTGGCCCATTTTACTTTTTAAGGAGTTCTGCTCTTCGGTGAGTTTTTGTGCCTCCTTTTCCATTTGGCCAATTCTACATTTTAAGGACTCATTTTCTACAGTTAATTTTTGTCCTTCCTTTTCTAAGCTATTGACTCTCTCCTGTATACCTATCATTTCTTTTCCCAATTTTTCATCTACCTCTCTTATTTGACTTTTAAAATCCTTCCTGAGTTCTTCCAAGAAGGCTTTTTGGGCTTGAGACCAGTTCATATTTCCATTTGAGGTTTTGGATGTGAGTATGTTGGCAATGTTGTCCTCTAATGAATTTGTGCCTTGATCTTCCCTTTCCCCAAAATAAGAATCCATTCTGCTTTTTGTTCATGGTGTTTGCCTATTTCCTGACTTTAAAATGTCGAGTTCTCCTCCTGGAGCAAAGGGGGCACTTACCCAAGCTTCTTTTCTTGCTCACCTGGGCCTTGCACTTGAATGTTTGGCTCCTGCTCACCTGGGCCTTGCACAGGGATGTTTTGCTACTGGTGGATGTCTGTTAGCCTGGAGTTTTGCCTTCTGGAGTTGTGCTTCCCAGAGTTGTGTTGAGACACCTGGTGATTTTGCTGCTGGAGAACGCCATTGCCTGTGATGGTTTTCTGAGCTGGTGTCTACTGGTTCCCCTACCTGTTTTGAGCCTCTCAAGGGTCCTGGTGTTGACACTTGCCTGCTCCACCAACCTAGGTATCAGGATCTCCCCCTGGTATGCTGAGGTGGGGCTTGCCACTGGCTTTCTGGGACACCTCCAGTCCTGTACTGCTCCCCCTCTCAGAGCAAGAGGGGCCTTTCCTGTTAGTCCTCCAAGTTTTCCTGGGCTACAAGACTGCTGTGCCCTGTCTTTCTGATGTCTCAGGGTTTTTCTTGAGTCAATATTTTCAGGTCTTTCAGAGGTCAATGAGGGACGGTGAGAGAGACTTACTTCTTACTCTGCCATCTTGGCTTCCAGAAGCAGAAAGCCATCTACAAAAGCTTTTTGAGAATGTTTAATCCAAACCATCTATTTGATAGGTGAAGAAATGGAGACCCAAAGAGGGGAAGTAGACTCTATGATCTTTAATGTCTCCTGTAGTTCTAAATCTTATGATTTCTAAGTGATTTGCCCAAGGTAATCTATGCTAAAAAGAAGAGTCAGAATTTGGATCTAGGTCCTGAACCAAATCCAGTAGTATTTCTAAGACATGCTAATGCCTCTTCACTGCTACAACATTGTGTCTAGATAAGGCATCAGAAGAGAATAACAGTGGTAAGGATAAGAAGACTATTATTGTGTTATTCCTAAAAGCTAGTATAAAGGAAGCACTGCTCCTTAGATCTCATTGGGCAAGATTACTTAAGTGGAGATACTGGGTTTAACTACCATTTAATGGCAATGCTGAATAAGGGCTCAGAAATAAGGTATCTACCCCTGACAAATACTGCACCATAATCAAGATTCTAAAATGGCATCAGACTGTAACTGAGGAAATGTTATAGGAACTGAGGCCCCAGCCCTAAAAAAATAATTCCTGAGCTGTTCTCCTCATTTCTTTATGCTTACCTTTGAATGATCAATCTGCCGACTTCTGTTAATAAGAGTAAAGAGATTATTAAACCTCAGAGCTAGTAGAGACCCCAGACGTTACCTGGTCCAGTCCATACCAGAAAAGGAATCCCTTCTTCAACATAAGTGATTATCCAGCCTTGGATTGAAGAGTCTAGTGACTAGAAGCTCATTGTCTCCTGAGGCAGTCCATTTTGCTTTTATACAGTTCCAACTATTAAGAAGCTTTTCCTTCTATCAAGTGGAAATCTGCCTCTCTGAGTGTTTCTGGTTCTGCCCTCTGGGACCAAGTAGCACAAACATAATCCCTCTCTTGGAAATGTAATGAATGTATGTGGGTTGTCAGTCATTCAGTAAGCAGTGATGAAATGTTGTCTAAGACCAACATTGTGTTAGGTACTACAGGGGGGAGAGGAGAGGGTTATACTTTAAGACAACACAACAGAAGTAGCTATCCAATCTCAGATAAGTCTCAGGCCTCAGCTTTCTCATCTGTCAAATGGAAAGCTGGCTGTTTGCTGCAAATGTATCTGCTTTTCATCATGTGCTTTATTTATAGCAGTTGTTTCCCTGATTTCATCTTTAGTAGATTCAGCATCTTGTACCATCTCTCCTCCTCCAACAGTACAGATAGCAGCCCTTTCATGCCTTTTCATCTTTTGTGATCTTTCTTCTTATCTTTCCATGAATCTTCCCATTGTTGGAGGCCTTCTTCTAGGCCTTTTGATACTTTATGACAACCCAATTGGCCTCTCTATCTGTCCTTCTTTTCTCCCTTCTTCTTTCTTTCTCTGCCTTTCTCATTGGTTATAGGGAGCTATTGATTGTATGTCTACAGGACAGGATTTTTCCTGATGCTCATGGAGGACATTTAAAAATGTCTGTCAGCTTAGTTGCCAAGAAATGGGACGTGGGTCTTTGCTCCAAACATACCTCGGTGTTGTTCCAGGCGTTTTTTTGTAGCATCTGCTACCCAGTGAGTAATGCTAAAGTCACCTCTTGGGAGCCATAACCTGAACACAGAGCTGGCAGCCCCACTGCCAGCCTGTTACTATAAAAACTCAGAAAAGAATCATCAATTCAGACATGAGAGAGAGCTCTGGGCACATAGGTTCTACCAGTCTTTGCTTTGGGTAGAGTAGCCTTGACTGTTGGCAGCCATCCATCTGGTCCTTTGTTCCTGAAACATATTCCTGTGTATCTCTTGTCCTGATTATAGGAAACAAAGGCCCAGATCTCTTTACTCACTTCCCCAGAAGTCTTCTGGCGGATAAGTTGAGGTGGGGGGGGGCTGGTCTTAATTGCCTGTTGCTTTCTTATCTGGAAAAGGAATTAAAGAGATGGGCTAATTTATTGTGAGAATTGTTGCTTCTGTTCCTTATCTGGAATGATTTTCAATGTTTCCCTCAGAAGCAAGATGCACCCCTTTGGGAGAACTGACAATAGATGAAGTTCCTAGAGCACTTATGTCCTAGCCCAGGAATGCAATGTAAGCTCCGTTTGCCTGCCAAGAGAGCTAATGATCCCAGGCCACAACAGAAGCCTGGTGTCCAGAATGATGGAGGTGATAGCCAGACTGTGTGCTGCATAGTTCAGATCCCATCTGGAGGGTTGTGGTGAGCAGCTGCAAATTCTGGTCCTGCTGAGTGCGCCATGTTAAGAGGACTCCTTAGGAACCAGGCAGTTGGATGTCTGGGGTGTTCATCCTGCCAGTCTGCACCACACCAAAGATCAGTCGACAGTGAGACAATGAGAAAGGCCAGGCAGAGTGCTGTTCCCATTGGGTCAGACTGTTTCTTTCAGATGCCCTCTGTAAAAGCATTTTAGCTGCTTTGGAGGTCAGGGAGTTTTCTTTTCTTTTTCCAGCATCAAATAGCAGGATAAAAGTTCCTCATGATACTTTTCTGGAGAACAGCCAATTCAAAGCTATGTTCTCTAAAACTCAGCTGGGCTGGTCTGGTCTGGAGGTTGAGAAGGAATGAAATGGGTAGAAGGGGAAGGTAGGATATGTCACACAAACCAGGAAGAGGAACCCTTCGAAAATAGGTGGGGAGTACAAGTTAAAGGCACCTCCTGTTAACATTATAGTTAAGGGGAAACCAGAGTCTTAGACTGAGCACACTTAAGGGCAGTGATCAGAGGTAAGACAGACAAATGGAAGCTAAAGGCCATTTTGGTGATGAGTCTAAGAAGCGGTCCGGGAAAGAGCACCTGGCCTTACAGGTTAAGTGGTAGCTGCTGCAATTAGCCAAAGGTAACTTCCCCATGGAACTCACTTGAAAGGAATGGCTTTATTCTCTTCTGTTCAGCTACTCTCCCTGCCGAGATCTCATTCACTCCCTAATTTAAGTTATCTATAGATAACTCCCACATCTAGGCGTGCTGAGGTCTAGATGTCTTCTGGACATCTTGAGGGTTCCACTGCAACCACAAAATCAACACATCCCAGTTTGAATTCATCATCTTGCCATGAGCAAGACACTCCATCTCTCTGCACCGGGCACTTTCTTTGGCTATCTACCATGCTTGGAATGCTCTCCCTTCTCGGCTCTGACCACTGACTTCCATGGCTTTCTTTAAGTCCTAACTAAAATCCTACTTTCTACAGGAAGGCTTCCCCAGTCCCTCTTAATTCTAGTGCCCTTTGCTCTGTTAATTATATCACTTTTATCCTCTATATAGCTTGTTTTACATATGTTTGTTTTCATGTTGTCTCTCCTATTATTAGAGTGGAAGCTCTTTGAGGGCAGGGCTTGTCATCTCTTTTTGCATCTTCAGCACTTGGCACAGTGTTTGATGCATAATTGCTTGTTGTTCTTCCTTCTCGAAGAGGACTGAAATGACATCACTCTGCTAGAGTCAAGTTACAGCGTATCCAGCTGTGGCTGATCAGACCAACATGAGCTTGGAATGCTCTACCACAGGTCAGGAGCAAATAGTCCATGTGAATGTCTGGGGTAGATTCTCTAAATTTGTGCATCTTGCATTGCTTTTGAGCAACTTCAATTCTGCTTTACTCATAGAGCACAGCACCTTTTCTGATGTGGGCACGTGATGTTAAGTGGTCCTGTGCCAACGTCTCCCATGTCACACAATCAACTCCAAAGTTGTTTTTTTTAAAAAAATGTATTATTTTTAGTTTTCAACATTCACTTCCACAAGATTTTGAGTTCCAAATTTTCTCCCCTACCCCAACAAGGTGTGGACTCTGAATACCCCTTCTCTCAATCTGTCTTCCCTTCTATCACACCACACCCCCCTTCTCCTATCCAATTCCCTTTTATTTTCCTGTAGGGCAAGATAGATTTCTATACCCCTTTGCCTGTATATCTTATTTCCCAGTTGCCTGTAAAAACAATTTTCAACATTTGTTTTTAAAACTTTGAGTTCCAAATTCTCTCCTTTCCTCCCTTCCCACCCACCCTCGTTGAGAAGATAAGCAAATTGGTATAGGTTATACATGTGTAGTCATGCAAAACACTCCCATAATAGTCATGATGTGAAATATTAACTATAATTCCCTTCATCCTATCCTGCTCTCCCATTTATTCTATTCTCTCCTTTGACCCTGAACCTCCTCAGAAGTGTTTGCTTCTGATTACCCCTCCCCCAATCTGCCCTCCCTTCTATCATCCCTTCCTCTCTTATCTCCTTTCCCCTATTTTCCTGTAGGGTAAGATAGATTTCCATACCCAATTGAGTGTGTTATTCCCTCCTTAAGCCAAATCCAATGTGAGTAAGATTCATTCATTCCCTCTCACCTCCCCGCTCTTCCCCTCCACTGTAAAAGCTTTTACTTGCTTCTTTTATGTGAGATAATTTACCCCATTCTATCTCTTCCTTTCTCCTCCTCCCAGTACAATTTTCTCTCACCCCTTAATTTTATTTTTAGATATCATTCCTTCATATTCAACTCACCCTGGGCCCGCCCTCTCTCTCTCTCTCTCTCTCTCTCTCTCTCTCTCTCTCTCTGTATATATATATATATATATATATATATATATATATATATATATATATACACATGCACATATATATATATATATATATATATATATATATACATACATATATCCCCTCCAACTACCCTAATGCTGAGAAAGGTCTCATGAGTTACAAATATCATCTTTCCATGTAGGAATGTAAATGGTTCAACTTTAATAAAACTCTTATGAGTTCTTTTTCTTGTTCACCTTTTCATGCTTCTCTTGATTCTTGTATTTAAAAGTCAAATGTTCTACTCAGCTCTGGTCTTTTCATCAAGAATGGTTGAAAGTCCTGTATTTCATTGAATACCCATTTTCCCCCCTGAAAGATTATACTCAGTTTTTCTGGGTAGGTGATTCTGGGTTTTAATTCTAGTTCCTTTGATCTCCGGAATACCATATTCTACACCCTCTGATCCCTTAAAGTAGAAGCTGCTAAATCTTGTGTTATCCTGATTGTGTTTCCACAATACTTGAATTGTTTATTTCTAGCTGCTTACAATATTTTCTCCTTGACATGTGAGCTCTGGGATTTGGCTGTAATATTCCTAGGAATTTTCCTTTAGGGATGTCTTTCAGGAGGTGATCTGTAGATTCTTTCAATTTCTACTTTCCCCTCTGGTTCTAGAATATTAGGGCAGTTTTCCTTGTTAATTTCTTGGAAGGTGCTGTCTAGGGTCTTTTTTTGATCATGGCTTTCAAGTGGTCCAATAATTTTTAAGTTATGTCTCCTGGATCTATTTTCCAAGTCAGTTGTTTTTCCAATGAGATATTTCACATTGTCTTCTATTTTTTCATGCTTTTGGTTTTGTTTTATAATTTCTTGATTTCTCAAAGAGTCATTAGCTTTCATTTGCTCCATTCTAATTTTTAAGAAATTATTTTCTTCAGTAAGCTTTTGGATGTCCTTTTCCATTTGACCAATTATGCTTTTTAAAGCATTCTTCTCCTCATTGGCTTTTTGGACCTCTTTTGCCATTTGGGTTGGTCTATTTTTAAGGTGTTATTTTCTTCTGTATTTTCTGGGTCTCCTTTAGCAAGCTGTTGACTCATTTTTCATGATTTTCTTGCATCACTCTCATTTCTCTTCCCAAGTTTTCCTCTACTTCTCTTACTTGCTCTTCAAAATCCTTTTTGAGCTCTTCCATGGTCTGAGACAAATTCATATTTTTCTTGGAGGCTTTGGATGTAGGAGCTTTGACTTTGTTGGGTTCTTCTGGTTGTATATTTTGATCTTCTTGGTCACCAAAGTAAGATTCTATAGTCTGAGTTTTTTATGCTGTTTGCTCATGTTCCCAGCCAATTACTTCACTTTTAAACTCTTTATTAAGGTAGGAGTCTGTTTCTAGTGTGGAGAATGTACTGTCCCAAGCTTTGGGGGTTTTGTGCAGCTGTTTTCAGTGGTACTTCTAGGGACCTGTAAATTTCCAGTTCTTCCAAGGTGGCATGATCAAAGGAGAGGTGTTTATTCCTTTCCTGACCTGTGCTCTGGTCTATGAGTGACCACAAGCACTCTTTTCTGCCTTGGAATTGTGAGGAAGATTCCCTTTCCATTGCTGCCACAAACTCCACCACGCCAGTACTCCTCCTCTCCCCAGGACTGTCACCCAGAACTGTGACTCAGATCTAAGCACGGGCAAAGTAAGAGAATCCTGCGTCAGCACTAGCAAAGAGATCCCTGCAATCCCCCTCTGATGAGCTGCTTGATACCCCCCACTGTCTGTGGGCCAAGAGCTCTGGAAGCAGTTGTTGCTACTGTGGCCACCAACCCGGGGCTGTGCCAGGGCCAAGGCTGTCCCTCACTGTCTCTCACCCAGGTCTGACAGACCTTTCCCACTGACCTTCTGAGTTGTCTTTGACATTTGTGAGTTGAGAAGTCTGGAAACCACCACAGTTGCTGGTGATTCAGTCCCTTGAGGCCTGCTCTGGGTTTGTTGGGGCCCCATCTTTGCCTGCACTGCCCACGCTGAACTATGCTTTTCTCCCAGCCAGGTGCAACAGACCTTTCCTGTTGACCTTACAGGTTGCCTTGGCCTGGAAATTTGTTTCATTCTGTCTCTTTGTGGGTTCTACTCTCTAGAATATGTTTAGACTCATTTTTACAGGTATTTGGAGGGGTTTGGGGGAGAGCTCAAGCAAGTTACTGCTTTTGCTCTTTGACTCCGCCTCCTAATGCCAAAGGTTTTAAGAGAGATCTTGACAGTGTCCTTATATCAATTTTTCTGACCACCATGTGAGTGAGCTTGTCTTGTGTGAGTTCTCCACAAAATAATCTTTTTGGCAATCAAACATGGCCAGCCCATTGGAGCTGCACTCTCTGCAGTAGAGTTTGAATGCTTGGCAGTTTGGTTCAAGAAAGGACCTCAGTTTCTGGCATCTCATACTGCCAGGTGATCTTCAGAATTTTCCTAAGACAATTCAAATGGAAGTGATTCCATTTTTGGCATAGTGCTGATATATTGTCCAGGTTTCACAGGCATACGACAATGAAATCAGCGCAACAGCTCTGTAGACCTTCAGTTTGGTAGTCAGTCTAATACTTCTCTCCCACACTTTCTTTAGGATCCTCCTAAACACCGAGCTAGGTCTAGAAATCTGTGTGTGAACCTCATTATCAATGTGTGCATACCTGGAAAGTATACTGCTAAGGTAAGTGAAGTTATCCACAGCATTCAAAACTTCTCCATTTGCTGCTGCCAATGGTTCTATATATGAATGGCATGGTGCCGGCAGGTGGAGCACTTGTGTTTTCTTGGTATTAATTGTTAGGCCAAAATTAGCACAAGCATCAGAGAAATGATCTATACGTCATTGCATCTGAGCTTCAGAGGCTGCACTGAGTGCACAATAATCTGCAAACAGAAAATCATGCACCAATACTGCCCCCATTTTGGTCTTGGCTTGTAGCCGTTTCAAGTTGAAGAATTTACCATGAGTGCAATAGCTGACTTTGATGCTGTGTTCATCCCGATTCAAGGTGTTTGACAACATGGCTGAAAAAAAAATCATGCTAAAAAGCATGGGAGCAAGCACACAGCCTTGTTTCACTCCATTGGTGACTAGGAAAACTCAAGAGCATTGTCCATTATCCAGAAGCCAGGCAAACCTGCTGTCATGAAATCGATGTACAATACTGATGGACTTCTCTGGGCAACTAAATTTTGACATAATTTCCCATAAACCTTGATGTCTAACAGTATCAAAGGCCTTGGTCAGATCTATAAACATTGTATATAGACATCTATTCTGCTCCTGGCATTTCTGCTGGAGCTGTCAGACAGCAAACACCATATCAACTATTCCTTGGCCCTTTCTAAAGTCACACTGGCTCTCAGGTAGATGACCATCTTCCAGGTGAAGGATCAGCCTATTAAGGAGGACTCTGGCAAGAATCTTGCCAGCAATGACTAAGAGAGAGATACCCCTGTGATTGTCACAGGACAATATATTTCCTTTACCTTTATAGAGATGGACAGTGGAGCCATCCTGGAATTCCTGGGGGATAATCTCCTCTTGCCATGCAAACTGGAAAATTTCAGTCAGCTTTTGTATGAGCAGTGCAACCCCCACCTTGTAAATCTCAGCTGTAATAGAATCAGCACCAGGTGTTTTGCCACATGAAAGGAGCCTAATGGCGTTCAAAACCTCTTCTTCGGTTGGAACTTCAGCTAGGGAGGGATTGACTTCAACCCGAGGTAAATGGTCAATGGCTTCAGCATTGATTGATGATGGTCTGTTGAAAACACTATGGAAATGTTCAGCCTATCTCTCTAGGATCATGTTGTTATCACTAATCAATGTGGCTTCATCAGCACTGAGCAGTTGAGATGCATCATAGGTCTTTGGCTTATAAATAGCACTCAGGACATCATAAAAGTGCTTTGGATTGTTACTATCAGCATAAAACTGAATTTCATCTGCCTTCTTACTGAGTCTAGAATCCTGCATCTCTCTAAGCTTCACTTATACCTTACTTTTGATGGAATTAAATACTGCCTTCTTAGAGATGGATAAATTATGTTGCTGGTAAAACCTGTGGAGTTCTTGTTTTTCATTTAGCAGCTTCTGAATTTCCCAATCACTTTGTCAAACCAATCATGATGTGAGTGTTTTGACCCAGATTAGCAAGTACAATGCTGTACACCAAATCTTTGAAAGCTTCCCACTCCTTTTCTGCTCCATTGTTGCCAACTGTGTGTTGGCTCAACTTCCCTTCCAAGTTAGCAACAAACTGTTCCCACTCAGAGAAGAATGCTAATCTGTTGACATTAATTCTTCTGGTAGTAATTTTGCTTTGGGGCCACTACTTTTGGTTGAATGCAAATATTTAGCTTGGAGAGGATGTCTATGATCAGTACAACACTTGGCACCACACATTGTCTTCATCACTCTTACATTCTGCCTGTCTCTTCTCCTTATGATCACATAGTCTATTAAATGCCAATGTTTGCTGTGAGGTTGTATCTACAAAGTTTTATTGTGTTTAGGTAAATGGAAGACAGTGTTGGTGATGAGAAGGTCATGAGATGCACAAGTCTTTAGCAGTAAGTGACCATTGTTGTTGCTGTTTCCAATTCTGCTCCTCCCTAAAACTCACTGCCAAGTCTGGTAGTCTGAGCCTACTCTAGCATTAAAGTCACCCAGAATTATAAGCTTGTCCTCTTTTGGCACGTTGATGATAAGGGTTTCCAGGTCTTCATAAATTTTTCTTTGACTTCATCAGGGTTCATCACGGTGGGAGCACAGGTACTGACGATAATGGCATGGCATTTTCTTGCAAAAATTACATTGTCATGAGCCTGCCATTCACTCATTTTGGTAGGCATATAATCTTGTTGACTAAATTAGTTTTGATTGCAAAACCTACACCAACTTCATGGTACTCCCATTCACTATGGCCACTCCAAAAATGTGTATCCAGCTTTGACTTCAGTAATCTGGCTTTCACTTGCCAGTCTTGTTTCACTCAGGGCTACTTTTTGGATGCGATACCTGCTGAGTTCTCTTGCAACAAGAGCTGTTTGTCTTTCAGTTTTACTGGATGTTGTGTTGTTCATAAGTGTGTGCACATTTAATGTACAGATGGTGAATGGAATCATCTTACAAAAGTTTTGGTACATTTTTTGTGTTGCGACTGCAGGGTAGGATCCCCCTGCTTGCAGCAGGAATTAGGCTAGGGTTGGTTAAGTAGACAATTTTTAGTGCACTTTTTCTAGCTCCTTCCTCAGGCCAGGAGGTGAGCGGTGTGGTCCTTAAAAGGCTGCTCAGACACCCAGGGGGCTGCTGAATCCCATTGCTGCTTCCAGTGAGAAGACAACCCTATGGCCTGGGCTGCCTGGATGCATAGTTGTGACTACAGTTCCCAGTGTATCCACACCTGCTGCTTCATCACTTGCCTGTCACCCCAGGACTTTGAAACAGGTAAAAATGGTAAAGTGGTATGGGTGATGTCTTTTGATTTATGCATAAATTGGATTTAAGTGAGGTAGAGTTTGCACAAAGTTGTCGGCCTCACTCTCTCCTCCAGAGTCATCACAGTCCAGTGGCAGGACAGAGTCAAGATGACTGGTGATGGCTCAAGATGCAGTGGATGCCCTTGGCTTCTTTGATGCCTAACCAAGCTCTAAGTGCTCCACAGGGCCTGCTTCAGCTGCTTTCATGGCCATTGGAACAAACTGTTCTCATCTGCCCATTTCACCAGGGGGAAGTCTTCAAGACACCCCCCTAACTCACTGATGGGTTTGAGACTCCTTGGCTACCCTCAACTTGGTTTAGCTGTTTGCCAAAATGGTTTACCAGAGTGTGGCCGCTGCACATGCTACAGCTTCTTGGAGCTACAGGTGAGAGTTATATGGATCAGGTGGACACCAAAGATGGATGAGCAGCCCTGAAAAGGGCTTGGCAGCCTTCACATCAGAGGTATTAGTCTTCCATGAACACATCCCGAGTAGGTGCTTAATAAATGTTTATTGATTGCTGATTTCTTTCTTTTAATTGGCTTTTCCCCACTGACTTTCCTACTACTGTCAATGGTGCCAACCATTCTCACAGTTATCCAGGCATAAAGTCTGAAGTGGCAGACAGTAAAATGTAAAGACCTTTGGATTTGGAGAGGAGACAAGGGTTAGATTACAGTTCTCCTTGGACTCCTTGGACTTTGGTTTCCTCATCTACAAGAGGAGGGAGTTTGCCTGGCTGATTTCTAAAGTTCTACAAGTTTTAAATCCAACGAATATGGAAATACAATTAGTTTGTTTTGAGGACCATTGCATCACATAGGATAATGTTGTGATTCTTCAGTGCTTCCCGGGGCTGTTATTTAATTGGTGGCTGTATTTCCTACATCTGGTATGGATTACAATTTTTCTTGTCTTTGAGAGTATCTGGGGCCAGAAGAATCCTTCATCCAGTGTTTCTACCCATATAGACTGAGGAACCAAACTGACCTGGCCTCTTCTTGTCTATCCACATCCTCCCTATTCTTTTTCAAAAATTTATTATTTAAAAAAAAATCTTTTAGGCAATCAGGATAACTAGTAAATGTCTGAGGCTGGATTTGAACTCAGGTCCTCCTGACTCTAGGGCTGGTGCTCTATCCACTGCACCACCTAGCTGTCCCTCTTCCCCATCCTTTGAGGCCCAGTTCAAGCCCTACCTCCTCAATGAAATTTTTTAAACTGTCTTGACTTGGATTGATCTCACTCTCTCTTCTTCTCTAGACACTTCAGTCAGCTTCACAAAGGATAGAGTGCTGGACAACTTGGAGTCAAGAAGACCAGAGTTTAAATCCCACCTTAGACATTTTGTTTCTTATTTATTTTTAACATTCTTTTCTTTTTAAATTTTGAGTTCTAAATTCTCTGTCTCCCTCCCACCCATTGAGAAGGCAAGTAATAGGCTATCAATTATGCATGTGAAATCACGCAAAATATATCTCCATATTAGCCATATTTTAAAAAAAGCAATAAAAATCAAGTAAGAAAATTATATTTTAATTTGCACTCAGAGTTCATCAGTTCTCTCTCTGGAGGTGGATAGCATTTTTTCATCATGATTCCTTTGGAATTGTCTTGGAACATTATATTGATCAGTGTAGCCAAGTCTTTCACAGTTGATCATTATTATAACATTGCTGTTATTGTGCACAGTGATCTCCTGGTTCCTCTCACTTCATTTGGCATCAGTTCATGTAGGTCTTGCCATGTTTTTTTCTGAAACCATTGCCCTTACATTTTCTTATAGCACAACAGTACTTCATCACAATCATATGCCACAACTCATTCAGCCATTCCCCAATTAGTAAGTATCCCTCTAATTTACAGTTGTGTGCCACCATAAAATAGCTACTATAAACATTTTTGCACATACAAGTCCTTTTGCTTTGAGCTCTTTGGGTCAAAGGGTATGTACAGTTTTATAGCCCTTTGGTCATAGTTCCAAATTGTTCTCCAAAATCTTTGGAACACTCCACTAGTCAATCAGGAGTTCATTTGTGCACCTATTTTCCCCTTATCTCTGTCCCCGCATTTGTTATTTATGATAGATGTGAGGTGGTGCCTCAGTGCTATTTTAATTCACATTTTTCTAATTAATAGTGATTTAGGGCATTTTTTTTGTGCCTGTAGATAGCTTTGATTTCTTCCTCTGAAAACTGCCTGTTTGTATCCTTTGATCATTTATCAGTTGGGGAATGATCTTATTTTTATAAATTTGACTCGGTTCTATAGTCAGTATATATTTGAGAAATGAGTCTTATCAGAGAAACTTCTTGTGAAATTTTTTGATATTACTTCATTGCCTATGGTACTTTTTATGACATAATGTAATTTCTCTGTTAATCTCCTAAATTTATTTTTGCTTTTGCTTTGTCTGAGATCATGATTGCTAGCTCTTTTTTACTTCTGCTGAAGCATAGTAGATTCTGCTCTAGCCCTTTATTTTAACTCTATGTGTGTGTCTTTCTGTTTCAAGTGTGTCTCTTGTAAGCAACATATTTTTGGATTCTGGTTTCTAATCCATGCTGCTATCTGCTTCCATTTAATGGGTAAGCTTATCCTTTTCACATTCACAGTTATGATTACTAGATTAGTATTTCTTTTCATCCTATTTTCTTCTGTTCATTCCTCTGTCTTTTTATTCTGTTCTTCCTCAAAAGTCAATTTTGCTTCTAACCACTGCCTTTCCTAATTCTCTCTCCTTTTTATCATATTCCCCCTTTCTTTATCCCATTCCCCTCCTATTTCCTTATTGGATAAGTTACTTTCTATACACAACTAAATATATATATGTGTGTGTGTGTGTGTGTGTGTACATTCCTCCCTCTTTGAACCAATTCCAAGGAGAGTTTCAAGAACTGCTCCCCCTGCCATTTCTCCTCCATTGTAAAAGCTCTTTCTTGCACAGCTCTTTCATGTGAGAAAAATTTCCCCATTCTACCTCTCCTCTCCCCCTTCTCCTAGTGCACCCCTTTTTCTCACCCCTTGGAGATCATTCCCATATAATCAACTCACATCCATGCCCTCTATGTAGACTCCCAACTCTCTCATAATGAGTTACATGTATCATTTTCTCGTATAAGAATGTAAATAATTCAACTTTATTTTTAGTTCCTTATGATTACTCTTTTATATTTACCTTTTTATACTTCTCTTGAATCTTGTGTTTGAATGTCAAAATTTCTATTTGGCACTCATCTTTTCATCAGGAATGCTTGAAAATCCTCTATTTCATTAAATATCTTTGAAGGATTACACTTAGTTTTAATTGCTTGTAATCCTAGCTTCTTTGCCTTTTGGAATATCATATTCCTAGCCCTCTACTACTTTAAAATAGAAGCCATTAAATCTTGTGTGATCCTGACTATGGCTCCACAATGTTTGAATTATTTCTTTCTGGCTGCTTGAAGTATTTTCTTTTTGACCTAGGAGCCCTGGAATTTGGCTATGATATTCCTGAAATTTTTCACTTTGAGATCTCTTTCAGGAGGTGATCAGTGGATTCTTTCAATGATCTAAGATATAAGGAAAATTGTCCTTGACAGTTTCTTGAAATATGATACCTAGGCTCTTTCTTTTGATCACAACTTTCAGGTAACCAAATTATTCTTAAACTATCTCTCCTCAATCCATTTTGCATGTCAATTATTTTTCTAATGAGATATGTTACATTTTTTTCTATTTTTTTCATTCTTTTGACTTTGTTTTATTGTTTCTTGATGTCTCATGGAGTCATTAGCTTCCACTTGCCCATTTCTTAATTTGTAAGCAATTCTTTTCAGTGGATTTTTGTGCCTCTTTTACATTTGGTCATTTTTTTTAAGATGCTATTTTCTCCAGTATTTTTAGTACCTCTTTTATTAAGTTGTTAATTCTCTTTTCATATTTTCTTGCATCATTCTCATTTCTTTTCCCAATTTTTCTTCTATCACTCTTGTCTCTTTAACCCTTCCAGTAATTCTTGTTGGGTTTGGGTCCAATTAGCATTCTTCTTTGAGAGTTTTTTTGGTAGATGATTTCACATTGTTGTTTTCTTCTGAGTTTATATTTTGGTCTTCTCTGCCACCATAGTAGGTTTTTGTGGTCAAATTCTTTTTTGTTGTTGTTTGCTCATTTCCCCCAGACTATTTCTTGACTTTGAACTTTATGTTAAATTTGGGTTCTGCTCACCTTGGGGTGGGGAGGCACTGTCCCAGACTTTAGGGTTTTTTATGTTGCTGTTTTTAGAGCTAGTTCTGGAGGTATGAAAGTTTTTGGTGCTTTCAAGGTTATGTGATTCTAGGAGAGGTATGGTCACTGTCCTCCTAGTCTGTGTTTTTACCCAGGGTCCTCTGCAGCCACAAGCTCTAGTGCTCCTCTTTGATTTGGTACTGTGACCAGGCCCCTTCTCCCTCATGACCAACTGCCAGTGCTCCTCTTTGCCCTGGAGCTGCAAACCAGAACTTTGGATGGGCAATAGAATTGCCACTTGGCTTTAGCTATGCACAGTTCCAGAAAAGGGCCCCTGTAATCTTTCTGACCAGTTGTCCAACCCCCTTACTATCTATGGGCTGAGAGCTCCTGAAGCTGCTGCTGCAGTTGCTTTTGGTGCCCCAGTTGCTTGTGTGGGCTTCAGACAGGCCTCCTTCCTGGTGCTGGAAAAATATCTCACCCCAATCTTTTGTTGGCTCTACTGCTCAAAATTTGATTTGAGGCATTACTTTAAATTGTTTAAACGGGAATCTGCTTATCAAAGTTATAAGAGACATAAAGCTTTATGGAGGGATAATCAATGCATTGGATAGCAGCAGAGTTTAATACTTTCAAAAGTTATCAAAAATCTTGGTCCAATTCTAATAAGATACAATGTAAAAGGAATAAATCTAAAGTCTTATGCTTAGGTTTAAAAAAATCAGTTCCTAAAGCAGAAGATGGAGGACACATGGTTAGAACGATAGCAGTTTAAAAAAGACACAAGGGTTTTAGTGAACTGCAATCTCAACATGAACAAATGATGTGATATGAAACGAAGAATTTTAATGCAATCTTTTGTTGAATGGTGTCTTGGACTAGTGAGATGATAGCCACATTGTACTTTGCTTTGGTCTCTATTCTTTTTTGCATTGAAGGTTATGTGAGTAGAAATCTCAAATTTTCCTTTACCTTCTTTGAGCCCCAGGCTCCTCATCTAGAATATGAGGGGGCTTGATTAGTTGATTTGCAAGGTCTTTCCCAACTTTGAGATTCTGTGATTTAATGTCTAATGGGTTGTAAATGGGAGATGGTTGTCTTTTCTGTTAATCTCAAAAGTTGGGAACATCTGCCAAATATACTCATTTTCTGTAATCACCCATCCTAGCTCTGTCATTCAGGAATTTATTCAAGATTAGAAAGCTATTTATATTTTCAGCCTGTACTACTTTGGCAGATGAATTCCATAAATCTATATTCCCCTTTCCTCTTTTTACTACTGATCACAGTTTCATTGGATCAAAGGGATAGAGTAGTTTTAGCAACTTTTCTTGTATGATTCCAAATTGTGTTTTAGAATGGGTTGAGACAATTCACAGCCCCACCAACAGTGAGCTTATGTGCTTGTTTCCCTATTGCCATGCCAACACTGACCATTTTCATCTTTTTCCATTTTTGCCAATTTGATGGGTGTAGGGTAATACATTAAAGTTGTTTTAATTTACATTTCTATTATTTTTGTGATATGAAAGAGTTTTAGAAATTTATAGTTTGCAGTTCTTATTTTAAAATGTTTTATTGATACCTTTTGCTTTTACATTATAATCTTCTCATTTCTGGAAATACTCTTTTTCATCCTCCACCCCTATCCCCACTACAGCTTTATCCTTCCCTTGTAACAAAGAAAAACAAACAAGAATAAATGGTGTGAGGCTGCATATGACATATCTACTTCATGACTCTCTTGAGCTTCAGTTCTGTGTCTCCAACTGCCTGTTGGGCATGTCCATCTGAATATCCTAAAGGCATCTCAAACTCAAGATTTGCAAAACTGAACTCATCTTTTCCTCTAAACCCTCTTCTCCTAACTTTCTTATTCCTCTGTCTGGTTATCAATACTTAAATTAACTATATTTTTCAAACCCTTTGTCTGGTTATCAATTCTTCATTCAACCATATTTTTCAAAGATACAAGCTACCATTTTTATGATATAGCTTTATTTCAAATTTATTGTGGTATATGGTATAAGGTGGTTATCTAAAACTCTTTCCTGCCAAACTGATTTATGGTTTTCCTTGCCTCATCACTTTCAAAAGCAATTTTATTGATATCTTTTGTTTTTATATTGTCTTTATTTTTATTCATTTATTTATTTATTTATTTTTTACATACCCATTAAACATATTTTCACATTAGTGAAGTTGTAAGTAAAATTTAAAACCAATAGGAGGAACCATCAGAAAGATGAAACAAAACTCAAGTTAAGGTAAAAATAAGTGAGAGCTATTCGACTTCCATAGTTCTTTCTTTGGATTATTGCCTTTATTTCTGAATTTATCCTCTCTCTACCGTTAAAGCAAAAAAAATAAAAAAGAGGAAAAAAAGTGGTTCAGCAAAACTATCCAACTCATCAACCAAGTCTGACAGTATCTTTCATATCCATAGTCTTCTTCCTCTGCAAGTAAGGAAGTTAACTTTCCTCATCTTTCCTCTGGAGCCAAGCTTGATCATTACGATTGTACAGTGTTCAGTTCAATTTTGTTACTGTTCATCTATTGTGTATATAATTTTCCTGGTTCTACTTAATCCACTGGACATCAGTTCATACAAGACTTCTTAAGCTTCTGGAATTCTTCATGTTCATTGCTTCTTACAGCATAATTACATCCATTACATTCATTGACCACAATTTATTTAGCCATTTCTCAGTCAATGAACATCTACTTAGCTACCACAAAAATATCATGCTCTAAATATTTTTGTGTCTATGGCATCTGTTTCTTGTCTTTGACTACCTTGGGGTATATGCCTAACAGAGGAATATCTAGTTAGACTTTCAAAAACTTTTTTTGCATAATTCTACATTGCTTTCCATAATTGTTGGACCAATGAATAACTCTCCAAGTTTTGTTATCTTTGCCAGTTTTCTGAGGATGAGGCAGAGTCTCAGAGTTGTTTTGATTTGCATTTTTGTATTATTGGTTGAAGAAAATTTTCAACTCTTTGCTTCTATCCTCTGACAATGTATTCATTTGAAGAATAGCCCTTGGTCCGCTCTGCATTTGCTGCTCTGACTGGTTTCAGCTCCATGGAACAAGATGTTCTCATGGTTAGTACCCTGTGGTTTCTGCTTTATAATATAAAGTCTGAAAGTGCTATTTTTTCTTCAGTCTTACTTTTAAAATGATTTCCTTTGACTAATGAAAAGAAATGCAGGGGAAGGTGGCCTAGAAATTCCAGATCTTAAATTGTATTATAAAGCAGCAATCATCAAAACTGCTTGGTACTGGCTAAGCAATAGAGGGGTGGATCAGTGGAATAGGTTAAATATGCAAGACACAATAGTCAATGACTATAGTAATCTATTATTTGATAAACCCAAAGACCCTAGCTTTTGGGATAAGAACCCACTCTTTGAAAAAAACTGCTGGGAAAACTGGAAAAGAGTATGGCAGAAACAAGGCATAGACCCAAATCTCACACCATATACCAAAATAAAGTCAAAATGGGTTCAGGACTTAGATATAAAGGCTGATACCATAAGTAAACTGGGAGAACAAGGAATAGTTTACCTATCAGATCTATAGAGAACAGAAGAATTCATGACCAAACAGGAGATAGAGAACATTCTATAAAGCAAAATGGATAATTTTGATTACATTAAATTGAAATGTTTTTGCACAAACAAAACCAATGCAACTAAGATTAGAAGGAAGGTAGAAAATTGGGAAAGAATTTTTACAACCAGTCTCTCTGATAAAGGCCTCATTTCTAAAATATATAGAGAATTAATACAAATTTATAAGAATACAAGCCATTCCCCAATTGAGAAATGGTCAAAGGATATGAACAGACTATTCTCAGATGAAGAAATTAAAGCCATCTATAGTCATATGAAAAAATGCTCTAAATCATTATTGATTAGAGAAATGCAAATCCAAACAACTCTGAGGTACCACATCACACCTATCAGATTGGCCAACATGACAAAACAGGAGAATGATAAATGTTGGAGAGGATGTGGGAAAATTGGAACACTAATACATTGTTGGTGGAGTTGTAAAATGATCCAGCCATTTTGGAGAACAATTTGGAACTATGCCCAAAGGGCTACAAAAATGTGCATAACCTTGGATCCAGCAATAGCACTTCTAGGGCTATATCCCAAAGAAATCAAACAAATGGGAAAAGGGACCCACATGTACAAAAATATACATAGCAGCTCTTTTTGTGGTGGCAAAGAATTGGAAACTGAGAGGATGCCCATCAATTGGGGAATGGCTGAGCAAGTTGTGGTATATGAATGTAATGGAATACTATTGTGCTATAAGAAATGATGAACAGGCTGACTTCAGAAAAACCTGGAAAGACTTATATGGTCTGATGCTGAGTGAAGTGAGCAGAACCAAGAGGACTTTGTACACAATAGCAGCCATGTTATGCAATGACTAAGAATGTTAAACTGAACCCTTCTCAGCATTACGAGGATCTAAGACATCTCCAGAGGCCTCGGGATGGAAAATGCTGTCCACATCCAAAGAAAGAACTATGGAAGTCGAATCGCTCTCACTTATTTTTACCTTCTGTTGAGTTTTGTTTCATCTTTCTGATGGTTCCTCGTATTGGTTTTAATTTTTACTTACAACTTCACTAATGTGAAAATATGTTTAATGGGTATGTAAATGTAAAGCCTATGTCAGACTGTGCACCATCTTGGGGAGGGTGGGGGGGAGAAAAAGGGAGAAAAATTTTCAACTCAAAAGCATATGGAAAAAAAAAATTAAAAAAAGAAAAAGAAATGACAAAAAAAGGAAAAAAATGATTTCCTTTGAAATTCTAGACCCCTTTTTCATGAATTTTATTATTATTTTATCTGGCTGTATAAGGTATTCCTTTGGTAGTGTGATTGTTATAACATGAATCAATAAATTAATTTGGGTAGAAGTGCCATTTTTATTATATTGATATGATCCAATCTTGGACAATTCCCGTCCTTATTTATTATTTTTTTCTTTAAAAAGTATTTTATAATTATATTTATATAGGTCTTGAGTGTACCTTGGCATATTGATTTCCCGATGTTTTGTGTTTTGTAGTTATTTTGAATAGAAACTTTTCTTTCTATTGTTTACCCTTTGGATTTTGTTTCAATAGTATTTATAGAAATGCTATTGATTTAGTAGATTTATTTTGTGTGCTGCTTTTCTGAAGCTATTAAATCTCAAATAGTTTCTTTTCTGATTCTCTTGGGTTTTCTAAGTATTCCATCATGTTATCAGCAAATAAGGGTAATTTTATTTCTCTTATTGCTATCATTAGAATTTATAGAACTATATCACATAATGTGGAAAGGGAGCATTGTTGATTTACTCCTGTTTTTAATAGGGGAAGCTTCTAGTGTTTTTCCTATTTGAGATAATGCTGGCTTTTGTTTTTAATATACTTTTAAAAATAATATTTTAATGACCTCTAAATATCTGTGCTTTGTAGGATTTTTTTCAGCACATGTGAGTACTTCCTTTTTCAAAGGCTTTTCTTCTACTAATGTATGTTTTTATCTTCCCACTTTTAAAGACATGATATACTTTTATATGCCCTAAACTTATCTCTTTCAAACTTCATTGGGGAACTTTCATGGTTATGCTTTATTTTTCTTCTTATGATTATCATCATGACCATCATCATGTTCTTACTGTTGTGCTTATCATGATTTAGAGGTAACCCAGGGGAAAACAGGTACATTAATGTAATGCTGTATTAGTAGAGCTGTGAATTAGCCCAACTGTTCAGGAAAACAATTTGTATAATTTGTAACTTCATTCCCTATTAACCTGTGCATACCCTTTGACCCAGCAGTACCGCTACTGGGTCTATACTCCAAAGATATCAAAGAGAGAGGACATATGCATACAAAAATATTTATAGCAGCTTTTTTTGTGGTGGCAGAGAATTGGAAATTAAGGGATGACTATTAATTGGGGAATGACAAAACAAGTTATGCTATATGAATGCTGTGGAATACTGTTGTGCTGCAAGAAATGATGAAGGGGAGGATTTCAGAAAAACCTAGGAAGACTTGTGTGAACTGATACAAAATGAAATGAGCAGAACTAGAATAACAATTTATACAATAACAGCAATATTGTAAAGATAATCATCTTTGAAAGATTTAGTAACTGATCAACACAATGAACAATCACAATGCTGAAAGCCTCATAATGAAACATGGTATCTACCTCTAGATTCACAGAGCTCAAACTGAAGCCTATTCTTTCCTTCCTTCTTTCTTCCTTCCTTCCTTCCTTTTCTTTTCTGGACAAAGCTAATGTGGGCATTTGCTTTGCAAGACTATACATATTTGTAATGGACTTTAATTTTTTTTTTTTGCCTTACCTCTGAGTGGGGAAAGGAGGGGGAGATAATTCAGAGTTAAAAATAAAATTGAATTTTTAAAAAAGAAAATCTGTTTGATTGGCTAATAAAGATAGCCAGCTAAGCAGACTAAATTCTTTACCATAAATATGTTCTAGGATAAATGAAAGGTAAAAATAAACAAATAAGCAACTTCTTACAGGGGAAAAAAGAGAAGTGACGAAGGGATCATTAAGGTTAGATAGTAGAGCACAAACTGATATATTTTACTAATTTAGGAATGCTTTGAGATTGGGTTCAGTGGTGATCTATGAATCTATCTCTCAAGGATAAATATCTAAATATATAGAGGGTTATCAGAAGGTGGAAGTATAGGGATAAATGTTTTTGGCCATAACAACTTATATCTACTATTAGAGGGAGTTTGTCACCTGCCTTACTAGAGATAATACCCACATTGATAAAGTCATAGTTTTTTTTAAAATTTTTGAAGAATTAATAATTATGTTACTGACATCGCAAAGTAATCATTTTGCCCCATTTTCATCCAAGATGCCAAATGGCCCTTTCCCAGGAGCAGTTTTTTAGTTTCCTTCTCAGCGTGAACTTAGACATGTGAGCCTAAGAGGTGTTTCTAAAGGTAGGAAACACCTTGTATAAAGTCTGTGAGGCTATTGAGTTGAAGTGAAGATCTCTGAAGGAGAAGCTGAACAGCCTCATATTACATCTAAGGGGCTAATGTATTGAAGCGAGCACCTCAGAATGAGTCTACACATGCCATATAAAGTTGGAGAGGTTTCTTTAGTTGGGGAGGTATGGGAAATGCTAAATAGTATCATAAATCCTTAGTTGCCTTTGAAGAAGGGTTTCCTAGCAAATGATGATTAAGTTTGCCAACTTTTCTGATAAATGAGCATAGACTATACTAGTTATGAGAACTCAGCCCAAATGGTTGTGGTTAAGATACTCTTTGTTTTGCATGTTCAAGAACTAGAACTTATCAGTTTGCTTAGAGATGATGAAGTTCTGAGGGGTAGATTTGTAGCTAGACTCACAAAAAACTGGATGAAAGGTATGATTAAACATTTGCTAATTTATTAATTGACTGAGAAATATAAAGGTCAAGCAGATCAAATTCCTTGTCATTGGGTCAGGTAGCCTTCCCAGTAGGAAAGTCTAATCGGAAAATTGAACATAAGTCAAAAGATGACTTGAATGAGTAAAGAATCAGGGGGATGAGGTGGTGTGATACAGTGGAAAGACCACTGGAGCTGGAGTTGGAAGACCTGTATTCAGATCTTAGCTTTGACTTTTACTACCAGAGTGAATTTGAGAAAGTCATTTAACCTCTGTGAACCTCAGTTTTCTTATCTTTAAAATGAGAGGAATGGACCAGAATCTTTAAGGTCTCAACAAGCTTTAAATTCTATTGCTTTATTGCTTGGTTAGGGCAACTAGGTGGTGCAGTAGATAGAGTGCCAGGTTTGGAGTCAGGAAGACTCATCTTCCCGAGTTCAAATTTGACCTCAGACACTTACTAGCTGTGTGACCCTGGGCAGGTCACTTAATCATGTTTGCCTCAGTTTCTTCATCTGTAAAATAAGTTGTAGAAGGAAATGTCAAACCGATCTAGTATCTTTGCCAAGAAAACCCCAAATGGGGCTAAAGAGAGTTGGACATGACTGAAATTGACTGAACAACAACAGATTGCTTGGTTGGGCTTAAGGCACATTTTCATCCAACTGTGTAGTAAATGGTACCTATCTTTATTATAGGGATGCCCAAGCCTCAGGAGTATGTCTACCAATTAATTTCAAGAGTCACTTATTAAATGTCTGATATATTTATAATAGTCCAACCCACTCCATCTATCTTCCTTCCTTTTGTGGTAGGGGAGACCCATAGCACTCACTTGTAGTAAACTACCTCTATTCTGGACCCACCTTCCCCACTCTCTAATGCCCCACTGACTTTCATGGGGATCTCCCATGAACCCTTCTTGCTTGTGCAGCTGCGCTTCTCTGGTATGGAAGAGAAGTACCCCAGATATCTCATGCATTTCTTTGGAGGAGCCCCCAAGAGCCAGCAAGCCTGGGTGTGCCGTATCCAAGGACAGGCTGTTTGCAGGACCTTGCCGATTCCCCTTCCCTCTCTGGCTGTTTCTGAAAAGCCTTGTGGCCCTTGCTTTCTGTGCTTCCACCTCCAGATCCTTTATTTCAGGCTTTGGGTATGCCCTTGTGTAATTTAAAATATACTCCGAAAAAGTCTCCTTTACCTATCACTGGCTTGTCTGACTCTTTTGTAAAAGCCTCCCTTAAGTCCCTAAAATGTTGGAAAGGACCAGATCAATATGTAAGACTCTGTAACAGACACAGGAGATAGAAAGATGAAGTAAAAGAGTCTCTGCCCTAATCTCTCTTCCAAATTCTAGTCACACATTATCACTTGCCTTCTGTCTGTCTCCTGGAAATCTGCAGGCATCTCAAATGAAATACGTCCCCAACTGAACTCATTATCTTCCTCCATAACCCTAGAACTCCTTCAACATATTCCATTTCTTTTGAGGATCCCAACATCCTCCCAGTTATCCACATATCTAACTTCAGAGGCATCCTTGAATTGTCTCTCTCCTTCATCTCACATAGCCAATCATTTGTCCATTCTGTATCCACAGCATCTCTCATCTGCCCTCTTCTCTCTACTCCCACAGTCACCAGGCTAGGCTAGACCTCATTAATTCTAATCTAGATACTGTAACAGCTACACAACTGGCCTCCCTGCCTCCAGTCTCACCTCACCCAGTCATTGCTGCCACAGTAATAATCCTAAAGTACAAGTTTGACCTTGTCACTCCCCTGCTCAAAAATCTTCAGGGGCTCCCTATTACCTTTAGGATAAGGCCCAAATGCTTTAATGGGATAATTAAGGCTCTTCATAATCTGGTGAACCTACCTATTTAGTTTTATTTCATATCACTCCCCTTCATTCTGGGCAAACTGGGCCACAGATGTTCCCCAACTTAGACATTATATATCTATATATCTTATATCTATCTATATTAGATATGTATGTATATATCTATACTAGATATAGATATATACATATATGTGTGTGTATGTATATCTATATCTATATATATTTTTAGGCAATTGGGGTTAAGTGACTTAGCTAGGGTCACACAGCTAGTAAGTATCAAATGTTTGGTCTGAGGCCAGATTTGAACTCGGGTCCTCCTGACTTCAGGGCTGGTGCTCTATCTACTGCACCACCTAGCTGCCCCAGACTTGTATCTTTTGCCTCCATGTCTTACAGAAGTCATTTCCCATGTTCAGAAAGTCTTCTCTCCTTATCTCTGCCTCTCAGATTCCTTTATTTCCTGCAAGGATCAGCTCAGATGCCACCTCCTCTGGGAAGTCTTTCCTGATCTTCTCAGTGATTTATGATTTTTCCCACCCCAGCCTTCTTTGTGCTGTACTTATCTTTGAATACAATGCATCCTTTGAGTAGAATGCAAACTCCTTGAAGTCAGGGATCTTTACATCCTTAATGCCTAACACAGTGCCTTGTATGCAGTGAGTGTTTAATATATGTTTCTTGAATTGAATCTGATTAAAGGAGGCAGTTTAGTGTGGTGGATAGATCTAAACTTGAAGTTAGGAAGACCCAGGTTTGAATTTTACTTCATATATTTTCTAGCTGTGAGACCCTGGGCAAGTCATCTAACTTTTCTGAGCCTCACTTTTCTTTTTTTGTAAAATGGGGATAAAAATAGCACTCGACCCACAAGATTGTTGCAAGTGTCAAATGAGATAGTGTATATAAACCTAAAAAAATATGTAAATGAGTTCTGTTATTAATCCAATAGGGGAGATAAGACATACAGCTGGATAAACATTGTCTAATTTTATCCTTCCCAGTTTTCCCTTTTCGGTATTCCATTTTAGTCATAAAAAGCTTGTGTCATTGCAATATTTCTTTATGACAGGGCTAGTCACAGTAGGTACTTAATAAATATTTGTCAGATAACTTAGTTAAATTATAAATTGGCATCTTCCTAATGAGATTTTATTAGGAGACATTGTGGGCTTTAGGCCCCTTGCTGAGATTTGGGGAAAACTTTAGTCTTATCAGCAACACCAATCCAACTCATCTTTCAGGCAAGTTATTTCCTGCCTAACTGAAAAAATTATCTCTCGACTCTTCATTAGCCTCAGTCTCGAAAGATAGCTCTGCTTCTTCATCCTCCCATTTGTGTAGGAGCCACTGTCTGGGATCTGCAGCAGCTCTTGCTTCACTGACTACGACAGGGGAAGAAAATCCCATCATTACTTCTGACTAACATCAGGCAGTCAATAATAAACATGTGTTAAGCACCTACTATGTGCCAAGCACAGTGCTAAGCACTGGCAATACAGAAAAAGGAAAAAGTTAGTCCCTATGCTCAAGGAGCTCCCAGTCTAATAGGGGAGATAACAAGCAAATAAATATGTATAAATTATATAGGGGATAAAAAGGAAATAATTAACTGAGGGAAGACACTAGGACTAAGAGAGGTTGGGAAAGACTTCCAGTAAAATATGGAATTTTAATTGGGACTTGAAGCCAGGGAGGTCAGAAGGAGAGCATGCCAGAGAAAATGCCCAGAGCTGAGAGATGAAGTGAATTTGAAACAGCCAGGAGGCCAGTGTTACTGGATGGAAGAGAACCTGTAGGGGAATAAGGTGTAAGAAGATTGGAAAGGTAGGAGGAGGCTAGGTTATGAAGGGCTTTGAATGTCAAACAGAACACTTTGTATTGTACTATAAAGTGGCAGCTGCTGTAAAATCAGGGGACTGCCCTAAGTTATTTCTAAGGTCTTTTCCAACTCTGGTGATCCATGACTCTATGGAATCTTGGGTTGTTAGCTCATGGCCTCACTTCTCCCTTTGTCCTGGCCCTACAATGTTTGACAGGGAAGCACACAACCACTTTATGGGACAATAGTCTGAAGTAACAGATGGAATTTCTGATGACAATGACGATGGCGATGACGACAAAGTTCAAGGCACTGTGTTAGGTGTCAGGGATACAAAGATAAAAGCAGGACATTTCCTATTCTCAAGGATTTTACATTACCAACATGAATGTATACTATTGTTTTATATTTTATGTCTTTATACCCAAGTTATTCCTAACTTGGGGGGTAGCTGATGCAGGTCTGAGATTTCTTTGCACCTTGCACCTTACAGGGAGGAAACAAACATTTATGAAGTGTTTGCCACCTGGCACTACACTCAGTGCTTCATAAATGCTACCTCATTTAGGTTTATTATTATCCCTGTTTTACAATTGAGGAAACTGAAGCATACATAGGCTTATTCAGGGTCACACAGTAAGTGTCTGAGGCTGGTTTTGAATTTGGCAAGTCTTTGTGACTTCAGGCCCAGCATTCTATTCATTATGCCACCAAATTGCTTATTGAATTGATTTGAATTTATACACACACATTTGTAAGGCAGTTCAAAACCTGGAAGGCTTGTCATTGGCCACATACACATCATAATGCAGGGATGTGATTTAGGAGACAGATGATGACCTCAGCCCCTCTTAGCTTTTGTCTTTGCTTAGATTTATTTGCATCACAAGACCAAAAGGATTTGGGGAGGGAAGGAAAACAGTTTCCTAGACCCAGACTGCCCTTTGTGGTTTGTTGGAAGACAGTCCCTGAGATGATTTGAGGGTTGTGTAGGGTAGCAATCAAATGTTGGGAGTTAAAGGTGATTTCCTAACCCAAAGTCAGATAGAGGACCAGGGCAGCAATATTGGTTCTGCTAGCAGGAAGAATTGAGTTCAAAGACATATCAAGGGCTACAGGCTTTAATTAGCTGATTGGCTATTCTGGAATATATAACAGTTTGGTCCCCGAAGGCGAACACTATGGAATATAATAATATTTATAATAACTATTATTTATATAGTACTCAACTATATGCCAGGCACTATGCTAAGCATTTTAGAAATACTGTCTCATTTGATCCTCACAGCAAATAGGTGCTACTATTATCCCCATTTTATAGCTGAGGAAACTGAAGCAAACAGAAGTTAAATGACTTGCCCAAGGTCATATAGCTAGGAAATGACTAAGGCTGAATTTGAACTCGGGTCTTCCTGACTCCAGGTCCAACATTATCCATTGTACCACCTAGCTATCTGACAAATTCCTCTCCTTATGGAGAATAAGCATCTGAAGCTTTCTTTCCTGGTCTGATGACTGGATGTGCAAGCACCCATCTTTCTAAAAGAGCTGAGGCTTAGGCTCTGAGGATTTAGCTAAAAGAGAGATGACAGAACCTGATTCTCTTGTGGGAAAGAGATAGTATTCCAACAGAAATATAGAGGAGAGAGATGAGTTGGAATGGTGATACAATGTGATATCCAGTTATAGACCCAGAAGTGATCAGTACTTATTAGAGAATAGGTTTAGAGAGATTGTGATAAGATCACTGGAAGACATCAATGCCCTTCAGCATGAAAGGTGTCCCTCCATGTATATGCCTTGGTTTTACGTGTCTTCTATATGAGTACTCCAATCCACAATGTGCACCAACCCCCATGAACCTTGGCCACAAGTATCCTTTATATGCATGCCTCCATCCATCATGATCTCAATGTACATTCACTTTTCCTATGGATAAAGTACATATTTATGGACAGTGTCACCCAGGCTGATTGCAGTGGTCTGGAAACATTCTTTTACTATTTTGTCAAATGCCTTTGTTCTGAATTAGTTGTGTCTGATGGATGAGTAGTAGAAACAAAACATCAGTGGGAGCTCACAAACTATGGTTTTGAGTTCTAAATTCTCTGTCTCCCTCCCACCCATTAAGAAGGCTTTTCTAGGGGACCCATTAAATTAGAAACAAATCTCTAGAGACCTCCTCCCAAGATAAGACTTCTATCTTAGGTTAGTTTCCAGTTAGTCAGTTTAATTAACAAGGATCTGAAAGGATAGTGTGATTTTTTTTCTTTCTGGAAGATAGCTGCAGTAGTCATGATTTGATATGAATGTGTATATAAGACTGGGAATACCAGGGAACAGAGCTGTCTTACCTATAACAGCAGTAGACATGTCCTCGGTGCTGGAGCTAAACAGTATTTCAGAATCTGACTTTGTCAGTCAAATGCTCTGTTATGTTATGTGGTTGAGAGAAAAAAAACCTTCTCCCAGCTGATAAGTTTACTTTAAGTTCAGGCCCATTCTTATTATAATTGTCCTTCCTTCCTCCTGAGCACTGGGGGAGGACCTCACATGTTTGTGAGCACTAAAGCTGTGATCAAGTCAAGGAAAAGCAGAGCTAGAAGGACTCAAAGGCAAAATCTCCTGGGCAATTTTTTTTGTAATGTCAGAATGGAATTATACAAGGGATGATTGACAAATTAGAAGTACTTTGCACCTAATTTTAATGGTTCGACTCCTTGAGAGGAGGAATATGTTAAGTTTAAAATTACTCACCTTGCAGTAGCTTCTGTCTTTCAAATCAAAATCAATCTAGACGTTTGGTACTAAATCTTAAGGAAACAAATTGCTTCCTATGGTACATTGCACTCTTAAAATGGCTTTATTTGGAGGACCAGCTGAGCAAGTCAATTTCAGCTGCTCAGCTGGTCGGTGATTGTGAAGTGGGCTCTGCTCCGCGTGGAAGGAGGAGGGCTTTGGACCAGTGATCATTAACCACCTCTGGGTTAAACCAGCCCAAGGTGATTGCAATTCACACTACAAGAGGCTCCTCTTCTGTGGTTGAAATGGATAGCAAGTTTGAAATGCCAAGGTATTACATTGATTGAGGAGGTGAAGAGAGAATAATACAAAACTGCAAACTTGGCAAATACAACTTCCCTTTTATACTGAGAGAGGTGGAAATCTTCAAATAGAGACCAGATGGCCCCTTGTCAGGTTTGTCATGGAAGGGATTCATGTATCAGCTGAGGGTTGAGTAGATGACCTCTGAGATTCTATAATTTCCCTATTAAGATGCAAACCCCTCTGGGAGCCATCACACCTTAAGTCTTTTTTTTTTTCTTTTTTAGCTTGGTGGGAGTTAGGTGAGAGCCAGGAAAGATCTGGATAGGTTGTGTGGAACTGCAATGGAGCAGGTGTTATGAGTAGAAAAAACCCCAGAGGGTCAGCTGGTGGGATGCAACAACAGGCCCACAGCTCTGCCACTCTCTCTCCTGGGGCACTGTGATCTACATAAGGTCTAAAAGATTTGGCAAAAAATTTGATCAAAGCAATTACCTGTGTGCTATTCTTTAGCAGTTGTCTGAGGCATAGCAGTCAGAGAAATTGAACTGTCAGAAACTAATACAGGAATAATAAGAGGATATTTCTTCTTCATTGGACACCAGAGATGAATAGCAGGTAAAATAAAATTTTAAATTAAATTGAATATGTATACGACTTTACTTTTTGGTTAAAGGACTATAACATGAAGAATGAACATATTAAAAAGAGCCGACCAGGCCCTCAATTTCTTTCAATAATGTTAGTGTTGTATATCCTAGCTTGAATAAAATACATTTCATAAAACACCTACCCACAGTTCTGCAATGCATTATAGATAGCCTCTCTTGAAACATCTCACATGGCTTTCAATTTTGATATAGTGATAGGGTAATAATAGAAATCTCACCCATAAAAATTCTTGTATGATTTGCAGTTTCAAAGAATGAAGCCAAATCTGGCTGAGGAGGATGTTCCACTTCACTCTGATCCCAGAGCTGTAGGCCCATCCCTAAGGTCCCAGTTGCTGGCAAGATCCATGAGGATACCCACCTCACTGTCACTTTCTTGGAGTTGTGAAGTTATCCTGAAAACAGCTAACCTGAAGGGTTTGTGGGGGACAGAGAAGAGGGCTGTGATAGTTCTTTAACATAAGTGACAAGGCCGGTCACTTAGAGAGAATGGATTAATGGAATTTATCCCCTCCTTAGTTCTGCAACTCTGGGTCATTCTGGGTTCTAGGAACAACACTGTATGGAGCAAGATAAATAGAGAGACATACATGCAAGCTATACATGGGTTGAGAACCATAGGATGTGACTAAGACTAGTCAGACTGGCCTCATTTTCTTTTCCTAATCTTTTTCTCTTCATTTCATAATTATTTTTTAGTTTTATTGATACCCTTTATTTTGGTATCACAACATTTCTGGATGTAACCCCCTCCTCTCTAACCCTTAGTGAACTTTCCCTTGTAATAAAGAAAAACAGTTAAGCAACATCAGCTGACACACTAGCTACATCTGACAGCATTTGCAATATTCTGCACCCCCTCCCCCTAGTCTCCTAAATCTCTGAGAAAAGTAAGTGGATAAGTCCCTTTGCTTTTTTTTTTCCTGTGGCAAAGAAGGGTGATTACAAAGACACAGGGTCTGATACTGTTTTAGTGGGGTTTTTTTTTGTTGTTGTTTTGTTTACATTATTGTAATTGCATATATTTTTTGGTTCTGATTATTTCACTTTGCAGAAGTCTGTGTTTTGAATGCCTTATATTTGTTTCTGATGGTATAATAACATTACCTTAAATTTATATACCACAGTTTGTTCAGCCATTTCCCAATTGATGGACACCTAGTTAATTTCCAGTTTTTCACTACAACAAAAAGTAAAGCCTCACTTTTTGGTTCTCTCTATTGGATAGTGTCTTAAAAAGGCTAAAGCTGTCTTTATATTGTTGCCTAGTTGAAGGCAATACCTGGGCAGTTAGGTCTTTGCCTTGGGGCCATTCACTTTGAGGTATGGCTTCCAGATATAGATATAGATATAGATATAGATATAGATATATATATATATGTATATATATATACACATATATATACATATATATATACACACACACACACACACATACATACATACACATATATATATACACATATATATACACACACATATATACACACACACACACACACACACACACATATATATACATATATACATATACATACACATACACACACACACATATCGTATCAAAAAGGGGGGAGGACTTGTGATGTGTGCAGTGGGCATGTGCTGAAAGGAGTTGATTATCTCCAAAAGGATTTGAGCAGTTTCCTCCTTTTCCCTTTGTAGGATGTATAAAAGCATAATAGAAAGAAGAAGATGAGGCTTCCAGTTGGAGTGGTAGAGAGTAAATGGAACCAGCTGCTGGAGAGGAAGCCATTGAAAACTGGCTAGAACACACCACACAAATCATGCAACAGTGTCTGTGAGTAAAATGAAGGTGATTACTAGAGAGCCTCAGAGATTTGTTTTTGATATTCTCTGTACCTTGGTAAAAGGAATACCCTGAGGTTGCAGTATTCAAGTAATTGCTAGGTACTAGAGATAGACAAATTGGTGATGCTCTAGGGACACCTGGACAAGAATGTCTGTGTTAGGGTCCAAACTACCACCAAAGGTGAAGGATCATAGGGTCACATATGTAGAACTGGAAGGGACCTTAAAGGGCCAATGCCCTTACTTGTAGCTGAAGAAATGAAGTACCAGAGCGGTGAAGTGACTGACTTGCCCAGGCTCACATAGCCAGTGTCAAATGCAGAATTCAAACCCAAATCTTCACCATTAAAAGGCCAGCATTCTATCTACTATGGCATGCTACCTATCACTTTGTGTTTTTGCCTTTCTTTGAATTCTCAGCACTTAGCACAGCACCTGACACAGTAAACTTTTAATAAATACTTGCTGCCTATTGACTGACTGTGTAAAAGCTGGAGAGACTGCTGCAGAGGGTGGTGATCAAAGATACAGTGGCAATGGAGCACAGTAACTGATTTAGACCCAGGGGAATTAAAGATGAGCTGTTGTTCTTGTCACTATGACTGCCTGTGAAGTAGAAACAGCCTCACCCCACTCCCACCCCCTCAGCTTCTTAAAACTGATATAGATGATTAGGGAGTTAGAGGCAAGGTATATTGACTAAGATAATAGAGGCCACAAATGTTGACTCAAATTGTCCACTTTGCTTCCCCAAATAGTCCACTCAGCCTTAATGGAAGAAGTTCAAGCCAGAACCACTGATGACTGGATCATTGTTCAGTTATTCTTCTGACTCATAGGTTGAGGCTGCCTGCTTTGGGGGTAATATGGGAAGAACACACCTGAGTGGTCCAGATAGTATTCTGCTAATATGTTCAACATGGGTACAAGTATACTCAGTGTGTGTGTGTGTGTGTGTGTTTAAGAGGATTGCCCAATATTTGTTTTTCATGGGCTGAGTCCTACAGATTAATATCAGAAAGAAGACTGGTGGCATGGGGAGGCGGCTGCCCTAGAACCACAAGAAATTCATCTCTGCTCAGCAACATTTCCATCTGGACTCACAGGACTCTGTGTATGAGTGACAATGAGGATTGAAAATGTAGAGACTCTTATTATGCTAGACAGTGGATCCCAAGTGACAATTATATTTCAATTGTTTTATGATGAAAACGAACACATTTGGAGTTTTTTTTTTGTTTTTGTTTTTGTTTTTAGCTAGGCAATGGGGTTAAGTGACTTGCCCAGGGTCACATAGCTAGTAAGCGTTATGTGTCTGAGGATGTATTTGAGCTTAGGTCTTCCTGAATCCAGGGCCGGTTCTCTATCTACTACACCACCTAGCTGCCCCACATTTGGAGTTTTTCAAGGAAGTTGTAAGTATCAGTAAGAAGACAGACTTTATCTTGATCTGGCCAATATTTCTGGAGGTCCCAGTGTTGAGAGAAACCAGTTATATTCTAATCAATTTTTTAAAATCAGATTTTTTAAAAAGAGTATAAAATCAGGTTAGCAAAATAAAAAATGAAAGGGGGAATTTGCAATAAATCAAAATGAAGGGAAGCTAAATCAGAAGTTATTTTTCTTGATTACACACCCAAAATCCCCAAAACCTTTAAATGAAATGGTTGAATATTTACAAAAATAAAAAATACACAGAATAAGAAATGGAGGATGTAAATAACTTGCTTTCAGAAACAGAAAATGAATAAGCCATAAATAAAATACTAAAAGGGGAAAAAAGCAAAGGAAAACCAAGACCTAGGGAGGCTTACAAGTGATTGCTATTAAACACTTAGAGAACAATTAACTCCTATATTACATTAATTAATTACAAAAAAAAAAGAGAAGGCACCTTGCTAAACACCTTTTATGGGACAAATATATCATCCTTATATTCAAACTAGGGAGAGAAAATGCAGATAAAGAAAACTATAGACTAATTCCTACTAATGAATAGAAATATAAAAATGTTAACCAACAGGGTACAGCAATACATTAAAAATTATTCACTGTTACTAGATTAGATACAAACAGGGGTGTGTTGTGGCCAGCTTGAAGAAGCTCACAAGAGCCAACTGTAAAATTTTTAGAATGAGCACTGACATCTCAGAAATTGACAAATGCCACAAATCAGGCCTTGTTTTATTATATTGCTGATTTCTAGACTTATTAAGGTAATGGGTAAAGTATTAATGCAAATGAAACTTAAAAGTCTGTTATATGTATATATACATGCATACTTATACATATACATGCACTTTTTTTTCTGGTGAGCTCTTGTTAAACATTTACCAGTATACCCTGAGATACAAGGATAGTTCAACACTAGAAAAACTATAAACATAGTGTATTCTATTTATAGCAAATTAATAAACCATATGATTATATTAATAGATTAAGAAAAGGACTTCAACAATTTATAGCACTCATTTATGTTAAAAACACTAAAAACCTTGGCATAAATATATCATTCCTTAAAATGATATACACTATGTATTTAAAACCAAGAGCTATCATCATTTGTAATTTAGAAACACTAGAAGACTTTTAGTAAGATCAGAGTAAAACAAGGATATCCATTGTCACTGCTTATATTTGACATAATTTTAGAAATGCTTGCTATAAAATTTCAAACTATATCCTAAAAAGTCATCAAACTGTGCATACCTTTTGATTCAGAGATATCACTATTTGGCTTATGTCCCAAAGAGATCAAAGAAGGAGGAAAAGGACTCCCATGTTAAAAAATACTTATAGCAGCACTTATTGTTGTATTAAAGAACTGGAAACTAAAGGGGTGCTCATTAATTGGGATGCAGCTGAACAAACCATGGTATGTGAATATAATTGAATATTATTGGTTCATAAGAAATGTTCAGAGGGACAATTCAGGGGAACCCGTGAAGATGTGTATGAACTGATGTAAAGTGAGCAGAGCTAAGAGAACAATTTATACAATAATAATATTATGAAGAAAAACAACTTTGTAAACACTCAAGAATTAGGGTCAATGCAATGACCCACCATGATTCATAAAGGCAGATCATGTAGCAGGTTACACTTCTTCTTTCAGAGAGGTTATTGACTCAAAGTGCAAAATAAGCCATATATTTTTAGACATGTCCAATGAAGTCATTTGTTTTGCTTAACTATGCATATTTGCTATAAGGGTTTTTTCTTTTCTTTTTTTCCAGTGGGGGAAGGTAGGGAAGGGAATGATAGGGTTGTGGAAAAAAAAAGAAAAAATGAATGACAAAAATGTCACTGACACATTTTTTTAAAAAAATAATGCACAGAAGAGAACAGGAAGGATTACAGAAGGAAACAGACAAGCAGGACAGCTTTGAAGTTATTTGTTGATTTACTATACTTAAAAGTAAAAGTAAGTTATATGTAATATATATATATAATATATATATAATATATATGTATAATATATATATTATATATATATATATGCAGTTTCATGTACAGCTTTCTTTTTCTGCTTTACTTTGTATATGGGAATCTTTATCTTAAGTTAAGGTGTTAAGTTCAGAATAAAACGTTTTTTTTTAAATCAAAGAAAGTAATGCTAGCTACAGTAATAAGAAAAAGTTATTAGGGTCACCTACTTCTGCAATTTGAATGAGGACTATTTGTTCAAGTTCTAGGAGTTTTAAAATAAGGAGACCTAATTAGTTATCCATAACCATTTCAGTTCCTACATTTGTTAGCGAAGGCTTCTCCTAATGAGTAAATCAGTGTCCCCCAGGGAGGGGGAAAGATAAAAAACCTATGCACAAAACTTCCATGAGATTTATGTAAATGTATATGCAATGTAAATTATGTACAATGAGATTGATTAAAGATCATTCTCTTTGTCTGACAGAGACCTCAGGATGTGTTAAGGGGTTGGGGAGAGGAGTGAAAAGGTATTGCAAATCTTCAAGTTTGCAGCTAGATTAGGGTGGGTGATAGTGTAGTAGCTCCTAGGATATCTTCCCATTCTTTTCCATTTATATAGATAGAGCTCTATCTCTGATATATGTTGGGGATGTATGGCCTCATTTTGAAGCTCCTAGGTTGTGATTGGTTGGGAAATAAGGTATTAGTTGTTACCTCTGTTTCCAGACCTGTAAACTGAGATTTTTTTTTAGGCAGTTGGGATTCAGTGACTTGCCCAGGGTCACACAGCTAGTAAGTGTCAAGTATTTGGTCTGAAGCTGGATTTGAACTTGGGTCCTCCTGACTTCGGGGCTGGTGCTCTATCCATTGTGCCACCTAGCTGCCCCATGTAAATTGGTATTTTTGAGCATTGTAATTTGTTGAGGAAGGAAGGAAACAAGCATTTATTAAGTGCTGGCTATGTGCCAGGCACTGTGCTAAGTGTCTTTTTTTTTTTTTAAACAAATACTATCTCATTTGATTCTCATGACAATCCTGAGAGGCAACTGCTATTATTATCTCCAGTTTACAGTTGAGGAAAATGAAAAAGACAGGGGTTAAGTGAACTGCACCAGGCCATACCTGCAAGTAAATGTCTGAGGCTAGATTTGAACTCCGGTCTTCTTGACTCCAGGACCAATACTCTATCCTCAGTGCCATCTAGTTGCCCAGGGCTCCAAGAAGAGAGAAAGAGAAAAGGAGAAAATCTAATTCACTTCATGACTAATTTGAGATCTATTCTCAGAGAGATAACGAACCTTTCTTCATAGAAATTTTTAGACTTATGAGAAACTTTTATTTGCACAGGTAGTCATGACCTCATAAAAAGAACACAACTGCCAAAATTTGTTCACAGCCTGAATTCCGATTTAACTCTTCTCTCTCTTCATCCAGTCTCTAGACAATCAAAACTTTCACAAATAGAGGGAGAAGGTTCACATTTACTCAGGGCCTTTTCTTCAGAATTTTGTATACAAGAATGTATGTCTCGATGAAATAGTCCAGCAGGCAATTGCTCAGGGCTAGAATAGACCCTAATGCAATAAGGAAAAAGAAAAGTACTAAACACAGACAAAGAGGTGTCTAAATAATCTCTATTTGTAAGAATGATGGTTTACTTAGAGAATTCCAGAGATGCAATGAAAAATATGTTCAAAGTAATCAGAAGTTTAAAAGGAAATAATAGGGATGCAAAATAAACCCACAGTATGTTCTATATATTCTATCTATTACCAGTATAATCTATTCTATATATTACTAATATTTCTTCTTTATATTATTAATATAATCTATTACTAATATGTTCTATATATAGATATATGTTCTATATCTATATATGAATATAGCATATACATAGAATACATATATTCTACATATAATCTACATTATGTAGTCTATGTATTACCTCAAAATCCAGCAGGAAGAGATAGAAAAAGAAATTCCATTCAGAGTAATTACATTGGTAACCAGAAGATGTCACTGCGGAGAGCAGAGCTTGGATGAATAAGACTTCCCTCCTCCCTTCTGAAAAGTAAAAAGCTATTTCCTGGGTTCTGGCTCAGAAGTGAACTTTTGTTTTTTTTTCACTTACCTCTGCTTCCTCTTCTCTTTACCTTAGTTGGGTTTGGTGTGGAGATAAAAGAGAGAAGCTCACAGTTTTAGCCCTAACAGATTTATGTGGTTGTCTTCCCTCCCTCACCCCTGCTATTTTTTTGGGGTGGGGCTTATTAATATAGATTATTAATAGAAATAATAAAAGCTCTGAGCCTCCCAACCAGTCCTGAGATCTGGTCACTAGTACAGGACTTACTTCCTTGATCTATTTAAAATTTTTTTTTCTCTATAAATTTCATTTAAATGAACAGGTTATAATTTTCCCTGTGGTCAAAGAATAAAGAAGTTGGGAAGGTTGATCAGCTGAGGGGTGGATTAATGGCATTACCATCCTTCTCCTCAACAGGTAATAAACATTAGCATTTTCTTACATTAGAGTTTCTTTTCCTTTTGCCAATTCTTCTACTTTACCATTTCTACAAATGCAATCCATTGAGCTGTTTTTTTTTCCTGTGCTAGGACAGTATAGCACCAATATAAGCCAGTTTCAATGCTTAAAATAGAGCCCTCTTGGCTTTGGGAAATATCCCTGGGCACACTGAAATGATGGCAGGTATAGAATGATTAGGAGGGCTATTTGTGTCTTCTACTCTGAGAGAATAAGCCCATCAGCCTAGCCAGCAGCCTATAGTTATCTTGGGCTTGGTACATTTTTTTGCTCTGATTTATACCAATATTTGCTTATTAAGGAGCAAATTCAGGACAATTCATTTCATAGAATCACAAAATGTTAGATTTCGAAGGCACTTAAGAAGTCATTTAGTCTATCCTGTACCTGAACAGGGATCTCCTCTACATCATCCCCAAGTGGTCATCCAGTCTCCACTGGACTCTCACAATATATGTATTTCTCTATCTTTATACCCATATCTGGAACTATAGCACATTAGAGCTTGAAGGGTCCATAAAGATTACTTGGTCCAAGACCTACATTCTAAAACTGTGGAAAGTCAGTCCTAGAGAAGGCAAAATGACTTACTCAAGCTCACAAAGCAGGCAAGTAGTGGAAACAAGACTTAAACCCAATTTATTCTAATTTCCCTACCTCTCAATCCCAACCACTTAACCCTCTCTCCCCACAAGGTGCTAAGGAAACATTTTTGGAGAGGAACTAACATGACTATTCTTCCAGTGATGCTCAATGGCCACAAGTCATGGAATAGCAATTTCTTGAGAATTAAAGTTTTGGGTTACCCAAAGGTTAAGGAGAGATTCGTAGTGAGTATAAATAGGATGCATTATGTCACCAAAGAAGAATTTCACAGGAGGAGTAGCATGTGTAACTAGAAGAGACTGGTCATGCAGCAAAGGTGGAGGATAATGGATGGACCACTTGAATGTCCCATTGATATTTATACTGTGTCTATGAAAGGTAGAGGAAAACCTCCAGCAAGGGGGGTGGATCCATTATGGAAGATATGTAGGAAGACATGGACAAGAGTTGCACAGGGTGAAAGTACATGGATGGATTTCGATACACCTCT
Source organism: Phascolarctos cinereus (assembly GCF_003287225.1). NCBI lineage: Eukaryota > Metazoa > Chordata > Mammalia > Diprotodontia > Phascolarctidae > Phascolarctos > Phascolarctos cinereus. Next base: position 322,556,400 of record NW_027555625.1, read on the forward strand.
TTGGAGGGAGTATGTGCATTAGTGAGATCACAGATTCATCAGGGTATTTAAAATGATTACTTTTGTTAAGTGGCCTAAAACCAGGGATCCTAGGGTCTTCCATTTATAGCTGGGTATTCATTCTTTTGGAAACTGAGCAGTGTTATTTTAGTGACCCAACCCTTCTTCCCAGAATAAAAATCCATTTTATTTTTAGCATCAGTATTCTTCCGGTGATACTGTAAAGTTGAAAGTGCTGGGACACTAGTGCCTCCCTATCACCTCTTAGTTCAAATATAAAGTCTTTTGTTCATCATTTAAAGGTCTTTACAACCTGGCCCCTTCCTACCTTTCCATTCTCCTTACACTTTGTTTCAGCCAAATAGCCCTATTTGCTGTTGCTCACATTTGACACTCCATCTTGCATCTTTGTGTCTTTTCCACTGGCTGTTTCCCATGCCTAGAAAATTCCTCCTCCACACATCCATCTCTTGATTTTGATGGCTTCTTTCAAGGCTTAATTCAAGTGGAACCTTCTACTGGAAGACTTCCACTTCGTCTTCCCTTCTAAGGTTACCTACCTTCTACTCTCTATGTCTTATGGGTGTACCTATTTATTTACAAGTTGACCTCCCCATAAGTATTTCAGCTCCTTGGGGATTATTTTTGCATTTCTTTGTATCCCCAGTGCTTAGCAAAGTGTCTCTGGCACATGGCAAGTGTTTGATACACATTTGTTGATTGATTGGCCTGAAGAATTGAAAGTACAGGTTATCCAGGGGCAATGGATAGGTGCATAGTAGGTTTGAGTAGGCTACAACATATTATCCAGATTTCATATTTGGGAAAAAATTCTTTTTCTTTTTGGCTCTGTCTAGTCACTTACTTTCCTACTCCTTGTTTTCTAACCACATTTTCTTTTTTCTTTTTTTTTTCAGCCACATTTTCAAAGCTATAGAGTCCTGAAAAGATTTCCTGTCCCCTGGCCCTTCAACTAACCTTTGCATGTGATCAAAAGGCATTTAGGATTGCCATTTTAGGATATTCTGCGACCGAGACTTTGCCTTTGTGTTTGTTTCTATTTCTTAAAGCTGTCCCTGGATCTCCTCCAGTCTGTCAGGGCTTTCCCTCTCTCTTCTTTTTATAGGGCCAAGCTGAAACAAAATTGGGAAGTGGGTAAAGTTTGGCTTAGGTTCTCTATTGGACTGGTGGAAAGATTAATTTTGGAGTCAGAAGGCCTAAGTTAGATCTTCCTATGTGACCTTGAACAAGTCCTTTCTCTTTGGGCCTTTATATCCTAATTTATAAAATGACAAGGTTTGACCAGATGATCTCTAAAGGTCCCCTCTGTCTCTTAATCCCATTAGTTTGTAAGGTTACTGTTATGCTTGTTTTTCTGAGACCTTTTATTCCTTTTCCCAGGGGATTTCTGTCTGGTGCCTTTCTTATTAGATGCTTTGTTTGCTTCTAAACAAAATCTGTAGCACATGTTGCAGAGGCCGAGCCACATGAGAATTCTTCTTGTGATGGAGAAACACAAGAATTAAAAAATTAAGTGGATATATTTTGTCATTAAATCATCTACAGTTCCTACTACATCCCTCCCTCAACTCATCCTAGAGAGCCAGACTTTTTAATAAAGAAATGAAAAAAGTTCAGCAAAACTATCCAGTGTATCAGAAAAATCACATTGATGTTAGTAAAAGAGTTCATCTCTCAGTTTCAAGTTTGAAAGGGATCTCAACAAATTCAAGCGTAGAATCAGACTTGGAAGCCCAGTGGAAACCACCACATTCTGGTTGTTGTATTATCTTTACTGGGTAATCACTGCCAGTATCCTATTTTCAGCCATTCTTCTACTATTCAGGTCTTTTTATTCTAGAGATTATTTTATACAAATAATGTGACATCCCTCATTCTCTTGGTTTTTCTGATACAGCAGATAAGTGTAGTGACCTGGACTTTGACCCAGGGTATACTTTTGTTCTATACCTCAGTGCCCACTCCTTTGCCTGATCCCAGGCTATCACCTGGGACCCATGGTGCTCCTTTCCTGGAACCTGGTATTCTTTCCTGCCTCCCCCAAATCCTTCTAGAGATTCAAGGATTAATTAAAGACCATAGTCTATGCCAGGGGGGCATAGGCAGAACTTTCTGGGGCATGGACTGCCCCCAGATATCATGCCCTGGAGGAATTTTGGCTTTGTTGCCTCTCTAGAATACTGTTTCAGGAAAGCCCTGGCCATGCCTCACTTCACTCCCTCAAAACCTGGCATCTACCCTTTCTTTTCTACCTCCATCCCTACTCCAAGTCAGGAATGCTTAACCATGATGAAATCAACTCTGCCTTTGTTCTTGGATAGGGTATTTTAATCTTCTCCCTAATGGTTCTGCTTACCATATCTCTGACTTTCCAAACCAAAATGCTCCTTCTTGGCTTTTCTTGATTCTCCTACATGTGTTTTTTCCTATTTTAATATAAGTTCACTGAAGGCAGGGACTGTCTTTGCTATTATATTTACATCCCTTCTACTTAGCATGAAGTAAATGCTTAATAAATACTTTTTCATTTATTGTTCATTTTTAAAGATCGATTTTATTGAAAGAGTCACAGAAGAATAATTGAATGTTAAGTCATAACTCAATGAACAAGACCCTGGGCAGACTATCCTCTGTATCCCCTTTTCACTCTTCAACTGAATTTTCCACAGGGGCAAGAATTGCTAGTTGTAACTCTTGTCTGAAATAAAGCACGCAGGCTAACCTTGGAATCCAGAGACCTTGGCTCTGGTTCTGCTTCTGCTACTAACTGGGCAGCCTCAAGCAATAATCTTGACAATAACTCAAATTTCTAGAGCACTTTTAGGTTTAGACTTTTCTGGATACAACCTTGTGAAGATGGGTAGGTAAGTATTGTTATCCTCATTTTATGTATGAGAAAATTAAGGCTTAGAGAAGGAAAGGGACTTTCCCAAGACAGTAGTAAGTTGACATTTTCTCTGTAACTGACAATGGTAGTGAGTTGCTATTGATAGATTAAATGACTTGCCCAGGGTCACACAACCAGTATGTGCCAGAATCAGGGCACATTGTAATAAAAGTTAGATAATGTACTTATTATGCCACCTCTTACACAATGTCTTTTCTGATTATTCCCAGTCTGATATGTTCTCTTCTGTTCCTCACATAGGACTGCGTTTGTGTATCCCCTATAGCACCAACCATGTGCTGCCTGAAACTACAGCCTTTGATTTGTCCCCCCTATTTACTTGGCTGGGAGTCCTTTGAGGGGTAGGGAGTCATCACTTCCAGTCTAGCATAGGATCCTGTACATAACAGGTGCTCAATTAATACTTGTAGGATAGTCACAGATTGGTGAATTTGGAAGAGACCTTGACACTCATCTAGTCTAACTTTCTAATTTGGAGGTGAGGAAACTGAGATCAGAGAGAGGAAGGTCTCTTGCTACATTGACTAATGGGATTAGAAGGGAGTTTAGAAACTATTTGATCCAATCTTCTTTTACATATGAGAAAACCAAGGCCAGAAAAATGATATGACTTGCACATTGCTGTGCACTGGATTTGGAACCAGCGGGCCTGGATAAGAGTCCCAAATCTATTACTTGCAGCATTACTGACTACAGTGCTTCTCTAGAAGGCAAAACTGCATAGTATTTGTGGGCTACTGGGCACTTTCTCTTCACTGCTTATGTATCTGTGCATTAGAAGAGAATTCTTGGGCCATGCTCACCTGTAAAGCTGTCTTTGTAACTTATATGAGGCAGATGAGATAGGACTTCATCTATGCCCAGTCCTGTTTCTTGGATTCAACTACTTTGGAATCAAATGTGTAGTTTTAGTTAGAGAAAGTAAAAAGGCTAATTAAAACATATGGCTTGGCCTTTACAAATCACATGGCTTTGTCAACCACTCAGAAACTTTGTGCCTGTATATCATGACTACTTTTTTCCAGAAGAGAATTACATGGTGCTAGACATGGTAAGCCCTAAACATCACTAAACATTAAATTAAGTATATATTAATGAAGAGGAAATGATTGATTACTGTTGCTCACATCACAGAAAAATCAGTCAAGTTCAGTGAACTCATCAACTAGTTAAAGCAAAAGCCCAAATCAACATAAATTAGAAGGAAGACTAATGTTGAGAAGAGGATACTTCAAGGGCTTCAAGCTGACCTATTTAAATTATACATCAATGCTAAGGTAAAAGGAAAAATATAAAAACACAGTCCTTGGTCATCATTTCCTATGAAAGTCTAACTTATATAAAGCAATTTCCACATGGAGGAGACCAAATGAACTTAGAAAACACTTTAGCCAGCAAATGCTTGATCTCTTTGCCAAGCAGAGAGAGAGATGGCAGTCAAAGGCAACACTAGGGTCAGATTAAATGAATTGCTCAATGTAGCACATGATTAGAATGCAAACTCATTTGTCAAACTCTATAGACTAGGATGGTAGAAAATTATGAGCAGCATCATAGCATAAAATAAGCAAGAGGCAATGGAAGAGAAAATAGAGCAAAAAGTTTGACCTGAGTCCCAAATCCTTCTCCCACAAATATTGATAGATGAAATTAGCAGGAGAACAACTAATAGATGCAAAAAGGAATGAATTTGTCAAGGTTTCTATCATCTGTTTTCATCATCAGTGTCACAGGAATCACCACAATCAAACTTTTCAGTTTCCAAAATGTTACGTGAAGTATAATTAGCACTTAGGAAGATGAAGTAAAGAAAAATGCTTAAAACAGGCCAATAATAACTCATAGCTCATGTTTATATAGGGCTTTAAGGTTTGCAAAGCCACTTGCATTACATTATATGATTTTATCTTTATAATAACTCTGTAAAGCAGGATATTGGCATTATTATTACCATTTTACAGAAGAGGAAATTGAGACTCAAAAAGATTAAGTGTCTTCTCCCTGGTCACACATTTAGTAAATATACAAACACACACACATTTATTAAGGGCTTACTATGTGCCAGGAACTGTGTTAAGTGCAGGGGATACAAACACAATCAAATAAGACAGTCTACACCTTCAAGAAATTTATATTCTAGTGGAGAAGATCAACACATAAAAGGGAGCTGGAAGGAGAAGAATATTCATAGTAGCATGCCATGGACTTTAAGTCAAATCCATATTCCATATCCCTTTAGAGAAAACTCTATGAGGTCTAGGAAACTGCATAGGGATAAGCTTTCCTTCTGAGATAGGAAGCTAATTTTCTTTGCTTTGTTTTGTTTTCCCTTCTTTCTTTATTGCCTTTTGGTTGGGGAAGGCCTTTCTGAGCACCAAGAAAGGTACTTGCTGAATATAGTCTACTGGAACTTCAACTAGGGCAAGCCCATAGATGTTTTGCTCAGAGCCAAACCTCAGACATAAACTTTCAGCAGTCAGAGCAGGACGTCAGTAATCAGACTTCACCCTAGATCAGACCACTTTGGATGCACTGAAAGTTTGCAGGTACTAGACTTTCACTGTCCCTGAGATCCTTGAAGAATATGATACTCAATACCTGAAGATAGTAGCAACAAAGTCACAGAGAATACAAATCAGGAACAAACAAGGCCAAGACCTTCCATCCAGAAGTGACAACATCCTGATGCTAATAAAACTTTTCAATTTGGAAAGTAAAGCTAGAAGAATGAGTGACAAGAAAGACTCTCACAATAAGGAAGTATTACAGGGCCAGATATGTCAAGACACAAACTTAGGAGAAGAGAATAACTTTAAAATATCTATAAACAAAGCCTCAAAGAAAATCATAGCTTGACCACAAGGTAAGCTGCAATAAAAGTATGAAATCTGCATCAAAGAGTGAACTATTGGATAAGTGACAAAGTCCTTTGGCTACAAATCCAGTGCTTTTTTCATTATACCTCAGTACATGCTAAATAATTGTGAGTTCCCTAATGATTATAGATGCTTTCTTGGGAATGTACTGAATCCAATTCAACTCAGTTCAATTCAAAATTAGTGACTACCATGAATAAGGTATAATGTTTAGCACTAAGGATATAATAGTAAAAAATGATACTGTTCTTGCCTGATCACAATATAATGAGGAAGGGGTGAGGTTAGATGGTAATATGACATTTACATGAATAATTATGATAGAATGTGTTTAAAAATAGGAATAAAGATTAAGGAATGATGATACCCAAAGTTTGTGGACTACTGGGAAAACAAAAAAATCAAAAAGCACTACAAATCGGGGCTTGATTTATTGTTTTATTGATTGTTTAGACTTAAGAAAACAATGGAGAAAATGTTAATATGCAAGTTAAACTAAAAAGTGTGTGGCACATGCTTTTTTTTTCTTTTCAGAGAGCTGGTTGTTAAACAATTAATAGCACACCTCTGAGTGAAATTAGCTATCTTAATACATAGGAAATATCTGGCTATTAATTTTACAGGCATTTCCAAGGCAGTTATCTGACTGTGACCATGGACTATACACTTGCTAGAGTAAAGGTCAAAAGCAGCACAAGTTAGAAGAAGGATAAAGATGAGAAGACATGGCATGCAGTGACAATAGCTATGATTTGACCTATTCAAAGAAGCTACTGATGCTGAAAAATGGGAAATATATAAGGAAAGACATCTGCATGAACTCTCAGCATCTCGTAAAGAAATTAATTTATATGAAATGATCACCAGAATAAGGAGAGCAAAAGAGCTTATAAACTTCCTTATCTAGTAGACTTTTGATCTTCTTGTGTAGTGGAGAGACACAGTAGCCAAGGAAGATATGTTTAGACTACAAACTCATTTGCAAAATGTTACAGAGAATGATTATGGAAAATTATAAGCAATTTTGACTTACAAAGCACAAAACAGTGATGAGTGGTAGAGGGAAAAATGAGTTACAAAAAACTTGGCTTGAGGCTGAACTAAGTGAGATGACCCCAAGAAAATTTAAAGACAAAGATGAAGAGAGTACAACAGATGGCCAAAAAAAATGGAACAACTCTTTTAGCATTTCTATAACAATCTGTTTTTATCATCAGTGATGTGCTAAATGATGAAGTGGAAATGAAACTAAAGAAAACATAGAACTAGTAGACAAAAGAAATTTGTGCTGGAAGCAGAACAATTTTTAAAGCCTGGGCTGATTAATTTTCAAGATATTTCAAAAAGGGGAAGATTATGAAACACCAAAGAAAAAAAAGTGATCAGAAGGGCATTTGTCACTGCAAACACTGTAGTTTTACTTTATTACTATGAAAATCTTTTTGAGTTATTGAGGACATACATGATGAAAATATGAGAAAGGAACAGGAGGGCTTTCCCAAGTTTTTTTTTTAGAGATCACCCTTTCAATGTCACACAAATAGCTGAAAAGTGCAATAGAGAATACAAAATTCTATTGTGCTCATTATTTGTTGATTATTTAAAAAGCACTTGACTTGGTAGAGCAAAAAGCAGACTTAAAGCTCTTGTCCAAGACAGTGCCTCCTTTCTCTCTCCCTCTACCCCCTCTCTCTTCCTCTCTTTCTCCTTCTCCCTCTCTTTTCCCTTTCTCTTTTTCCCTTTCTCTCTTCCTCCCTCCCTCTCTCCTCATATATATTTATATAATATTTACATGAAAATTATTCCTTGATAAATGTAACTATAGAAACACTTTTGTTTAAAGTTGCTTTGATCATTATTAACTTAGGCATAAAATAGAAAGATGTGCATTTCCATAAGATGTCCATTATCTAGTCTAGGAGAATATTATAGGCAAAACCAAATGTAAGAAGGATTCTTTCAGAGGTTCCCAAACTTATTTGGCCTACCATCCTCTTTTTAAAAATTACTCAGCGCCCCACTGGGGTTAGGTTAGGTTAATCCTTATTTTTATTCAATGCTACTACTGCCTCCCTGGATTGTTCCAGTGCCCCACAGAGGGCAGTAGCATCTACTTTGGGAACCTATGAAAGATGGTGAGGGGCTCTAGGTATTTGTGAATTACAATACTTATTGTGCAAAGTCCTAGGATACTATATAGCTTTCTCAATGAGATTCATGACTACTCAGATGAAATTCACACAGAAAAATCCAAATGGATAAAGAATACCTATTATTTAGATTGTGATGTGCAGCTTGATGGGCAGCCCAGTAAGTTAGCACATGTCCAAAATTGAAAAGGAAGGAAGGAAGAAAAGCTGAATTGCATTTGGGAAACTGCACAAAACTTTTATGAATCTTAAGTTTTTTCCTGACATAAAACACCAACATTCTTCTGGTGTTACTGGATGATGGTGAATCATGGAACACCACAATTTCTCAAGAATCAAAATTGTTGGTGACCCAAAGGGCTATTGAGAGGTATGTGGTATGCTTTAGTACATTACAAAGTTGACTTGGGCACAAGAAGCAATGAAAAAGATATGATCTGGAAAATATATATTTGGAAAAAAAACATATATCAAGAACAAGAGAACATAGGTGGGAAGTTAGATGATAGTTGCACTAGCATACCTAGAATATTAAAGCATCTAAAAGACCAGTATACTGGGTAGAGCCTCTAGTGAGTATGTATAGGTGGCCATGGACAAACATTGCATACAGTGAGGGTGTGTGGAGGGTTTTTAGTCTATACCCTTGGAGGGGCACTCATGCAAATGAAATAATTTCTCTCTAGGTTACACTCCTGATTCTGCTCCTAGACTTGCTCCACAGTGCCCCAGAAATCTTTTTACCCTGCAAGCTCATTCTATTTCTAGATGCTCCAGCCCTTGGTCCCTCCCTCTGATTGACTGGTTTCTTTGAGAACCTCCAATTTAAGGATGACTTCTAAGTCATCCATATCTTAATTTTCTTCCAGGCTCTATTCCTGACCCCCCTTCTTAATTTTTCACTAGCTTCCTCTTCTGCCCGTTTTTTGGCTTCTTTGTATGTGCTGTCTTCTCCAATTAGAATGTAAGCTCCTTGAGGACATTGAACTGTCATTATATTTGTGTTTGTATTACTTGCGCTTATCACAGTGCCTGGCAAGTAATAAGTGCTTAAAAAATGTTTGTCAACTTGATGACTTGAAATCATAGATCAGTAAAGTCCAAAAGTATTGGAGCAGGAAGTAGAATATGGTTTTGGAAAAGTAGAAATAGGTAAAGTATTGGGGAAAAGAAATGTGAGGCAAGAGGAATTTCTTGTACCTGTAAGACAAAGAAGTCTTTGGGGGGGGAGCGATTCACCTGGGGCCTTTGAAAGGAGAGATTTCAAGAGATGAAGATGGGGATTGCTATTCCAAAGCAACAACAAAGGTACAGAGCTGAGAGCAGATAAGGTGGAAAGAGGAAACAGAACAGCCCTGTTTGGCTAGCACATAGATGACATGAAGAGGAGCAGTATGAGATTGGGCTGGCAAGATAGACTAGAGCCAGACTGAACAATCTTGAATGCTGGGATCCTGATATTAAACTTTGTTTAATATGCAGTGGGGAGCTACTGAAGGTTTCTAAGTGGAGAAGCAATATAATCATGGCAGTGAATGAGGAAGATTATTCATGCAGAAGGGTGAAAGACAGGTTAAAAATAGGATAGACTGGAGGCAAGGAGATCAGTTAGGTAGGTATTATAATGTCCTGGATGAGAAGAGATTAGAGTTTTCAAAGTGTTTAAGAGGTAGCCAAGGATGTGAGAGAATTTGCAGTGGTAGAATCAATAGGACCTGGCAATTTGTTGGCCATATAGGATTGGGGAAGAAAAGGAGAAAAGATGATGCTGAGGTTGTGAGTCCAAATATTTTAGAGGATGGTGATACTATTAACAGAAAGAGAAAAATTCATAGGATCATAGGTCCAGAGATACAAGAGACCTCAGAGGCCATCTAAGTTGAACCCCATCACTTTACAGATGAGAAATCGGAGGCCTAGGAGGTTGTGACTTGCCTGGGGTCACAAAAGTGTAAAGTGCCAGAAGCAGTATTTGAACTCATGTCTTTTGACTCTAAATCAGTGCTCTTTTCCACTATAATATATTGTAGAGGAAGGACAAATTGGGGGCCAGGGGAGAGACAATAAGTTCATTTTGAGGCATATTGTGTTTGAGGTTTCAGCAAGACATCCAGATGGGAATTTTCAACAGGCAGCTGGAAAAGACAGACTGGGGATAGGTTTATGGAATGCATGTAGAATTGAGAGCCATGTACATAGAGGAGATGAATGAAGGCATCAGGGTGCATGAGATCACCAAATGGGAGAGTGAAAAAATTGATGCAAGAAGAGGGCTCAAGACAGGGTATCCTATGTAAGGGAGACATGCTGGAGAAACTGAGCATCAAAGTAACCTGAGAGGCAGAGCAGGGACTAGATCTTGGGGGTCTTGAATCTTAGCCCAAGGTTTTTTGGAGTTATATCACACTCTCTTTGAGAAGCCAGAGGAAGGAGAGAGAGGGCTTAGTTTTAGCACATATGTATGTGTACTTTGCTGGGCTCCAAAGAGTACAAATAGAATGCCATTGGATTAAAGCAGGAACAGAACCTGTTGTGCTCTTTCTCTGCTTTTGGAAGTCATTTTAGTGCAGGGATTCTTAACCTGGGATTCATGGATAGATTTCGGGGAGTCTATCAACTGGGATGGCGAAAAGGGTGCACCTTTATTTTCACTAGACCTTGGTTTCCTTTGTAATCCTATGCGTTTTGTTTATTTGAAAAATACGATTCTAAGAAGGGAGTCCATAGCCTTTCCTTAACTGCTAAAGGGATCCATGATACAGAAAAGGATAAGAATCCTTGCTCTTTTGTCTTGCAGACGTATACTGCCTGGTCATAGCAGCCAAGAATTTGGCTGTCTAGAAGCCAATCCCATGTTTTTCTGGAAAGGCTTATGTATTCTGATGATATGTGCCTGAAGCACACTTCCTTTGTTTACTCAAAATTTAGAAGAGTAGGGGCTTATTCAGTTTTTTAATTAAAATAGACCATAATATTCTGACTTCTCTTACCTCTCTTCTCATATGCCTGTGGTGTGGTAGGAAGAGCACCAGATTTGGAGTCCAGGATATATTATGTATATGTACATGTATGTGTATATGTATATGTATATGTACATATAGTATGTGTGTGTATAATGAGAGTAACCATGGGAGCCATACCCTCCCCACTTTGCTTCATGAGATGGTCTTAGAGGCATATCTTCATAACAGGCTAAATGGGATGAGCCCATAGCCTCCTGTCTGATAAATCTGGGGGATTGATTTTGCTGGACTGGGATCTATGGGGTCTACTCTCTAGGGGTATGTGCTGGGGAAGGGCCTACAGTGGCCATTCCATGGAACAGATTATGGAAACCACCAAGACCTAGTTACTTGTAAAATTAGGGGATGGATCATGTGACCTCCAGATGGAAATTTAGAGCATTGAAGTATAAGCACAACTCTAGTTACTGAATTGTTAATAATTATTTCCAGTTTCCTGGTATTTAGTGGTAACATTTATGCACCTTAGGGCCCCACAGTGCTATTATCCAGCTCCAACATTCTCTGATCTCTAGTGGTCGTATTCCCCCCTAGTGAGGTCAATCTCCTCGTTGTCCCCAGCACATAACTGGTTGTTCTCAAATCCAAGCCTTTGCTTCTATCATTGCTTTCATGTGGAAAGTGATGAACTCAATTATCAACAGATCACCAGGATTGAATCAAGGCAATCCTAAAGGAATTTGTTAGGGTGGATAAGGGATTTACTGGCTAAGGCATGGAGTGGTCTGGGTTTGGGTAAAAACTGGTTCAGATTCAATGCACAAAGTTTAATTATTCACATGATGTCCTTAGAGAAGCTATGAGGACTGCTTTTTTTGTTCCTTTTCTTGAGTGGAGATGTGGCTATATTCTAAGAATGATGACTGATTTTCTGTGTTTCACTAGAGAAGAAGGCAGAAAGGATAATATGAGTCATAGTAACTGTTAAATATAATGGACAGTAGGACTTAGATATGAACTGTTATCCAGAGACAGGGGCAGGAGCTGATGTACGTTAATTAATTATGTTAATAAAGTAGGTAAACAACTAAGACAAAATATTCGGTAGCCATGATTGAATGTCTTTCATGACACAGTAGGTGAGTAGGGAGACCTACCAGCTATCTTGGGCATGGGAGGAAAGTGGAATGTAGTTTATTTCAATTTAACAGCCATTTATTAAGTAATGGCTACATACAAACTTTCTGCTTGATGCAAGAGATATAAAACCAAAATAGTCTCTTTCCACCAAAGGAGCTTACTACATTTTTTTGGGGAAGGCTATGACATGTACACAAGTAAGTAAAAATAAATTTACATACAGAGTAATTTTGAGGGGAATTGAGGGTGCTGATAATAAGAGGCATTAGGAAAGGCCTTGTGTACAAGGGGGCACATGAACGGTGGTTTGAAGGAAATTAGAAATTCTCTGAAGTGAAGGTGAGAAAATAGTGCATTCTAGATATGGGAGATAATTTATAGAAAGAGACGGAGTTAGGAGATGGATATAGTGTGCTTTGTTCAGACCCTCTTATACAGAAATTCCAACCCCCTAATGTTTAGCCAGCACTACATGGATTGGAGGGGAAGAAGGATGGCAAAGTTCATGGAAAGCCAGTCTTGGAATTAGTAACACTTGGATTCAGGTCCAGCCTCTGATAAATATTGGCTGTGTGGCCATTGGCAAACCATTTACCCTCTTAGTGCTCTAAGCACTAAACTAGAGTAAAGTATGTGACCTTCATTGGTACAAGGAGTTTCTTCATCTAGGCATTTCCCTATGCCAATGAAATCACAGATCTAGTCCCTAGCCTTAGGGATAAAGTACTTAGAGAAATTTGGGTTTTCTCTGGGTTACTCTGCCGCCTTAGAAAGTGATGACAGATGGGGAATCATGGAGCAAGAGGCCTCAAGAGTGAAATTGCTTTAATTTCTTGGCTGTCCCCTAGAAGAGGGATTAGGTTTGCTCTCTGTGACTCCCGAGGGCAGAATTAGGACAAAGACCTGTAAGAGACTGAACAAATCACTTAGCATCTCTTTGACTCAGTTGCCTCATGTACTCAATGAGGAATTGAACTAGAGATTCCTTCTAGCTCTAAATCCAAAGACTAAATTACTGGGGACCAACCAGCTTTTGGTTGTATATAATTAGGAACTGTGGCAAGTAGTGAATGTTCACTCTTTAGAGATTTGAACTGAGTCTGGAAGATGCCCTGTTCATAGAGGGGGGTCTCTTTACGGCATGTACGATTGGATTAGAGGCCCTCAAAATTCCTTCCATGTTTCAATGTTTTTCTCAGGATGTTTTGCTGAATCTACAAGTCAGTTCTCTTCCCCACAAGATCTGACCAGCAACTAGGCTGTATGGAAGGACTGAGCAGGACAGACAGCTTAAGTATAACACATGGAGCATATCCAGGCTGCTTCCTGTGACTTAAAATTTTTTTTGCTAATAATCTGAAAATGGCACAAAGGAGGAAGCTGTTGGATTTAAGTGGTTACTGGGTTAATAACTCACTTAAGTTCCATTGATAACTGCTTGCTAGCCAGCGGATCATTGAGAGAAAAAACACCCTGCCCTGTTTGCAGTTCACCTTGAAAGTGTCAGTAACTTCTGCTTGTTGTAGATTGTTTCCATGGCAACCAGAATAATTAACTTTAATTACCACATTTCTCTGTGGTTATTTCTTGCTAATCACTTTGGAATTGCCCTGAAGTAGTTTAGTAACCAGAAGGAGAGGCTCGGTCTTTGTTTTCCAGAGGTAAACTTTCTGGCATTGTTTTATCTCACCATTTTTAAGACTTATGCTCCCCAAGCTCAGCTTGCCCTGGTGCTGAAGTGTGTTCATGTCATGGCTATGGTTAAGGCTTGGCAAACTGGGAACAATTCAGGAATCAGGGCTTGATTTCTTCCATTCATAACCAAGAGCATCTGTTTGTGCCAACTGGGTATGCTGGTTTAAGTCTCTTCATCTCTCTGAGCCCCATTTTCCTCACCCCTAAAATAAAGGGGTTGGACAAAAATTATCTCTAAGATTCCAAGCATCTTTAACTCATGACTTTTCCCATGAACCTCTCCTCCCTCAGAGCTTTTTTGACATTTTACTTCCTTGGTTCTCTTCCACCTACCTGACCCCTATCTGTAGGCCTTCTAACAGGTTAAGGCTTCTCCCTCTGTTCTTCTCTCTTTCCACAGTCACATGTTCTCTTTGTGACAGTGACTCTTCAAATGACATCTGCAGCCTGACCTCTCTCCTGAACTCCAATCATATGTTTCTGATTTTGCCTTAGCTGTCCTGCCAGCAGCCCAAATTGAATTCATGGCCTTCCTTCAAAGGTAGCTACCTTTCTGAACTGTCTGATGCCCAGCAGTGGTCTCTTCATTCTCCCAGTTTTCCAAGCTAGAAACCTCAATGTCATCTTTAACTCTTTTGGCTTCCTTAATTGCTCTTATTCAGTTTCTCACCAAGTCCCTTCAACCTCTCCTGTAAAATGACTCTGGGATTCCTATATAGTAGGATGCTGGAGACAAGATAGGTCCACCGGCAGACAGAAACCCTCGGTATCTCTCCCCCAAGTTTGATTCCCTGGGAGTTGTTCTGACTGTGTGATGGACCAGAACTATGACTGCTAAACTAGCTCCCCCCCCATTCCTTTGGGAGGGGGAAGGATGAAGCTCAATGAGAATGTGCAGTTGGGGTATTGGCCAGATGGAGAGGGCAGTCTCAGAGCCTGGGGCAAGCAAGCAGAGCTGCTGCAACTGCTGTCACCAGTAGCTATGCCCGGGACTGAGAAGAGTGCCCCAGGAAACTGTGCACAGAGAGAGAAAGCACCAGACGGGAGCCCCAAATTATGGAACAAGGACTGTGTAACCCAACCGTGTGCCAGAGGCACAAAGCAGATGCTGGGTTTGTTCAAACTGTTCAGACCACTGAGATCAAGGCTGATGATTCTTCGCTCCCTTCCTCCTCTGCCTTTTTTTTTTCTTTCCTGGGAGAGGTGTGCCTGTTCCCAGAGGCTCCCTTTCTTAAGATTTGCTTGGCTTTCTGTTTCCCTTTTGTTTTAAGCTATTTTTCTAAGATAAATTTTGTTAACTATTTCATTACGGATCTCTATGGGTCCTTGCTCAAATGCAGTAGAGAACCTTGGGAAGGGGGAAGGAGGGAGAGAAAGAAATAGATTTTGCAACTGTGATATATATATATGTACCTATATATGTAGGTGTGTGTATAAATACATATTATATATTTATACACATACATGCATGCATATGTGTGTGCATGTTACACAGACACACATATAATATATTACATATATAAGTATATGCTAGGGCAATTTCCTGGCTGGGGGCTATTGATTTGCTTTTTTGAACTGCCCATTGCAGAGAGGAAACAGACTTATATCTTCCCAGGCAATGAGTTTAATAGCTTTGGTTGTGGGAGGCTGTGATAAGCTGGGATTTGTATGAGAGATGGCACCTTGACCATTTTCCTTTCCTTTCTGGTAGTTTTTCCATAGAGGTTCGAAAAGAAAACAAAATCCTCCAGAGAGGAGAAGCTTATTGAGTGGGTAGAGATAAAGTCATGCCCAAGGGGAGGAGCTAGGTACAAGTGCTGGAGGAGACAAAGAATTTGTGGAAGATTTTATATGAAAAGAAAGGGTGAACAAAAGGACGTCTTTCAGTTTTAACTGTAATAGTGATTGCTGTCTGACTCCAGGTAGCTGAATTATATGCCACACCTTTTTGGTGAGGTTGTGGTACAAAGCTGGCCAGATGAACTCTCTTTTCTATAATTATAAAAACACTTCAGTTTGCAAATCCAGGGATGGTCTGTATTCAAGGGGCTGCCCCAATTTGACTTTTGAAGCTATTAGTCAGTGATGCTGTAGGCCTTCCCTTGCCGCTGGAGACACGAACTTCCATTCAATAAAACTTATTTTTATTACCACATTGTAATATCATTATCCTGGTGCTCAGGGATTTCAACCCAGGCCTCAGATAGGATACACGTAGTACAGTCAGCTGGATTGTTGGGGCTCCCTAAGCTAAGTAAGGTCATGCCATTGTTTTGGAGGAAAAAAGGGGAGGTGGAAAATACTATAGACTACTGTTTAAAAAAAGAGGTGATGTGGGGGCAAAGAGTGCCCTAGGATTAAAAATAATATTGAGGGTTACTTTCCCAGGCCCCCTGAGGAGGTCTGAGGCTCATTCTGTAGCCCATCCTGTGTCTTGAGATCCTCGAACTTGAGAACTTCTCAAATCCTTTTCTCCTTATCTTGGAATGCCATACAACTTGTATCAGAAGAATTGCCTTGTCTCTTTTACTCTGTGTTCCTTATCCTGTCATTCATCTTCCTCATCCTGTGTCATGACAATTTTTCCTTATCTTGTCAACCATCTTCCTCATCTTGTTTGTTCTCATCCTGTCCCTAATCTCCAGCTCCCATATGAAACTCTAAAAATACATCATCTTCCTACAGGCTGTATGGCTTTCTGTCTATATAAACCTGGGTCTTTTCCTATATTGGCGCCCTTTGTTTAGCTCCTTGCTAACCTCAGGCCCGTGAACCTTTCACAAAATAAACCTCTCAGTGGCTACAGAGAAGGTCTAAGTGAATTCTTTCACACCTGAACCAGCTCTCCCAACTCTAAACCTCAACAGAGGGAGGTGATATCAAATAGCCATTTAATGATAGTGGCTGGCTGTTTGTGGGTAGAGACAGTTTGTGTATCCCTGGAACAGCTAGGTGACATGGTGTGTAGAAGGTTGTGCCTGGAATCAGGAAGATGAGTTCAAATCTAGCTGTAGATACTTACTAGCTTTGTGATTCTGGCCAAGTCACTTATGTGGGTAATGATAGCACCTACCTTTCAGGGTTGTTGTGAAGATCAAGGCAGGAATGGAATAAGTATTTATGTAGCTCATTTACAAATATTAACTTATTTTTCGTAAATATCATCTCACTTGATCATCACAACAACCTGCCAGAATTGAACTCAGGTCTTCCTGACTCCAGTCCCAGTGCCCTATCTACAGCACCACCAGCTGCCTCTAAATAAGATAATATCTGAAAAGTACTTAGCACAATGCCTGGCACATAGCACACAATAAATCCTTTCTTCTTTCCTTTTCTCCTTCTTTCTTTCCTCTGATCCTTGTGCACCCAGTCTTGAGTGAGAACTAGAAGAAGGTGTCATTTTCCCTCCCTCCACACCCCTCCCTTCCCCCCCAAAAGAGGAGGAGGAAGAGGAATAGAGGTCTGGTAGAACTTAGGGCCAAAGGGGATCTAGAATGGGACCTACTAACTGTGCCCTGAAACTCGAATTGCTTCAAGCAGAGACTAAGGAAATCTAAGGGTCAGAGTAGGGATTTATCTCTGCTTCTGCATGACAAGAAGAGCAGAGCAGAAAACACAAGGGCTTGGGGTGGTTCCTCCTAACCTGGCTGTGACTAAGAATTTGCCCCGAGCAGAAGCTAAAAGCTCATTAAACAAGGATTTTGATTCATAGGACCACAGATTTACAGTCAAAAGGTACTTCAGAGGTCATTTTGTCCAGGCCCTTTATTTTACAAATGAGGGAGCTGAGGACCAGAGAAGTTATGTAATTTGCCCAATGATACACAGTAGTTAAGAAAGACAGAATTTTATTTTAGGTCCTCTGCCTCCTAATCCAGTGGTCTTTCTGCTGGACCACTCCAGTCTTTGTTAATCCATTAGATGACACAGCTGCCAATAAGTCACATCTGATTTTTTGCCAATAAATCATACCTGATTTCTTTCTTTTAGGGATACGAATTCTTAGAGTAATTTATTGTGTATTAAATAGTATTGAAAAGTCATTAATTTAATTTTTTTGTATTTGTATCCCAAGCATCTTTGGGATCATTTTACAGTCCAGTTATTCATGTATATAGTTGGCCTGCAAGACCTTTTTATTGATTCTTCATTTTTTAAAAACATGTTTAGAAGAAGAAAAATCCAACTCTTTTTTTGTACCATCTGGAAGTTATTTGATCCAGGCATATATCTGTTAATTTATTTGCCTTCAAAAGAGCACTTTGACTAAAAGAGGACTGACAAGTGTGCAAAATGTTTACAATTCTTTGTGAGATTGTGGTTTATCATCCATTTATATAAGTTGCTGTTATAAAATACTACCTGTATTTTTTGAGTTACTACTAGATACTTTTGAAGCTTGTAGCTGTGAATTTGCAACTGAAATTTATTTTGCCAATTGTTGTAGGAAGATGTCAAAATTGGAAGGATCAACAAATCATACATGGAGACGCTGTAGAGAAAACCATTGTGGGAGATAAGGAGTGAGAGGATGAGGAAGATGATGAGGGTGGCCATTACAGCCAAAGGGCCATGCAGAGGTCATTATAGATCCCTCATCACTGTCTAGAATTACATCCAGGCTTAATTAATGACGGGTGTGGCTATGGGATGGGGCAGGGGGCGGGGGGGGGGGGGGATACGATGCTCCTATCTCTATAGGTACCAGGACTGTCTGAGATGACACCACACCTAAAATGCATCTGATTTGGTGGGGGCTGGTGAGGGGTGGGAAGGGTGTAGACATTCAATGTTTTTATCTATAGGTAGGCGAAAATTGGGGGGATCTTTATAGCTGTCCTCTTAGAAGAACCCGATCACTGAGTAATTAATTGCTTTTGGGTCATTGTTGAATTATGCTCCCAGTCCCAGTGGGCTGAAGCTAGGACAAGTCAATACTAATGACTCTGTACCTATGCAGATAAAAGGCCCCCCTACTTATTTCCCTGTCATTGGATTATCCTTCTAAACCCTGGCAAACTGCTGAGATAGAGGATACTCAGGTGATGGCCGAACAGATGCCCTGTGGAGCAAAGACCGGAGGCCATTCTGCAAAATCACCAGTCCTGTCTGAAGTCCAACTACGTCCCCCAACTGTTAATGTTTACCTGCCATCTCCCTCTGGAGGAAGTGGCCTCTCAGAAACTAGAGTATATGTCAAACTATGCCTGGGTGGTTTCAGGAAAGGCCTCATGAAAAAGATGGTGCTTGATCTGAGCTTTGAAGGAAATTAGTGATGCTAAGAGCCAAAGGGGAGGAGGGACTGTATTAGAGGCATGGAGGTTAGCCTATTGAAAGGCCCAAAGATGGAAGATGAAATGTGATGTCTGAGAAATAGAAAGTAGAACAATTAGACTAGAATGTAGAAAGTATGAAGGGGAACAATGTATAATCAGGTTGGAAAGATAAGTTGAGACAAGATTGTGAAGGGCTTAAAATGCCAAACAGTTGAGAATTTATTTGACTTTAGAAGAAATAGGGAGCCAATAGTTTATTGATCAGGAGAGTAACATGTTCTGGCTTCTGCTTTAGGAATACAGAGAAATAGCTGTGCGGTTCAGTATGATATATGAATGCTATCAAACATTTATAGAGTGCCTATTATTTGCTATGCATTTGGGGCATCAGCGTATATGCCTAAACTCTATTTTCTTTTATGAGCCCATTATAAATGGTAGGATTTGAGGATTTAGAGCTACAAAGGACACTAGCTTTTTTTTTTAGATCCAAATGGTCTTCTTAAGTCTATTTAGTCCAATTCCCTCATTTTACAGATGGAGAAACTGAGGCTCAGAAAAAAGGAAGTGATGTGTCTAAGACCACTATTACCAATCAATTTTTCTAAAGCCAATATGCATCATTCATTGTGCTATGTAATATATCTTTTACATCATTTTGCTTCAAAGGAAGGAATTAGATTGTTCTTTGTTATTATTGATTCTTTTCTATAAGTATTTAACATTTTTCCAATTACATGTTAAAATAATTTTTACATTTAATTTTTAAAAATTTTGAGTTCTAAATTCTCTTCCTCCCTTCCCTTCTTAAAAAGGCAAGCAATTTGCTATAGATTGTACATGTGGCAGTCATGCAAAACATTTCCATATTAGCCATGTTGCAAAAGAAAATACAAATTGTAAAAAACCAAAAACAAAAACAAACTTTGATCTGCCTTAAGATTCCATCAGTTCTTTCTCTGGAGGTAGACAGCATTCCTCTTTGGAATTGTCTCTGATTATTGCATTGCTGAGAATAGCCAAGTTATTCACAGTTGATCATTGTATGATACTGATATTACTGTGTACAATGTTCTCCTGGTTCTGTTCACTTCATTTTGCATCAGTTCATGTAAATCTTTTCGGTTTTTCTGAAGGCATCCTGCTTGTCATTTCTTACATTCCATCACAGTAATATACTACTTACATTTTGACATTTATTTTATTTTTCATTGACTTCTTTATTCTGTGTGGTTGGCTTCTCTATTTCCCACTTTAATTATTTTCAAATAGAATTGGCTACCTCAGGAGGTAAGGAGTGGAAGTGTTCAAGAATAGGTTAGATAACCCTTTATTGGAGATATCCCCTGGTAGGCATTCTTTTTTAACCCAATATTTATTTACGCATTTGCATATTTGTTTGTTCATTCATTCATTTATTTATAGAATTCATTTTTAAAAATTGAGTTCCAAATTGTTTTCCTTCCTCTAGCCCCTCCTTCACCCACTGAGAAGGCTATCAATTATACATGTGAAGTCATGCAAAACTGTTTCCGTATTAGCTATATATTTACACAATGACAGCAACAAAAACAATAAAAAGCAAGAAACATAAAGAAAATGAAAAAAATATGCTTCATTCTGCACTCAGTTCATCAGTTTTCTCTTTGGAAATGTATAACATTTTCATCCTGGGTCCTTTGGGATTGTCTTGGGTCATTGTGTTGATTGGAGTAGCTAAGTCTTTCAGTTGATCATCATTACAACATTGCTATTACCATGTTCAAAGTTCTCCCAATTCTACTCACTTCACTTTGCATCAATTCATATAAGTTCCAAGTTTCTCTGAAACCATTCTCCTCATAATTTCTTATAACACAATTGTTTTCCATCACAATCATATACTGCAACAGCCAATCCCCAACTGATGGATATCCCCTTAATTTCTAACTCTTTGCCACTACAAAAAGAGTTGCTATAAATATTTTTCTATGTATACATCCTTTCCCCTTTTCTTTAATCTCTTTGGGTTAAAGAGCTACTAGTGGTATTGCTGGGTGTAAAGGTATACGTAGTTTTATAGCCTGTTGGGGCTAGTTCCAAATTGTTCTCCAGAATGGTTGGACCAGTTCGCAATTCCACCCATAGTGCATTAGAGTGCCTATTTTTTTTTTTTGTAAATAGCATTTTATTTTTTCCAGTTATGTGTAAAGATAGTTTACAAAATTCATTTTTTAATAAGATGTTGAGTTCCAAATTTGTCTACCTCCTTTCCCACTCCCCCTCTCCTAGATGGCAAGCAATATGATTTAGGTTATTTGTGTGAAATCATGTTAAACATATTTTCACATTAGTCGTGTTGTGAAAGGAGAAACAGAATAGGGAAAACCACACACAAAAAACCACTAAAACAAAAAAAGGGGGAAATAGTATGCTTTGAACTGCATTCAGACTCCATAGTTCTTTCTCTGGATGTGGATAGCATTTTCCATCATGAGACTTTTGGAGATGTCTTAGATCCTTGCATTGTTGAGAACAGCCAAATCTGTGAAAGTCATCATACAATGTGGCTATTATTGTGTGCAATGTTCTCCTGGTTCTGCTCACCTCACTCAGCATCAGTTCATGTAAGTCTTTCCAGGTTTTTCTGAAATCTACCTGCTCATAATTTCTTCCCCCCCACCTTTTTTTCTTCTTCTTCTTCTTTTTTTAGCTAGGCAGTGGGGTTAAGTGATTTGCCCAGGGTCACACAGCTAGTATGTGTTGTGTGTCTGAGGCCAGATTTGAACTCAGGTCCTTCTGAATCCAGGGCTGGTGCTCTATCCACTGTGCCACTTAGCTGCCCCCTCATAATTTCTTATAGCACAAGAGCATTCCATTACATTCATAGACCACAACTTGTTTAGCCATTACCAAAATGAAGGGCATTCCCTCAATTTCCAATTCTTCGTCATGACAGAAGGAGCTGCTATAAATATTTTTGAGTGCACCTATTTTTCTACATTCTCTCTAGCACTTATCATTTTCTTTTCTGTCATGTTAGCCAATATGATAGTTATGAGGTGGTGCCTCGGAGTTGATTTAATATGCATTTCTCTAATCAATAGTGATTTAGAGTATTTTTTTATGTGACTATTGATAGCTTTGATTTCTTCTTCTGAAAACTGTGTTCATATCCTTTGACCATTTATCAATTGGTGAATGGCTCTTTTTTTTTTATAAAATTCACTTATTTCCCTATGTATTTGAGAAATGAGACCTTTATCAGATAAACTTACTGTAAAAATCCTGCCCAATCCCCCTCTGCTTCCTGCTTTCCTTCTAATTTCAGCTGCATTGGTTTTATTTGTGGAAATCCTTTTTAAATTCATGTAATCATAACTACCCCCTTTACTTCCTATGATCCTCTCTATCTCTTATTTGATAATAAACTCTTCCCTTATCCATAGATCTGACAGGTAATTTTTTTCCACCCTCCCCTAATTTATTTAAATCATTTTAATGTCTAAATCATGTACACATTTTGACCTTATATTGGTATACATGTGAGATGTTGATCTATGTCTAATAGCTGCTGAGCTGCTCTCCAGTTTTCCCATCAATTTTTGTCAAATGGTGAATTCTTGCTCCAAAGCTTGGATCTTTGGGTTTATTGAACACCATATTACTAAGGTCGGTTATTATTGCGTATTGTGTACCTAATCTAGCCAGTACCAGATTATTTTGATGATTACCACTTTGTAATATAGTTTGAAATCTGGTGCTGTTAGGCTGTCTGAAGGTTGGGGTCCAAGGACCTCCAAGAATTCTATCTATAAATTTCAGAGGGTCTGTGAACTTAAATAGGGGAAATTACATCTTTATTTCAATACAATCAGTTTTGTTTATAATGCAATATATTTCATTTTGTCCACTGAAGAACATAATTCTGAGAAGGGGTTGCAAAAGTGGTCTAGGACAAAAAAAAGTTGTAGAACTCTTGGACTAGAGACAATTCTCATATTAGACAAAGCAAATGACATCTAAGGTTCTAGAATGCTAACTAAAATTAGCTAAAGTCAAGTTTAACTCTTTGAATTGCTTGCTAAATTGAGAAATCTATACCTGTATGTTATAGTATCAATAATCAACAATTTTTTGTAAAGTATCCATTATGAGCCAGGTGTGGTACTAGGTGTTAGGGATAAGGAACAAAATAATTCAGTCTGGGAGGAGCTAAAGTAAGAATATGTGCAATACATATAATATATAAATATTAATATTGGATAATAAGTCAATAAATAATATTAAATAATATATAATATATGAAATAAGTAATATGTGTATAGAGAGAATAAGTAGAATAACTGCAAAGTAGTCAAATATAATCTAGTTTGAGAGGGGAGACTGTTGAGAAGATCAAAAAAGGCTCCATATAGAAGGCAATGCTTGAGCTGCATCTTGAAGGAACAGAGGATTTTCTGAGTCAAAAGTGAGGTGAGAGAGCATTCTAGGAATGGGGCATGACCAGCACACGAGGCACAGAGATGGGAGATTGCTGATTCTATGTGAAGAATAAAGAGAAGACCAGTTTGCCTGGATCTCAGAGAATGGGAGGGGGAGAAATATACAAGGTTAGAAACATAGGCTGGGGCCAAATTGTGAAGGCCTTTACTCTCTCTTTTTAGAAAGAAAAAGATCTAGTCTGACTTAAGCTGTCCCTAGCTATGTTTCTTCCAGATCCATGCTGTGAATAAACTGATTCTTTGCACTCAGCAGACATATTGAACTGCTCCTTATGCTTAAAATCATTTGCTGTTATGATTGAGGCTCTCTTATCATTCTGAGCCTGATGGGGCACAGTCTTCTATAAGTACTATATTAGAAATGCAGCCATAGGCTTTTACACAAAGATCTTACCATCACAGATTCATCCAGGATTGAACACTGACACCCTAGGCAACAGAAAGTCACCATGCATAGCTATAGCATGGCAGATACTAACTAGGGGGAAAGGGAAATATGAATACATAAGTTTCTTGTACCAAATCCCTAGGAGTTGCCACACTATTGAAGATACAAGACGGCATGCACAAGGTAAAGAAGTTTCCTGGGGATCTCAATCGTGTGGCCACAGCCTTCCCAAACCTTGGATATGAATTATCTTTTTTTCTGTTCCTTTCCTTTCCTCCTTCCCCTTCCCCCCCCCCTTTTTTGGTTAGCACAGTGTGTACACTGGATCAATATTAAAATTCAATTTTATTTTTTATTTTGAAATTCTTTCCCCCTCCTCCACCCAATGAGAAGGCAAGAAGAACAAAATTCACTACAAATATTTATCGTCATACAAACAAATTTAACGTTAGCTATGTCCAGGAAAGAGAGGGGGGGCTTTCAGTTTGTACTTAGTCTGTCTGCTCTATCTCTATCTTGAGATGGCTAGCATGTTTCATCATGAGTTATTTGGAATTGTAGTTGGTCATCGTGTGGATTAATTACTAAGTCTTTCAAGGTTAATTGTCTTTACAATATTGCAGTTACTGTATAAAGTGTTCTCCTGGTTCAGCTTACTTCACTTTGAATAAGTTCATGCAAGTCTTCTCAGGTTTTTCTGAAACCATTTTCTTCATAATTTCTTATAATACAATAGGATTTCACGCTGCATTTGTATACCATAGCTTGTTCATTACCCAATTGATAGGCATCCCTTCAGTTCTAATTCTTTGCCAATGCAAAAAAAGCTGCTATAAATATTTTTGTTTCTATGAGTCTTTTCCTGTTTCTTCTATCTCTTTGGGATAAAGACCTAGTAGCAGTATCACTGGATCAAAGGCTATGCACATTTTAATAACTAGGCATATCTCCAAATTGCTTTCCAGAATGGTTGTATCAGATCACAGTTCTACCAATAACACGGGCAGATAGGTGGTGCGGAGGATACAGTGCCAGGCCAGTATGTGTGTGTGTAATATATAATATAACATATAAATAAAATATATGGACATAGATATCTATAGATAGATATAGTGTCAGGTCAGGGAGACCTGAGTTCAAATCTGTCCTGAGACACTTACTAGCTGTGTAATGCTGGGGAAGTCACTTAACCCTGTTTGCCTCAGTTTCTCATCTATAAAATGAGCTGCAGAAAGAAATGATAGACAACTCTAGTATCCTTGCCAAGAAAACTTCAGATGGCATCACAAAGAGTTAGACATGAATACCGATGATTGAACAAAAACTACCAATAGTGCATTAGTGTATCTTTTCCCATGTCCCCTCCAGCGTTTGTCATATTCTTTGTTTTTTTTTTTCATTTTAGCCAATCTGATGGGTGTGACGTGGTGCCTCAGAGTCATTCTAGCTTTCAGTTCTCTATTATTTAGAGCATTTTTAAGAATCCAGCTAATGATAGTTTGGATTTTTTCCTTTGAAAATTGTCATATCATTTGACCTTTTAGTAATTGGAGAATGGCTCCTATTCTTATAAATTTGACTTGTTTCTCAACATATCTTAGAAACGAGACCTTTATCAGTGAAACTTGCTGCTAATACTTTTTTCAGTTCCCTGTTTTTTTTCTAATTTTGCTGTAATTGTTTTGCTTTTGCAAAAACTTTTAGATTTTGTGAAATCAAAACTTCATTTTACTCCCAGTGAACCTCTCTATCTCGTTTGATTGTGAAGTCTTCCTCTATTCATAGATCTGACAGATAATTTCTTCCATCTCCACTAATTTACTATGATAACATTCTTTATGTCTAAATCCTGTACTCATTTTATACATGGTTTCTGCCAGACTGCTTTCCAGTTTTCCCAACAGTTTTTTGTTGAGTAGCGAGTTCCTGCCTCAATAACTGAGATCTCTGAGTTTATCAAACACTAACTCACTGTGCTCATTTGCTTCTGTATATTGTATACCTAATCTGTTGCACTGATCAATCTCTATTTCTTACCCAGTATCAAATTGTTTTTGATGATTATGGCTTTGTAGTGTAATTTGAGATCAAATACTACTGGACCTCCTTTTTTTTTTTCTCATTTTCCCCCACTGCTTCCCTTAATTTTCTTGAACTTTTTTTCCTCTAGAAGGATTTTATTATTATTTTTTCCTAGCTCTATAAAGTAATCACTTAGTCATTAGTTTGGCATTGCACTATATAAATTAATTTAGGTAATATTGTCATTTTTATTACATTGGATTGGCCTACCCATGAACAATTAATGTTTCTTTAATTACTTATATCTGTCTTTATTTGTGTAAAGAATGTTTTGAAATCGTGTTCATATAGTTCCTATGTGTATCTTGGCAAGTAGACTCCCAAGCATTTCATACTGTCTGTAGTTATTTTAAATGGAATTTCTCTTTCTATCTCTTCTTCCTGCATCTTGTCAGTAATATACAGAAATGCTGGTGATTTATGAATGTATTGTATATCCTGTAACCTCACCAGTTAATTATTTTGATTAGTTTTTTAGTTGACTCTCTAGCATTCTCTAAGTGAAAAATGATAGTTTTATTTCCTGATTACATATGTTTCTTCAATGTCTTTTTCTCATCTTATTGCTATAACTAGCATTTCTGATACAATATTGAATAGTAATGGTGATAATGGACATCCTTACTCTACCCCTGATCCCACTGGAAAGACTTCTAGCATATTCCCATTAATAGATAATGTTTATTCTTGATTTAATATACAAATTATCAGTTTTAAAAAAGCTTCATTTATCTCTTTGGTTTCTAGGAAATGAGGAATGGGTATTGTATTTTGTCAAAAGAGTTTCTACACCTATTGAAACAATCATACAAAATCTCCAGAAGTATAACACATCTAACTTTTCTTAAATTCTATTCATCTCTTGAAATTCTTTTAAATGTTTATTTTATGGTTAGATTTACCTAGATCTGTTGCTTGTCTTTTCAATGAGGGTGGGTGGGGAGGGAGGAAGGGAGAAAATTTGGAACCCAAAGTTTAAAAACACATGTTAAAAAAATTTTTCACATGCAACTGGGAAATATGAAATATAGGAAATGGGGTACAGAAATCTATCCTGCCCTACAGGAAAATAGAAGGAGAAGGGGATTGAGACTAAGGAGGGGCAGACTAGGGGAAAGGGTATTCAGAATGCATGCCATCTTGGGGTGGAGGGAGGGGTGAGATGGGGTGAAAATTTGGGCCTCAAAATCTTGTGGAGGTGAATGTTAAAAACTAAAAATAAATAAATTTTTTTTAAAAAAGAAAATACAATCTAAATAAAATAAAATAAAATTAGGAGGTTAGACTAAAAAAAAAAAGATTTACCTAGATCTGAGAGGGAGTAAATTGAGGTCCCTCACTATAAAACTTTTACTGTTTATTTCCTCCTGTAACTCATTTAACTTTTTTCCACAATTTTATTTATTTATTTGAACATTCTTTTAAAATTTCCAATTCTTCTCTCTCCCTCCTGCCCACTATCGCTCATTGAGAAAGCAAGCAATATGATACCAATTATACATGTGAAGTCATGCAAAACATATTTCCATATTAGCTATGTTGCATACAATGACAACAACAAAAACAATAAAAAGCAAGACAGATAAAGAAAGTGAAAAAGTATGCTTCAATCTGCATTCAGAGTTCATCAGTTCTTTTGGAAGTGTCTCTAGTCCAGGGGTTCTTCAGCTTTTTTGTGTCGTAGACCACTTTGGCAACCCCTTTTCAGCATTACGTTCTTCAGTTGATAAAATGAAATATATAGGATTACAAACAAAACTGATTGTATTTAAATGAAGATGTGATTTCCCCCATTTAAGTTTATAGACCCTCTGAAATGTCTCTATTTTTCCTCTCTCTGATTTAGGTATTAAAACCATATTTGCATCATAAAAATTTTTAGTAGGACTCTTTTACCTATTTTTTCAGATAGTTTATATATTATTGGGATTAATTATTCCTTAAATATTTGATAGAATTCACTTGTAAAGACATCTGGTCCTGGGATTTTTCTTCAGAGAGCTCATTTATGGCTTGTTCAATTTCTTTGTATACGGTTATGTAGTATTCTACTTCATCTTCTGTTAATTTGGGCAATTTATATTTTTATATTTTTATTTATATTATAAATTTATATTTTTGAAAATATTCATCCATTTTACTTAGACTGTAAGCTTTATTGGCATATAATTGGGCAAAATAACCCCTGATAATTGCTTCAATTTCATCTTCATTTGTGGCATTTTCACTCTTTTCATTTCTAATACTGGTAATTTGGTTTTCTTCTTTCTTTTTTTAAATCAAACTAATTAATGGT
The DNA here is from genome assembly GCF_003287225.1 of Phascolarctos cinereus. Taxonomy (NCBI): domain Eukaryota; kingdom Metazoa; phylum Chordata; class Mammalia; order Diprotodontia; family Phascolarctidae; genus Phascolarctos; species Phascolarctos cinereus. Next base: position 322,584,682 of record NW_027555625.1, read on the forward strand.
TTATCTTTTTTTTGGTTTTCATAAAACTAGCTCCTACTTTTATTTATTAGTTCATTTCTTAACTTTCAATTTTATTCATCACTCCTTTGATTTTCAGAATCTCCATTTTAATGTTTGATTGGAATTTTTGTTTATTCTATTTCTAGTTTTTTTTTGATTGCATGCCCAATTCATTGATTTGGTCTTTCTCTCTTTTATTGGTGTATGTGTTTAGAGATATAAAATTTCCCATGAATACTGCTTTGGTTACATCCCACAAATTTTGGTATGTTGTCTCATTGTCATCATTATCTTTAATGAAATTATTAATTATTTCTATTATTTGTTCTTTGACCCACTCATCCTTTGGGATAAGATTGTTTAGTTTCCAATTAATTTTTAATCTGTGTTTCCATGACCCTTAATTTAATGTAATTTTTTTTTGCATTATGATCTGAAAAGGGTGCATTTATTATTTATGTTTTTATGCCCTAATACATTGTCAATTTTTGTGAAGGTGCCAAATATAGCTGAGAAAAAGTATACTTCTTTCTATTCCCATTCAATTTTTTTCCAGAGGTCTATCATATCTAACTTTTCTGAAATTCTATTCAGGTCCTTAACTTCTTTATTTTTTATTTTATGGTTAGATTTATCTAATTCTGAGAAGGGAAAGTCGAGTCTTCCAATAAAATAGTTTTACTGTCTGTTTCCTCCTGTAAGTCATTTGACTTATCATTTAAAACTTTGGATGTTATGCCATTTGGTGTATATAGGTTTATTATTGATATTACTTCATTCTCTATAGTACCTTTCAGTAAGATGTCATTTCTCTGCTGATCTCTTTTCATTAGGCCTATTTTTGCTTTACTATCCCTGCCTTTTTTTCTTCATTTGAAGTATAATAGATTCTGCTACAACCCCTTCTTTTAACTCTGTGGGTATCTTTCTGTTTCAGGTATGTTTCTTGTAATCAATACATTGTTGGAGTCTGATTTCTAATGCGTTCTGCTATCCATTTCCGTTTTAGGGTGAATTCATCCCATTCCCATTTACAGTTATGATTACTAATTATATATTTCCCTCCATCCTACTTTATTCTGTTTATCCTTTTCTCTCTTTACCCTGTCTCTCCTCAAAAGTATGTTTTGCTTCTGATCACTGCCTTTCTTAAACTTCCCTCCCTTTGATCATCCCCTGCCTTCTCTCATCCTCTTCCTTTCCTACTTCCCTGTTGGGTAAGATAGATTTATATACCCAATTTTCTCTCTCTCTCTCTCTCTCTCTCTCTCTCTCTCTCTCTCTCTCTCTCTCTCTCTCTCTCTCCTCTCTCCCTCCCTCCCTCCCTCCCTCCCTCTCCATATATTCTTCCCTCTTTGGAACCAATTCACATGAGATTGAGATTCAAGCACTGCCTTCCCTTTCTCCCCATTTTCCTCTCTGCTGTAAAAGCTTTTCTTTTCACACTTTTTATGTGAAATAACTTCCCCCATTCTTTCTGTCACTTTTTCCTTCTCTCAGAGTATCCCTCTTTTTCACCCATTAATTTTTTTTTTTGCTTTTTTTTTTGGTGAGGTTATGTGACTTGTCCAAGGTGGTTCTGTGATATGTGATTGGTTTCTTTCTGGATGCTTGACCTAGGAGCTCTAGAATTTAGCTATAGTATTCCTGGGAGTTTTCACTTTGGGTTCACTTTCAAGAGGTGAGTGGTATATTCTTTCAATTTCTTTTTTATCATCTGATTCTAGGATGTTGAGACAGTTTCCCTTTATAATTCCTTGAAATATGATGTTTAGGCTTTTCCTTTGATCATGGCTTCTAGGAACTCCAATAATCTTAAGTTATTTTCCATGTCAGTTTTTTATGAGATATTTCATATTTTCTTCTATTTTTCATTCTTTTGGCTTTGTGTTATTGTTTCTAGATGTCTCATGGAGTCATTGGCTTCCACTTGTCCAATTCTAATTTTTAAAGAATTATTTTTTTTCAGTGAGCTTTTGTATCTCCTTTTCCATTTGACCAATTCTATTTTTTAAGCTATGATTTTCTTCATTTTTTGGTGCTTCTTTAACAAAGCTGTTAATTGTCTTTTCATAATTTTCTTGCATTGCTCTCATTTCTTTTCCCAATTTTTCCTCTCCCACTCTTATTTGACTTTTAAAATAATTCTTTCCCTTTTCTAGGAATTCTTGTTGGGATTGTGTTGAATTTATGTTTTGTTTGAGGCTTTTCTTGTAGCTGTTTTGACATCATTGTCTTCTGTGTTTGTGTCTTGATCTTCTTTGTCACCATAGTAGCTTTTTATGGTCAGGTTCTTTTTTTTTTTGTTGTTGTTGTTTGCTCATTTTCCAGTCTATTTCTTGCCTTTTAACTCTATGTTAAAATTAGACTCAATTCCGGGAGTGGAGATGGAAGTGGGCACCATCTTAAGCTTCAGGCTTTTCACACTGCTGTTTACAAAGCTGGTTCTGGGGGTTTGGAAGTTTTCAGCGCTTTCAGGTGGTATGATCTGGGGAGAGGTGTAGTCACTGTTGTCCTGGTCCTTATCCAGGAAAAGTCCCTGATTCCTTGCAACTGCAAGAAGTATTGTTCCTCAGGGGCCCTTTTTCTTTGGGACTGAAAGCAATGCTTGCTCTACAGGGCCCTTGCTCCCTTATGATTGAAAACACTCTTCTCTACCCTGGAACTGTGACCTAGAAGTGAGTATAGGCAATTGAGTTGCCAAATAGTGCTTGGTCCTGCCTAGTGCTAGCACAGAGATACCCTGTAATCTCTTTCTGACCAGTTGTCCAATCCCCATATACTTTCTCTGGCTTGAGAGCTCCTGAAGCTGCTGCCACCTCCAAGACCCATAGCTAGTGTTGCTGCCACATGGGTTCCAAATTGCCCCCACACAAGTGTCACATATTTCTCCTTCTGACCTCCTAAGTTATACTGTGCTGAAAAAATGTCACCCTGACCTTTTGTTGGCTCTGGCCCTTCAGAATTCAATTTGAGACATTATTTAAAGTTGTTTAGAGGGGAATGTTGGGAAAGCTCAGTTGTTTTCCTCTACTCTACGATCTTGGCTCCATCCACAGAAGTCCATTGAACTTTTCCTGTAAAGATTTGGGTGTTATGCTATTTGATGCATATGTGTACAGTATTGATATTAATTCATTGTCTATGGCATATTTTAACAAAATCTTATTTTCCTGTTTATCTCTTTCAAGTAAGTCTATTTTTGCCTTTGCTTTGTCTGAGAACATGATTGCCATTCTTGTCTTTTCTACTTTAACTGAAACATTATAGATTCTGTTCTAGTCCCTTATTTTAACTCCATGTGTATCTTTCTTTGTCAAATATGTTTCTTGTAAACAAGAGTTGTTGGATCCTAGCTTCTATTCCTTTCTTCTATCCTGCTCCATTTTATGGATGGGTTTGTTTCATTCACATTTACAATTATGATTACTATTTCCTTCCATACTATTCTATGATACATATTCTATTCTTTTCCCCCCTGCCCTCTCTTCAAGAGTCTGTTTCTGATCACTGCCTCCCTTAATATATCCTTCCTCTTATACACTCCTCCCCCTTCTCTTAACTCTCCTATTTTCCTGTTGGGTAAAATGAATTTCTATACCCTACTTTGTGTATATGTGTACTCTTTTCCTCTAGAACAAGTTTGGATGAGAGTGAGGTTATGGATGAGAGTCTGACCCACTCATTCACATTTACTATCCCCTCCATTGTATAAATTCCTCCTTGTACATCCCATTATTTGAGATATATTCCCCTATTTTCTCTCCCTCTTCCACCCTCACCCAGTGCATTTCTCTTTGCCACTCTTTCATTCTTTTTTTGCAATCATCCAAACATGATAAAATCACATCCAGGCCCTCTATCTAATTAGACTCCCTCTAAGACTCCTGGTGATGATAAAAGTTCTGAGGGATTATAGGTATCACAACCCTATATAATAATGTAAACACTTTAATGTCATTTGGTCCCTTATGATTTCGTGTTCATGCTTACCTTTTTATATTTTTCTTGAGTACCATATTTGAATGTCAGATTTTCTATTTAGCCTGGATTTTTATCATCAGTAATGCTTGAAAGTCCTCCATTTCATTAAATGTGCATTTTTTTTCCTCTTGGAGGGTTATACTCAGTTTTTCTGGGAAGGTTATTCTTGGTTGTAATTCTAGGCCCTTTGTCTTCTTGCATTCTAAGATCTAATATTCCATCTACTGCTAAATATCTTGTGGTTCTGACTATATGATAGCTCCACAGTACTTTTTGACTGTTTGCAGTATTTTCTTCTTGACCTGGTTGCTCTGGATTTGGGCTATATGGGAGTTTTCATTTTGGAATTTCTTTTGGGAGATGACTAGTGGATTCCTTCAAATTCTACTCTGTCCTCTGGTTTTATGACATCTGGGCTATTTATATGATGTCTCTGCTCTTTTTTTTTATTCATGGCTTTCAGATAGTTTAATGATTCTTAAATGATCTCCCCTCAGTCTATTTTATAGTGCAATTGTTTTTCCTATAGATATTTCACATTTTTTCTATTTTTCAGTTTTTTGACTTTTTTATTGATGTCTCATGTAGTCATTAGCTTCAGTTTGACCAATTATAATTTTCAAAGAGTTGTTTCTTCAGTATGGTTTTGTACCTCTTTTTTACTAAACTGTTAATTTTCTTTTCATATCTTTTTTTGTATAGCTCTAATTTTTCCCATTTCCCCCCATATTTCTTATTTCTTTTTTAAACCATAATTTTGCTCTTTTTATCTCTTTAACTCTCCTAGTAATTATTGTTGAGCTTGTGTCTAGCATGCATTTTTATTTCAGGCTTTCTTGTAGATATTTTCAAGTCATTGTCTACTTCTATGTTTGTGTGTCAAACTTCACTGTCACCATAATAGATTTTCATGGTCAAGTTCTCTTTTTGTTTACTCATTCTTCCAGACTCCTTGAATTTTGACTTTATGTTAATGCTAGGCTCTGCACACTTCTGTTGGAGGAGATATCTCATCTGAGCTGTCCTTTTACATTTTTCCGTTGCTTTCACAATTCAGTTTGGGAATCTGAAAATTTTCAATGCCTCCGAAGTGGTGTGATTTGGGGAGAGTTGTGGTTATTGCCTTTCTAGTCTGAGTTCTGAAAATTATTGAACCAGCTCTTGGACTGTTAGCTTGTGTGTTGTTGAGTTTCAGTAGATTGCTGCTGGACTTATTCATTGTTAGCCCCTGTGAGACCGTAGGTTCTGAGCTACTGAACTGCTGGCTTCTCTTTGGTCTGGTAAATTTCCCTTGGTTATTCCATTGTAGGCTTATGTGCTGGGCTATCATACTGAGTCACCACTCTACTCTTGGGCTCAGAGCCCCACTGCTATGTTTCTAGAACTTGTTCTGTGCTGAGTACTTAGCTAGAACCTGGCTTGCTCCCCTCCTCCCTGGATTTGTGATTCAGAACTGGGTAATGGGTATCAGAATTGCCAAATGGCACTGATTCCTGCATCCAATTCTAGTTTAGGGATCTCCTTCTACCCTGTTCTTTCCTGCCCAGATGTTCTCTCTTAGCTCACTTTCTCTTTCTGGGCACTGAAATGTTCCCTACCACTGCTGCCACTGAGCATTTTTGGCCAGTCCCCACTGCACTGTCAGTAGATCTCTTTTTCCTGTGTGTCTCCTTAAGTTGCCCTGCACTAGAAAATGACCCCCTGTGTCTTTTTCTTGGCCTTCCCAATCAGAATTGGTTTAGCATGTTTTCTAGGTTGTTGTACAGCCAATAGGCCAAAAGCACTTTCTCTTACTCTGTCATAGTGACTCTGCACCCCCCACCCCATCTCAATCATCTTATATTAGCAACTAAAAATACTATAGAGTTCCATAAGAACGGACTGTCTAACTGATGGTTGGTCAATCTGCTCTCTATTCTTTCTCCTCACCCATTTGGCAGTCAAAAATATTGCATTGTCTTTGCAAGGAGGAGAAGGGAAGGAAACATATATTTATTTGGTACCTACTATGTGCCAAGAACTGTACTAAGAACTTTGCAAATATTATCTAATTTGATTCTCACAACAGCTCTGTGAGGTAGGTGCTATTATTACCTTCATCTTACATTTAAGTAAATAGGCAGATAGAGGTTAAGTGTCTTGCCTGGGATCACACAAATGCATTATAGTTCAACTCGTACAAAGTGTTGACTCAGTTCAGAGTTGTTAGCCTTCTGTGCAGGATACTGATCATGAAACATACAAGTTCATTAGTACCTTTCTCTTTAATTTGCTTATTTATCATTCATTTATATGAGCCACCTAGGGCAGGTTATAACAAGCTAATGGTTGTCAAGGATGACATTTCTCCAAGTGTCAGACAAGGTATAATTTTTTAATAATTCATTTCTGGATCAGAGAAGCCATGGTCTCTATTTACTGCCTTTACTGCCTCTGTTTCCCTCTGGGCTATGGGAGAGAGCCTGATGCAGAGGAAACAACATTGATCTGAGATGCAGAATCACAGAATCTCTGAGTTGGAAGGAGTCTCAGAGATTACCCAATTTTTTATTGATTAAAAACCTCAGCATTGCCAACAAGTGATCATTCATTCTTTATTTGAAGACTTTTAAGTAAAGGGCAACAGACTGTTTCTTGAGGTAACCCATTCACTCTGTTAGGAAATATTTACTTGCATCAAACCCAAATCTGCCTTTCTGCTACTTCTATCCATTGCCCCAAATTCTGCCTTGTGGATGAAGCAGGGAAGGTCTGATTCCTCATCTATATGTCAGCCCTTCAAACATTTTAAGACAAATTTTATCAGTCCCACCTCCCCTAAATCTCCCCTTCACCAGGCTAAATACCCTCAGTTCCTTCAATCAATCCTATATAGCATAATTGTGGGCTATTTTACAATTATCTGGACTATCTCCAGCTTTATCAATATATTTCCTAAAATATAGCACCTAGAATTGAGTAGCCTTGGTATGTCTAATCAGAGATCTGGATTCTGGTTCCAGCTCTGCCAATATCTATTCTTTTGACTTTAGGAAAATCTACAATGTCAGCTCCTTGAAGGCAGGGTTTATTTTGTTTTTGTATTTATGTCCCTAGAATCTAGCACAATAAATAACATATGGTAGGCATTTAATAAATCTTGGTTTATTGATTAACTTTTAGAAGCATGCCTGGGCAGTATCATCATTTAATGGGTGACAGACACCCAGTTAGCTTTTAGCTTTTTGGAATTGGGTCATAACACCCTACTTTTTCCTTAATGGGTTCTATTCAGAACAATAAGTGGACCCAACAAGGAGTGCTGATTGTACTGAGGAAGCAAATTTCTATTATGAAGACATCAGGATCCTTTTGATTAAAAATAGCCCCCTTATTTGGAATATGGAGAGCTCTTCAGATTTGGCAGAATGTATCATCTACATTTCACATTATAATAATAATAATAGCTAATAATGGCTAGTACTGAGATAACTCGTTAAGGGTTACAGAGCACTTTACAAGTATTATCTCATTTGGTCCTCACAATAACCCTGGGAGGTAGATACTGTTATTATCCACATTTTGATGATGATAATGAAACTGATGCAGACAGAAATTAAGTGAATTGTCCAGGGTCACATAGCTAGTAAGAATTGGTATTGCCTCCAAACTTTATCCTAGCCAGGAGAAACATGACTAGGAATATGCAACTTGTCTAGGATAGTGGGAGTAGGCAGGGCTCAAAAGGACAGGTCTTCTGAGCTCTCTCTTAACTTCACTTTCTTTTCTATCTATTGGACAGGAGAGTAGAAGATTTTTGGCTTTCTTCTTTGTCTTATCACTCTTCTCTTCTGGATGACAAAGCATTATCACTCTTTATCTGCTTTGTAGACAGTGGTGGATAGGAAGGTATTCTTATAAAGACAGAAGGATCACTATAATTTTTTTTTGCCCTATTTTATCTCTTTTCCCTCTCTCCCTGCTAGGATTTGGGAAGTCCATATGATTATGTGCCAAGTTGTGTCCACCTGTGCCCAGGAGAGGTATCCCGCACCAATCTCCTCTTAAAAGTAGTTTTATGTATTGACTTTTTAGGATAATTGTTCAAGAATCTAACTTCATTAGAACGACACAAGTGGTGTTGGATAGATTTGTCCATTTATATTGAGCTAGGCCTTTCTTTTGATAGCTCACATGTGGGAAAACCCCATTAAACACCTCTGCTTCTTGGGCAAAATTGTATGTTTATTTAGTGGAGTTCACTCTATCAGTCATTCTAATGACCAAAACCTTGGAAGATCCTAAGAGTACTAGCCTTTAGCAGATTTGGGGTATGGCAATCTCATTAATAAATTATTCTCTGGGCTTTGTCTTCTTCAATTGTAAGGCGAGGGGCTTGATTCTATGAGACAGATTTCTTAGTTTTGCCAGAAATACCATCTTACTTCATCTTCCCCCCCCCTTTGTCCAAATGAATTAATTGTGATTGCTTTTCAATATGTCCTTCAGATATATTCATTTCTCACCATTGCCAAATCTTACTTCTTGTCATAGAATCATAGATTTAGAGTTGGCAGAGACCTTAAAAGCCCTGTAGCCTAATCACCTCATTTTAAAACAAAGGACACAGCCTTAGGGAGGCTTAGTGACTTGGTCAAGGTCACATAGGTAGAAAGCACCAAAGACGGGCTCTGAATCCATGTCTTCTGTCTCCACAACCAATGTCCTTTGCATTATACCACTCTGTCTTCAGTGACAGTTTTGGTTGCATCATTTCCCAGCATTGACAAAGGAATTCATTAAAATCAATACAATTCATTTGTATCAGAGGAAGGGCATATAGTTTAGCTGAACACTGAGCACAATACCTTGTCCATAGTAGGCCCTCTACAAACATTTATTGCATTTAATTGGGTGCAACCTAAGTTTGGGATGTGCTAGTTTTTACTTTTGCATTCCCATTAGTTTCCATTCCACTAATTCATTTTTGGCCACTGGGTGGGTAGGTGGGCTGAAGTTTATGTCGACATCATGTAAATCAATAGGGTTAATAAGATTGCAGTGAGAATACTGAAATAACTTAAAATAACAAACCATTTTAAGTAGCCTTAACTTTAGGAGTAGCTCTCTCCGTATGATCAATATGCTAATTACAGATCTTTGGGATTAAAAACAAAATCTATTCACTTAAGCAGGTCCCCTAAGGAACTCTCCTAGATCTGATTTGTTAAGCTTAGTTCCAAATAATCCAGGAACTTTAAAGAAATGCAGCTTGACTTCTTTTAAGATATTCTATCATTCAGACTGATCACGAATTCCAACTGGTCCTATTAGTCCAAATGAGTTGGGTTTGACTGTAATTTCTATATGATAGGCATTTCCTTTCTTTAGATATATTGACCTTTAACTTATGCCAAACTTTACCTTTTGCACAATGCCAGCTGGTGATATTTTTGGTTCTACAATTACCCAGAGTTCACAAAGAAAACCATTCAATTAATTCAACAACATGTGGCAAAATGCTATGCAAAAGGCCTTGTGTTCCCATTTTGGGAATCTTAAAAGAAAAAAAAAGATACAATTCCTGCTTTCAAGAAGCTTACATTTTAATAACTTGGATGAGATACATACAGAAATGATGGCAATACAAGATAAAATGTATACGAAACAGAGATCCGAGGGAGACCATTTTTAGCTGAGGGAATGGTACCTGAGCTAGGTCGTGAAGAATGAGAAGGATTTCAAAAATTTGAAATGAGGAGGGGGTGCATTCCAGACAAAGGGGATGACCTGTAGGAGTGACAGGATGAGATCAGGAAAAAAAGCTAAGTAATTCAATTTGGACCATAGAATATATGAAGTGCAGTATTATGAAAAAAAAAGATGGGAAAATAAGTTGGAGCCTGAATATCTAGCACCTTAAATACTAAATTAAGGTGTTTGTATTTTATCTTCAAGAAGATAAGAGAGCCACTAAAGGTTTACTTAGATCAGAAATTCTCATGTATGGTTTACTGATCAGATTCCATAATATATAGAAATATAATGAAAGCAAATTTATTTTAAATGATAGGGCCTTTTGGCATTAGTGATAAGCCCAAATCCCTGGACAAGAGGTTTGGGAGGCATGTACTCTGCCATCCAGAGTAAGGAAAAGGTTGTTGAATGAAATAGGGCAGGCATTGTGAATCATAGTGCATTTCTTAAGGTAGAGGCTGGAGAAGGAGCCCATCAGATCCACAAAGGGAGGAAAAATCTTTCTGTTTCATTGGTGGAAACCTCGCAATGGCTGCCCCATCACATGCATCCTTTGGACAAATCTCCTGGTAGCGGAGGGTCCCAATTTGGCATTTGGTCACACAGGCCCTGCATGTTGGTCTCCTCCAGAAAAGAGACCAGGCCAACTACAGGTAGAAAGCAAATGCCCTCTCTAAGACCCAGTGGGTGGGGCTCACATTGATGCCTTGGGGGAGACTTTATCCTGTTCTGTTGCCTATGTAGCAGCTTATAGTTAATTAAACCTGTGCATAAACAGAACAAGGAAGGATGTAAAAGTAATGAGCTGACAACCCGGTGCGTATTATGCTGGGCTTCGAAGAGAATTTAATTTGGAGAAGAATTATGCACAGGCTGAAAGACAGTCCATTAAAGTAAACCAACTGTCTGGAAAGAGATAAAACAAAAATGGATTCTGCCTTTTGAAATAAATGGGAGAGCCTTCTATTTGTTGGTAACATGTGGTCTTTGGGTTGTGAACCTGTATATGAATGAGAAAGCAAAGTGCTGGATGGAGAGAAAAAGTAGGTCATAGAGAGGGCAGATACTTGGGCTAGAGTGCAGAGGAAGTGAGCAACAGGGAGCCCTGGGACAGGGGAGGCTGTCCAGTTTTCTTTCTTGGCCTAGACGGCGGGACCCTTTGAGGGTTCTTATACTTGCAGTAGAATGGTAGTAGAGTAAAAACCACATATGACCCTTATGAAAGGCAGTGTTGCATAGTGGACAGAGATAGAATCAGGAATCAGGAAGACTTTGGCTCCTGTACCACTCCTCTTGACTCTACGGCAAATCACTTAACCTATTAGTGTTCTAAGCCACTCTCTATGATTATGTTATAGAAGAGTTACTGATCAGCACTGATAGAGGAATTTTCTTCACCAAGGAGTTTTTGATGCTAATGAAATCACTGATCCATCCACTTCCAAACCCCCCAAACCCCAAAATCTCCAAAAACATTTCTTTCATGTTTAATAATTGATCTGCTCTATTCTACAGGATCTCAGAACCAGGATTGCAGGGATGACAAAAACTCCCAGTGCAGACTAACTTCTCTGTGCTTTCAAATAATGAAAATAATATAATCCTACACTGGCCCCCCATTCAATAATGGGGGCAGTGACTCCAGTTTACATGGCTGGGTCCATAATAGGTCTAATAGCATTCAGAGCTGGGAGAGTACTGAGAGGTGAAGTAAATTGCTATAGGTCACACATTTTTTTTTCTCAATTGAAAAATTATTTTTCTTTTATTATTAAAAATGCATTGCTATCTTTTTTTTTTACATCAATTATTTTTGGTCCTCCTTTTCCTACTTTCCAATTGAGGCCTTCTCTGTGATTATGAAAAATAGCCAGGCAAAATTAGTTGACACTCCAAATTAACTGGCCCAGATTAACTATATCTGATAGTTATGTAGCATTCTACATCCATATACATAGTCCCTCACCATTCTACTGAAAGCAGGGAAGTGCATTTCATTATCTCTTCTCTGAGACCAGTATTAGTCATTATGATTACTCAGAGTCTGGCTTTCCTTTAGTCTTATTTTAAGTTATTTTTTGAAGTTATTGTATGTATTGTTTTCCCAAATGTCTCTGAATTCCAGATATTCATTGTTTCTATCATTGCAATAATATTCCATTGCATTCATATGCCAAAATTTATTCAGCCATTCTTTAAAGAATGGGCGCCCACTTTCATTTTAATTTTTGATAAAGTCATGTATATAAAGAACAATAGATCAGGAACAGAGACACTGAAGTTTGCATCCTAGCTCTGTCACTGGCTCTATGGCCTTGGGTAAATTACTTCCCCTCCCTAGGTCTAAGTTTCTGCCTCAGTAATGAGGAAGTTAAATTAGATGATCTTAAAAGTCTCTTCCAACTTTAATGATTGTATGATATTTCAGAGGAAGAGTCCAAAATTCTACCAGAGATTCCTTGCTGGATCAATAGACCGTTACTAATAATCTCCTAATTGAGGTATCTAGAATTCTTTTTTACCAACTCGTTCACTGACTCACTTTCATTGAAGCAACTTGGGAGGCCAGATTATAGAATAAAAAAGAAAGTAATATCTTTCTTCTTGTTTCCCACTGTCAGCTGTCTATATAAAAGAGCATGTCCCCATAGCCCAAGTCACAGGGAAGGCTGTGGGGCTGTGGAACTGTGAATTGGAATAAGACTTAACTGGGCTGGTGCTTTCAAATATAGTTAAATGGATGTATAGAAATCAAGGGAATTGACTAGCTAAGGAATTGTTTGTTTTAAGTAGGTCCTGGACCTCGAGGAATCAAGAAAGGCTAACATTTTATGATTTAAAAAGTTGCCTGACTATGGAATCAATAATTTCATTCTTCTTTTTACGTTGCTCTCTCCCCAATCCCATCCTTGTATAGATAGCATTTAAGTGAAGTTAACCCATAAGGGGGCTAGAACATGATTTTCTCTTAAAAAAAAATCCTACATTGATCTCTGATTGGGGGTTTTGAGGACCTCCTAGCTCTATAAATCCAACCATGAGTTGCTATGGAAACTAGAATTCAGCTGACCCTCTCTGGCTCTCTGGGTTAAGAAGGGAGTGGACTCTAAGGTCACCAAACAATCCCAGGTTAGATTGTAGCTCAGAGATAACTCGATCTCTCCACATACTCAGTGTGTGGAGAACTCACTGATTCAGGTTTTGGATTTTGTTGCTTCAAGGAATCACTGGCAATCACTAACCCATCAAAACCCAGACTAACCATCCACAAAGGACCCTGGCATGGTTAATTCTATGGGTCAGTTTCATGTTCAGATGTATAGATCCTCAGGTCTGGAAGGTCTACCTGAACTGGAATCCTCTCTACCAATGTCTCTGGCAAGTAATGATCCAGTAGCTATTTGAAGACCTCCAGGATAGGGAATCTGTTAATTCCCAAGGTATCTTATCGCACTTTGGGGCAGCTTTTGATTGTTTGGAAGTTTTTCTTTACATGAAGGTGAAATCTGCCTCTCTGAAACTTTCTCCCATTGTTCCTTGTTCTATCTTGTGAGAGCCAGCAGAGCAAACCTAATCCTCTGTTCCATGTGGCAGCTCTTCAAATATGTTAAAACACATATTCTTCTTTCCCTACCCAAACTTTTCTTCTCTGGGCTAAACATTTCCAGTTGTTTCAAATGATCTTTGTATATCATGGCTTACAACTATCTAGGCCATTTCAGTTGCTCACCTTGTGAAGATTCTATCTGAAATGTAGACTTGGAGCTGAAGAGAACCCTCAAGATATGGACTGACTAGAGAAGAATGTAGAGGGAGTATTACCTCCATCATTTGGACTTATGATTCTATGAACACAACTTAGAGTTGCACTTATTTATTTATTTATTTATTTTGACTACCATATGTTGACTCAGATTGAGCTTGTAGTCTAGAACTCCCAGATAATTCTGCATAAACTCTGGTGTAGCCATACACCCCCATCCAATAATTATTCAGCTTATTTCTTCTGCTGATGTCATTGTACTAATCTTTCTGGCTGATGCAATTGGAAATCACATGGTGTTTCTTTAGAGTAGGTGGGGAGGGTCATGAGTTGATATTCCCTGTCTCTCTCCTTTTCCCAGGGTCCTCTGCTTTTTCCTGGACACATATCTCTCTCCTGACTTCATAGTAGATGCTGAGAGTTCCTTTTTACTACCAGCTTCTAGGTTTCTTCTCTTCAGGGCCATCTGTTGACCATCTCAGAGCCATATATCAAGCTGTCACAGTGATTAGAAAATGTATCTCTGCTAAGTGTGGAGTGATAGCTCTTTAGTCATAGCTAGAGACTGTAAATCCTCACACACAACTAACAAAGCCAGGCAAAGTCTTAAGAGTAAGTATTTTCATTTTAGTCCCTTTGTTTGGGACTGAGATTGCAGCCTTTTGAACATTCAGTTATCTGACTTAGGGTTAGAAATCCCCAAGACACTCTCTGGCTAGACATGCAAATGAATTAAGACAGCTCAAAAGGTAAGCAAAAGAGGTATGGTTATTATTCTCCATCTACCTGGCCTCTAATCCTGCCTTTATTATGGCAAAATCCCCTAGATTTGATGCGATAATATGGCCAGTGAAGAGCCTATATCCCCACATTTATTTATAGTTCATGATTGAGAGGGAAGATAAATTGACTATCTATGGCTCTGGTCAGCTCACAGTCAGAGAACTATGTTTCAATTCTGGGTGCTATATTTTAGAAGGGACACTGACAAGCTAGAGCACATTCAGGTATTCCTCCTAGAAAAGAGTAACTCGGATGATTAAAAGATTGGAAATCATGCCATATTAGGAATAGTTGAAGGAAATAGGAATATTTAGCTATGAAAATAGAAGATTCTTTTTTTTTTTTGGAGGGGAGGGAAGAGTGTGCAGAAAATCTGTCTTCAATTTGAGAGGTTGTAGAAGTATTAAATTTATATTGTATGGCACCAAAGGGCAGAATGATGACCAGTGGAGAAGGGAAGCTATATGACCTTGGAGAAGTAACTTCCCTTTTCTGGCTCTCAGTTTTCTCATTAGTAAAGTTAGAAGTTACATTTTTAAAGATTCTTTTTATTGTTAACATTCTAAGATATCTATGAGTCTATAACCAATTAACCAGCAAACACATGTTAATCGTCTACTATATGATAGGCACTAATCTAGTCACTAGAGATACAAAAACAAAAGCAAAACAATTTCTGCCCTCAAGAAACTCAAATTCTGTTGTAAAGACTACAACTATATCTATATTTGTGATACTAGCAGCCAGGGCATCAGGAAAGGCTTTATGTAGAACTAGGCCTTAGAGCTTTGAAGAAAAGTCAAGATTCTAAGGGATAGAAGCAAGGAGGGAGAATATTCTAGGTCTGCACAGTCAGTGCAAAAACGTGGAGATGGGAGATGGACTATCATATAAGAGAAACATCTAAAGATTAGTTTACTGGACCACAGAGGAGAAGGGAAGAATAATCATAATGGAGACATAGGCTGGGGATCGGGTTATGGAGGGTCTTAAATAACAAAAAGTTTATATTATGTACTAGAGGTAATAGGGAATCACTGGAGCTTACTCACCAGAGGAGTAACATGGTCATTGTTGTGCTCTAGGAAAGCCATTTTGGAAACTGTGTATAGGATGGGTTGAAGATCACAGAGGCTTAAGGTAAGGAGGCAAATTAGGAAGCTATTGTGATAACCCAGGGAAGAGATTGAGATCCTGAATTAGGGCAGTGACACTTTGAGTAGAGAGAAGGCAATAGATGTTGTGGAAAGTTGTGGAAGAATAGACAAGATTTGGCAACTGATTGGATATGTAGGGCGAGAATAAGGAATTGAGGATGACCCTGGTATTGTGAATTTGGGTGATTTTAATCATGGTGATACTGGGGCAGCTAAATAGCACAGTAGATACAGCACCAGCCCTCGAGTCAGGAGGACCTGAATTCGAATCTGGATTCAGACACTTACTAGCTGTGTGACCCTGGGCAGGTCACTTAACCCTAATTGCCTCAAAAAGAAAAATACTGGAGGTATTCTTGATAGAAATAGGAAAGCTAGAAAGAAGAGCAGATTTTGGGGAAAATATAAGGAGTTCTGTTTTGGACATGTTGGGTTTGGTATACCTATAGGACATCCTATTCAAAATATCTAATGGGTAATTAGTCACATAGTAATGGAGCTTAGGAGAGAGAATAAGGCTGACTGTACAGATCTTAGTTTTATCTTCATGTAGCTAAGTAGGAGGCAGGTTTTAGTTCAGTATAAGGAAGTACTTCTCAATCATCTATGCCTTGTGCAGCCATGTAATGTGATGAAAAGAGCATTGGGTATGGAGTCCAAGGACCTGAATCTGAATCCTGGCCCTTCTGTTTTCTACCTGTGTGACCTTGGCTAAGTAAATTAATCTCTCAAGGCTTTAGTTCCTCATTTGTAAAACAAAAAGGGGTTGGATTAGATGACCTCGAAGGAGCTTTCCAGCTTTAAGTCTAAATTTAAAGTCATAGACTCTTTATTCCCCATTTTCCTTAGTTGCAAAAGGAAGGGGTTGTTTAACGATGTGGTGGAGCAGGAAGAGAAAATAAATGCTTGTTAATGGAAAACAATTAAATGAAATCAAAATAAAATGAAGAGACTGGACTAAATCATCTCTAATGTTTCTTCCACAGGGTTTGGTGGGAAGCAGTGTGTGCCAGGCAATTTAAACCACTACCACCAACACCTTGACCACCATTTCCCCCCAGACCTCAGTGGAGATAGCCCAGGATCCTTAAGCCAAGAACCTTGGGAATAGGAGTGTCTCTCCAAACCACCAAGCTTGCTTCTAACACACCCCCTGAAGCCATGATTGAGGAGAGAAATTATTTTGCAGAAAGGGTCTACTTTCCTCATTACCATCAGCAACATCTGCTCATCAACTGCCACAAATAGGCACATGGGCAAAAGAACCCTGGGAATGTCAGCAACCTGCAGACCACAGTTCCTCTTTGTAGCCCAGCTCTCCCAGCCATCATTTGAAGAGGTGGCTCCTATGGAAAGAGGGGTTAGCCATCCTCAACAACTGCCAATCAAATGCTATTCACAGGGCAGGCAAGCAAGCCTAACTGAAGCAGCCAGGCACTCTGAGGGAGAAACAGAAGGCAGCATGCACCTGCCAGGTCAGACTACTACCAGTACCTTGACCTCAGACCCTGATGGACACAGCAGCCTTTAGAGCAGCAGTGCTTCTAGTCCAAATATCAAATGGTACAACATAAAAACCAGTATGAGTTTATCAGTGGAAATGACATGAAAGAGGCAGTGTTACCATCTGCTTTGCTGCTGTACTCTAAGGACCATGAGATGTTTCCACCTGACTTGCAGCGGAAACCTTCTATGTGTCTTCTCTTCCTTCCCCTTTAAACTGTGAGTTCCTTGAGAGCAGGGACCCTCTCACTTTTCTATTTGTGTCCCTAGCACATAGCACACTGCTTTGTATACAATAAGTACTTTATAAATGTTTCATTCATCCCCATAAGTAGTGAGCTCCCTGTCACTGGAAGCATTCAACTGGAAGTTGAACTCTTTGTATTTGTGTAAAGGTTGTAATACAATACCTCCAAGGTGTCTTCTAGTTCCGAGTGAATATGTGCTAATGAATCCTCATCAAATGGATTAAATGAGATAATATGTATAAAACACTTTGGAAACTTTAAAGCAATATATACATGTAAGCTATTGTTATGCAAGTTCCTTGAAGGCAGGGTCTACTTCATTTTTGTCTTTGTATCCTAAATGCTTACAATAATGTTTGGCACATAATAGGTGCTTTACAAATGATTATGGATTGATTAATTATTTTTAAAAGGCCTTTTGTTTTTCTAATTACATGTAAAGACAATTTTTAACATTCATTTTTTGAAACTCAAGATTTTGAGTTTCAAATTTTTCTCCCTCTCCTTCTCCTCCCTCCTCACTAACACAGTAAATAAATTGATATAGGTTATATATGTGCATGATTAATTCTTTTTTAAAAAACATTTTTATTGTGAAGTTGATAGTCATCAATAAATATGAACATTTCCATAAACAAAGGACAGAAGAGAGGATTATATATGGAACCATGAATCTATCTTGCATAGATTGGCTTTTTTTTTTTAAAGTGTACATCAAATTTAACAAGGTAGTACCAACACTTCCCTTCTTGTCTGTTTCTAATTGTTTCTTCTTACCTAGTGTAATATAAAGCATTAGGGAGAACCCCAAATGAGGATCAACATTTGGGTTCCAGTTACCCCCACAGATGCCAGCCCAACATCCTTCTACATTCTCTAGTCTTTCCTGATCCTTGGGGTTTCCTGGGTTCTTGGTTTGCTGGCTCTAACAGCAACGTGGGCACCTGAGTGCTCTGAGCTGTTCTATAAGAACGGGCCATTCCATGTATTCGGCAGATTCCATACCCATTGTCTTGTCTGTTGTTGGAAAGAGATTAGAAGTTTGATGCCTCCCTTCTTACAGGCCTCAGCAGGTGGGAAGCATAGCAACCGCTGTGAAAACAACCCCAATCAATACTTAATCCAGTGCAGCAGCCAGCCTTTTCAAAGCTTCATCAGTATTGATTTCTCTGGGCTGCTCTTCCCCTTTTGTGGTAATCAGCCCCTTTGCTCAGTGCACTCACAAGGAATGTTTCACTGCTTTTTAGACCTCAGAATGGATTGCTTAACTCCGAGTTTTTAATCTCCTACGTGCTGGAGGGGAAGGTGGAAAGAAGAACCATATTGCCTATATTTAGGTTGAACCACCTGGTAACTGGGTGTTCAATGTGAAGGTGATGGTGAAATAAGTCAAGCTGTTCTCATCTTTGCCTTCCTTTCAGACCAAGCCCAGGTGCCCTTATAACTTTTCTTTCTTTTCCTTTTTTATCTTCCTGGGCATGAAGAGAAATTAGTTAGTATGTTGCCATGTCTATATAAGAATACTTAATCAATGAATCATTGACTGTGTTTTCCTTTGCTTTCAAATTCTTTGGGGGCCATATTGACTCAACCACAATCTGGAATTGTCAATGGAGTTTTGAAGTCTAATTAAAATTATTATTAAAATTTTTTGTTATGTTTTTATACCACAGTCACTTCCCAATTATCTCACCCAGAATAGAACCCTCCCTTATAACAAAGAAAAACACCTAAGCAAAACCAACACCATAAAATTAATCAATCAACATTTATTAAGTGTCTACTATGTGCCAGGCACTGTGCTGAACACAGGGAATACAAAAAGAAGCAAAAGATAGTCCCTGCCCTCAAGGAACTTTCAATCTCATGGGGGAGACAACTTGCAAACAACTATATACAAAGTAACCTATGTATAGTATATATAGCAAAGAATTAGCTGAGGGAAGACACTAGACTTAAGAAAGGTTGGGAAAGTCTTCCTGTTAAAGATGGGACTCGAGGTGGAGCTTAAAGGAAGCCAAGGAAATCAGTAGGTGGAGTTGAGGAGGGGAGAGCATTTCAGACCTAGGTGACAGCCCAGAGCTGAGAGATGGAGTGTTTTGTTTGTAGAAGAGCCAAGGGGTCAGTGTTGCTGGAAGGAAGAGTACATGGCAAGGAGTAAGGTGTAAGAAATATGGGAAGGTAGGAGGGGGATAGGTTATGAAGGACTTCGAATGCCAAATAGAGGATTTTGCAGTTGCTCCTAAAGGCAATAGGAAGCCAATGGAGCTTGTTAAGTAGGAGGGTGACAGGATCAGACTTACATTATAGGAAAATTACCTTAGTGGCTAAATGGAGGATGGATTGGAGTGAAGAGAGACTTGAGGCAGGCTGACCCACCAGTAGGCTATTGCAATAATCCAGGTATGAGGTGATGAGGGCCTGCACCAAAGTGGGGCAGTGTCAGAGGAGACAAGGGGATGTTTGAGAGATGTTGCAGAGGTGAAGTTGATGGGCTTTAAGCAACAGATTTACTATGGATGGTGAGAGATAGTGAGGAATCCAAGATACCTGGATAACTTTTAGGTTGTGAGCCTGAGGGACTGGGAGGAAGGTGTAGCCCTCTACTGTAATAGGAAAGATAAGAGAAGGGAAAGGTTTAGGGAAAAAGATAATGACTTCTATTTTAGACATGTTGAGTTTAAGATGTTTACTGTACATCCAAAAGATGAGTCTGTTGTTTGCACATGAGGCTTCATTTCCTGTTTCTGTACCTTTCCGTGAGCTCACCCCCATATCTGGAATTCTCTTTCTGTCTGTCTCTGTCTCTATCTCTGTCTCTCTGTCTCTCTCTCTCTCTCTCTCTCTCTCTCTCTCTCTCATATCTCTCATCTCTCATCTCACTCTTTCATCTCATCTCAATCTCATGTCTCTTTCATCTTGTCTCTTTTGCTATCTCATCTCTCTCATCTTATCTCTCATCTCATCTCTCTCATCTTATCTCTCATCTCATCTTTCATCTCATCTCAATCTCATTTCTCTCTCTCTTTCTCTTCTCATCTTTCCCTCTTAGTTTTCCTGGTTTATTTCAAGTCTCAGTTCAAATCCTACCTTCCTCATGAAGCCCTTACCTACCCTCCCCCTTCTCCCCCAGCTGCTAGCAATTTCTCCTCTAAGATTAGCTTCCATCAATTATATAGCTTGTATGTGCCTAGTTTTTTTTCTTCCATTTTTTTCCCCATTAGACAATGCGCTTTTTGAGAGCAGAGACTTTTTAAACTTTTCTTTGTATCACCACCACAGGACCTGGCACACAGTGAACACTTAATAAATGCCTTTTTTATGGTTCAAATTTTTTTAGTTTTATTTATTTATAGTTTTCAACATTCTCTTCCACGAGATTTTGAATTCCAAAATTTTTCCCCATCTCTCCCTTCCCCCACCTCAAGATGGCATGCAATCTGATATAGGCTATACATATATATTCATATTGAACCTATTTTCACATTAGTCATGTTGTGAAGAAGAACTAGAACCAATGGGAGAAAGCATGAGAAAAGAAGAAACAAACAAAAAAAGGAGAGATCAAATAATGTGCTTCGATCTGTCTTCAGACTCCATAGTTCTTTTTCTGGATGTGGACAGCATTTTCCATCACGAGTCCTTTGAAGTTGTGTTGGATGCTTGCATTGCTGAGAGGAAATGAGTCTGTCAAAGTTAGTCATCGCACATTGTGGCTGTTACTGTATACAATGTTCTTCTGGCTCTGCTCACTTCACTCAGTATCAGTTCATTTAAGTCTTTCCATGTTTTTCTGAGAGCATCCTGTTCAACATTTCTTGTAGAACAATAGTATTCCATTACATTCATATACCACAACTTGTTCAGTCATTCCCCAATTGATGGGTATCCCCTCAATTTCCAGTTCTTTGCCATCACAGAAAAAACTGCTATAAATATTTTTGTACATGTAGGTCCTTTTCCTTTTTTTATGATCTCTTTGGGATATAGACTTGGAAGTGGTATTGCTAAGTCAAAGGGTTTGCAGAATTTTACAGCCCTTTGGGCATAGTTCCAAATGGTTGGAATGGTTGGATCAATTCACAACTTCACCAACAATGCATTAGTTTTCCAATTTTCCCACATCTTCTCCAACATTTATCATTTTCCTGTTTTGTCATGTTAGCCAGCCTGTTAGGTATGATATGGTACCTCAGATTTTTTTAAATTTGCATTTCTTTAATCAATAGTGATTTAGAGCATTTTTTTCCCTATGACTATAGATAGCTTTAATTTCTTCATCTGAAAACTGCCTGTTCATATCCTTTGACCATTTATCAACTGGGAAATGATTTGTATTCTTATAAATTTGACTCAGTTCTTTATATATTTTAGAAATGAGGCCTTTATCAGAGATACTGGTTGTAAAATTCTTTCTCAGTTTTCTGCTTCCCTCTTAATCTTGGTTGCATTGGCTTTGATTGTGCAAAAATCTTTTCGATTTGATGTAATCAAAATTATCCATTTTGCATCTCATCATGTTCTCTATCTCTTGTTTGGTCATAAATTCTTCCCTTCTCCATAGAACTGACAGGTAAACTATTCCTTGCTCTCCTAGTTTGCTTATAGAATCAGCCTTTATATCTAAATTATGTACCCATTTTGACTTGCTGTCTCTTGCTGTTGGGCTTTGTTAGTAAAATATAAAAATGCTGATGATTTATGTGGGTTTATTTTATATCCCTCAACTTTGCTAAGTTTGTTTATTATTTCAGGTAATTTTTTACTTGATTATCTGGGATTCTCCAAGTATACCATCATATCATCTGCAAAGAGTAATAACATTGTTTCTTCTTTGTCTATTCTAATTCCTTCCATTTCTTTTTCTTCTCTTATTGATAAAGCTAACATTTCTAGTACAATATTGAATAAAAGTGGTGATAATGGACATCCTTATTTCGCTCCTAATCTTATTGGAAATGCTTCTAGCTTATCTCCATTACATATAATGCTTGCTGATGGTTTTAGGTAGATACTATTTATCATTTTAAGGAAGACTCCATTTATTCCTATGCTGTCCAATGTTTTCAATAGGAATGGATGTTGTATTTTGTCAAAAGCTTTTTCTGCATCTATCGAGATAATCATATAGCTTCTATAAGTTTTGTTGTTGATATGGTCAATTATGCTGATAGTTTTCCTAATATTGAACCAGCCCTTCATTCCTGGTATAAATCCTACCTGGTCATAGTGTATTATTCTCATGATAAGTTGCTATAATGTTTTTGATAATCTTTATTTAAAATTTTTGCATCTATATTCATTAGGGAAATTGGTCTATAATTTTCTTGCCCTGTTTTGACTCTTCCCAGTTTAGGTATAAGTACCATATTTGTATTATAAAAAGAATTTGATAGGACTCCTTTACCTATTTTCCCAAATAATCTATATAGTACTGGAATTAATTGTTATTTAAATGTTTGATAGAATTCACTTGTAAATCCATCTGGCCCTGGAGATTATTTCCTAGGGAGTTCATTTGTGGCTTGTTCAATTTCTTTTTCTGAAATGGAGTTATTTAAGTATTTTATTTCTTCTGCTAATCTGGCCAATTTATATATATATTTATATATTAATCCATTTCACTAAGATTGTCAAATTTATTGGCATACCATTAGGCAAAATGGTTCCTAATTATTGTTTTAATTTCCTTTTCATTGGTGGTGAATTCACCCTTTTCATTTTTGATACTGGTAATTTGATTTTCTTCTTTCTTTTTTTAATCATATTAATCAAAGGTTTATCTATTTCATGTTTTTTTAAATAAAATCAGCTCCTTTATTTATTTTTATTTATTAGTTCAATAATTTTCTTAATTTCAGCTTTATTAATAAATTCTTGTTGACTGACTGACAGTGAATTCACAGTTTCATCCCTGTAGTTTCCCGATCTCTCTACAGAAAGAAGAGATGGATTTTTACTATCTCTCTTTTGGAATCAAGACAGATCATTCCATTTAATCTGAATTCAAAAACCTATTAGTGTTGATTTTTATTCACTGCATGTATTATTTTTGGTTCTACTTTCCTTGCTCTGTCATCAGTTCATACACATTACTTTTTCCATATTTCTCTGAATTCCTTATATTCATAATTTCCACTGCAATACTATTCTATTGCATTCACGTACTACAATTTGTTCAGTCATTCTCTGAAATGATAGCCACCTACTTTGTTTCCTTTTTTTTTTTTGCTACCATAAGAAGTGCTGCTATGAATATTTTGTCACATATGTAAGATGACCTCCTTGGGAATTATGCACAGTTATATGGTTGTGTGTGGGGGGGATTAAAGGACATGAACAGTTTAATAGGTTTTCTCTCATAATTTCAAATTATTGTCCATAATAGTTGGACCAATTTGCAGCTCCATTACCAGTATATTAGTTCACCTGTCTCCTTAAGGGGCCAGTTTTTTAAACTGGTTTTCCACGGCTGGGCTCTCTGAGGATGGGGTCAAATCAATGTAGAGAGGAGCACTCATTTCACTATTAAGTAGAGGTTTCCATTTGCTCTAAGGCACTTTCCAACTCTGTAATGTGTGATCTCTCTAAATTATGAGCTTCTATCAGTAGAGATGACCTCTAGACTAGGAAGAATAAATAAAAGTGGTTAACAGGATGTTGAAACCCAAGATTAGTGAAGAGATTATAAGAAATCATCTATTTGCCTGAAATGATTTCAAGTCCCCTGGCCTGGGCAAAGTAAATCCCAGAATACTGAGTGAACTTGCAAAATGATTGCTACACCATTGTTGATGATCTTGGAAAAATCACATACATTTTGTGTGGGAATGGTACCATAGAATCAGGGAAGGGAAAATGTCCTGTTTTCTGTAAAAGGAAATAAGATGAAATGTTCACATGAACAGATAAGCTTAAATTTAATTCCTAACAAGATTCAAAAATGGATTGTTAAAGAGCAGTTTGTGAGCATTTAGAAAGGAAAATGATCATCACTAAAAGCTAGCATGGCTTCATCAATAATTGCTCATAACAGACTAACTGCACCTTCTTTTTTGACAGCATTACTAAAGAAAAACTGGTAGATCTGGGAAGTACTATAGACACTATTGAATGTTGAATGACCAGATACACAAAGTGGTTATTAATGGATTTATATCATTTGGGAATCTTTAGTGGATTATACCATGGAACAGTCCTTGGTGCTATTCTTCAATTTCTGATCCTATTGTGAGTATGCCTTCCAGTAATATGGGTACAACCTGTCAAGGCTGGCACATAATGGAGCTTTCTCTAGATCTTTTGATATTGTATAGAAACCGATAGAACTTGTGGTCTTTCTGTCAGTTCTGTGTGTCCAACCCAGTCATACATCTTTTTGGTGATACACTTTGGCCCTGTGCTGTAAAATACTTTTATCAATGACCAAGATGAAGCTGTAAGTGGCATGTTTATTCAGTCTTTAGATGACATGAATCTGTGACAAATAGCTAATATACTGGATCATAATATCATAGATATAGATCTGAGAAAGATTATACGGCCACAATATAGATATGGAAAGCACTTTATAGACCATCTAGATCAGGGTGGGGACCCACAGCCTTGAGGCTACACGTGGCCTTCTAAGTCCTTGGGTGGGACCTTATGACTGAGTCCAAGTTTTATAGAACAAATCCTTTTATTGAGCCCCTTTCTGTGATAGACACTAGTCTATCCAACCCCCTCATTTTACAGGCTCAGGGAGTTTGAGTGATTTGTGAAAGGCACGCAGGTAGTACGTCACATATTTAAACTCAAGTCATATGACACCAGGCTTAGTGCTCTTCCAACTGAAACATTCTGCTTCCTCTAATTTAGAGTCATGATCCAGAAATTTCTGAGGGAAAAAGGCACAGTGGCCAATAAGGTCTTAAGATGGTGTCTAAAGTCAAGTAGCAGGAAGAGAAGAAAAAGGGAACATAATTAGATTTAAATAAAGTCTTGGTCTACTTGAACAGAACACAGTTAAGGGTAGTTTTTGTTTCCATGGTATTATGCAATTGGAATGATTTTTCAAGTGTTTTAGGAAAGAAAAATGATTCAAGCATTACTACCTCTAGTTTATGTATGAAAAAATGGAGATTTAGAAAAAGGAAAGGATTTGACCATTGTCAAATAAAAAAAGCTAGTTAAGTGGCAGAGTTCCATGTCTTTGCATAGGTTATCTATCTCTCATGCCTAGAATTCTTTTCCTCTTGACTTTTGCCTCCCTTCAAGGTATAGCTCAAGAGCCATTTCCTTTAAGAGGCCTTTCCTGATGTCCCTGGTTAGTATGTCCCAACTTAATGTATTTATTATATATGAATCTTGTATCTACTCATCTTTGAGCATGTTATAGCCTCCAAATAAACATGAACTTTTTTTCCTTAGTAGTATTTTATTTTTTCCAATTACATGTAAAAATAGTTTTCAGCATTCATGTTTATAAGATTTTGAGTTCCAATATTTTTCTCTCTGCTTCCCCTCTCCCCTCCCTAAAACAGCATGCAATTTGATACTAGCTATACAGGTACAATCATACTGAACAAATTTCCACATTAGTCATGTTGTGAAAGAAGAATCAGAACAAAAGGGAAAAACCATGAGGAAGAAGAAAGAGAAAATAGTGTGCTTTTATCTTCACGGAGACTCCATAGTTCTTTCTCTGGATATGGAGAGCATATTCCATCTTGAATCTTTTGGAATTGTCTTAGATCTTTGTATTGCTGAGAAGAGCTAAGTCTATCAGAGTTGGTCATCACACAGTGTTACTGTTATTGTGTACAACGTTGTCCTGGTTCTGCTCACTTCACTCAGCATGAATTCATGTAAGTCTTTCCAGGTTTTTCTTAAATTCATCTCCTCATCATTTCTTATAGAACAATAGTATTCCATTACATTCATATACCACAACTTGTTCAGCCATTCCTCAGTTGATGGGCATCTCCTCAATTTGCAATTCTATACCACCACAAAAAAAAGGGCTGCTATACATATTTTTGTACATGTGGGTCCTTTTCCCTTTTTTGTCTTTGGGATGCAGATCTTGTGGTGGTATTGCTGGATCAAAGGATGTGCAGTTTTATAGCCCTTTGGGCATAAGAATATAAACTTCTGGAGGAAAAGTGAGGTACTATCTGCTTTTTGCATTTGTATCCCCAAGTGCCTAACAGTACCTGTCATATAGTTGGCACTTAATAAATGCTTGTTGATTGCCCATCTGATTGATTGAAGTGAAAGTGCTGGGAGAACACCTCTCTACTCTCTAGGTTGTCAGAGAGAATCAAGTGATTCTTGAAAAAATGGAAATAGTTCAACAGAGAGAATGCTCAGAAGAGAAAGATTCTAAAAAGGCAGAGAGGAATCCCAACCTGTGTTAGAATGGAAGGTAGAAAAATGTAACATAAAGAAAGAAAGAAAAAAAAGACCGCTGAACATCTGGAGCTACGAATAAGTATGAATTTCTTTCTGTAAAGAAGGGAACTGAACTCTCTGAGGAAGATGCAGCTTTTTATTCTCACAGAACTGATGATATGGAGTCACGAGTGCCATCCTGCACAAAAGATGATATCTAGTAATGGACAACAGAAGAAAAATATGTCTATTGGTTGTTGGTAAGGAAGGCAGCTATTTGTTGACCTAGCAAATTCAATATGGAGAACTGCTGTCTTCCTAAGTCATGTATCTGGGATGTAATAGAGATGCTTCCAAAACATATTAAACTTGATGACTCCCTACTGACCCCTGGAATTCACATAGGAACAAATAGCACTCCATAAGAAGCTGGAAAGTAACTATGAAGTCCTGGGTAAGAAACTGAAGACCTTAAGGGGCATGGGTGGTACATGCACCACTGTTGCTGCTGATTAAAGATAAAAGCTCCAGAAGAAAGATAAAGGTGTATTTGGGAAGGGAATTGTAAGTTAAGAAGATAGTTATCTGGCGATAGGACTGGATTTTTGGACAACCATTTAAAATATATAAACTCTTGGTCAGGAATGGAATGCTCTTTTTAAACAAATAATTTTTTTTTATTTTTAGTTTTCAACATTCACTTTTATAAGATTTTGAATTCCAAAATTTTCCACCTCGCTCCTCTTCTCCTTCCCTAAGACAGCATGCAATCTAATATAGGCTATATATATACAATCACATTAAACATATTTCCATATTACTCATGTTGTAAAAGAAGAATCAGAATAAAAGGGAAAAACCATGCAAAAGAAAAGACAAAAAAAAGAGAGAGAAAATAGTATGCTTCTATCTGCATTCAGACTCCATAGTTCTTTCCTTGGATGTGGATAACATTTTCTGTCATGAGTCTTTTGGAATTGTCTTAGACATTGCATTACTGAGAAGAGTTAAGTCTATCAGAATTGGTCATCACACAATGTTGCTGTTACTGTGTACAATGTTCTTCTGGTTCTGCTCACTTCACTCAGCATCAGTTCATTTAGGGCCATGTTTTTCTGAGAGCATCCTGTTCATCATTTCTTATAGAACAATAATATTCCATTACATTCATATACCATAACTTGTTCAGTCATTCCCCAGTTGATGGATATCCCCTCATTTCCAATTTTTTGCCATCACAGAAAGAACTGCTGTAAATATTTTTGTACATGTAAGTCCTTTTCCCTTTTTTTATGATCTCTTTGGGATATAGACCTAGAAGTGATATTGCTAAGTCAAAGGGTCTGCAGAGTTTTACAGCCCTTTGGGCTTAGTTCCAAATGGTTGGAATGGCTGGATCAATTCACAACTTCAACAACAATGCATCAGTTTTCCAATTTTCCCACATCTTCTCCAACATTTATCATTTTCCTGTTTTGTCATGTTAGCCAGTCTGTTAGGTATGATATGGAACCTCAAAGTTGTTTTAATTTGCATTTCTCTAATCAATAGTGATTTAGAGCATTTTTTTCCTATGACTATAGATAGCTTTAATTTCTTCATCTGAAAACTGCCTGTTCATATCCTTTGACCATTTATCAATTGGGAAATGACTTGTATTCTTATAAATTTGACTCAGTTCTCTATATATTTTAGATATGAGGCCTTTTTCAGAGATAATGGCTGTAAAAATTGTTTCCTACCTTTCTGCCTCCCTTCTAATCTTGGCTGCATTGGCTTTGTTTATGCAAAAAACATTCAATGTAATCACAATTATCCATTTTGCATCTCATCATGTTCTCTATCTCTTGTTTGGTCATAAATTCTTCCATTCTCCATAGATCTTACGGTAAACTATTCCTTGCTCTTGTAATTTGCTTATAGTATCACCCTGTATGTCTAAATTGTGTGCCCGTTTTGACCTTATCTTGGTACGTGGTACAAGATATTGGTTTATGCCTAGTTTTTGCCATACTGTTTTGGAATGGAGTGCTCTTGATGAGGGCTGATATTTGTCTGGATTTTTGTGAATCTGATCAGGAAGGCATTTGCCTGAAAAGGGAAGGTAAAGGAAAAAATTACCACATATTTGCCAAACCAGGTCTCATAGAGAGTAGGAAGTTTAACTTTGGAGAAAAAGTATATGTAGAGAGGATTAGAAATTTACAGGAGACTATATCCAACATGAAAGCCAGTCTAAGGTTGTGTCTCTATAAACAAATGCACAAACTGTGCTTCAGAACAAGATGAATCAGAAATCCTAATGTAAGGTAGTATATTCAACATCTTAAAAGTTACTGAGACTTGGTGGGATGTGACCCTTGACTGGAATATTGTTATGGAAGAGAATACTAGATTCAAAAGAAACAATCTGTATATAGGACAAGGGGATAACATTATATGTTAAGAATATATATGTATATATATGCACACAATTACAATGTGCACACACATATATATTCTTATGAGGAAATTAATGAACTGAAGAGGGAGGGAACATTTAAGAAAAGGACTTGGGGGAAGATCAATGGGAGAAGCAAAAACAATGTTGTCATGGGACGTAACATGTCATGTCCATACCAGATGGACAAAATGGGGAAATAGATAAGTTCAAGGAACAGCTTACAATGAGAAATGAAGGTATGATATAGAGTTCATAAATTTAGAATTGAAGGAGACCTCAATGACCATTCATTGCAACCATCTCATTTCATAAATGAGGAAACTGAGGTCCAAGTAGGTTAAGGGACTTATCCAAGGTCACATAGGTAGTAAAGGCAAGATTTGAATTACAGATCTTTCACTCTAGAATCAGTGTTCATCCTACTCTGTACCACCATGCCTCCTGGTAGCAATGATTGGGTAAATTAACTAACCAGATTTTTGCCATTTCTTTAGAAGACATATTCTAGTCCCCCTGTTTGTTAATAATCCTTCATCACCAAGTATTTATTTTGTGTATATCCAGTATTTACTTAGCACTGAACATATTGTATTTTTTTCATAGAGTATAAGCTTCTTAAGGGACTTAAGGGAAGATCTCACTTTTCCATTTGTATACTTAGCACCCAGCACAGTAGGTACTTTTTGATGGATTGATTTGCTGGAGCTTTCCACTCCCCTCCCCTTCCTTCCCCTCCCCTCCCCTCCTCCTCTCTTCCCCTCCTCTTTCCTCCCTTACCCTCTCCTCTCTCCTCTCCTCTTTGCCAAAAGCATTTATCTCAATAGCCCCCAGATTATTCTTCCTCTTTTTTACACAGATTTTACCTGGACCAGATTCAGAATGAGGCAAATTCAAGACAATTATGATAGGACAGAGAAATAGGAGACAGATGTGGAGAGCCGCTGCTCTTATGCTTGGGGGCTTCAATGCACAATTTAATGTCATCCTAAACATCCCAGCCTTTCAATTAATCAGCCTCAACTCTCACCCTGTGTGAGCTACACTGGGTTGATTCAGAATCTCCTTTGATTAAGTCCCTTACATGGGCCTGGATTGGATGATTTCAACTCCTGGGTATTTTTTAAAGTGTAAATATTTTTTCCCCTCATGTGCAGCAATTTCTTATCTATTTTGCCATTCTCTTTTGTTTTATTGGGGGACTTTAATATAGTCACAATAATTATAATTCATAGGTGTGTATTTTACTCAATTCTTTTGTGTCAATTCCCCCTTTCCCCTTTTAAGTCAGCACTTACTGTCTGTGATTAGTTTTTATGATTAGCACTAACTCAATTGTAGTATCCTCCATGGCTTCTCCACACTCACCTATGTCCCTGTCCCCTCTTTCACAGATTAGGAAACTGAGGCCCAGTTAGGTTAAGGGACTTTCCCAAGGTCACATAGTTTCACACAAGTTTCTTGAATTTACTTAAATTATTTTTCTTTCTTCCTTTTTATTTCTTTCTTCCTTTTTAACTTTACCCTTTCCTACCTGAGATATGAATCTCGTTCAGAATCCTTTCTACCCACCTTTACTTCCATTCTTCTGCAACTTGGATAACTTTCATGTGTGGGAATTTTTTTTCTTTTCCTTTTAAAGAAATATTTGATTCGTTATCTCTTTCTTGTAACATTATCACTCCTCAAATCCCCCATTAGAACTCTCTCTTGTCAAATATCAGTACAGTCTAGCAAAACATATAAATATGGCCCCTATCAGCAAAGTCAGCCTTTGATCTTCTAAACATAGTAAGAGCCAGAACAGCAAAGATGAGCTGGAATGGAAAGAGAGCTGTTCTTGAGTGAAGATGCTGAACTGGCCATGTCTGAAAATGTATACCTCACTTAGCACTTAGTAGATGGAGGCAGTCTTCATAGTCAGTCCTCTAAAGTCAAGTGTTTCAATATTGGTTGTCGGTTTTTTTTTTTTTTACATTAATGTGGTCTTTGTGTTAATTGTTCACCAGGTTCTATTTATTTCACTCTGTATCAGTTAAAACAAATCTTCACGAGTTTCTCTGAGTTCATCATCATTTCTTCCAGTACAATAACCACAATGTATTTAGTCATTTCCTAATTGATAAACAATCACTTTGCTTCTTGTTCTTAGCTACTATAAGAAGTGCTGCTATAAATATTTTGGCATCTATGAGACCTACCTCTCTGATTTCTTTGTCTCAATATATAGTGACTTTTTAACCTTTTTTTTTTAGTGGTTCTGTATTTTTTTCATACAAGGTGCTATCAATGAGGATACTCCCTCTATTAACATAAATCAACTACTGATCTACAATTTATCTTCTTAGAGACTTACTGGGGCACTGAGAAGTTAAGTGAGTTGCTCAGGGTCACATAGCCAGTGAGATAGAACTTGAATCCAGATCATCCTGGCTCAGGAGCCAGCTTTCCTTCCATTCCTCACCATGCTAGGCTGACTGATTTTTTAAAAAAGTATATTAGAGTCTGAATTGTCTTGAGGAGTCCATCCCAGGTAGTGTGGGCAGTGTGTACCTGGAGCTTCCTTGGAAACTTGAAAGAACTCCAGGGACATACTTCCTGGGAATAGCTGTTACAAGCCAATTTATCGGCCAATTTGCTTTTTAAGTATAATTCCAAATCGTTTTGCAGAACTGTTTAACTAATTCACAGTTTTATCAACAGTGAATTAGTGAGCCTTGGTCCTGTATTCCCACATCCCCTCTCACTTTGACTTTTTTTCTTTTGCCATTTTTGACAGTCTAATGAACATGAGGTAAAACTTCAGAATTGCGTTAGTTTGGATTTTTTGAAATTATTAGTCATTCAGAACTTTCTTTCATATAGTTATTGATAGCTTACATTTCTTCTTTTGACAGCTAGGTAATTTTCATGTCCTTGGTCCACTAATTTATTGGAGATTATGGAATCATAGATTTAAAGCTGAAAGGTACCATAGGAGTCATCTAGTTAGATGCTCAAATACAAATGGGACCACTAATGTATACACAAAAATCCCTGTGTGCTATGTATTAATTTAGTTTTAAAATGTAATATTAATTATGTCTTATTGTGTTTTTGCTTATTTTGCCAAATGTTTCCCAATTACATTTTAATCTGGTTCCATTATAGTTCAGAGAGTTGTGGGCTACATGAAGCCCCTGGTTGCAGCATGTTTGATACCTCTGATATAGCCTAATCCCTCATTTTACAGTTGAAGAAACTGAGGCCCAGGGAGGTTAAGTGACTTGACTAAAATCCTATGGGTAGTAAACACTGGAGACAAGATTTGAACACAAGTCCTCTGATACCAGAACCAGTATTATTTCCATTATCTCATGCTGTTTTTGTTCTTATGTAGCACATACTCTGAAGCTACCCTTCTAACCCTCAGTTCACACTGGCAGGCTGAGTCCCCACAGAGTGATGTCTATATCTTCCCTCAGCATTGCAGGACACCCTCAGGGACTGCTGCGTGTGTGTGTGTGTGTGTGTGTGTGTGTGTGTGTGTGTTGTGTGTGTGTGTGTGTGTATTTAATGCTATTGCCATGAACCTCAACTAGTGTGCTTCCCCAAGTGGTTGTCAGTTGCTGTCCATTAGTCAGCAAAAAAATTAGATTTTAGATAGGGATATTTATAAAGGTAAACAGTTGGTACAAAACATTCCTCCAAAGAATGTGTCTATAAAATACTCTTTCACAAGTATGTAAAGAGTTCAGGGGAACGTGAACTCAAATTTGGAGCGTAGGTGGCAAAGGAGGTAACTCATAGCTCTTGGAAGTCCCTTGTTCTGGAGTCTGTAAGGTGTTTCCCTCGGCACAGTGTAGCTTTCTGATGGATTTATTGCAGAGTCCTGAAGCTTCCTTTCCATGTAATTTGTCCTGGGATCCTAATGTAGACTGTTCCCAGTCACTGCAATAGATGCTGTTAGAACACCAATGAGTGTCATTCTATTTGAGCCAATGGGTTTCATGACTTAGTCTCATACTCTTGATTGATTCAATAGAAGTGTTTACACCTGATGAAGGTAGTTTCTTTAAGTAGAGTGGTATCATTGATTAAATGCGATCTCTCTAGGGCTTATTCACACTTAATTCATACCTCATATTGATTTAATTGAGAAGTCTGGGTACCACAAATCTTATACTTATGTATTTATTTCATCTTCCACACAGTCGCCCAAGTGATTTTCCTAAAGAAAATCACTGATTATTCTACTCTTCTGTTGTAACTCCAATGGCTCCCTATTACCTCTAAGATGAAAATCAAACTGTCTTCACAGCTTGGCTCCAATCTACCTTTCAAACTCATGCATATATACATGTATTTATTATTTACTTATTCTATCAATCATCTACCAACCTATTTGTTCATTTACTTTTTCTTTTGTTTGTTTACAATAGTTATATGATTTCCCCCCCTTTCTCCCAGCTCCTGCATATACTCCAGCGCCCTCTACCCCAAACTGGGGTAGGCGGGAAAGGCATACAAAATACTTGTAACAAATAAGCATAGTAAAATAAAAGAAACTGACTAGCGACTCCTGCTTCCAGGAGCCAAGATGGTGGGGTAAAAAGGTAGTCGCTCTCGCTCTCCCCTATCAACCTCTGAAAACCCAGAAAATATCACCCCAGGAAAAAATCCTGGAACAGCTGAACCAGAAGAAAGACAGGGAGCAGCAGAGCAGTAGCCCAGCCTCACTTTAGCACACCAGGAGGAGATCCTGGTGACTCAGCATTCTACATCAAACCGGTCTCCCAGTGCCTCAGCAAAAGTAAGGGGAGCAGCACTACAAAGGGCCCCAGGTGGATAAGCACCCTGCAGCATTCATCTGAAAGGAGCTGAAGAAAGCAACCTAGAGTCCTACTAAAGTTCCAGCCTTGCTGATTCCAGCCCAACACCAGGTAAGCTGTCAGAACCCTACAGCCTCCAGCTGCCAACCAGGAAGAGATCCTGAAGCCTAGGTTGTAGAGCAGGCAGACACCAACACCTCTGAGTGCCTCAGTGAGGGCGGGATAACCAGTGGAAACCAGCTCAGAAAACCACCAGGTGCCTTGGCATTCTACAGCAAAGGAACCTCCTAGTGCCTCAGCAGATCTAAGGGAGGCAGCACTGCAAGAGGCTCCAGGCAGATAAACACCCTACAGCACCCATCTAAAAGGAGTTGAAGAAAGCTAAAGGAAAGGAAAAGCAGGCAACCTAGAATTACCTGAAAGTTCCAGCCTTGCTGATTCTAGCCCAACACCAGGTAAGGTGCCAGAACCCTACAGCCTACAGTTGCCAACATAAGAGGCCCCAGCACACAAAGCCAGTGTGACCAAGTCCTCAGCTGCCAACACAAGAAGCTTGGGTCAGTGCCATCTGCTCCCCAGCAGGAGAGCTCAATCTCTTTAAAGGCCAAGGAATAAAGAAACACTGTGAGGAAAAAGAAACGGACCATAGATTCATATTATGAGAAGAGTGAAGATCAAGACAGAAATTCTTGAAGAGGGCAACATTGTCAACAAGCCCACATCTGCAACAATGAAAGGGACTATGAGCTGTTCTGAAGCCCAAAAAGCCTTCTTAGAAGAGCTCAAGAAGGATTTTAAAAGTCAAATGAGAGAGGTAGAAGAGTCCTTAAAAAATACAATTGGTCAATTGGGAAAAAAGTACACTGAAGCAAACAAGGCCTTAAAAAAACACAATTGCTCATCTGGAAAAAAAGTACACTGGAGAAAACAAATCCCTCAAAAATACAATTTGCCAATTGGAGAAGGAAGTAAAAAAACTAACAGAAGAAAATGATGTGTTAAAAATTAGAAATGGACAAATGGAAACTAATGACTCTATGAGAGAGCAAGAATCAGTCAAACAGAAACAAAAAATGAAAAAAGAGATGAAAATGTAAAAAATTCCTCATTGGTAAAACAACTGACCTGGAAAATCAATCCAGGAGAGACAACTTAAAAATTATTGGACTACCTGAAAATCATGATAAAAAAACAGTCTGGACAGTATCTTTCAGGAAATCATAAAGGAAAACTGCCCTGAAGTCCTGGAACAAGAAGGTAAAATAACCATAGAAAGACTCCACTGCTCAGCACCTGAAAGAGATCCCAAATTGAAAACGCCAAGAAATATAATAGCTAAATTCCAAAATTACCAGACGAAAGGGAAAATACTGCAGGCAGCCAGAAAAAAAGCAATTTAAGTATCATGGAACCACAGTCAGGATTACACAGGACCTTGTAGTTTCTACATTAAAAGCCCATAGAGCATGGAACATGATATTCTGTAAGACAAAGGAGCTTGGATTGCAGCCAAGGATCAACTACCCAGCGAAAATGAGTGTGATATTTCAAGGGAGAAGATGGATATTCAATGAAATAGGAGACTTCCAAACCTTCCTCATAAAAAGAACAGAGCTCAACAAAAAATTTGATCTTCAAGTACAAGATTCAAGAGACACATAAAAAGGTAAATGGGACAAAAAGATACGATATGTTGTTAATACGGGCAAACTGTCTACATCGCTACAAGGGAAGATGATGCTTGCAACTCTTGAGAATGGTATTGTTATTACACCATGTTAAAAGAGTATACATAATGGGGGTGGATATAAGTTGACTTTGATGTAATGATGAAAAAAAGTCTAATCAAGTGGGTTAAAGTGGATTAGTCTGATCTAAGAAAATGTACTGAGAAAGGAGGAGGCAGATAAGGGTAAATTATATTACAGGAAAAGACACAAAAACCTATTACAGCAGAGGGAAAGCATAAACGGGGGGAAAAAAGGATGGAGAAAAAGACATGGATAGTAATCATAACTGTGAATGTGAATGGGATGAACTCTTCCATAAAATGGAAATGGACAGTAGAATAGATTAAAAACCATAATCCTACAATATGTTGTTTAGGGGAAACACATTTGAAAAAGAGTAACACACACAGGGTAAAGGTAAAAGGCTGGAGCAGAATATATTATGCCTCAGCTGAAGTAAAAAAAAGCAATCCTGATCTCAGACAAAGCAAAAGCAAAAATAAATCTTATTAAAAGAGATAAGGAAGGAAACTACATCCTGCTAAAAGGCACCATAGACAATGAAGTAATATCATTACTAAATATATATGCACCAAATGGTATAGCATCCAAATTCTTAGAGGAGAAGTTCAGGGAGTTACAGGAAGAAATAGACAGCAAAACTATACTAGTGGGAGACCTCAACCTCCCCCTTTCTGAACTAGATAAATCTAACCACAAAATAAACAAGAAAGAAGTTAAGGAGGTGAATAGAACATTAGAAAAGTTAGGTATGATAGACCTCTGGGAAAACTGAATGGGGATAGAAAGGAATATACTTTTTTCTCAGCAGTACATGGCACATACACAAAAATTGACCATGTACTAGGGCATAAAAACCTCACAATCCAATGCAGAAAGGCAGAAATATTAAATGCATCCTTTTCAGATCATGATGCAATAAAAATTATATGTAATAAAGGGCCATGGAAAGATAGACTAAAAAATAATTGGAAACTAAATAATCTAATCCTAAAAAATGATTGGGTCAAACAACAAATCATAGAAACAATCAATAATTTCATTCAAGAGAATGACAATAATGAGACAACATACCAAAACTTATGGGATGCAGTGAAAGCAGTTCTTAGGGGAAGTTTTATATCTCTAAATGCTTACATAAATAAAATAGAAAAAGGGAGATTAATGAATTGGGCATACAACTAAAAAAACTAGAAAAAGAACAAATTAAAAATCCTCAACTAAACACCAAATTAGAAATATTGAAAACCAAAGGAAAAATTAATAAAATTGAAATTAAGAAAACTATTGAACTAATAAATAAAACTAAGAGCTGGTTTTATGAAAAAACCAATAAAATAGATAAACCTTTGGTTAATTTAATTAAAAAAAAGAAAGAAGAAAACCAAATTACTAGTATCAAGAATGAAAAGGGTGAAGCTACCACCAAGGAAGAGGAAATTAAAACAATAATTAGGAATTATTTTGCCCAACTATATGCCAACAAATTTGACAATCTTAGTGAAATGGATACATATTTACAAAAATATAAATTGCCCAGATTAACTGAAGAGGAAGTAAAATACTT
The DNA here is from genome assembly GCF_003287225.1 of Phascolarctos cinereus. Classification (NCBI taxonomy): domain Eukaryota; kingdom Metazoa; phylum Chordata; class Mammalia; order Diprotodontia; family Phascolarctidae; genus Phascolarctos; species Phascolarctos cinereus. The sequence goes on from NW_027555625.1 coordinate 322,621,800, forward strand.
AAATAACCCCATCTCAGAAAAAGAAATTGAACAAGCCATTGATGAACTCCCTAGGAAAAAATCTCCAGGGCCAGATGGATTTACATGTGAATTCTATCAAACATTTAAAGAACAATTAATTCCAATACTATATAGACTATTTGGGAAAATAGGTGAAGAAGGAGTCTTACCAAATTCTTTTTATGATACAAATATGGTGCTGATACCTAAACCAGGAAGAGTCAAAATAGAGAAAGAAAATTATAGACCAATTTCTCTAATGAATATAGATGCAAAAATTTTAAACAAAATATTAGCAAATAGATTACAGCAACTTATCACAAGAATAATACACTATGACCAGATAGGATTCATACCAGGAATGCAGGATTGGTTCAATATTAGGAAATCTATCAGCATCATTGAGCATATCAACACCAAAACCAATAGAAACCACATGATCATCTCAATAGATGCAGAAAAACTTTTGACAAAATACAAACACCATTCCTATTAAAAACACTAGAAAGCATAGGTATAAATGAAGTCTTCCTTAAAATAATAAATAGCATCTATCTAAAACCTTCAGCAAGCATTATATGTAATGGGGACAAGCTAGAAGCATTTTCAATAAGATCGGGGGTGAAACAAGGATGTCCACCACTGTTATTCAATATTGTACTGGAAACGTTAGCTTTAGCAATAAGAGAAAAAAAAGAAATTGAAGGTATTAGAATAGGCAAAGAAGAAACAAAGCTATCACTCTTTGCAGATGACATGATGATATACTTAGAGAATCCTAGAGAATCAAGTAAAAAACTATTTGAAATAATGAACAATTTTAGCAAAGTTGCAGGCTATAAAATAAACCCACATAAATCATCAGCATTTCTACATATTACCAACAAAGCCCAACAGCAAGAGATAGAAAGAGAAATCCCATTTAAACTTACTGTAGACATTATAAAATATTTAGGAGTCTACCTCCAAACAAACCCAGGAACTCTATGAACACAATTACAAAACACTTTTCACACAAATAAAATCTAATAATTGGAAAAACATCAGTTGCTCATGGGTAGGCCAGCTAATATAATAAAAATGACAATCCTACCTAAGCTAATTTACTTATTCAGTGCCATACCAATCAAACTACCAAAAAATTATTTTATAGAGTTAGAAAAAATAATAACAAGATTCATTTGGAAAACAAAAGGTCCAGAATATCAAAGGAACTAATGAAAAGAAATGCAGGGGAAGGTGGCCTAGCAATTCCAGATCTTAAATTGTATTATAAAGCAGCAATCATCAAAACTGCTTGGTACTGGCTAAGAAATAGAGGGTGGATCAGTGGAATAGGTTAAATATGCAAGACACAGTAGTCAATGACTATAGTAATCTATTATTTGATAAACCCAAAGACCCCAGCTTCTGGGATAAGAACCCACTCTTTGAAAAAAACTGCTGGGAAAACTGGAAAAGAGTATGGCAGAAACTAGGCATAGACCCAAATCTCACACCATATACCAAAATAAAGTCAAAATGGGTTCATGACTTAGATATAAAGGCTGATACCATAAGTAAACTGGGAGAACAAGGAATAGTTTACCTATCAGATCTATGGAGAACAGAAGAATTCATGACCAAACAGGAGATAGAGAACATTATGAAAAGCAAAATGGATAATTTTGATTACATTAAATTGAAAAGTTTTTGCACAAACAAAGCCAATGCAACTAAGATTAGAAGGAAGGTAGAAAATTGGGAAAGAATTTTTACAACAGTCTCTCTCTGATAAGGCCTCATTTCTAAAATATATAGAGAATTAAGACAAATTTATAAGAAACAAGCCATTCCCCAATTGATAAATGGTCAAAGGATATGAACAGACAGTTCTCAGATGAAGAAATTAAAGCCATCTATAGTTATATGAAAAAATGCTCTAAATCATTATTTATTAGAGAAATGCAAATCCAAACAACTCTGAGGTACCACATCACACCTATCAGATTGGCCAACATGACAAAACAGGAAAATGATAAATGTTGGAGAAGATGTGGGAAAATTGGAACACTAATGCATTGTTGGTCGAGTTGTGAAATGATCCAACCATTTTGGAGAACAATTGGAACTATGCCCAAAGGGCTACAAAAATGTGCAGAAGTGCTATATCCCAGAGAGATCATACAAATGGGAAAAGGACCCACATGTACAAAAATATTCATAGCAGCTCTTTTTGTGGTGGCAAAGAATTGGAAATTGAGAGGATGCCCATCAATTGGGGAATGGCTGAGCAAGTTGTGGTATATGAATGTAATGGAATACTATTGTGCTATAAGAAATGATGAACAGGCTGACTTCAGAAAAACCTGGAAAGACTTGTATGGTCTGATGCTGAGTGAAGTGAGCAGAACCAAGAGACTTTGTACACAATAACAGCCATTGTGATGACTAATATTGATAAACTGAACCCTTCTCAGCATTACAAGGATCTAAGACATCTCCAGAGGCCTCGTGATGGAAAATGCTATCCACATCCAAAGAAAGAACTATGGAAGTTGAATTGCTATTTTTTTTCTTCTGTTGAGTTTTGTTTCATCTTTCTGATGGTTTCCTATTGGTTTTAATTTTTACTTACAACTTCACTAATGTGAAAATATGTTTAATAGGAATGTAAATGTATAGCCTATATCAGACTGTGAGCTGTCTTGGGGAGGGTGGTGGGGAGGAAGGGGGACAAAAATTTTAAACTCAAAAGCATATGGAAGTGATTATTGATGAATCAAATACATTAATAAAATTTAAAAAAACAACAATGAAAAAGAACCATAAAAAACCCCAAATTTCCATATTGACCATGTCCAAAAATATGGGTTATTATTCTTATTGTTTCACCACCTCTCTGTCAGAAGGTAGCTAGTATTCTTCATGATCAGTCCTTTGGAATCATGATCTTGTTTTCATCAGAGTTCTTAAGTCTTTCAAAATTGGTCGGTTTTTATAATGTTGATGGCATAGTATAAGTTGTTCTCCTGGTTCCTCTTACTTCACCCTGTCAGTTCATACAAATGTTCCCAGATTTCCCTGATTCCATCTCTCTCTCTCTCTCTCTTTTTTTTTTTTTGCTACAATAGCATTCTATTACATGCATATACCATAATTTGTTTGTCCATTCCCCAATTGATCAGGATCCCCTTAGTTTCCAGTTCTTTGCTACGACAAGAAGAATTGCCATACATATGGGATCTTTTTATTTTTTCTTCGGTCTTTTTTAGATATAGACTTAGAAGTCATATTGCTTGGTCAAAAAGTATCCTGGGGTGGGGAACCTGCAGCCTCGAGGCCAAATGTGGCCCTCTAGGTCCTCAAGTGTGGCCCTTTGACTGAATCCAAACTTTATAGAACAAATCCCCTTAATAAAAGAATTTGTTCTGTAAAACTTGTACTCAGTCAAAAGGCTGTGCCCAAGGACCCAGAAGGCCACATGTGACCTTGAGGCCACAGGTTTCCCACCAGTGGATAGGGTTTAGTAATTTTGTAAACATAATTTCAAATTTCTTTCCTGAATGGCTTGACAAATTCATAGCTTCACTAACAGTGTATCAATGCGCCTGTTTTCCCACAAACTCTCCAAATATGTCATTTTCTTTTTTTCTCAGCTTTTTAAATCTGATTGGCATGAATTCTGAATTGTTCAATAGTGATTTGGAGTAATTTTTTGTATGCCAATCGATAACTTTCCTTGAAAACTGCCTGTTCGTATCCTTTGATTATTTATCAATTGAGGAATGACTCTTATTCTGATAAATGTGAACTAATTCCTTATGTATTTTAGAAGTTAGACCTTTACTAGAGAAACCTGCAACAAAGATTTCCCCCAGCTGTTTCCCTTCTAATCGTAGCTGCTGATTGTGTAGCCTCTTTTAATATCATAGAGTCAAAATTGTCTGTTTTATCTTCTGCTATCCTTTAGTTGGTCATGAACTCTTCTGTCTATATATGTGAAAAGTAACTTCATCCTTATGTCTCTAATTTGTTTATGAGATAACCTTTTATATTTATATTTTGATATATAGGCAATAAACTTAGCTATATTTTATATCTATATCTGTTTTATATGTACTATATATGAATTTGGACGATATCTTGGAATATGGCTTGAGGTGTTGGTCTAAACCTAGCATCTGCCAGACTGCTGTTCAGTTTTTCTGGGAGTCTTTGTCCAATTGTGAGTGTTCCCTACAGGGGTCTTTGGGTTTATCAAACAGTAGGCTACTGTGTTTGTTTATTTCTTTATGTTGTATAATTAATCTGTGTAATTAATTGACTTCTATTTTTTAATCAGTACCAAATTATTTTGATAATTGCCACTTTGTAGTTTAATTTGAGATATGGTGCTGCTAGGGTCCCTTCCTCTCCCTCCTAAAAAACTTCCTTGAAATTCTTGATCTTTTGTGTCTCCAAATGAATTTCATCGTTATTTTTTGGTAGTTTGATTGGTGTGTTATTGAACAAATAAACTAAGTAGAATTATCACTTTTGTTATATCGGCTCTTATTCAACATTGTCTTTGTTTATGCATTTAATGGTGCGGCCAAATAGGTCTTTTTGAAGTTCCTCTTATACAGTACTTGCTAAACTCCATCTCTTATCTGTCCACCATTCTTAGAATGCATCTTCCCCTCCTTGTCTTTTTAGAACAGCACTACTTCCCACATGAGGCCTTTTCCTCATCCCTACAGCTGTTAGTTACCAAAGTTACTTTGTATTTATTTGGCATATGTTTATATGTGTGCATATGATCTCCTTAAGGACAGAGATGGCTTCATTTTTGTCTCTGCATGTCTAGCACCCCTGACACAGTACCTGGCAGTTGTTTAGTCATTTCAGCTGTGTCTGACTTCGTGACTGCATTTGGGGTTTTCTTGGCAAAGATACTAGAGCGGTTTATTTTCTCCTCCATCTCATTTTATAGATATGGAACCGAGGCAAACAGGGTTAGGTGACTTGCCCAAGGTCACACAGCTAGTAAATGTCTGAGACCACATTAGAACTTAGGAAGATGAGTCTTCCTGGCTTCAGGCCCAGCACTCTCTCCACTGTGCCACCTAGCTGCCCCATATTGTCTGGCAATAGTAAGTTCTTAATAAAGCTTGTTGACTAATATTACCTATATATCTTGGCTATCAGATATCAGTGATATTTACTGTGGAGATTATTTCACGTTAAAGTTCTTCTCTTCACATTCTAACTGCATCGATTTGTCATAAAAACTTTTTTGATTTTGTGAGTTGGACCTGTCATTTATTGGTGTAGGGAAATCCCTCTACCAATGTAATCCAAGCCACAATTCTGCAAGTAATAATCTTAGAGCATTTCCTGGGGCACTGAAAAGTTAAATGAGTTGTCCAGAGTCACACAGACAATATATGTGAGGTTCCCTTCCTCTCCTTCCAATATGTGTAAGAGGTGAAACTGGAACCAAGTCTTCCTTGTGACTAGGAGAACAGTTCTCTTTCCACTATATCACACTGACTCTTTCCCAGATTTATGTAATCAAAGCTACCTATTTCACCACACAAGAAAAAAAAGAAAGGAAATAAGCATTTGTTAAATGTCTACTATATTCTGGGCACTGTGTTAAGTGCTTTACAAGTATTATCTTATCTGATCTTCACAGCAGCCCTGAGCATTAGGTGCAATTATTATCTCCATTTCACAGAGGCTAAGGGACTTGCCTAGGGTCACACAGCTTATAAGTGTCCGCAGGATACATTTGAACTAAGATCTTTCTGATTCCAAGCCCAGCATTTTGTTTACAGCTCCACCTAGGTTCTTCTGTTTGATTAAGAATTCTACCTCTGGTTATCTCCTTTCATTTTCCACTCATTTTGAAATTATGTGACCTTTTATATTTAAGTTATATAGCCATTGGGAACTTATTGTGGTATATAAGTTGTTCTAAACTTAATTTCTGCCAAACTGTTTTCCGGTTTTTCAAGTAGTTCTTGTTGAAGCGATACCCCTTGCCCTAGTAATCTGTGTTCTTGGGTTTATCAAGCTCTGAGTTTTTATATTCAGTTGCTTCTGGGTCTTGTTTATCTTGTCTGTTCCAGTGATCAACTTTTCTATTTCTCACCAAGTGGTTTGGAAGATCATTGCATTATAGTATAGTTTGAGATTGGTGATGCCAGTTCTTGAGGCCTACTTTAAAAATTTTTTAATTGTTTTTCCTTTGTTAATTCTTGGCCTTTTCTTATATCAGATGGACTTTGTTAGCACTTTTTCTAGTTCCATAAAATAATCTTCTTACATCTGCCTCTCTGCAACTTCTAGCAATTGTTTCTAGCTTGACCTTGTGGGGCCAAGTAGAACAAGTTTAATTGGAGATCTGTTTGGCATTTAATATCTTCAAAACTGACACCTTCCTACCTTTCCATTTTCCTAACGTATCATCTCCTATACTCACTCTATGCCTCAGTGATATTGACCTTCTTACTGTTTTTCTCACACAACGCTCTATCTCCCATCTCTGTGACTTGACTGATTGTTCCCCAGGCCCACAATGCTCTTTGGTGAGGTAGGGAGATGTCTACTTCAAGCATGTGAAGACTCCACTAGCAGAATGAGAGAATGTTAACAATTTGTTCCAATGGTCATGTAGGTAGCTGAAAGCAGATGCTATGGACTGCTCAGAGCTTGGTTAGGAATGGGAGATGCCAAGGTCATCCACTGCATCCTGGACCATCAGCAGTTACCTTGACTTTTGTCCTGCTGCTGGACTTCTATGGCTCAGGAAGAGAGACTGAGGCTAGTGACTTTGCACAGCTCTGCCTCACTTAAATCCAATTCATGAGCAAATCAAGATGTCACTGGGATGTCATTGGCTCTCTTCAAAGGATAAACAATGATATTCTTATTCATCACTTTTACCTGTTGAGCTGCCTGGCTTCTGGAAAGACTCAGATCAAATACCAATTTCTGCAGCAAGTCTTCTAGGTATTCCCAGACACTCGAGCTTTCCTCTGTAAGGTTAGCTTCCATTTATTCTATAGTATCCTGTATGTGCCTATTTACTTAAATGTCTCTTCCATTAGTAGGTAAGCTCCTTGAGGGCAAAGACTTTTGATGTTTCTACCTTTCTTTGTAAACCCAGGCATTAGTGCAGTATCTGGCACATAGCAGACATTTAATAAATCTTCATCTATTGATTGATTGGTAGTTTTATTGGCAGGGTAATAAATATGTAAAATAAATAGATATTATTTTCATTTATATTATATTGTATGGTTCAATCATGAATGATGAACATCTCTCTAATTATTTAATGCTTCCTTTATTTCTTTTAAGAATGTTTTATAGTTTTATTTTTATAAGTTCTGAATGTGTCTTGGTAGTTGACTTTATGCATTTTGTAGTTATTTTGAATAGAATATTTTTTCTTAGATTTTGCTAATAATAATCACAATGGTTGACAATTTCGTGAGTTTATTCCATAAATCCTACATTACTGAAGTGATTGTTTTCATTATTTTTTTTTCTATTGGGTTTCTAGGATTCTTTAAGTAAACCATCATGTGCAAATAGAGAAAATGCTACCTTCTTTTTGTCTCTGCCTATTTCTTTAATTTCTTTCTCTTGTTTTATTCTTCTAGCTAACATTTATATAAGATTGATGGATAATAAGGGACATCCTTGCTTTACCCCTAATTTTATTGAAAAGGCTTCTAAGGTTTCTCCATTGCAAATAATACTGGTTTAGATAGTTTGTTTATCATCTTAAATAAAAGATCCATTTATTCTTATGAATTTTAATGTTTTTCAAACATAACTAAATGTATTTTGTGGTGGACTTTTGCCATATCTATTGATACAGTCATATGATTTTTATTATTTTTGTTATCAGTATGTTCTTTTATGTCAATAGTTTTCCTAATGTTGAATTATTCCTACATTTTTGGTATACACAATGGTCATAGTGAATAATTTATTGAATATGTTATTATAGTATATGGCATATACTGTAGTAACTAAACTTTTTTTGATTAATATTTTATTCAGTATTTTAAAATCAATTTCATATGTGATATGGAGCTATAATTTTCTTTCTACTTTTTCTCTCTTTGTTTTGGGTATCAAGACTATATTTTCTCCTTTGAGTTATTTGGTAAAGTGTCATCCATTTATGTTTTAAATGATTTCTTTAACGTGGAAATTAATTATTCTTTGAATATTTAGAATTCATTAATAAGTCCATCTGAGGCCAGTTTTTTTTTTTACTTAGTGAATTTATTTATGGCTTCATCATGGTGCTTTGTCATAATATGTATTAGTTTAATTCTTACTCCTAATTTCTTTCCATTCTTGTCTATTATGAAATCTTGTCTCTCATTCAGGGGTTTTATGCTTATGTGTTCTTTCTTCTTTCTATATAGCTCATACAAGTAGGGCTTTAAGAAGATAACACTTTTATTTCATCTTTGCTCTATTTATCTGTTACTGTAATCATAGGTCACATTTATTCCTTTATTGAAATTTTATTTTGTTTCTTTAATTTAGTTTTTTTTTAGAGGTCTTTTCCTACTGATTTTCTCTTTATGAAATCTTATGTAAGACTGACTACCCTGGCCCCTGCTGTCTGAAGGCTAAGTATGTTGTATCTCTACCCTCCTCCAGGGTTCTCCAGTACCATTATGGGAGTTTGGTGTATCTGGGATCCCTTCCAGTAACTCTAGTTCCTATCTATGCTGTTCCCCAAAATGTAAGGGGGTGTCCCCTGTACCTTAGTTCCATTTAGCAACTTATAGTCAAATGTCAAATTAGCTCTTTACAAGGGAATATTTACGCCAAAATGTATGATCACAAATATGCAAACTCACTCCCCAACATGTGGCACCTAATCTTTCTCCCCCTTTATACTATCTAAATCTCTGGGGAGGGGAAGGGGATTAGGTTAATAGTTATATCAGTTCCTATAGAGTACATAGTCCCAGTTCCAAGGCCAGTCTCACCCTATTCCTTTGGGCTAAAGTCCACCGAACTTTAGCTTCTTTGGCTAGCTGCAATATCCCATTTGCAATTCTGACTCAAGGTTGCCATGGCTCAAATGATGGTTTGGTGAGGATCACTACTGGCACCTGATACTAAGAAAGTCAAACAACATAGAACAAAAACCTCAAACCCATTTCTTGGAGCCAGATGAAAGAGAAGGGGGAAGGAAGGTATCCCTTCTACTATTCATTTGTTGTACTGTGGATTTTTACCCTCTGGAAGCAGCAGGAAAGAGCATGAAGGAAAGAGCACAAAGGTAGAGAGAGAAGGAGAGAGAGAGAGAGAGAGAGAGAGAGAGAGAGAGAGAGAGAGAGAGAGAGAGAGAGAGAGAGAGAGAGAGAGAGACAGAGACTGTCCTAGTCTGACTAATTTTAAAGATGTCGCCTATTCTGGCTAAGCAGCCAATCAAAGAAGGGCATTCCTGCTCATGTTGTAGAAAAAGCAGGATGCAAGGGGTGTGTGTGTGTGTGTGTGTGTGTGTGTGTGTGAATTTTTCCATGTTAAGAGATGTGGGCATGTACAGGTCAAGCCCTCTGTATTTGATTTATAGAAGAGATGATGGGGTGTGTCAAGAGACATTTATTGGGGCAGCTAGGGGGTGCAGTAGATAGAGCACTGGCCTTGAAGTCAGGAGGAACTGAGTTCAAATGTGGCCTCAGATCAAACAATTGACACTTACTAGCTGTGTGACCCTGGGCAAGTCACTTAACCCCAATTGCCTAAAAAAAAAAGAGAGAGAGAGACATTTATTGTTTCCCAAGTTATAGTGACTTGTTCTACTCCATTCCCTTATATTTATCATTTATCTCTCTCAAGGATGTATGTTTCCCTGTCTCCTTGGCCAGTGGATACCCTGGGGGATATACCTCCTCTCTTGGGGTTGGATACATAGTCCTTGAAAAAGTATTATATCATTTATACATTTTATAACATTCTATAACATGTTCTGAATCCCCTGCTTACCATGCAAATTGACTCGGGAACAAAACTGATACCCTTGCCCTACTTCATCAGGCAACCAAAATTCCTATATTCTCATCACCCTGTAAAAATTTTGCAGCCCCAACAAGTCACTCCCAGTACACAGACAGTTGTCGGGTGCACATCATAGAATTATCAGTAAGCATCATCATGGAGTCCGATAGTTTATATGTATTATTCACAGTGGTAATATGAAAGGAAGAATATGGTAATATGGAAAGGCAGAGATTTATGAAGCTATTGGTCTTTGTCCTACTTATGCCCAGCACCCAAAACCTATGTACTTTTTACTCACTGCTTACCTCATAGGGTTGGAATAAAAGCTTTGCAATATGACGTATATAAGTAACAGCAATGACAATAATCCAGGCACAAAACCTTCTGGGAAATGTAGTCCAAGAATTTCTTTTGGGAAATATAGTTCAGGAAATTTCTCCCAATTAGGGTTGCTCCCTGGGTCCCAAGCATCATGAGAAATGAAATACTGGCATTTTTTCTTCAGCCATGCCCATTACATTATTATTTTTCATAACCCTACCCCTCTCAATCTCATTCTTCTCTCTTTGACCTTTCTTACACAATGATTGTATTCTAACTTGTATACCTTGTCCCTTTACTTTCCCCTTTAAATTGTAAATTCTGCAAAGAGGCCAAGGACTTAGTTGCTTTTATCTTTTTGTAGGGCTTCTAGTGAGCACTGGGGATATATAGTAGGTGTTTAATGAATGTTGATTCAATTGAATTGAGTTCAACTGATTTTTTTTTTTCAGGCAGTAAAATGTACTCTGGACATAGTGAGCATGTTTCATCTGTCAAATTTAGTTACACTTTATTGCATCTCTCATTAGCTGAGATCATGGGGAAAAACATTTCTCATGCTGCTGGATTGCCAACTTATGTTTGGACAACAGTTAAGCTTTTAAGCAATGAACCGTCTGTCTGGGATTCTATTGCCTCAAACCCCAAAGCAACCCAAGGAAGTGTTTGGCTGAGAAATGGCCTTAGATCTGTCTGCACTATTGAAGAAGAGCCAGGAGAGGACTAGTGAGTACTCTTCCAAGATACAAAGACGTGTGTATACGTATATAATTGGCAAATTATACCTTATACTCAAATACCCTTCTTTCATTCCTCTCTTCCTAAGATCTACAGTGGTGTCCCATAGACTGCTTCTCTTGCCACCAATAGAGAAAGATCTGTACCATTTATAGAGTCACTTTCCCCAGTAGGAGTTATAGGACCATCCAGTGTGGGTCACCAGGGAAGACTTCCCTACTTCCCAGCAACTTGTGCAGAGGAGAGCTTATCCTGACTCTTCACTGTTGATGGAAATCAGCAGAGGGCAGTGTCAGTGCAGAAATGAAGGGTGAGTATCTCTCTTAGAACATGGGGGTGCAGAGCTTCTTGCCGTGATAAACTGTGGGCTCTTTTCTACCCTGGGCTGATTCCCAAATCATCCCTGTTCTTTTCCTTAGGCTCCAGGGATTGGCCTGTCCACTCTTCTCTGGCTGCTGTCATCCTTTCTTCTTCCTGAGTTGTTCTTCCCTCCACCCACTGCTGTTTTGAAGCAGCCTCATGGATTCTCCTGTCCCCTTTCATCCCTAAGCAAACTCCCTGCTAATGTCAGGGAAACAGACAGTGAGTAAAATAATAAAGCTACAAAAAAGATCTTACTATTGAGAGTTATATCATTTGTCAATTTCCCCTTTAACAGCAGGGATGCTAATGGAGCTAAATAGGCCTGATTTCTCTTAGTAGGGATCCCAATTTAAGGAGCCTGAAAAAAACATATCCAAGGTCTAAGTCTTATATGAGTGAGCACCAAAGACAGATGTCTTAGAAATACCTTGGCGTCTTTAGAGAGTTACCCCAGGAAGCCTGGCTGGTGATCAACTTCTGAAAAACATTTTTCATCTTCTCACAAGAGAATGAAGGAATGTTGGCTCTCTATGGGGTAACAGTAATGTCTAAAATTTATATAACAGTATAGTCTGCAAAACACTATACAACCTGTGAGGTGCTAGTAGTATTATGTCCATTTTACAAAGAAGGAAAGTGAGTCTCAGAGAAGTTAAGCTACTTCTAGGGTCACAAAGCTAGTAAGTATTTGAGGTAGGATTTGAACCCATGTCTTCTTAGTCTCAAGTCCAGTACTATTCACTATACCAGATTATTTCAGGTATTCCTTCCCATGAGGTAGGATTTGAACTCATGTCTTCTTAGTCTCAAGTCCAGTACTATTCACTATACCAGATTATTTCAGGTATTCCTTCCCATCTATTGCCAACTATTAGACCGGATGACAGGACAGGACATTGAGGACAACAGTGGCAGCAATAGCAGTAGCACAACCACAATGACACATGTTTCTATTATGTCACCAATTTCTGTAGGGGTGGAGGGGATCAGCCTGAATAATCATCCAGGCCCACTTAAATTAAGCTGATGATCTGTAAGGTATCTGATACCTTATCTAGGTGAGAACACATCTCAATCAAACAACCAAAGACTTTATTTTGTTGTTGTTGTTGAGGTATTTCAGTTGTACCTGACTCTTCATGACACTATTTGGGGATTTCTTGGCAAAGATACTGGAGTGGTTTGCCATTTCCTTCTCCAGCTCATTTTACAGATGAGGAAACTGAGGCAGACAGGGTTAGGCGACTTGCTCAGGGTCACCCAGCTAGAGGTCAGATTTGAACTCAGGTCCTCCTGACTCCAGGGCCAGCACTTTATCCACTCTGCCACTTAGCTGACCAAATTCTTTAGGCTAAGTGCAAAAAGTTCTTGAAAGCCATTGGATAAACTGGAGTGATATTGACAGTAAGTATGTTCTGATTGGATGAGAGACTTGGTCACACTCTATGAAGCTTGTATAAAATTAGTGGCTAGTCAGAGTCCAAGAGATTTGCAACGAGTAGCAAACAAAGGAGAATATTCCAGCTGAATCCCTGAGAAGGAATAATCACTGAGAAAGGGGAGGATGGGGGCATAGGCTAGGGAAGAATAATTTAACTTCAGACATTAGCATCCTAGCATTGTCTCCAGGATAGTGGTTTCTAGTGGTAGTGTCTGCATAATAAGCTGTGAGTTTAAAAAAAGTGCAGAGATACCGTTTCTAGGTAAATTAAAATCAGTTTTATTGACTATGTCTAGAAATCAGTCAATACAAGCAGGCTCATTGTTCCCTCGGTAGCCAAAGAGAGCAAACCTATTCAAACTTTGATATTTATAAAGTCTTTTGAAAAAGGGGTGCACCTGAGGGTAAAAACAACTCTGATTGATCAGCAATAAGAGATAATGAATATTATAATGGGAGGTAGGCTATGTTAAAATGAGGGTCTTTGGGATACATGATTTGGATCCCCCCAAGTTTTGGTCAAAGATGGTTACCAATGTAACCTTTCTGACAAAAGGGAGGATCCATAATTTCCCAGACCTATCTGAGCAAGCACAATAAGCAGGAATGCACCCATTACCCTAAACTTAGAATTTCTTTTATTGTCTGATTAGATCTTGGCCTGGGTAAATCTTTAAGAGAGATTTCCCACACTTATTGGTTTCTGGATGAGGAAGTAGAAAAGGGGAAATACCTTTGTCATAATACAATAATTAGTTATTAAATATGAGAGGAATAATTATTTCTCACAAAGCCAAGAACAGATTAGATACACCAAAGAAAGGCAGATTCAAGGCTCCAGAAAAACTGTATTATGCTTAAGGGATCTCCATGGGTACCCGAAAAAGGGGAGGAAAGAAGTACTAGCAACCAGAAGCTGTGAGCTATCCCTTTTCCACGTGTGCTCTCTAAGCTCGAGCCAGCTCTCCCTGGGAGAAAGTGTCACAGACTTTGGGGGGTGGAGTGGGGATATTTTGTATCAACAATACTCTTGTAGTAAATACTGGTTTCTGAAAACTAATTAAGTCTGACTAACTAATTGATATTAACTGATAATCATGGAGGAGGGCAGGGAGGGAAGCACTCTGATGGTGGGGTTATAAGCTATAGAATTAGAAATACAAACCCCACAATTCCACAAGGGTTACCCCTAGAAGTCTGAGGGGGAAGATCTATAGCTAGCTGTACTTTAGTGACTTGACTGATCAGTGAAAGTGGGAGTCAGGATAAATACTTCCAGAGCCTATATGTAATATGCTTAGTGAAACTCGTTTTCCTCAAGACAAGTCTAGGAGGTTGGTGATGTAAATATCATTAGTCCCATTTTATAGGGAAACTGAGAGTCAGTGAAATTGAGTGATTTGCCCATGGTGATACAGCTATTAAGTTGCAGCTGGTGACGCAGTGGATAGAGGACTGAGACTGGAGTTAGGAAGAGCTGAGTTCAACTCTAGCCTCAGACATTTCCTAGCTGTGTGACCCTGGGCAAATCACTTAACTGCTGTTGGCCTCTATTTCCTAATTTGTTAAACAAGGCTAATAATAGCACCTACCTCCCAGAATTATTGTGAAGATCAAAAGAGATGATAATTGTAAAGTACTTAATACAGTGCCTGGTGCCTGGTAAGCAATTTATAAACCTTAACTATTATTAATTATTTATCAGCCAAATTTGAACTCCTGCTTCTAAGCCTAGCGCTCTTTACAATAATATTCTCTGCTGATATGAGAGTCATGACCTGGGCCCTGAGGCAACTGTGGGTCTTTTAAGCAACCTTAGTTTTTTGGGTTTTTTTTTTAAGTGGGTGGTGGTGTTTTATTAAATTCATTAAGTAACCAGCTCAAAGGACCTCTTCTTGCCCCAGAAGAGATTCCAGAAATTATTGCCTGTAAGGGAGATAATCCCCTATTATAAAATAACCAGTTGTGGTGTAGTGAATAGACAGCTGGCCTCAGAGCTAGGGACACCTCTTTTCAAATCCAGCCTCTGACACATACTGACTGTATCACCCTGGGCAAGCCACCTAACCTCTCAATCCCCCAAGGCAACTCTCAGAGACTATAAATTACAGAGAAGTTACTCACCTGCACCAGTAAAAAGAGTTTCCTCATCTGAGAGTTCTCTATATCTGTGAAATCACAGGTACTGTCTATAGAACAAAATAATAGCTTGTTGTCTAGTATCAAGTACAGTGGCAAGCATGGTTATTCACAAACTCTTGGCTTCATCTTCTTTGATGATTCCATGGCATATAATGGAGCCATAAGGGAGAACAACCCTTCCCTCTGTGCCCCACTTAGACCTTCTCCTTGGACCAGATTCAATACCCAATGAGAAGAGGAATGGTTGAGTTTAGCAGGCCCATTTCCTGTGTTTGTATGCGTCTGAGCTAAAGATTGTCTTTATATTTGTAAATAAAGTTTTATTGTGCTTAAAAATGAAAAAAAAATCTCAGTTAATGGGCTGTATATAAACACCTGGATGGCTGGATTTGTCCTTGGGCAGATTGCAGACTCCTCATTCAGTCCAACCCTTTCATTTTACAGATCTGGAAACTGAGGCCCAGTATAGTTAAATGATAAGAACTTAACATGCTACCTATGGTTGAAGATAACAGTTCACCATTAAATAAAGTCAAGGAACTTTAGAGCTGTAAGGAACCTTAGAAATCGCTTAGTCCAGCCTCATTTTACAGAAGAGGAAAGTGACATTGTAGTATAATGAAGACCCAGGATTCAAACCCAGGGCTTCTGACTGTGTAGCCAATGTTCCTTATGCTATGCTATTAGACCACTTTAAGGTCCTGTTGTTATGTTCTGGATATTGTGCTCAATGCTGGGTGAGACACAAGGTTAAATAAGACTTGGTATCTGCCCTCGATGAGCTACAATAGTCTTTTAGACTCTAGCATTGGCCTTCCCAGATAGCCATTCACAGCTAATGGCCCAAGTTAAGGCACTTGAAAGGGTGGCTATTCAAGGAGGCAGGTAAAAATGTCAGGATAAACAAATTGATCCTTGTTACACAAGTACCCACACATACACAATGTTCTTCTCCAGTACTGGAATCTCCTTTTAGGTTGTTTTCCCCCTTGCCCATCTTCATCTACTGGAATTTTAGAGTTGACTAGAATTTGTATCTTTACTTTGCCAACCAAACATGAGCTTCAGCCTTCACTGGATTTCCGTATGGACAACAGGATCAAATGGGACCCACAAGCCACAGGGCAATGAAACCAAGGAACCTGTTATAAGAAGTCAGCTTGGTGAGGGTCAGGACTTCCTTTTGCCCATCTGCTGCTTACAGAGACATAGAGCTGAATCTCAGTAAAGGAATGAGTGAATGAATCAATGGAGCCTGCCCACGGCCCACATGGACCAAGTTTCCCAGTTTTTTGGGCCGCACCTTACCATTTCTGAGTGTGAAGCTGCACAAGCACAATGCTTTTAAATACTCCATTCCCCTCTGCCTACCTGGCTAGTTCTGAGAGAAATATCTCATCTGAGCAATATTAGAGTTCAATAATTCAACAGTGCAATAGGAAAGTCAGTGGTAGGATTATTAATCACCACTACAAGAGCAATAAATTGGTAATTACATTTTTGCACATTCATTAAACATTTGGACATAATTTTTACATACAATGGGCCTTTAACAAGGTAGTGTTAGTAGGTTCATTTAATATTCACTTTTCAAAGATGCTAATTGACGTTTAATAGTTTGGTAATTGATCTCTGTCGGTTTATATCGTGGCAGAATGCCTGAGCATCCTTCAGCAGCAGGAGAAATATTGTCATTTAATGTAATATGAAGAACGGGACCACAGCGCACCTTTATTGTTGCTACATGGGATAGGGAAAGTTGCTGGGCAACCAACTAAGCTATATGCTGTTTCCCAATCTTGGGGTTCAGAGCTTGGGTTCTATGTAAACATCTCCTCCTGAAGTCACCGTGGATTGATGTAAGTCTCCAAATTGTAGGGTGGATGGGATTCATTAACCTTTTCCCAAGAAAATGAAAGAATAATATGGGCACATGTAAGGCTAGAATGTGCAAGTTGGCACACTCAGATCAGAAGACCTGAATAAGATGCTGAAAGCCTAGGTTCATAGGAAATTCAGTTATTCTGGGAATTTCTATGGGCTGAATTCAGGGGAAATTAAATGGGCTGGAAGTTTAGATGGCTTCCAGAACAATAGCTTTGACTTGATGCCAACAAGTGTGGCCCTAGGGTCTATTATTCCTGGGATTTGAAAAATTGGAAGAGAGAGGAATGCTAGGTCCTGGAAATGGGAATATGGTGGACACACATTAGAGTCCTCAAGAATCAGGAACTAATATGTATTGTGCCCAATGCAACCCATGGAGGATGCAAGTACTAGAAAGGGAGTAACAACCAGGATACCCAAACTGACTGACTAAATGAGATTATATACTTAGAACATACTTTCCTTATATAGAGATTTTCCTTGAGAGTCCCTGGTACTGCAGTAAAAATAATTGAACATTTGAATAGACTCCGTGGAGAGGAAAATACAGTCAGAAAAGAGCCGTGAATCCCAGAGCATGGTATTTGGAAGAGAAATTTCCTTGACTTTTTTTTTTAAACTGTAGGAGAAAATTAGCCAAAAGATTTCCTGATAGGAATCCAGATGGGGAGGGAGGTTGTTTTTTGGAGGGAAGGGATGTGGGGAATCTATTTTATTACAAGCTAAAGTAACATGGAAAAAGAAATTCCTTCTCTTCATTCATTCATTCATTCAAAAAGCATTTAAGTATCTATAACCTATCAGGTACTGTTCAAAGTACTGGAAATACCAAGACACAGATGAAATAATCTATGCTCTGGAAGAGCTTACATTCATTCTATTAGGAGGAAGTGACATGAACATGGACAAAATAAATAATGCAGTACTTTTGTATGTTCTGTATTCAGTATGTATGTGTGTGTGTGTGCATGTATATAAAGGGGAACTGGCCAAGTCTAGCCCTTATGAGTGTGCACAGAGTGTTTGACTGCTGCACTCTTCGTGTGTACATCAGAGCTCAGCTATGGCTATTTCTGCTCTTCAATCGTGTGCTGAAGAAATAGACTTTTGATGATTGCTGAGCAGCAACCAGGCGTGCCTTCCAAATGCATTAACCAGCCAAGGTTCTGTCTCTGTGCTGCTTGGCTGGTCTGAGTGGAGAAGATATGCTATGAACCTCTGGGTGGAAAGAGACCCCAGGCTCTCCCCTTTGGGTTGACATGACTACAGGTCTTGGTTCTTTGATTTTTTGGTGTTGTTATTTCACACTCTTAGCTGAAGGAATATCAGCCTAAACTTTGACCCTGAGAGCTTTGAAAGGTCAGGAGAGTGAACTGCTAAAAGTTTAAGAGCTAGAGTCCATGCCAGATTTTATTTTGTAGACAGCTGAATCTCAAAAGGAACAAAGTCCTGAGTGACCTTCTTGACCCAGCGTAGCAGTGGCCTGAAGGCAGACAAAAAGTAGTGATGGTAACTAATCACTTTGAAGTTGAGTCTACTCTTCCCCAGAGACCAACATAGTATAAAGGAGTCTATCTGTAAAGTCTATTCCTAAAGGAGACTGTATTTCTGGGTGTTGGGGGCAACACCTTTGTCTGTCACCTTGCTGTTTCTTGTACATAACAGAATTTATAAATTCTGTTTTTGCTAAATCTTCTCAGTAAGTAACTCTTCATAAAAACCAGTTGATATTACTTGGTTAAATGATACTGGAGTATTAAGTACTAGACTACTTAAGCACTGGCAATTAACATTGGGAAGAACATGTGAGAATGAAAGCTTTGAGCTAATAGCAGAAGTGAACCCCATAATCCCTCAAGGGTACCCCTAGAACCTTGAGGGAAGAGAGATTTAGCCAGTAACCCTCTGAGAGACTTTTTTATCTGGAAAGTAGAAATTGGGATAAAGATTGGCGTAAATTAGTCCCAAAGCTTATAAGGGACACACACACACACGCACACACACACACACACACGCACACACGTATAGCATAAATATGTGTGTATGTGTATAAATATAGACATACGCACACATATATTTATACACACATATCTCATATGTAGTTATATTTCCCATATATACATGATTTATATGTATATATAATAGACATTATATATATACATATATACACATACATACATATACACATACATACACATATATATGATTTCCATATACATACATGATTTCTTTGGTACTAGAACTCCCAAAGAAGAACCACCACCAATATCAATTGGCATCTGTACTACAACTGTTACATTGAGTGGTTAAGTGGGCTTGTCCAGGGTCACACAGTCAGAACTTGTCACAGGTGGGATTTGCCCTAGGTCTTCCTGCCTCCGGCTGCTTTCTATTTACTATGTCCCGTTACCTCCCAGATACAAAATATATTTAAAGTAAATACAAAATAGCTTTTGGGGGGAAGTGCTGGTGGAGCACAACTGAAAGAATCAGGAGAAGACTCAAAGGAGGTAGCATGAGTTGAGACTTGAAGGAAGCGAAGAATTCTCAGAGGTGGAGATGAGGTGGAAGGGAGGACATTCCAGGGACAACTTGTTCTACAGCATAGAGGAAGCTGCAATGTTTTGTATAAGGAGCAGAAAGGTGACCAGTTTGGCTGGAACACAGAGTATGTGAGGGGTACTACTCTGTCATCAGCCTGGAAAAATGGTGTGGGGCCAGGCTTTCAAAGGTTTGTAGAGATATTTGGGAACCACTGGAGTTTCCTGAACAGGGGAAGGACATGGTCAGACATTTGCTCCAGAAATATCTATTTGACAAGTGTATAGAGAATGAATTGGAGAAGGAAGAGACTTTGAGGCAGGGAAACCAATTAGGAGGCTATTGCAGTAGTCCAGATAAGAGGTGATAAGGACCTAAACCAGAGTGGTATCTATGTGAATGAAGAGAAGGGGAATAGATGGGAGATGTACTTTATGGGTGTAATCAACAGGACTTGGCAATTGATTAGGATATGATGGAGCCAGGAAGAGGAAAAATTGATGGTAACATTTAGGTTATGAACCTAGGTGGCTGAAAGGGTGGTGGTATCTTTAAGAAAAAGAGAAAATTAGGAAGAGTAGACAACTTGGGTGGAAAGATAATGAGTTTTGTTTGGACAATGTTCACAGAAGATGAAGACACAGGCACAAAGAAGCTTTTGGGGAACGCTCAATGCTGGGGCAGTTCTGGCAGATCCTGGCTGCCATATTACTCTGTACCCTCCTAGAACTGGGTGAGGGAGTGGTTAGATATGCCAGTTCAATGAATCGCTGCACTGCATCTTCATATGATTTGCCTCCTACACTATTTGTGCTCTGCTAGTCCTCAACCCTAGGTCACTCCTACCACATGCCTCAGACATTCCTACTTCTAAACTGTTGATTGTCCCTGGAAGAAGTCACCAAATCACATGGATTATGTCAATTATGTTAATCTGACTGCATAGCAATCCTTTCATTAATCTTTCATTGATTCACTGTCACATTCGCCAGTCCAAATCTTTTCTTTTTCAAGTACCCATTGCTACTTCCACTATCCTCTCTCTTAGCAGACAACCCAATGTACTATATTAATGAGGATATATATCATATAAGCTTCCTCATATCTTCTTCGTACTTCAAAACTGCTCTAAATTTTTACCCATCTTTTATTCTAGTTCCAGAGGATGAGGTCACCTATCTCCTTGTCAAGACCAGTCTTTCCACTTTTGGCTTCTGCTCCATCCCCTTCCATCTCCTTTGGAAGTTTGTTCCATGGATCTCTTTGCCTCAGTCTGTATGTCTTTTTATCTCTGCCACTCTGTCCCTGTCTCTCTCTTTCTCTCTCCTCTTCTGACTTTTACCCCACTGCCTACAAATATGGTTAGATCTCCCCTATCCTTAAGAATTCTTCTCTTAGCCCAACCATTTCCTTAAGCTATCATTCTATAGAATTCTCCTCCCTTTCACTGCTAATTTTTTTTTTGTGTGTGTGAGAGAATTGGGGGTTAAATGATTTGCACAGGGTCATACAGCTAGTAAGTATCAAGTGTCTGGTCTGAGACCATATTTGAACTCATGTCCTCCTGACTCCAGGGCCAGTGCTCTATCTATTGTGCCACCTAGCTGCCTGCACACTGCTAATTTTTTACAAAAAGTTGTCTACACTTGCTGCCTCCATTTCTTCACAACTCATATAGTACTCAGCTTTTTAGAAGCTGGTTTCAGACACATTGCTGAAACTGCCTTTACATGGCTAATTTTTTAGGACTTTTTCTCTGTTATCTTTAACTTTTTGACATTGTTGTCAACCGTTTCTTCTTGATTATTCTTATCTGCTTTGGCTGCCATGACACTATTATAGAAATATCTTATTTGGTCCTCATAGCATCTTTCTGAGGTAGACACTACCATCTTTATTTTCCAAATGATGAAACTGAGATTCAAGGAAGTGAAGGGACTCATCCATGGTCATGCAGCTAGTAGGCATTCAAGGAGAGATTGAAACCCCTGTCTGTCATGACTGAAAGTCATTGCTTTTTTGTTTATGCCACACTAACTTTCATACTCTTTTCTTCATTTTCCTATCTATCTGTCTGCTCTCTCTCAGGCTTCTTCAATGGGTCATTGTCTTCCTACTGCCCTCTAAATGCAGCTATCCTTCAAGATTTTTCCTTGGGTCCTCTACTTATCTATATTTTACAAACACCCTTCATGTCTCAATCTCTCCCCTGAGCTCCAGCCCCATGTTTCAATTGCCTGTTAGACAAGTATGTTCTGCTAATACCTGCAACTCAACATATTTAAAACTGAACCCCAAATCTTCTCCCTTTCAACTTCTCTATTTCTATTGATGGTACCATCACTCTCCTAGTCCCCAAGATTCAAAACCTTGGATTCATTTTTGATACTTCAACACATTGTCCTTGATGAATATACTTATTGGATATCCTTCCCTTGATGTGGTTAAATAAATCTCCTTTTGTTTACTGTCAGATCTTCTTTTAAAAAGTCTTTAAAAATAAGTAAATTGTTTTTAGTTTTCAACATTCACTTCCATAAGATTTAGAGTTTTAAATTTTCTCTCCTTCCCTCTATTCCCCCCACCCACCCAAGACAGTGTGCAATCTGATATAGGCTCTACTTATACATTCATATTAAGCATATTTTCCCATTAGTCATGATGTAAAGAACTATTAGAACTAATGGGAGGAATCATGAGAATGAATAAAGCAAAGCAACAAAGGAAAAGGAGAGCAAATAGTATGCTTCCATTTTCATTCAGACTCCATGGTTCTTTCCCTGAATGTGGGTAGCATTTTCCATCGCGAGTCTTTTGGAGTTGTCTTAGATCCTTTCATTGCTGAAGAGAGCCAAGTCTATCAAAGTCAGTCATTGCACAATATGGCTGTTACTATGTATAATGTTCTCTGGTTCTGCTCATTTCACTCAGCATCAGTTCATAAAAGTCTTCCCAGGTTTTTCTGAAGTCCGACTGCTCATCATTTCTCATAGCACAATAGTATTCAACTGTCAGATCTTCTGTGAGAGTTTCATTTTCACTTCAATATTAAGCCAAAACCAAAGAACTGACTCGAGTCAGGCTTTTCCTACATTAGTCTATCAAGCCCTTTGTAAAACTTAAAGAACTCTTCAAATGCCAGCTATTATCAACCAATCAATCAGTATTTATTAAATTCCAGCTGTAAAAGCTAGACCCTGTACTAGGTGCTGGGGATGCAAAGACAAAACCAAAACAATTGTTCCTACCTTCAGAAAGTTTATAGTCTATCACTATTTCTATTATGTTCTAACCAGGGCTTCTTAACCATTGTTAACCCTTTGGTAATCTGGTTAAAGCTATAGACTCCTTCTCAGAATAATGTTTTTAAATGAATAAAATAAAATACATAGAATTACTAAGAAAACCAATTATATTGAAATACAGTTACTAAAATATCTTTCTAAGAAGTTAATTGACCTAAGGTTAAGAACTTCTGTGGCTAATATGACATTGCTCCCCTTTATATATGCCATGCTTCCATTAAACTTGATTGTTTGCTCTTTTCCAAATTTCATCTATCTCCTGACTACATACATTTACATAAAGCCACACATATTCCACCATGCACTCTTTCTCCATTTCTACTTGTTAAAGACTGTCTCTTTTTCACATGATCATCTCGGGTGCCTTTTCCCCCCACCTCCCCAAAGCCTTTTTTGATGTCCCAAGTGAACGTACTTTCTTTCCCCTCAAAATTTCCTAGAATATTTTGTCTGCATTTCTCCTTTGTCTTGTTAGCATTCTATTTCGTAATATATTTATTTGTATATATATTGTAACATCTCAACAGACTTCAAAATCCTAGAGGATAGGAATCATGAAGTTTTCATCTTTGAATCCCTGGTAGCTAGCACAATGTTTTTATACTTAAATATTCAATAAGTATTTGTAGAATTGTTGAATTATTTTGAAAGAGGAACATTCAGGTTACCCATATGGAGGGTTGGAGTGGGATAATGTCCCTGAATGGATGCCATGTTCTCTTTGGAATACATTTACAAGGCTGTGCAATAGCTTTGCTGTGTGGCATCACCTAGGATGAAGTCTGGTTATATAAATATACTTCTAGTGTGTGGAATTTAAAAACAGGGTGGTAAACTTAGAAGGTTGAGATATAGGACTGGTTAAACAGGGACGCAGCAGCTAGATGAAGGGACAGAACATACATATTAGTGACATTTAGACATTACTGAGAGCATGGACAAAGAATCCCAGGATGGCATGAAATTTGCAAAAAAAAAAAAAAAGGAAAGATACTGGAAGATTGATGTCCTGAAATTTCGCTTTTTGGTAAGACAATACTCACTAGCTGTCACACCAATTTAGAGAGGGGCATGAGCCAGCAGAGACTGTTTTCGGATGATTCTCCCTAATATCCTCATGAGCTTACATGTGCTGTGTCCTTGACACAGGGTAGCAAATAAGGACTTGACTCACATTCTGTCTTAGAAGTATAGGAGCAATACACAGCTGGTTATGGGTGTTTAGCTTTCTGTCTAATTCAATTCCATGTTATTTACCTTGCATTAATTAAATGTCTTTTGCTTTGAATTTGCATCAAGCTTGGTTCGTATAAGGAGATGCTAATGGGGGCTCAGAGTGAAGGTTTTGAATATATTTACCCCAATAGTGCTATGAACCTGGGTGTAGCTGAGGAGAGGGCCGCAACCTACACTTCCTTCAGTACTTTAATGAATTTGTGATTTATCATCATGTGTATTCCTTTGACTGGTGTAGATTATAAAACACTCAGCCCTTTTCATCGAATGTGGTTCTTTTTCAAGTGTTTTCATAAAATATCAACCCAGTGTACTTGGAAGCCTTACTTTGATTCTTTTTGTATCTAATGAATTCCCCTCTGACACAAATTGTGTTACCCTAGGCAAGTCACTTAATCTATCAGTGCTTCCAGGCAATTTTTTAAGATCACAAATTTCAGAGGAGTTGCCAAGTCAGCATCAATAGGAGAAATTTTCTTACCAGAAGCTTTCCACACTGAAACCAGAGGTGTATACAAATCAACAAAAAAACACATTACAACAATAGCTAAGCTTTATAAATATGTATGTGCATATATATATGTATATATATATATATATACCTATATATATATGCACACACATACACACACACAAGTATATGTGCTTATATATAGCTTAACACCTCATTTTATCCTTGCAATAACCCTATGAAGCAGGTGTTTTTGTTTTTTCCATTTTACAGATGAGGAAACTGAGCCTGGGAAACATTAAATAACTTGCCCAGGGTCACACAGCTGATAAGTATCTGAGGCAGGTTTCAAACATAGGTCTTCCTGACTACGCCCAAAGGGCTACAAAACCGTGCATACCCTTTGGGCTATTATTAAATATTGCTTAATTAATATAATTAAATATTAAAACTAGGTAGGATCTTAGAGATCCCCTCATTGAATAGAGGAAGAGGCACAGAGAGGCAAAGAGATTTACCCAAAGTCATGCCATGAGTTAGGAGCAGGAGCCTGGGTTCTGGATCTTGCTCTATGTTCCAGGCCAGTGTGCTTGTTATTTGTATGTACCCTTAGCTTTTACCTTCAGCCATATACTGTTTTGCTTGGTTGTTTGACAGTTTCATGGGTTTTAGTCACAGATCCCCAATGAGATTGTAAACTCCTTAAAAGCAGGAACCTCTTATATTTTTACGGCTCCCAGCATATCCCTCGCCAATCCCCACACCATGCATAGATGATACTGTCTTTCAAAAGAAAAGGAATTGACTCAGCTGTGTCCATGTTATGCTATGAAAAATTCAGTCAGTGAATCATTTGTTTGGCCTATGTGACATTCATCACTCTGTCTGACTGATTTTTATAGGTATTTTGCCATCACCTAGACAGCCTGAATCTCTTATGTTTCATTCAAAACACAATAACTCACATCTATATAATGTTTTAAATTTCTGTCCCCCCCATATCCAATCAGGTACTAAGTCTTGTCAATGCTTCCTTCACAACTGCACCTCTATCCTTCTTTCCACCCTATTTTAGGACCCTTATTACCTCTCATTAGAAACATTGCGTAGCCTCTTAATTGACCCCGCCTCTATTCTCTTCCCTTTGTACTCCATCCTCCACACAGCTAACAAATGGATGTTCCCAAAGCATTGGTCTGACCATATCACTTCCCTACTCAAGAAGCAACAGTGGTCCTCAATTGCCTCGAGGGTCAAATATAAAGCTCTCAGTATGGAATTTAAAGTCCTTCACCAAATTGCTCTCATTTATCTGTCCAGTCTTATTTCATATTACTGCCCTTCATGTACTCACTGCGCACTCTTACAACCAATCTAACCTGCTAGCTGTCCCCTATAAAAATAATCCATCTCCTGCCTTCAAGATTTTGAGCAAGTGGTCTTCCACATCTGGAACATACTCTTTCTTCATCCTCACCTTGTAGGATTTTTTAAATTCCTTAAAAGCATGGTTTAAATGCTACCTTCTACATATAGTCACTACTAATGTAATTATTGTTAGTTATTACATAATTAGTTATTAGCCCTCTTTACCTCTTGAAATTACTGTGTGTGTGCATATTGTTTTTCCTTCCAACAGAACATAAACTCTTTTAGGTCAAGGACTGTTTTGTTTTTGTCTTAATCACCTTTAATAGCTCCCTGTTGCTTCTGGAATACAATTTAACAAACACTTTTCTTTTGCTTTTAAAGTCCTTCCCAACCTGGCCTTGATCTAACTTTTTGTCTTTATTATATATTCCTCCTCTTTTGTACTCTTTTGTTCAGTCACCTGGACCTTATATATGGCACTCCAGCTTCCCTTTCCTCTTTCCTTTGTACTTGTTTCCATGCCTGATACACACTCCCTCTTTACCTCCTCCTCAGAGAATCTCTCACTTCCTTAAAGACATAGCACAAGCGCCATCTTCTATCAGTATGAAACCATTCCTGGTCCTTCAGCTGCTGGTACCCTCCCTCCTTAAATACCTTGTGCTCTTTTTGTGTTTATTATGTTTACATTTAAAAGACTCTTAGGTGGCGGAATGGATAGAGTGTAGGAGTGGAGTCAGAAAAACCTGAGTCCAGATTTGGCCTTAGATGCCAATGAGGAGGCATCTGGGCATCAGCGTGGCCCTGGGCAAATTGCTTAACTTCTCTGGGCAATTGGTTTAACCTCTCTCAGACTCTGTTTCCTCATCTGTAAAATGGGACTAATAACAGCACCTACACCCCAGGGTCATTGTGAGGATCAAAAGGGAGAATATTTGTAAAGTGCTTTGCAGACGTTAAAGTGCTATGTAAATGCTAGCTATTATTATTACTATTATTATTATGTACTTATGTATTTATATGTTGTCTCCTCCCAATTGAATGCAAGCTGTTTGAGAGAAGGGATTGCTTCATTTGTTTTGTATCCTCACTTTCTAGCACAGTGTCTGGCACATACTAGGTGCTTAATTAATGTTTGTTGATTGATAGAATGCCGGGGGTAGGAGGGAAACAATAGCTTCTTGATTTCATTTTTAAATTTCATTTTTAAAAAATTAACTTTTTTTGTCTTTCTCCAACCTCTCCTCCTCTCCAGTAGGAAAATAAAAATAACAAGAAAACCTCTGTAACAATGCTACATAGTCGAATAAAACAAATACTTGCATTGACCATGTACAAAAAAATCTCTTATTCTGTATAGTTAGTCCAAGGAAGTAGGCAGTGTGCTTCGTCATCAGTTCCCTGGAATCATAGTTGATCATTGTGTTGATCAGTTCCTAAGTCTTATGGCTTGGCAATGTTGTTACAGATTTATTTCTCCTGATTCTGCTCACTTCACTCTGTATCAGTTTATACAAATTTTCCCAGGTTTCTCTGAAATATCTCCTTAATCATTTCTAAGACTCTGACTAAACAAACGAGCAAACATGCACATATTTTTTATTTCTACATCAAAGTAATTCCTACATTTCCCACTGCATATTTGAACTATCCTTTGTAATAAAGGAAAAGCAATTGATAGTTGACCTCATCAGACAATGTCTGCGACCTCAGGCTTCTCTAGCCTCCCACCTCTCTGCTCAGGGGAGAAGAGATAGGTTTCATTACGTGTTCTCCATGACCAACATTGGTTATTACAGTTACTCAGATTTGCTTTTAGTGTTTTGTACATTTACCTTATTGTTGCTTTTGTATCTATTATTCTTCTGGTCCTGCTCACTTCACTCGGCACTGGTTCGTGTGGATTTTTCTCCAGTATTTTGACATTACAGTGATCACCTGCCTGGGGCTCTGGGGCTCTGGGGCTGTCCCGGGTCTCTGTCAGTCTGTTGGAGTTGCTGGGACCTGTCTGACCTACTTTGCCTTGCTGCTGCCTGTGGACATCTCCTTAGGTCAGGCTTGCAGCTCACTGGGGAAGGTATAGTTAGAAGCAGTCAGACATTGTTCCCTTTAGGTTTCTCTTCATTATTGATTAAATTAAGACTATTAAACTCCTCTAGGAAGTCTTCCTGGGCTTTCAGTGGGGGCTTTCCTGCATTGGTAATGACCTCCCCTCTTAGACCCAACAAAGCACTTTATTTTATAACTCTCTAAGGCATTTATCATGACTTCTAGTTAACTGGGTTTGTGTCTTATTCCCCTAATAGCCTGAGCTGCATGAGGGCAGGGACTTTGTCATATCTAAACGTTGAGTCTTGCACAGAATTGAGCACAGTGTCTGCATGCAGTAAATTCTTAAAATATTTTGTTGGTTTTTCAGTCATGTCCAACTGTTCATGACCCCAGTTGGGATTTTCTTGGCACAGATACTGGAGTGGTTTGCCATTTCCTTTTTCAGCTCATTTTATAGATGAGGAACTAAGGCAAACAGGGTTAAGTGACTTGCCCAGGTTCACACAGCGAGTAAGTGTCTGAGGCTAGATTTGAACTCACAAAGATGTGTCTTTGTAACTCCAAGCCCAGGGCTTTATCCACTGTACCACCCAGCTGCCCGTCTTAAAACATATTGTATTATATTTTCCACTATGATTGAGGCTATCAGAACTGATGGTTGATCTATTTGTATGGTATTTATTGTTGCCAGTGAGGTTGGGGGAAATCACTTGTGAAAAGCAAACAGCAAAGCAACATTATGACAAATCCTTCCTAAAACTAAGAGCAACTGAAAGTTCCCTAGCTTAAAGAAAGGAGTACAGCATATGTGTTGATAAACTAAGGGTGAGTGGGGCGAAAAGGCAATGCTTAATTGGACTGGATGCTATAGTGAAAGAAACCTACATCCTATGCCTACCTGGAGAAAGAGCTCTTTGGAAAGGGGCCAAAAGACAAACTGCTGGCATTGTTTCATTGCCGGATCACTGGGGAAATCAGTGGCTTACAATATCACCAACCATTCTTAAGGAAGTATCACTATAGAACTTTGTTTTTCCATAGCAGCAATTCAAGTTTACTTGATGAGATTATTAAATCAATACAGAACTAATGAATTATTTTTATAGTCTTTTAAAATTACATATAGAAATTTATTATTTATTTATAAATTGTCTATTTATTGTTATAAATAGGCTACTTATAAATTATTTATAAATTTATAATTTATTTAAAACATTCTTTTCTTTTTAAATTTTGAGTTTCAAATTCTCTCCCTTTCTCCTACCCATTCCCCAAACACTAAGAAGGCAAGCAACGTGATAACAATTACACATGTGAAATCATGTAAAGTATTTCCATATTAATCCTATTTCCAAAAAGAAGCAAGAAAAAATAAAGTGAGAAAATTATACTTTAGTCTGCACTTCATCAATTTTCTTTTTGGAGGTAGATGGCAATTTTCCTCATGAATCCTTTGGAATTGTCTTGGATCATTGTTTTATCAAAGTAGCCAGATCTTTCACTGCCGATCATCATTACAACATTGTTATTGCTGTTCATAATAACCTCCTGGTTCTTCTCACTTCACATTGCATCAATCCATATAGGTCATACCATGTTTTTATGAAACCACCCTCCTTATTATTTTTCACAGTACAATAGAATTCCGTCACTGATCATATGCCACAACTTTAATTAGCCATTCCCCAATTGATGAGTATCCCCTCAATTTACAATTCTTTGCCATTACAAAAAAGCTGCTATAAATATTTTTGTACATATAGCTCCTTTTCCTTTTTTATCTCTTTGGGGTAAAGATCTAGTATTGCTGGATATGCAAGGGTATATAGAGTTTTATAGCTCTTTGGGCCTAGTTCCAAATTGTTCTCCAGAATGGTTGGACCAGTTCACTACTGTACCAGCAGTTCATTAGTGTACCTATTAGTGTACTCTTTCCCTCATCCTCTCCAACATTTGTTATTTCTGGGAGATGTGAGGTTGTTTTAATTTGCCTTTCTCTAATCAATAATGATTCAGAGCATTTTTTCATATGATTATACATAACTTGCCTTTTATATCCTTTGGCCATTTATCAATTAGAGAAGGGCTCTTATTTTTTATAAATTTGACTCAGTTCTATACTTAGTATAAATTTGAGAAATAAGACCTTTATCAGAGAAACTTACTGTAAAATTTTTTGATATTACTTCATTTTCTATGGTACCTTTTAGCAAAATATAGTTTTCTTGATTATCTCTTTTAACTAAGGTCTATTTTTGTTTTTGCTTTGCTTGAGATCATGATTGCCATACCTACCTTTTTATTAGTTTGGCTGAAACATAATACACTTTGCTCCAGCCCTTTATTTTAACTCCATGTGTGTCTTTCTGTTTCAAGCATGTCTCTTGTAAGCAACATATTGTTGGATTCTACTTTCTAATCCATTCTTCTCTCTGCTTTCATTTTATGATTGAGCTAATCGTATTCGCATTTACAGTTATGATTACCATGTATTTCCCTCATCCCATTTTCTTCTGTTATTTCTCTTTCTTTTTATCCTGTCCCTCCTTGTCTATTTTACTTCTACCCACTGCCTCCCTTAATCTGTCCTCCCTTTTACCCGCCCTCTTATCAGAACTAATGAATTCTTAATGGACAGGACTATAGCATGATATTTATTGTGTGCCCCCAACATAGCTTCCAAAAAAGGCTTGTTTGGGGTAAGAGAAGCAAGCATTTATCAAGCATCTACTGCCTATGAAACCAGGTTCCATGGAAGATAAGACTAGAAGATAAAAGCAATGACAGGAAGAACACTAAATCTGGAGTCATGAGACATGGGCTTGGCTCCCAGTTCTTCTGCTTACTACCTTGAACCAGTCAGGACGTCTCTAAGCCTACGTCTTCATTTGTGAAATGAGCATAATGGACTAGATCCTCTCTAAGGTCCCTGCCAGCTTTCAGTCCTCTGATCCTTTCCAAGAAGTGCAGCTTGCTCAGAGATTTGGAAGAAGAGGAGTTATGGTTAGGTGTTGATTACCTTTTGGGGTTTTTAGGAACTTCTGGCTCCTACATTACTCTGCTGAAGTTGTGTGTTTTTGACTATAAACACAGTCCGTTTATCAAGTCATCAGCAGTCCCTGTACACCCTTGATCACTTAACCCTTCACCGTATGGTTCCCCTTCAGGAATTCCATGGTCCAGCCCAACTGGCCTGCTGTTGTTACCCAAACTCGGTATTCAATATCTTGCCTCTGTACAGGTGGTCTCCAAATCCCCTGCATTCCCTTTTGGTCTGTGCCCCCGAATCCCCAGCTTCCTTCAAGCTTTAGCTCAGGTTTTACCTTCTCCAGAAACCTTCCCCGATCCCATTGATTATCAGTGTTCTCTTCCTCCTCTTCAAATTATCCTGTGTATATTTTTCTGTTTACATGTTGTATCCCCCAGTAGAATATAATAAGTTCGTTGAGGACAGGGACTTTGCATTTTATATTTCTCTTCCCTGAGTCTAATACAGTTCCCAGAAAGTGGTAGGTGCTTAATAAGTAATTATTGAATTGGATTGGGTTGGAGAGTCTGAAACAGAGGGCCCAGCTTGGCCAGTGGGGGATGTTTCTGGAGGTTCTCAGTGGCCAGCACTTGGGATGAAGGAGGGTAACTTTAACTTCTGGATAACTTTCCTGCTCGGTTTATTTGGCTCTTCCAGGCCATTGATTAATTCTTATTGGGTGATCAGGGCTTAGTGAGCATCTTCATGCAAACCAGACTCAGATGAGAGTTAGTCTCAAACCCAAACACCAAACACCAATGTGGTTAATTTTTGATGGGAGATTAGGCCTTTCCAGGACCACATACCTATGCCGTTTATTGTACAAATCAAGTTGTGGTCAATTTTGCTAATTTGAAGTGTTCAGTGTATGAATGGCCAGGATCGAAAAGACCTTAGGAAGAAAGAAGATAACAAGTATTACTTTGAATTCTGGCTTCCATTTCTGCCTTCCTCACAGACACTGTTACTTCCAAGGTCTTCAGTGACCCTTTCTACATAAATACAATGGTCTCTTTTCTTCAGTCTACTTTTCCCTTGACTTCAGTATTCTTTTTGACAGTGGATGCCCATCCCTTCCCTTGCCCACTTCTTGGTTCCCATGGCCTCGTACTGTCCTGGTTCTTCTGCCTTTCTGACTTCTCCTCTCTCTTTGCTGGCTCCACTTTCTCCTGTTCCTTAAATGTTGGTCCTCCAACGGTCCTTTCTTACTCCTTTTTTTCTCTGTGTCCTCTCCCTCCATCATCTCATTTACTCCCACAGGTTTAGCCGCCACCTCTATGGATGGTGTGGAAATTTATATCTCCAACTTTAACTTCTCTCATGAACTACCCTCATATAACTCTTACTGCCCGTTGAATGAATGAATAAATGAGTAAGTGAATGAATGAATGAATGGATGAATAAATAAATAGCTTTTGCCTAGATGTCCAGGATTCCAGGCAGGTGAAATTAAAGGCTAAGCCTCATTACATTTAGTAAACAGAACCCAATTTCTCCCATCTGACAGGCCCATTGTCTCTTTTCATCAATCCCAAGAGACATCATGGAATGGTGCATAGATAAATAGTTAGCCTCAGAGTCAAGAAGATTTGGATTCAAGTCCTGCCTTTGACATATACTAGCTCATGATCCTGGACAAGTCGCTTAAGCTTTCAGTACCCTAGGCAACTCTCTCAGACTGTTTCAGAGCAGGTCCTGATCAATGCTAGTAGAGGACGTTTCTTCTCTGGCATTTCCTATACAGATGAAATCACAGGTGTGGTAAAAAGGCAACCAAGCAAACAGCAGTCAAACAAACAAACAAAAAAGAACCCAAACCCCACCGTCTCTACATTAAGTAGAGAGTTCCTGGGCCCTAACAAAACAGGCTGGTGGAGAAGTGCAGGCTGAAGAACCCTGGGTTTGGAGTCACGAACTGAGTTTACACCCTGCTTCTCTCTTTTGCTACCTTTGTGACCCAGGGGTGAGTCACCTATCCTTTCTGGGCCTCAGTATTCTCATCTGTGAAAAAGGAAGAATTGAAATGGGAGGTCTCTAAGATCCGTTCTAGCTCTGAACCTCTAACACTATGTATGACCTTGGGAATCGTTATGAACTCATTTTGGATGGAAGTGTCATCCTCTCCTCCCTGGTCTCCTCCCCCAGGCAATGTACTCACCAAATTCATGCTTTGTTAGCAAAATTGAGCTAGGGTACAGAAGACTGGATGATGGATTGTGATTATAAGGGTGCCCCCTCTCCCCCTCCCCTCAAACCAGTTATATACTCAGAGGATTTCTTCAGAGTCAGCAGAGGGATGGGTGTTGCTACAATTATAAATTATGCTTCAGTAAGAACTGTCCAGGCATCTCTGGAAGTGGCAGGATAAGCAATGAGGGGTGGTAGGCAGACTGAGAAGAGTTTCAGGAGTGCCAGGAAAATGTCATCTGGCTTCATAGTGGGTGCAGTGAAATTGGGCACTGGTAGGTGAGCAGACAAAGTGGAGGCCTCCCAACAGTGTCCTACCATTGGCTGACTTGGGCAACCTGCTACCAGCCTTGGGGACACTTGGAGACTTCTTTAGAGAGTTCTTGCCAACCTATCCCAGGGCACACATGCCAGGAGCCATTTTGGAGGATCACTGAACGCCAGAGAAAGGATTCATGCATTGGGTGGGTGATTAGACTGGGTAATTTCTCTAGAGTTCTGGGATTTGGAGTCAAAG
The DNA here is from genome assembly GCF_003287225.1 of Phascolarctos cinereus. Taxonomy (NCBI): domain Eukaryota; kingdom Metazoa; phylum Chordata; class Mammalia; order Diprotodontia; family Phascolarctidae; genus Phascolarctos; species Phascolarctos cinereus. The sequence continues at coordinate 322,655,388 of NW_027555625.1, forward strand.
GATCTGGGTTCAAATTCTGCTTCTGTTCCTGGGTTCACCAGTGTTACCTCGGGCAATTCACTTTATCACCTGTCTACTTCATTTCCTCATCTTTAAGATGAAAGGTTGGACTAAATGGTGTTCCAGGTTCCCTTCCAGTTCTAAATCTCTGTTCCTATGAAAGGCCAATGATTATAGAAAGGACGTAGGGGAGTGAAGTACCTAAGCAACAAGGAAAGATACATTCCATTGTGGTACAGGGACATTGCAGATTGTCTAGAAAGGTGGAGAAAAAGGGCTGAGGGAGAGGTGATTCCATTCCATTCAACATTTATTAAGCACTTAGTATGTGCAAAGTTCAGTTTCCCCCACTGGAGGATGGGTATGATATAGGCAGATCTTACTCTTTTGAGGAGCTAACAATCTGATGGAGTATGTGCACATGTGTGTATGTGTGTAAATGTGAACCCAAATAATGATTCCACGAGAAGGAGTGAAATAAGTGAAAAGGCCCAGACAAAGTGCTGTGAATAAGTTTGGCTGGGATATAAAATACATGAAGGGAAATCATGCAAGATATGGCATAAAAAGTAGTTTCAATGTGGATTGTGGATAGCTTTGAATGCCAGGATTGGGAGTTCACACTTTATTTGGTAGGCAATGGAGAGCCACTGAACATTTTTGAGTGGAGGAGTGATGTCAGTCCATCACTTTCAATGTTCCAGGAGCTGGGCTTGATGGTGAGAGTACAATGGGAAGCTCCTTGGGGCAGTTTGTGACGGACACTGTTGAGGAGAAAATGACAGGAGACCAGAGTAGTCTAAATGATGATGACAGAAGTAGGCTGATGGGGCCAGGGGTACAACTGTGGCAGTGCATGGGACTCCGACTCTCACAAAGGGTATGACTCATTCAGGAAGTCAGTGCTCCATTCTCAGAGTGGCCACTTACCCTGGCCACTCTGCTCCTCTGGGTTTAGCCCAATCTTTTCGTAAGATGGCTGCCTTCTGCAAAGGCCGCTGAGTCATCAAGTCAACAAGCATTTGTTAAACACTTACTATGTGCCAGGCACGAGGTAAAGAGGCTGTTCTCTGCTTCGTGTCTTCCCTAGCCTTGATCACTGAATGGGTGTTGCCTCAGTCAAACTGAGACCTGTTAAAGACATTAGCTTAAAAAGGCTGTGGTCCTCCACTGCATCCAGGACCATTTCCAATCATCTAGATCTGTATCTTGCCACTGGACTCAGATGGCTCTGGAGGAGAAAGTGAGGCTGATGTCTTTGCATATAGCCTTCCCTCACTCAAATCCAATTCACTTGCAAGTCCTGGCATCACCTTCCTAATGTCATGGTCTTCTTTGAGAATGAGGGACAAATAACAACAACCACTATTTTAAGGGCAACAGATACAAGCAGAAAGAAAGCCCTGCCCTTGAAGAGCTTCTATTCTAACTGGGGAATTTGTTCAGTTGTTTCAGTCATGTCCAACTCTTCTTGACCCCATTTGGGGTTTTCTTGGCAAAGATGCTGGAGTGGTTTGCCATTTTCTTCTCCAGCTCATTTTATAGATGATGAAACTGAGGCAAACAGGGTTAAGTGACTTGCCCAGGGTCACACAGTTAGTATCTGAGGCCAGACTTGAACTCAGGAAGATGAGACTTCCTGACTCTAGGCCCAGCACCTTGTTCACTGCACCACCCAGAAGGGGGAAGACAACATTTAAAAGGAAGCTAGAAAGTGGAGTTTGGGGCATTGTGGAACAGGCTTGTGAGGAGACTTACTCTACAACATCTTTGAAGCACTCCAGAGACTGCAGGCCCCAAATATAAGTGCAGCACAAAGCATCAGTCAGTCAGAAAGCATTTATTAAGTGCTTACGGTGGCCTAGGCACTCTGCTGACGTCTCTTTCAGTGGGCTTAAGGATACATCTGTTCCAGAAGATTTCTCACTTTGTAGAATTTCCAGAATCCAGGTCAGCTCAGTTCCTTTGAGGATAGAAATAGCTTAGTTTAACATGTTAGAACCATTGTGTTATTACTTATGTTAGCTCAGCTGCTCTGCCTGTCCATATGCTATGAAGTAGTGCCATCATTTACCAATGCAATAAAGCCTGTTTTATTTATTTCACCTATACCTTCATCAGACACCTTGAAGAAGGACTCAGGTTAAAAAAAGGAATAGGACTCAGGGAAATGTCTCAAGTCAAGGGTCCTTCTCCCATACCACCTACTTCTGCCCTTGCCCCTACCACTGCCTTGGCTCCTAATCTGCCCCCTTGCCTTGTCCCTCACTGCCCCCAGCAGTAGCTCAGGTTTGGTTCATTTTTCCTGCCACTGGCCACTCTAATGACTTGTCTATTTGTCAGACTCTAATTTGATTTTAAGAGGAAGACAATCAGTAGGAACTTATAGTAAAGATTTGCTACTTTCTTTTAAAAAAAAGTTATATTGATACCCTTTGGACTAGATGTTCTAAAACTACATTTAGCTTGAAATTCTGTGATCTGGATGTCTTGTGTGCATACCTAATGAGCGGTACAGACAACAAACTCCACGAGGATTAGGCGAAGAAGAGATCATTGTGGATTGTGGTGGTCAGGAAAATATTTAAAGTTTTTTTTTTTTTTTAGGCAATTGCAGTTAAGTGACTTGCCCAGGGTCACACAGCTAGTAAGTATCAAGTGTTTGGTCTGAGGCCAGATTTGAACTCAGGTCCTCCTGACTTCAGGGCCGGTGCTCTGTCCACTGCACCATCTAGCTGCCCCGAAAATATTTAAAGTTAAAAAAAGTTTCTTGCAGAGGTCCAGAATAGGAGAGATGCAGCATGATCCTCATCCTCATTGTAACTAACATTTATATAGCGCTTACTATGTGCCAGAGATTGCACTAAGCATATTATAGTTATTTTCTCATTTGGTCCTCACAGCAACCCTGGGAAGTGGGTGCTATCACAGGTTACCTGAAAAAGCCCTAGGAAGTTTTAGTGGACTGCAGGAATAATGATAATAAAACTAATTGCATTTATATAGAGCTTCATAGTTTGCTAAATGCTTTGCAAATATTGTATCATTTAATCCTCACAACTACCCTGTGAGTAGGTGTTATTATTACCTCCATTTTACACACGTGAAAACCGAAGGTTAGAGATGTCAAGTGACTAGCCCAGGGTTACATAGCCAGTAAGTGTCTGAGGTAGGATTTGACCTCAGGTCTTCTCAGGGCTGCAAAGTCAATATGCTAAAATAGAGTCAGGTAAAATAATTAAAATGTTTTTGATATAGTAATTAGGTTTTTTTTTTGGAGGCAATTGGGGTTAAGTGACTTGCTCAGGGTCACACAACTAGTAAGTATCAAGTGTCTGAGGCTGAATTTGCACTCAGGTCCTCCTGACTGTAGGGCCAGTGCTCTATCTGCTGTGCCACCTAGCTGCCCTAGGCTTTTTTTTTCCTTACTTTTTCCTCCCCCAATTTTTTTTTTTTAGTCTTTTGTTATAAGAAATGGCTCTCTGGGAGGGGGTTGGAGAAGTATATTGTAGGAAATATAAGTAATGTAAAAAAAATCTCATTAAAAGTTTATTTGAAAACAATTTAAGTGACCTTAGGCTGTATTTGGAGCAGTCTAATGTCTTAGAATAAGGGAAGTAAGAATTCTGCTTGCTTATTATGGGATCCTGCCTGGTCACATCAGTTTTTGTGTTCTTGGAACCACATTTTAGGAAGGACATTAAGAAGTAGACATGTACTCAGCCCTTTTCCAGGCTAATTGCATGTTATGTACTTGGTGTTCCGGCCAGATCGTCCTATTTGCCAGTCCCCCCTGCAGGGCGTTCTATCTCCTGTTTCTGCTTTGGCCCAGCCTGTGTCCTATGTTGGGAATGCTCAGCCTTCCTGCCCCTGCCTTGAAGAGTCCCTGGTTTCCTCTAAACCTTATCTCAAGTGCTACCTTTCATATGAGGTCTGGATTGATTCCCCCAGTTACTAGTGACCACCCCAAGATTATTTTGTTCTTAATTTTGTGTCTTTTTTTTTTTTAACATTTGAGATGCAGTATGCCTTGGAGCTAAGAAGACCTGGGCTCAAGTCTCACCTTTGATATAGCTTGTCCCAATTGTGACTCTGGGTGAGTCCCTTAACCTCTCAGTACCCCCAGATAATTCTCCAAGATCATAAGTTGCAGGATAGTTGCCAGTCCACATTAGTAAAGGGAGTTTTCTCACCAATGCTTTCCTAGACCTATGAAATCTCAAGTGTGACACCTCTCACCTCTCAAGTATTTTTACTTATCTATATTTGTGTTGCCTTTCCCCAATAGAATGCCACCTCCTTATGGGCCAAGACTGTTTCATATCTTCCCTTGAATCCTTGGGGCCTTGCATAGTCCTTGGCACAGAGCAAAGGCTTAATAAATGTACTTTGAGCAGAAACAAATCAGTATAAGATGACTAGAAAATATATCACATAGGGATCTGTTGGTGGTGATGAAGGATGTTAAGCCTGATAAAACAAAGAAGTGGATGAGGAAAGGTGTATGTGATTGTTATATTCCAATGTTTGAAGGGTTGTTCTGTGGAAGGGGAATTGCATTTGTTCTGCTAGGGTCCAAGGGGCAGCACTAGAGGTTACAGGGCAGCAGATTCCAGCTACACAGATAATGACGCTTTCCTAACAATTAGATTTAACAATTCATCTGTACTAACCACTACCTGAAGCATTCATTCCCTCCAAGACATCCCTGAGAAGTGGGCATTCTGCCTTTTCCTGAACACCACTAGTGATGGGGAACTTATTACTTTAAGAGTGCATAATATTAGAGTGGTCTGAGTTAGAATGGGATTTAGTTCTAACTAGGTCTTGCAGGATAGGTTGGCCACAAATGGGCAGAGAAGGGATTCAGGTTCATCCCAAAGAAGGGGAAGACCACTACAATGTTGCAATGGTCACTGATGTTGGAACACTGTTACCATTAACTCTTTTGGTGTTCTCTGTGCTCAGTAGTGTTGGCCTAGCACAAAAGACCTTTCCAGGGACAACCACAAAATGGGAAGATAAAAGTGACCCATGAACATCAGACCCTAGCAGCTGCACCATCGACCCTGGAGATATCTCACCTGGTCTTAAAAATAGAGTTTGAGATCTAGAACTGGAAACTGACTTAGAGGTCATCTAGTCCAAGGACCTCTCATTTTGCAGATGAGGAAACCAAGGTACAAAGATGAAAAGACTTGGCCATGGCCATACAGAAAACAACGGGCAGTCAGAATTAGAACTCAGGTCTGGTAATGCCAAATTCACTTTGAGTCTAAGTCTTCTTTCTACTATACAAATTTTTCTTCTCTCCTTTGTTTCTTTCTCACTTTTCCTTCCCCATTCTTTTCCTCTCCTTTACTCTCTTCTTCCCTCTCTCATTCTCCCTGTCTCTTTCTCCCCACCCCAATTATTCTTTCCCACTCAGGACCCTCTTTCCCTTAAATATCACTGGCTTTGCAACCACAGAAGAGTGAACCAACCTGTAAATATTAGACAAGAAACCCTACGTTTCTCAACTTTAATTTCATGCTGGTTTGAGGCAGTGTTTATTTTAATCAGTCAGTTGAATTCACTACTATATGCCAGGCCCTAGGAGAGGAGCTGGTGTGTTCTCTGTGCCCACAGCCCACAGCTGCTGAATTGCTGCTCCTACAGTTCAGCTGCTCGGGTTTTCTTACTGTGGTATCTACTGAATGACCCAGCTTGGATAATGTAAGAGGAATGTGCTTAGTAGTAGGGGACAAAGTGGGATAGACACGGTGGGATCAATTTGTGAAGGAAAGACAGGACAGCTCAGAGTATGTTGAGATTTGAAGCATTGGCTCTGCAACTTAATACAAACACAACTCCCAGCAAATCACTTAATATTAGCTTTGAGGCCCCATCATCTACATTTTATTAAATGCAACTCTACTCAACTTAATGAACATCTAAACACCTGCTGTGCACAAAGCACTGTACCAGGTGCAGCTAGGTGGCACCACAGTACATAGAGCATTGGGCCTGGAGTCAGGAAGACCTGAGATCAAATCCAGCCTCAGATACTTACTACCTTGAATGAGTCACTTAACTTGTTTGCCTCAGTTTCCTCATCTGTAAAATGAGGATATTAATAGCATGTATTTCCTAGGGTTGTTGTGAAGATGAAATGAGATAATATTAGCATAGTGCCTAGCTCAGAGTAAACACTATATAAATGTTAGTTATTATTATTTAAAAATACCCCCCCAAAAAAAGGATCTCTCAAGGTTTTTATATTCTACTGGTGGCACAGCATACAGATACATAAATACAGAGTCATTTCAGGAGGAAGAGAGCACAGCTGCTAGAATCAGGAAAGGGCTCTATGTAGGGGTTGGCACCTGAGCTTAGCCTTGAAAGAAGCCAGGGCTCATAGGACGCAGAGGGAAGAAATGTATTTATAGCATGAAGGACAGTCTGCACAAATGCAAGGGAGACAGGAAAAGCTGTGTCAAATTTGGGAAACAGCTAGTCAGTAAAAGGGCAAGGTTGGATCAGATGCTATCTAAGGTCCTTGATAGCCCTAAATCCTATGATGCTATGTCTGGGGCCAAGGAGGAGGCTCATGTCCATCTAAGCAGATACTAAAAATTTGCCCTTCGGTCTAGAGTGGGCCTGTTTTTATAGTGCTTCTCCCTTAATGGACTAAAACTGGCACATTAGCCAACTTCTCCAGCCTATTGGAAGAGAATATGGAAAAAATCCATTGCCCTTAAAAGTTATAAACTATTCCAGTGAACACAATTTCAGCAATTACCTGTGTTTAGTAATTATGCTAATGCCGATTCTCCAAAGGCTGTGATTTTCTCCCTGTGTTCTGTGCACATTATCTCTCTACCTGCTGGCCTATGTTTTCATGCTCTCTATTATTGGTTGTTTGTCAAGTTAAGTGATGTTTTCTGCCTTGAGCTGTTGAGACATTGAGACTGAAGCCAAAGTCCTATTTTTTTGCCTAGTTACAGTGCAGTACTGTGGGTTTCTATGATTCTAGGAGCCAGAGAACAGACCTAATTTTTTCCAAGCTATAACCCAGCAGTGGACATTGGCTGGGGTTTGGAATGGTGAAAAATGAGGTGGTTCTGGGGCCCTGAATTTCTTTAAAATTGGTTTGTGCTGCTGCAGAAAGATCATGCTCTGTCTGTCTGACTAAACCCTGAGCAACAGTTTCCTCTGTTCACTTGCAAGACTTTGTTCAGCTAAGGGAGTCTATGGTCCAGCAGTGGTGGCTTTGTGCAAGCATATTGCAGGGCGAAGCTTCCTGGGAATCCAGAGATGGCAGACACAATCCTTGTTTTACCAGTAATGAATAGGAGACAGTGTGTTATAGCAGAAAGAGCCTTGGTCTTGAATCCTGTCCTTCTAACTCTAGTCACAGCTCTGTTATTTATAAGCTGTGAGATCTTGGGCAGGTCATCTTAACTTTCTGGGCCTGTTTTCCTCATTTAAACAGGGTGCCCCAAAAGTCTGAATGCAGGTTTAAAACTACACTGGAGAAAAGGAGAAGGACCCATATGTACAATAATATTTATAGAAGCTCTCTTGTAGTGGCAAAGAATTGGAAACCGAGGGGATGCCCATCAATTGGGGAATGGCTGAACAAATTATAGTATGTTATTGTGATAGAATACTATTGTGCTATAAGAAATGATGATGGAGACAGTTTCAGAAAAACTGGTAAGACTTATATGAACTGATGCAAAGTGAAGTGAGCAGAATCAGAAGAACATTGTGCACAGTAACAGCAATATTGTGCAATGATAAACTGTTAAAAACAAAAATTCAGATCAGTGCAATAATTCATGACAGTCCCAAAGGACTCATGATGAAATGCTATCCACCCCCAGAAAGAGCTGATGGACTCTTGAGTGCACATTGAAGTATTTTTTTTTCTCTTTCTCCCCCTATCCCAACATAGGCTAGTGTGGAAATATGTATTGCATGACTTCATATGCATACTGGGTATTGTATTTCTTGCTCTCTCAATGGGTGGAGGAGAGAGTGAAGGGAGGGAATTTGGAACTGAAAAATAAAAACTAAAAAATTATATTACAGTTTTGTTTCTTACAAAAAGAACCCTTTTGACAAAACATACGTAACCCAGATATTTCATTTCAATTCAACAAACATTTGTTGAAAATTTATTGTGTACCAGAAAGTAAAAGGAACTGCACTAAGACTTTTGGGACATGCTGTATAACATGTTGAGAGAGCCCAGGCGTTGATGATGTGTATACTTCCTTTTCCTATAATTATTATCACCTTTCCATACCTCTTCATCCTCATCCGTATACAGAGCAAAATAATAACACTAGCTGATAGTAATATAGACCTCTCATTGTGGATTACACAATTATCTCTTCAGATTCTCCTAATTACTCGGTGAGGTTGGCACCATAGGTATTCTTAATCCCACTTTGTAAGTGAGGAAGCCAAGCCTCAGAGAGGGGAGAGGTAACCTAGAGAGTAAGGAACAAGTCTTCTTGACTCTGTATTATGCCACGATGCCTTTGCTATAATCCAATCTAATAAGTATTTAGTCAGTGGAAGGGAACAAACATTCATGAAGTACCTGCTGTGCTCCAGGCACTGTGCTGAGGGAGTTACAAATTGGTCCTCACAACAACCCTAGGAGGTAGGTACCTTATTGAGCACCAACTATATGTGAAGGAGGGACCGTGTGAGGTGTTGGGAATACCAGGATTAAAATGCAAACGGTTCTTGGTCTCCTAGAGCTTGGGTGGAAGGAACATGGACATCGATAGGTTCATATATAACATGAGGAAGAGGCGCTAATGACTAGAGCAGGGGGTCTTAGCCTTTGTGGTGTCATAGGCTCCCCTGGGCAGTCTGGTAGAGTCTACAAACCCCTTCTCAGAAAAAAAACATTTAAAATAATTGAAGGAAGTAGCTAAATTTCAGTTACAGATTAGTGAACATCACTTTCTCCATCCAAGTTAATAGACCCTCTAAAATCTCAAGGAATCCATGAACTCTAAATTGAGAAACCCTGAGCTAGGAGTTCAGGAAACACTTCCCATAGAAAGTGGTATGTGAGCTAAGCCTGAATGGAAACAAGAAGGAATAATGACAATGATGATGACGACGACGATGATGATGATGATGATGATGATGATGATGATGATGATGATGACACACATTTGTAGATCACTTTAAGGTTTACAAAACACTTTACATACGCTCTTCCATTCGATCACCATAAAACCCTGTGAGGCAGATGCAATGATGATATCTATTTTACAGAAGAAGAAACTGCTGTATAAAGATTATTTTGGCAGCTCTGTGGAAGGTAGCTTGGACAGGAAAGAGATTGAAAATCCTGGAGTCCAAGCTCCTTCAATAGTCCTGCTATAATAGTCTAGATGAATTGATGAAGGCTTAAAGTAGAGTAGTGATTGTGAGCAGGAAGAAAAGAAAACCTGATAGATACAAGGGATATTGTGGAATATACAAGACTCAGCCACTGACTATGTGGGAGGAGAGTAAGGAATAAGGAAGAGTTAACAGTGACATTGAAGTTGCCAACCTGAGTGACTTAAATCAATAGAAATAAGGAGATTTGGAGAAGAGAAATGCTTGGGGAAGGAGTCTGTTGTTGTTGTTTCAGACTCTCAGTGACCCCATTTGGGGTTTTCTTGGCAAAGACACTACAGTGGTTTGCCACTTCTTTCTCCAGATCATTTTACAGATAAGAAAACTGAGGCAAAAAGGTTAAGTGACTTGCCCAGGGTCACACAGCTGGTAAGTGTCTGAAGTCAGATTTGAACTCAGGTGTTCCTGAGTCCAGGCTTGGCACTCTATCTGCTGCACCACCTAGCTGCCTTGGGGGGAATGAGGGGAAAGAGATATAATGATTCTATTTGGTACATGTTGAGTTTGAGATACCTATGTGGCATCCAGTTGGAGACATATGTAACAGGTAATGTAGGATTAGAATTCAGGAAAGCAGTGAGGGCTGGTTATACGGATCGGGGAGTCCTTTTCAAAGAGATGATCATTGATAAGACCACTAAGAAAGAAGTTTGACAGAGAGGAAAAAGGGGTTCAAGGCAGAGCCTTGGGGTACTGCCATGGTTGGGAAGCAGGACATGGGTGAGGATCCAGCCATTTTTGGAGGAAAATCATGAGAAACTCAGGGGGAAGAAAACATCTAGGAAGAGGGAGAGGAAGGGAGAGTATGTCAATACTATCACAGGAGCAATAGCTCAGAGAGGTCAACAAGGAGGAAGACTAAGAAAAAATACAATATTTTTAATGAAAAGATCCTTGGTAACTTTGAAGAAAGCAGTTTTAGTTGCGTGATGAGGTTTGAAGCCAGATTGCAAAAGGTTGAAAAGTGAGTAGGTGGAAAGGAAATGGAAGCCAACAGTGTAAATGACTTTGTCTAAGAGTTGGTGTAAAGGAGGAAAGGTATGAGATTAGAGCATTCTATTTTTACTAATTATGGTTGGCCAGGATAACGAATACGGGAGGGAGAACACCCTTTTCCATGTCTCCTTTCTGGTACCATCACCTTGTCCACATATAGGTATGAGTACAGGTGCCCATCTCTTCTTTTGGGTGGGTAGGGCTAGCCCCCAAGTAAAGGATAGCAAAGGACCATGACCCTTTGTAGAGCCCCCAAAGTGTAGGAATTGGAATTTGTTCACCAATAAGACTTATGTTGGGCAGGTATGAACCCAAATCTTGCCTCTACCATGTATAAGTAGATGAGGTAGCAGAAAGGAGCTCATCATTTTGGACCACCTGACACCCCTCTAGTATCTATATGTCATTCCAGGTCCCCATCTCTCCCTCTTGGGGGACACCAGTTCAAAGGGTCCAAAGTGGAAGATTGGAAGAGAGAATCTTACACATTGAAGGACCTTCTCTGATTCTTTTAATATCTTGGAGGTTATCAATGCAACACTGAGGCTTTCTTTGTTCCCTTTCATTCTTTCTACATAACCAGCCTATCTCCTTTTCCGGTCACAAATACCTTTGATGATGTCTTTTAAGGTGCTTTTGAAGTTCAAGTCACAGGACTCTCACTACACAATTTTCCACTAATTTTTGGCCTATTGGTGCTTTGGGGATGATTTAATTTATTCCAACAAGCACCTACCATGTGCAAAAACTTGGTGCTTAGGTGAAGGCAAAAATGAAATAACACCTACCATCAGTGTGCTTTCATTCTACTGCAGTGACACAACATTTCCATAGACAACTTAGTAGAATATAATTTGAGGAGGAAGAGGGCCCAATGAGGAGGAGCAGGAGCACCTGAGATGAACTGGGGGTTGTATAACTAATAATATTATTGGCACTACTTACTCTCTAAGATTGTTATTATGATTAAGTGGGATAATGAAGGTAAAGAGCTTGGTATTATACTTACACAGCATGATGTAGTGGAAAGAGTTTATTATTAACAATGATAATAATCATAATTGTCTTGTATTTATTAGTGTAGGACCTGAAAGTCAGAAGTGTTTCCCCTTCCATTTTTGTTAAGATGCCTCAGGAATAGAAATGCGAGGTGGGGTAGGGATAATATAGAATAACTTCACTGTTGTAAAGGATAATATTGACTTCTTCCTCAATCTCAGAGCAAGAGATTTGCCCTCACTGCTGCCTGTATGCACTCAGGATATGACACTGCGGTGCCAGTTAGGTTCACTACCATGGCAGCCAACATCAAAGGTCCTGTCAGATCATATTTCTCATAGATATTCCCTCCCTGCCCACCCCACTATTGTTTCTGATCAGGGTGCCAATGTTACCATGAAGAAGGTCTGAGATGGGCCTGTCATCACATTCATTTGGTTTTTCTTTTTCCCTACCACCCTGAAGTAGCTGGAATCTTGGACTATTGTAATGGGCATTTAAAGGAACAGTTACATGATTAGGTTTGGGAGTCCTACCTCCCAGAGGCTGTGAAATCTTAGTGCTGCCCCCAAGAAGGAAATGGGACCTTCCTGCCAGCAGTTTCTTAAGTCCAGCCTTCAAGGGGACTTACCTGATCAGAACGGATTACTTCGGGATGTAGTCCCAGCTGACCTACTCTAGCCCTTCCTAATTCTATCCTCCGTGAGGAACTACTTGAGATTTCTGACTCCTTATAAGAGTAAATACAATCCATAGAAACTTCAGATGTCCCTTTGTTGGCAGGTTCCCTTTCTCCTGACGTTTGGAAAACTTTTTTTTTTATTAAGTGATGGGGATAACAATAAGTGGAATTATTAGGAGGTGTTTTGCTTCTTTATAAAGATATGGGGAAGGTGAATTTTTTTCCAATCAGGCTAAGCTGTAATTTACCTTGGAAAAAAGAAATCCTTTAGCTGATTTGGTAAGTTTGACTCCCTGGATGAAGGTGAGGGGGATTCTTTACTCAACCCTCACAAAAAGAAGAGAATGACTCCTTGGTAGAAGCTCTAAAAGGGGCAAAATTAGATATCATTCCCTGATGGTGTCCCTAGGGAAGGAGAAGTTTTGACTGGTGGGCTGGGAAACAATGAAAGGGTAATGAAAGGGGATGAGTCCTGGTATCAGTTCTTTGATAGATTCTATGCAAGAGGTTTGTAACATCTTCACTTCCTTGAGACAGATGATCCAGATTTGTACTGGGGATCAGTTGTGATATTCAAGGTATCATTGTCTGTGCTATAGACCCATTGTTTCTGGTGCTGCTCTTGGTCACCATGATTGTTTTAAGTCATGTAATCTGCTATGATTTCTCCTGAGATTCCTCACTGGTTAGTTAATTAATTAATTAATTTAATTAATAATTAAAGATTATTTGTATTATTTACATTAAGCTCCTGAGAATAGTGCATTATTAAAATAAGATTACTTTAATATTATTTAGTAGTGGAATGTCCCTTAAAATATTTTTGGGACCTTGCCACCAAGGGGTAGTATATGGTAAGAGCTGTATCTCTTTTGCTCTTCTATTGCCATGATCATTTTGTTGCTACTCCTTTGTGGCAGTTGTGTTGGGAATACAGGCAGCAAACAGGAGGCAGCAAACATCAGTGAGACGAGGTGGATTTTCACCAAAAATCAGCCAAGGTATTGGCTGCGGCTTTTCTTCTTCCTTTTGCTTTCACTCCCTCTACTTCATTCTCCCTCTTTCTTCCTTCTATTAAAAAATGATGATAGCAGCTCACATTTCCATAGCAGTTTCAATGGTTGAAAATCTCTTTGCATACGTTACCTTATTTGATCCTAATAACAACTCTGGGAGATAGGTGCTATTATTATTCCAATTTTACAGATGAGGAAACTGAGGCTGAGAAAGGTTATGTGATTTATCTACTATTTTACCTCTAGTAAGTGTCTGAAGTTTCTCCTTCCTTCTAAAGGAGTCCTGCTTAGCACACTATACCCCAGGCTGCAGCTTCCATAACGTACAAGCTGGGCTAGTCCTTTAAGGGATTGGGAATGCCATTTGGCTTCTTCAAGACTTGAAGCATAAAAAGTCCAGCCTGGAACAAATTGAGGTGAGAGCTCCTATTGCCTTCTAGAGAATGTCTTCCTGATCTCATGTGCATGATTACCATAATGGTGGTGGATAAAAGTCACAGGAAATAGCATTTTATTGGACTTATCCTTTTATTAACTTTAGAAATTATATTATTTTAATGTCTAGTGAATAAAGTTATTTTATTGTCTGTTCTATTTTAACCCCTCAGCTTGTATTGCTGGACTGGCCTAGGTTAGAACTGGTCCAGAATATGGTGACCTTTGGAGTCCAGAGTCCAACTGATAATTGGCCAAGAAGAAAGAGCTACCTCCACAATAGTGATGTTCGAAGTGTTTACTGTCTTTTTTCCCTGATTTACAAATGTAATAGTGGGTGGGGAGTTAAAATGCATAGTAACTCTCCAGAGAGAAGTAGCTTCTGGATGCAGCTTCTATTGACAAAAGTGATGATGAAAATTTGGGTCTTAAAGGGTCAATCCTTGGGAGTGGAGATTACAGAACTCTTAGTGGAGCAGTGCTCAGAAACCTAGAGCTTTATTGTATCTATGAAAACCCAATTCCGCCCAAGAAATAAACTCTAGGCTACCATCTAAGCGCATTTTCCTTTTGACGGCTACAAATTTGGGAAAGGGACAAGAATATGAACTAGTAGGGGCAAATATGAGCCTGTAGTGATAAACTAATGAAATATTGCATGTTAATCATTTTATATTTTAAAAGTTAGATCAGCCTTCCCAAGAAGGCACTGATAGATAGGGAGCCCTTTTCTGGTACATGCACAGGATCTAGCCAGCAGCCTAAGTCTGTATATTCATGAAGAAGGCCTGGTTCTGGCAGCCCAAGTTCAGAGAGCCACCTAGTGGCTCATGCTAAAATTGTAGTCTGGGTAGCTATTTCAGACCCCACCCCATGGAAGGCAGGTGGGCACTGATAATAGCTCTGCTTTCTTCCTCCAGTACTGACATTAGTAGAAGGTGCATGAGTAAAAAGAGAGATTGCCTGGAGCACTATTGAAATGCTTACATTTCATATTTTCATATTATTGTTGTTATTCAGTCAGTTCAGTTGTGTCTCACTTTTGTGTCCTCTTTTGGGGTTTTCTTGGCAGACATACTGGAGAGATCTACTATTTTCTTCTCCAGCTTATTTTACAGATGGGGAAACTGAGGCAAAGAGAGTTATGTGACTTGCCCAGGGTCACACAGCTAGTAAGTGTCTGAGACCAGATTTGAACTCAGGTCTTCCTGACTCCAGGATCTACCTACCACGCCACCTAGCAGCCCTGTATTTTCATATGCTACTGCTTTATTTAATATTGTGTGGTGGTTACTTAGGTTGATTATTGAGGACAGAAGAACCTTTTCTTGCCTCTGTACTTATTCTTTCCTCCCTCTGCTCACCCTAGTTGGACAAGAAAGACTTGGACAGGGATGGGGAGGGGAGGATGCTCCTTCCAGGATGAGAGGAGGCTATGTAACATAGTTGTTAGGGTTCTTAGACTTCAAATTGAGAAGACTCAAGATCTCTGACCTTTACTTGCTGTGTGATCATTTTTGTTTTGGGTTTTTTTTGGGGGGGTTGGGCAATGGGGGTTAAGTGACTTGTCCAGGGTCACACAGCTAGTAAGTGTTATGTGTCTGAGACCGGATTTGAACTCAGGTCCTCCTGAATCCAGGGCCAGTGCTCTATCCACTGCGCCACCTAGCTGCCCCCAATAACTTCTTTAAGCCTCAGTTTCCTCACTTATAAAATCAAGGTACTTAGCTTCATTGCCGTTGTTATTGTCATTATTGCTGTCTTTGTTGCTGTTATTGTGATTGCTAATAGATATATAATATGCATATATAATATAATAATAAAAGGTTTTCTCTCTCTCTCTCTCTCTCTCTCGGCTCTCTCTCTCGCTCTCGCTCTCGCTGTCATAAAAAAGCAACACACTGGTCTTTTCAGAGACTGTCCAAGATGAATCTCTGTCCTTGCTGAACACTGGACCTTCAGCAGTCGCTGCTTCTGAGCCAGAAGGTCGACCTCAACCTTGATTCTGATGACTCTGCAGTTACTGTCACTATGGGGGCCACCAGGCTACCTAAAAACTGGTGAAAACTGGTTGGCTTGTGGCAGTGAATTATGGCACTGAAATGCCTTTAAGCCTTCTGCCTTGCTTTTTCTCACATCCTTTCTGCTAGGCATGGACCAGGAACCGTGGCATCATTAGGGTGGCTTGAGGGCTTAACTGTAACTGAGCAATGGTCTTAGAAGGCCTGAGGCAGAGACAAAATAAAAGGTAACAAGGGAGAAGAGGGAAAAGAAAGGAGAGAAAGATTAGGATCATGGGGTTTGGAGCCTGAAGGGATCTCTTAAGATCATCTATTCCAACCACTTTGTTTCAGAGACAAGAAAACTGAGTCTTTAGGAGGGAAAGTGATTTACCCAAGGCTACAGAGGTAGTAAAGGGAAGGCTTGAGCCTAAATCCCCTGACTCCAAATCCAAGAGGGAGAGAGGAAGCAGAGGAAAGAAAGAGGAGTTTGTTTCCCTTGGTAGCCTCGAATGTCTTCAGAGGCTGAAGCATTGCTGGACTTAGCCATTTATCACTGAGAAGATGAGAAGCAAAGTCAGCACCTTGGGAACCTTCCCAGGGAGACAATCATTGACTTCTCAGTAGTTCAAAAGACAGCTCTCAGAATCTCTTACTGGGGTCTGCTGGCGATGAAAACCCAGAGGATCTGTCTGCAAATTCTGAACCAGACACTTACTAGCTGCGTGGCCCTTGGAGTCTCAGTTTCCTCATCTGTAAAAAGGAGATAGTAGGAGCCTATCTGACTTTACAGGGTTGTTGTGAGGGTTAGATGAATGAGATAACCTATGTAAAGCATTCTGAAAACCTTCAAGCATAATATATGTAGGCTATTACTATTGTTCTTAATAATTATTATTATGACTATGCATAATTTTATGATTGTTATGCAATATAATTATGTATGGCATGGTTATAACAACAATAGTTACCATTAATATAACAAATACATATTCTAATAATGAATAATAGTAATAAACAGATACTTCTCTGTATCTACCCTCTAGCTTGTGGCTAGGCACCCAGAAGGAATTCAGTAATAGGAGACATAGCTCTTGCCCCCTGGAAGCTCATAAACTGCTTGGAGAAACAAGGGAAAACAAGACAATACCTTCTATCTCCTGTACTATTCATTTGCACAGGCTGTTTTTGACAGCAGCATGAAATAGGCTCCCTTCTCATCTCCACCACTTAGAATTCTTAGCATCCTTCAAGGCTTCTTATGCCAAGCTTCTGGATCCCCTTGGCTAATGCTTTCATTCTCTTCAAATTATCTTGTATTGACTCCTCTGTGTACATTTTGTGTCCCCTGCCCTCCCCACTCCCTGGCAGAATATAAGTTCCTCAGGATGGGGATTGTTTCGTTTTTGTATCTATAGGACCTAGTGTCATGCCATGCCTGCCATGCCCATGGATATACAATGAATGTTTGTTGAGATAAAGTGAATACAAGATGACAAGATGACAAGATAGAGTTTAATGGAAAGAATGTTGGATTTAGAGTCAAAAGGCCTGGGTTCAAGTCCTGCCTCTGACATTTTTAGCCTCTTGGGCTCAGTTTCCTCTTATGCAAAATAGCTAGGGTGGATTGTATGATCCTTTATAGTTTAAACATGAATAAATGACTTGCCTGAGGTCACACAGCTAGCAAACAGCAGAACTGGGGTTCAAGCTCAGACCTGCTGACTCTAAAAATCAATCTGTTTTTCTCTATATCATACTGCTTCTCAGTGGGGCCTCCAGTAATTAAAGGGGTTTTGTGGAGGAGGTGGGGCTTAAGCTGAACTTCGAAGAATGTGTAGGATTTAGAGACAGAAAGAGTAAACAGAGGCTGAAATGAGCCCAGAATGTACAGGGAAGAGTAAGGAAATGTGTTTGGCTGGAGCAGAGGGTGTTGGAGAAGCAACAGGAGATGATGTTGGAGGGATAAAATAGACTCCAGAGAACCCTGAAAGCAGGACTGAAGAGTCTGCTACCAAGAAGACAGTGAAGGATGGATAAATGAGTCACAAAGCATGGGATACAGATACAAGAATTGGGCTAAAAAGTATCCAGGATGGAGAATCTGCGGCCTGGAGGCCACATGTGGCCTTCTAGGTTGTTAGACTGAGTCCAAGTTCTACAGAACAAATCCTTTTATGAAGGGGATTTGTTCTGTGAAGTTTGGATTCAGCCAAAGGACCGCACTTGAGGACCTAGAGGGCTGAAGTTTCCTCACCCCTGGGACAGTCCTCTGCCTTCAGGGACCTTACATTTTAATGGAGGAACTAATACGTAGAAGGGTGAGAAGCCTCGTTAGTCTGGAAAGTTTAAAGGAGTATGAAGAGGAATATTGTTCAGTTGGTTTTCTGTTCTATTCTACTCTTTGTATCCCCCTTTGGGATTTTCTTGAAAGAGATACTAGAGTGGTTTGCCATTTCCTTCTCCAGCTCATTTTACAGATGAGGAAACTGAGGCAAACAGGGTTAAGTGACTTGCCCAGGGTCACACAGCTAGCAAGAGTCAGAGGCAAGATTTGACCTTAGAAGATGAGTCTTCCTGACTTCAGGCCTGGCACTCTATCCAAGGTGCCATCTTGCTGCTCCCTGAGGGGATGGAGCAGATTATATTGACACACCCCTTCCTGGAGTAATTAGAGGTGATTTCACATGGTTCCAGGACGGGGGTGGGAGGGGGTAGGGGGGGTGTATATGGCAGTACAGCAACTGACTGAGAAGATAGTCAAAAAGTGGGGAGTAAAGTGAAGCTGGGGTCACCCCCAAACAACCAGTTGAAGGGTGAAAACTCCAACCAAACAATAGCCTTCCTCACTTTGGGACTCAATTTCCCCTGTCAGATGAGGGAGTTGCACTAACTGGGCTGTAAGATTCTTTCCAGCTCCAGTTTCACGCTCCGGTGGCCACTGCTGCTTAAGTTCAGAACCATAAACCATCAGAATGGAGGGGGCCTTAGTTTCCTTATCTGTAAGACAAGGGGGCTAAATTTGAATGTGGAAGAGGGAAAGCATCTTGGCTATGGGCTCTTGGAGAATTACTGGCAGAGCTGGAATTCAGATAATAGGATTTGGGAGTGGGACAGAATCTCAGAGATGATTTAATCATTTCTTTTCAGATTAATTGACTTGCCCAAGGTCACGTGGATAGCAAGGAGCAAAACCAAGATTTGAACCTAGCTCTCCTGACTCCGACTGTCTTATGACACTCATCTTCTGATAATGCCAGACTGTGCTCTAGTTGCCTGAATTGTCATGATTTATTTGGTTTTGTTTTTGGCTTGGAGGCCTTGTGCAAGGCTTGTCTACTTGACACCAAATGGTGGCTGAATCAGGACCAGAACACAAGGCCCAAGGGACCTGTTCCCTCTCCAGGAAGGATGCTCAGAGTACATTGGATTTTCCCCGATTTTCTAACCCTAGAGCAGAGCCCCCTGTGGTTAATTTAACACTTGTAAATTTCCACTCAGCTGAGACAAATCCGCCTCTGTCTGGATAAATTGACCATATTCCATTATATGGACGATAAGTTTTTGTTCTGTTTTGGCTGAAGCTTTTGCTGTTTGCAATGAGCAATTTCAACTCTGCTGTTTTCCAGTCTCTGTGATCAGTTTGGTTAATTGTGTTCCTTTTTCTAAGCCAAGAAAAACTTGGTGAATGTAAATAACAGGAGCTCATGCTGGCAATGGTTAAGGCCTCCCTCTCCAATCAGATGAAAACTGACCCCAAAAAGATGGGGAGCCTCTGGAGGTGCTGCTCTGGTGGGCCCTGGATCATGGCTTCCTCCTCCATCACCCAGGTCCAGCTTAGGTGTTGACTCAGGGCAGAACCATCCCTGAGACAGTGATAGGAGGGAGAAGAGAAGGACTGGCCCCAGCTTGGAGCCAGGAAGCCTGCATTTGTCTCAGCTCTAACACTTTCTACTTGTATGTCCCCGGGGAAATGTATCCAGTCTCCTGGGTTTGTGACCATGGGATGATCTGACTTTGCTCTCCCTTGCCTCTCATATCTAGTCAATTATCAAGCTCTGCCCATTCTACCTCACAAATGTCTCTCTCATTCTTCCCTTTTTCTGGTCCTCTTTGGATCTTATTTTGCTTACTTACTTACTTACTTTGGTCCTTACTTTTTCTGGTGAAGTCATCATGGATCATAGTCTCCACTTTACGCCCCCTACTAATCCATCCTTCGTACCTATTTACAACCCCCCAAAAATCTTTCTTATGCCTATACCTGGTAGGGTCATTCCTCAGCTCAAATACTTCAATGGCTCCCTATTATCTATCAAGTGTAATTCACATTCCTCTGCCTGGCATTCAAGACCTTCCATAGTTGGCACTACTCTGACTTTTCAGACTTATCTCACATTATTTCTCTCTACATACTCTATGTTCCAGCCAAACTGAACAATTCTCTGCTTCCTAAATGTGGGTGGAGTTCTCATAGTACCATGGCTTTGCTCACACTATTCCCTTCACCTGGAATGCCCATGCTATCCCTCCTTGCCTCTTGAATTCCTATCTGTCAATTAAAATCCAGATCAATGCCATCTCTTCCATGAGGCCATTACTGATCAGTGCTCTTGGCAATGACCTTCCTCTTCAAACCTCATGTGACCCTTTGTTTTGTAATTCCCTAATTACATCACATGGGGCACCTAGGTGGTATAGTAGATAAAGTACTGCTCTGGAGCCAGGAAGACCTGAGTTCAAATCCAGCCTCAGACATTTACTAGCTGTGTGACCCTGGGCAAGTCACTTAATACTGTTTGCCTGAGTTTCCTCATCTGTAAAATGAGCTGGAGAAAAACATGGCAAACCTTTAGTATCTTTGCCAAGAAAATCACCCCCAACCCAGAGTCATTAAGAGTTGGAAACAACTGAAAAATGACTGAACACCAACAACATCATATGTTATTGTGTATTATATTTGTCTATATTTGTTTCATATTTCCCCTCTAGATTGTGAGTTCCATAAAGGCAAGGACTGGGTCTTTTCCAAATTTGGTACTTCCCCTAGTGCCTAAAGCAAAGGCCTTCATTCACCATAGGTGCTTATTAAGTGTTTATATTGTCACTGAACATTTCCTAGTTTCTTCTTCTTCTTCTTTTTTTTTTAGGCAATTGGGGGTAAGTGACTTGCCCAGGGTCACACAAGTGTTTGGTCTGAGGTCACATTTGAACTCAGGTCCTCGTGGCTTCAGGGCCGGTGCTCTATCCACTGTGCCACTTAACTGCACCTATTTCCTAGTTTCTTGTCTGCGAACCAGGGTTACTAATACCAATTTTACAGATCTGGATGAGATAATGTGTGTGAAGTCCTATGTGAAGCTTCCAGAGTTATAGGTACAAAAGAGAGGCAGCCTGGCACAGTGAATGGAGAGTGGGCTTAGAAGCCAGAAAGACCTGAGTTCCAGTCCTATCTCTGACACACACTGACTGCCTGACTTCGGGTACATCATCAAACCTCTCAATGCCCCAGGCAACTTCCTTAGACTCTATGTTGTGAAGGAGGTGCCAGTTTGTATTGGTGGAGAGTTTCCTCACCTAGAAGCTCCCTATACCAATGAAAACACAGACCCGGTTCTTGTCTCTATCTCCAGTGTAAACATTTATAGCTAGTCAATCCACTAACATTTATTGTCTGTCAACTGTGTGCCAGACATTGTACTAAATGCTTGTAACCACTCAGTACTATATAAATAAAGCCTTATAAACTTTTCATCTGGGCATTTTGGCATCTTAAAAATCTAGCCTAAAATTGAAAATTTTTATCTACTATACAGATGTTTTCTCTATACCAAACCAAACAGATAGCAAACTGGATTTATTACTCTTCATCCAGATATTTATAGACAGACACAGGGGAGATAAGGCAAGTGAGACTCAGAGAGGAGACATGACCAGGCCTTCATGGCTTCATGGAAGAGGTGGCATTGAGTTGGGCTTTAATGGACAGATGGGAATCCAAGAGGTGAGGAGGGTTAGCATGGGCATTCCAGGTGAAGGGAACAGTGTGAGCAAAGCCCTGATGATAGGAGAACTTCACCCATGTTTATGAGGCAGAGAATTGTTCACTTTGACTGGAACATAGAGTACATAGAGGAAGATAATGTGAGACAAGTTTGAAAAGTCAGAATGGTGCCAACTATGAATACCTGACAGTCACAAGGCCTCACAAATAGTATTAGGCTAGGAATTAAAACTCATGTCTTTCACAACTCTAAGCCCAGTATTGGTTCCATTAAGTCAGACTGCTCTCTATTTTGAAATAGGTACATTATTACTGTTAGCAAGTAATTATTTCACAATATCACAGAATCTTGGGGCTAGAAGAGACTGAAGAGGCCATCTAGTCTAAGCTGTACCCAGAGCCACAAGTAGCAAATGTTGTGCCTGGAGCAAACAACTTTTTAAGACAAGTTTAGTTGATGAGGGGGAGACCTCAGGTTCACTTGGTAGAGAGACACAAGGACCCATGAGAGGGAAGGACATAGAGCTCTTGGAACATAGTGAGGCTAATACTGGAAGAGGGAATAGAGTGCCACTGGGCCACGGAGGAACTTAGCTAGGATGTGGGTGTAAAAAAGCAAGCAAGATATCTGATAGCTTTCTATTTTAATAATTTAATTAAAATTTTAATTAATCTCATTGTTTTCTGTTTTAACAAAGTACTCTTAATAATAAGGTGCCACGCTCAAGCATTTCTACCTACCGAAGGAATACAACTTCTGTCAGCAACCTGTAAGTATAGATTCCCTGAAGCAAAGCCAGTGATTCCCTTGCTTTAGCCACAAGTCTGCTCAAATCCAAGCTGCAATCCTATCTATGCAACACCCCTGGCAAGTGGCCAATCAATGAAATGGGGGGAATAATACCTGTACCACCCACCTCATGGTTGTGTTGCGAGGAACAAATGAGGTCCAAATGTAACAGGACAAGCTAGAACAGTATGTCAAATTTAATTACATAAAATTTAATAGGAATAAATGTAAAGTCCTATGCTTAGGTTCAAAGAATCAACTGCTCAAACACAAGATAGAGAAATGACGGCTAGACAATACTTCATGCAAAAAAGACTGCAGGGTTTTTGTTAACTGCAAGCTCAACAGTGTTAGTCAGTACAATATGGCAGTGAAAAAAGCCATCTAAGGCTGCATTAAGATGATGTCCCAAATGAAAGATGTTAAAGTCTGCCTATATTCTACCTGATTGGGCCCCATCTGTGTATTGTATTCAACTCTGGCTGAAATTTTTTTAGGAACCACATTGATAAGCTGGAGTTTAGCCCCATGGCGGACAACTGAAGAACATGTCAAATAAAGATTGGTTGAAAGAACTAGAAATACTATGTCTGGAGAAGAGACAGCGAGGTAAGCTGTAAGATGCTATAGAAATGCAAATTATAACAATGACCATCTTGGAGAAGGGGGAGTAAATCCTGGGTATACAGTAATATACATATTGGAAACATAAACTAATCTATTAGTGATGATTTGTGTCTATTGGCCACAGAGTCTGTTTCATTTTCAGGTAATAGAATTAAGGCTGTGTCTACCAGGCACATCTGGTTCAACTGATATTGGTCAATTTGCTTTAAACAACAACAACAAAAAATTCATCAAATCATTTGTTTGCCTTACTGGTTCAAATACCTGGTTACCTCTCTATGATCTATTTGTCTGTCTCTTATTCGGTTTGTATATCTGTTTCTTTCTGTGTCCATATATTTGTCTACCAAGATATATAGATAATTCTTTATTTAAACCACTGATTGTTTCCCAACAACATGCAGAACACTAGAACTGGAGGTAGAAGACCTGGGATTGAAAACTGGCTTGGCCAATAACAAGCTCTATGATCTGGGCCACTCTGAGCCTCAGTTTACTCTTCTGTTAAATGACGGGGTTGAACTGGATCCTCTCTAAGGTCTTTTCCAGCCTGAATAGTATAGAAGTCTACATTATATTCTCAGGTTCACCCTTCAGTTTACTCAGGTGGATTTTCTAATCTGTTGTGTAGGAAATAGTTTTTGGTTTTACTGAATTCTAGTATATTTTTCTTTGTAAAAGTTTTTTTCTTTTTTTAATTTAATTTTTGTTTTATTTTTCTCAATTACATGTAAAAAATGAAACATTTGTTTTTTTTCAAAATTTTGAGTTCCAAATTTTCTTCCTCCCTCCTTTCCTCCTTCCCTCCCTACTACCCTTGAGAAAGCAAGCAATTTGATATAGATTATACATGTGAAGTCATGCAAAACATATTTCCATATTATTCACGTCGCAAAAGAAACCACAGACCAAAAACACAACAAAACAAAACCCCCAAACAAACAACAACAAAAACCCAAACCCAAACCCAAGAAAAGTTTTTAAAAATATGCTTTTTGATCTGCATTCAGATTCCATTCATCCTTCTCTGGAGGCAGATAGCATTTTTCATCATAAGTCCTTTGGAATTATCCTGGATCACTGTGTTGCTCAGAACAGCTGTCATTCACAGCTGATCACTGTACAACATTGCTGTTACTGTGTACAATATTCTCCTAGTTCTGCTTACTTCATTTTGCATCAGTTCTTAAAAGTCTTTCCAGGTTTTCCTGAAAGTATCCTGCTTGTCGTTTATTATAGCACAATAGCATTCCATCACAATCATATACCACAATTTGTTCAACGATTTCTCAGTTGATGGGCATACCCTCATTTCCAATTCTTTGCCACCACAAAAAGAGCTTCTATAAGAATTTTGGTACATGTAAGTTCTTTTCCTTTTTCTTTGATTCTTTGGGATACAGACCTAGTAGAGATATTGCTGGGTCAAAGGGTGTATAAAGTTTGGTTGCCCTTTGGGCATGGTTCCAAATTGTTCTCCAGAAGGTTTAGATCACCTCACAACTTTACCAGTAGTGCATTGCCATATCAATTTTTCCACATCCCCTCCAGCACTTGTAATTTTTCTTTTCTGTTGTATTAACCAATCTGATAGGTGTGAGGTAGCACCTCAGAGTTGTTTTAATTTGGATTTCTCTAATTAATAGTGATAGAGCATTTTTTCTATGATTATAGCCAGCTTTGATTTCTTCTTCTGAAAACTGTGCGTTCATATACTTTGACCATTTATCAATTGGAGAGTGAGTCATTCTTACTGATTCGACTCAGTTCTCAATATATTTGAGAAATGAGACCTTTATCAGAGAAACTTGCTATAAATATCCCCCTTTCTCCCAGTTTCCTGCTTTCCTTCTAATCTTGGCTGCATTGTTTTTGTTTGTGCAAAACCTTTTTAATTTAATACAAAGTTATCCATTTTATATCCTATAATGCTCTTGATCTCTTGTTTGGTAGTAAATTCTTTTCTTATCCATAGATCTGACAGGCAAATTTTTGATGCTCCCCTAATTTGCTTATGATACCACCCTTTATGTCTAAATCACATACCCTTTTTGACCTAAGTTTGGTATATAATGTGAGATGTTGGTCTATACTTAGTTTCTGCCAAACTGCTTTTCAGTTTTCCTAGCAAATTTTTGTCAAAAATTTCTTGTTCCAAATGCTTAGATATTTGGGTTTATCAAACACTGGATTACTTGTTGTCATTTGCTATTTTGTGCGTGCTGTGTATTGCATACCTAATCTATTCTACTTATCTACTGCTCTATTTCTTAGCCATTACCAGATTGTTTTAATGATTACTATTCAAGCATATTTTTCAAACCTGTTGTGTATAGGTAGAAGCTGACCCCAGCTGACCATATAAATGAATTGACCCTGGGCCACTCTGGCCCGAGTAGTAGGCTAGGATGAGCATGGAGATTCAGTCTGACGTGGTATAATGAAAAGAGAATTGGCTCTGGGGTCAGAGGACCTGGGTTCCGATCCCTCTTTTGTACTTAACACCTTTATGGCACCAAATGACTTGGGAAATCATTTAATCTCTCCAGGTCTAAGTTTGCTTAGCTATAAAAGAGAGGGACCGAGTGACCACTGACATCCATTTCAGTTCTAAATCTATGATGCTGTGTTCCCAAGTGGTTTGCAAGGGTGAGTAGCTTGTCTGTTCAACTTTCCCCTTCCCTGATTTTTCCCTCCTTGTTTTGTGTATATGGAGGCAGACATAGGGGTGTGCTGGAGCTAGCTCTTATTGGCAGCCTGTTGTTAAATTTTCAGCGTGAGCATTTAAACCTTAAAAATCTTTAATTATTACAAACAAGGGCGTGATTTATATGGAGGCAGACATAGGGGTGTGCTGGAGCTAGCTCTTATTGGCAGCCTGTTGTTAAATTTTCAGCGTGAGCATTTAAACGTTAAAAATCTTTAATTATTACAAACAAGGGCGTTGATTTTATAGACTTAAGAAAGTGATGGAAAAAATGTTAATAATGTAAATAAACTTTAAACTATGGAAGAGCTGGTTGTTAAACATTTACCAGCACACAACTTTGGAGAGCAGTCAGGAGAGCAGTTCCCTGTAGGGAACACAACTCAGAATTAGTGAAGACCTTATAATGTTAATAAAGAGGGAATTTAGCCAGATGTTCACTCCAGTTCAGCAGATGTTGGTTTCTGAGAAGAGCTAACTTTTACAAAATGAGCTAAGGTTGGAAAGGATCATTTAAAAGACTCTGCAAAAATCAGGAATGGAGCCCAAGTGTCTGATGCCTGCTGTGGTGTCCATCCTATCTACTAAACTCTTTTTCACACCTGAGCTACAGTTATGGTCACCTAGCCCCAATTCCTGCCTAGTCGCTCCTGTGCCAATATCCTCAATACCAACAGAGTGATCTTTTGGCTACACAGTTCTGCTTACTACAATCCCCTATTTTAAAACATTCTATGACTGTACATTGCTTGCCATTTCAATTAAGTTTAAGGACCTACTATGTGCTCAGCTTTGTGTTAGGTAGTGGGAGAGATACAAAATTTAAAGAAGACAGTCCCTGCCCTTAGGAAGCTAGTAAAATGAAAGCATTAGAGACAGAATCATAGAATGTCAGAGCTGGAGGGAGCCTCAGGTCATAGGATCAGCCAATCAACAAGCCTACTATGTGCTAGGCACTGGGAATACAAAGACAAAAAATGAAACCATCTTGGCCATCAAGAAACATATTCTGTTGGGGAATCAGATAAATAGATAGATAGATGGATGGATAGATGGATAGATAGATTTATCTATCTGTAAATACAGATATATTGATAGAGATATCAACAGATATACAATAGCTATAGATATATTATTGTTTACTATATGTAGTTATATATCTATAGAACTATAGACAATATATAATATCTATAGATAGAGATATATCTATATAAACTTTTATCTATCTGTCTATCTATACAAAGGCTATATAGAGAAATTAGAGGGGGAGGCACCAGCACCAGGGAAATTAGGAAAATCAACCTGGATTGAGGTATTGAACTGGAAGGAACTTTAGAAATCATTGGGTCCAACCCTCTCATTTTTACAGATGAGGCAACTGAGGCCTAGAGAGGAGAAGGGACTAGACCAGCTAGTAAGTGGCCAAACACGATCTATTGTCTTCTATCATAGTTCTCTAAGTACACCAAAGAGATTTTAAAAGAGAGCTATGTAAGGGTCATGGGGAGGAAAGAATTGTTATTAACTGGAGGGAATCTTAGAAGGCTTTTGACTTGAGCTTTAAAATATAGATAAGAACTCATCAAGAAAAGAGAGCTAAAGAAAACCCTGCAGGCACAGAATGAATGAACAAATGTATGAACAAAGAGTGAGCATAGCAATATGGAAAAATCATTTGATTTGTAGCTATTAGATGACCAAGGCTCAAAACCTGTGTCTGCTATTGCCTGCCTGAGTGACCTTAGACCAGTCACTTTACTTGTCTGGGCCTTGACTTCCTCAACCATAAAATAAGAAGGTTTGAACTAGAAAACCTACGAGAACTCTTCCAGGACTAAATTCTTTCAGCCACTAGTGCAGTAGATAGAACGCTAGACCTAGAGTCAGGATGACCTGAGTTCAAATCTGACCTCAGACATTTAATAGTTGTTATGACCCTCGGCAAGTCACTGAAGTGCTGCCTGTCTCAGTTTCCTCAACTATGAAATGGGGATAATAATAGCACCTACGTGCCAGGGTTGATGTGAGGATCAAATGAAATAATATTTGTGAAGGGCTTAGTCCAATGCCTGGCACATGGTAGGTGCCTGATAGATGCTTCTTTCCTTCCCATCACCCTCAAAGTAAAATCCAAGCTTCTTGGTCTGATTCTGATATTCAAGACTCTCCATAGCCAGGCCCTAACCTACTAACCTCTAGTGACATGAACCCTTTGCTTCATCCCAGCTGCTCTATTCTCTATCCCCCAGCTCTGTCTTTGCTCCTAACTTACAGAGCACTTGAATATAGCCTCAGCTAAACAAATATTTGGTGGATGGTTGGTTGTTCAATGATGCATGATGGCCATATCCAGGATGTAGAATATTTCCAGTAAAGAACAGTGTTCAAGATCATAGGCTACCAGGCAGCTGGGTGACGTAGTGGATAGAACATCAGTCCTGGAGTCAGGAGGACCTGAGTTCAAATCTGGCCTCAGACCCTGGTTGTGTGACCCTGGGCAAGTCACTTAACCCCAATTACCTCCCCCCTCCCAAGGAAAAAAAAAGAACATAAGCTACCACTGAAAGGTTATATTATTGGGAAAAGAGGTACAATCACAAATTTGGTTTCCTTTGTAGTCCTATGTATTTTATGCATTAAAAAATATGATTCTGAGAAGGGATCCATAGGCTTCCCTATACTCCCAAGGGGTCTATGACACCAAAAAGATTAAAGACCTCTGCCTAAAGGAAAGCATCCAAATTGTTGAGTGGGTAGGGCCCTCTGTGGAGGGCCTGTGGAAGAACA
This sequence comes from Phascolarctos cinereus, assembly GCF_003287225.1. Taxonomy (NCBI): domain Eukaryota; kingdom Metazoa; phylum Chordata; class Mammalia; order Diprotodontia; family Phascolarctidae; genus Phascolarctos; species Phascolarctos cinereus. The sequence continues at coordinate 322,683,845 of NW_027555625.1, forward strand.
TGGACAAGAATTTTACAGGATGACAAGGCATTGGAGGGATCCTAGTCTGCAGAGGAGGGAATACTCACATTGATGAGTGCATGGAGCCTTTGAAGTAAAGATGATTGTCTGAATGTTTCCTGGGTCCATCCTGGGTGCCTAGAGCTGGGCTCTCGGTATCAAAGTTCAGATTCTCTAGCTGGGCTTTCAAGGTTCTCCATGATCTGAAGCCACCCTCTATTTTCAATTGCAGTTCACACTTCTCCCCTCTGTGTTGCTGTACTATGTGTACTAACCAAGCTGGATGACTGCCCCACAAACTCATACTGCCTTGAACAATCATGCCTCCATGCGATGAATATCTCCATCTGTGGTTTTTCTCACATTATTCCTTATATCTACAACATTTTCTGTTGCCCTCTTTACCTTTTAATTTCCTATCCTTCCTTGAAAATGCAATGAAAACACATCCCTCTCCAGGAAGTCTTCCAGATCACCCTAGTAAGTAGTGGCCTTCCCCTTTTGACAAATTCACAAAACACTCAGTTCACATCTCCTTATGTACTTATCCTATAACATAACTATATAACTAACTTTGTGTGTTGTTGTTCATCCTTCATTTTCAAGCAGGAGCAATGACATCATGATGTGAATTGGATTTAAGTGAGGCAGATACGTGCAGTTATCAGCCTCACTCTCTTGATGCAGACCCTTCTACTGGATTGTAATTGTATTTCTCCACTTTGCACACAGTTGCTACCTAATGAATGTTTCTGGGGGGATATCAAACAATGTTTAATAATGATTAGGCTGCTAAAACTAGAGCACACTGAAATGGAGTGTGGTCTCATAGCACAAGGTAAGGGCTTATGGGCATTTCACTGTCATCTTTGGAAAAGTGTTTTGACCTTCTGTTCTAGCTTATTGCAGGAACTTAAAGAGGGCTTTACAGAAGAATTTTAAGGTACATTTTAGACTCTTATGAATAATGAGTAATTGAATGACACAAGCATGGATTTATCGCTCACTATATGCCAGGTGCTGTGTTAAACACTGTATATACAAATATCAAAAGAGAGACAGATTCTGCCCTCAAGGAGCTTACATTCTTTTCAAAAAATCTTATTTAATATTTTATTTTTTCTCAAATACATGTAAAAACAATTTTAATGTTTTTTTCAGATTTTGAGTTCCAGATTATCTCCTTCCCTTCCCCAAACCCCTCTGAGAAGTCAAGTTATTTGACATAGATTATAGGTGTGTAGTCATGCAAATCACATTTCCATGTAAGTCATTCTGTGAAAGAAAACACAGACCAAAAAAACCCAGGAAAAATAAAGAAAAGAAAGAAAAGAAATCTTTGATCTATATTGCTGCTCTACCAGTTCTTTCTCTGGAGATGGACAGCACCTTTCATCATAAGTCCTATAGAATTGTCTTGAATCATTGGATTGCTGAGAATAGCTAAGTTATTCATAGTAGATCATCATACTATATTGCTGTTACTGTGTACAATGTTCTCCTGATTCTGCTTATTTCATTTTGCATCAGTTCATGTAAGTCTTTCCATGTTTTTCTAAGAGCATCCAGTTCATCATTTCTTATAGCACATTGATATTCCATTGCAATCATATATGACAACTTGTTCAGACATTCCCCAGTTGATGGACACCTCAATTTCCAATTCTTTGCCACCACTAAAAGAGCTGCTAAAACTATTTTTGTACACATAGGTCATTTTTCTTTCTGTCTTTTATCTCTTTGGGATACAAACCTAGTAGAGATATTGCTTGGTTAAAGGGTATGCATGGTTTTATAGCCCTTTGGTCTTAGTTCCAAGATGCTCTCCAGAATGATTGAATCAGTATACTTTACCAATAGTACATTATGGTGTTAATTTTTTTCTCATCCCCTTCAACATTTGTCATTTTCCTTTTCTGTCATATTAGCTAATCTGACAGGTGTGAGGTAGTAGCTCAGGGTTGTTTTAATTTGCATTTCTCTGATAAATAATGACTTAGAGTATTTTTTTTTATGACTATAGATAGCTTTGACTACTTTGTCTGAAAACTACCTGTTCATATCCTTTGACCATTTATCAATTGAGGAATGGCTCTTATTTCTCAAAATTTGACTCAGTTTTCTATATGTTTGAGAAATGAAGTCTTTATCAGAAAAACTCACTGTAAAAAATTTTTTTTACAGTAATGATTACCAACTATGTATTTCCTGCCATCCTATTCCCCCCTATTTATTCTACTCTCTTGCTCCTTTTACCATATGTATTCTTAAAAGTGTTTTGTTTCTGACTTTTACCTACTCCCCTGCCCCCAACTGCCCTCTCTTCTACTGGCTCTTATTCCCTTCCCTTCCTACTTTCCTGTATAGAATTCTATACCCAACTGAATGTGTATATTATTCTCTCTTTGAGCCAATTCCAATGAGAAAAAGGTTCATGTGCTGCCCTGTCTGCTTCCCTTTCCTGTAAAATCTCTTCCAGGCCTCTTTTATGTCAGATAATTAATCCCATTCTAACTTTCCTTTTCACCTTCTAGTGTATTCTTCTTTTTCATCCCTTAATTTAATTTTTTTTTTTAAGATAATCATACCATCACATTCAACTCTCACCTCTGCTTTGTGTCTATGTATACTCTTTCTAATCGGCCTAATAATGAGAAAGATTTTAGTAGTTATAAATACCATTTTCTCATGTAGGAATATAAATAGTTTAACTTTATCAAATCCCTTATGATTTCTCTTTCCTGTTTACCCTTTTATACTTCTTTTGTATCTTGAATTTGAAAGTCAGATTTTCTATTCGGCTCTGGTCTTTTCATCAGGAATGCTTGAAAGTCCTCTATTTCATTGAATTTCCATTTTTTCTCCCTGAAATATTATACTCAGTTTTGCTGGGTAGCTGATTCTCAGTTGTAATCCTAGCTCTTTTGCCTTCTGGAATATCATATTCCAAGCCCTATGATCCTTTAATGCAGAAGCTGCTAAATCTTGTCTTATCCTGACTGTGGCTCTGTGATATTTAAATTGTTTCTTTTTGGCTGCTTGCAGTATTTTTTTTTGTGGGGGGGAGTTAGACAATGGGGTTAAGTGACTTACCCAGGGTCACACAGCTAGTAAGTGTCAAGTGTCTGAGGCTGGATTTGAACTCAGGTCCCTCTGACTCCAGAGCCAGTGATTTAACCACTGTGCCACCTAGCTGCCCACGCTCACAGTATTTTCTCTTTGATTTGGGGGGGGTCTGGAATTTGGCTCTAATATTTCTGAGAGTTTTCACTTTGGTATCTCTTTTAGGATGTGATTGGTGAATTCTTTCAGCTTTTGTTTTACTCTCTGGTTCGAGAATATCAGGGCAATTTTCCTTGATAATTTCTTGAAAGATGATGTCTAAGATGTTTTTTTGATCATGACTTTCAGGTACTCCAATAATTCTTAAATTATCTCTCCTGGATCTATTTTCCAGGTCAGTTGTTTTCCCAATGAGATATTTCACATTTTCTTCTGTTTTCTTTCATTCTTTTGATTTTGTTTCATTGTTTCTTTATGTCTCATAAAGTCTAATGAGCTTCCACTTGCCCATTTCTAACTTTTAAGGCATTATTTTCTTCAGTGAGCTTTTACACTTCCTTTTCCATTTGGCAAATTCTACCTTTAAGGAGTTCTTTTCTTCACTGAATTTTTGTGCCTCTTTTACCATTTGGCCTATTCTATTTTTAAGGTGTTCTTTTATTCATTATTTTTTTTTGTTCCTCCTTTACCAAGCTGTTGACTCCTTTTTCATGATTTTCTTGTATCATTCTATTTCTCTTGCCACTTTTCCTTTACTTCTCTTACTTGATTTTTAAAATCCTTTTGAGCTCTTTCATGGCCTGAGACCAATTCATATTTTTCTTTGAGGCTTTGGATGCAGGAATTTTGAGTTTATTGGTCTTCTGAGTGTTTGTTTTGATCTTCCTTGTCACCATAGTAACTTTCTATGGTCAGAATTTTTTCTGTTGCTTGATCATTTTCCATCCTATTTCTTGACTTTTAACTTCATGCTAAAGTGGGGCTCTGCTACCCAAGTCGAGGGGGCACTGTCCCACGCTTCAGGTTTTTGTGCACCTATTTTCAGAGGTAATTCTGGAGATCTGTAAGGTTTTGGCTCTTCCAAGATGGTATGATCTAGGGAGAGGTGTGTTTACTACTCCCCTGGCCTGTGCACTGGTTTGTGAGCAGCTACACCCACTCTTTTCAGCCATGGAACTATGACCAGGGTCCCTGCTGCTCTGTAGCCAGAAGCTCTGCTGTGTTAGTATCACCCTTTGCACTGGGACTAAGACCCAGGACTGCAACCCAGATCCAAGAATAGGCAATGCAACAGAGTCCTGCCCCTGGTGCCAGCAAAGGGACTCCTATAAATCTCCTTGTGAATTGTTGTCCAATCCCCTTACCATCTGTGGGCTAAGAGGTCTGGAAACCACCACTGGTGCCACTGATTCAGTCACCCCAAAGCCTGCTCCTGGTTTGCTGGTGTGGCCGATGCTAGAATGTGCTTCTTTCTCACCCTGGTGCAACAGACCTTTCTTGCAAAATTTCTGAGTTGTCTTAGGCTGGAAAATTCTTTCACTCCAGGTTTTTGTGGGTTCTGCTGCTCCAGCATTTGTTTAGAGTCTTTATTTAAAAATATCTGGAGGGGTTTGGGAGAGAGCTCAGATGAGCCCCTGCCTCTACTCCTGTCTTGTCTCTGCCTCAGGAGCTCACATTCTAATGGGGGAAGATAACATATATAGGGCAGTGATGGCCAGGGAAGGGAGTTTTGGTCAAGGGAATCACAAAGACTGTAGATTATTAAATGTGGTAGCCAACTGACATTTCCTTTCCAGATGTAATGGGGTTGTTTATGTGATTACCGTGCCCAGAGCAAGAGTTTAGAAAGGGGTGGGGCATGTCTAAGAAGGAACATGCAGATGGTGAGAGAGCAGGGGTAAATGTCTGGAAAGCACAATAGGCAATGAAGGTGAAGCATGGTCTGGGCCCGCAATAGGAAGGAAGGAAATAAGCATTTATCAAGTGCTTCCTGTGTGCTTGGCTTTACAAATGTGCTGAACACTTTATAAATATTATCTCATTTGATCCTCATAACAATCCTGGGTGGTAAGTGCTTTTATTATTCCCATTTTACAGTTGAGGAAACTGAAGCAGACAGAGGTTAATTGACTTGCCCAGGGTCACACAGTAAGTGTCTGAGGCTTAATCTGAACTCAGGTCTTCCTGACTTTAGGCCTACTGTTCTATCTGCTGTGCCACCTAGCTGCTTTAGTCAATATAGTGGGCAAAGTGGTCTAATTTGCACAAATTCATTCACCAATAAGCTGGGATGGGTCCTAAGTAGTGATACATTTTAGCACACAAAGAAAAGTTTGTGGCTTAGCAGGAGACATCCAAGGCCATGGCTGGGGAATAAGGGAAGAAGAAACCAGAACATATGCAGATCACAGGCATGTGGTAAGACAAGGATGCATCCAGAACAGAGAGTACACCTGGAACAGAGGACACACAGGGGCTGGGCCCTTGGTTATCATGATCTTTATGTTGTAGCCAGAGGAGAAAGAAGATTGATGATTCAATGAAAGATGCCCTGCAGAACTGGTGTCCAGGTCACACCAGTACTTCAAAGTTCCTCCAGTCTGGTATCCCTGGATCAGTTCCCTATAACAGGGTCACTGAAAAAGAAAATTGGGGATCAAGGATGTTGTAGGGAGGTGTAAGATCTCTAGCAGGACCTTCTGATTTATTTCCCACATTTGATATAGTTAGAGAAGGAATCAACTAATTAGGAAGCAGGAAGGCTACTGCAAGGAAGAATCTAGGTTTGGGGGAAGGGATAGAGGACAAACAAGGAACAAAGCAAAGGTACTAGAGAGGAGACGGGCATTTCTAGGACAGAGACAGTCTGTTTGCAAGAAAGGCCAAGGCCAGAAAACCAAAGGTCTGGAACTCCCACAACCCCACACATCCAGAGAAATTGCTTCCTGTTGATTCTCAGGCTCCTGGGCAGGAGAGATCAAGTTCATCTTGGCCTCTTTTCCATATTTCATTAGGTTTCCCTTTTCTCTCGAACACAGAACATGAATGGAGGAGAGATTCTCAAGCATTTGATCAACTCCCAGGGTTTATTTGCCTTTTCTGTCTCTAAGTTGTTTTTGCCTATTCATCACCTGCATTCAAGAACAAGCCTAGCTCTGCTGTAAATATCTGACAGATGGGCCTGTGGAATGAGAAAATTAGAACTCCAGCTTTTCAGCACAAGGCTTAGGGTGGGTTGTAATAGCTATGCGCTCCCAGCCACTTTAGAGCACCAGGAAGATCTGATTCAGAGAAGAAATATGATAATTGGAGGCCTGAAGGAACCCGGGTAGCTTTGGTCAAATTGGAAATTACCTTTTGCTGCTCTGTTACTGTAATCCTGCAACTCCAATTACCCTAAGGTGATAAAGTGTTTGACTGTCTTACAGCACCCTGCCTTGTACACGTTGTAATCTATTAGCTACGTCTTAATGAAATCATTATCCTTATGATGTCTAATTAGGGTTTATTTCATGTCTATGAAAAGGGCTCCATAAAGGCAGGTGTAGGATTTACTAATATTTAGGAAATCATTGAAAATGCCAATTAAAATGGAGCTAAGGATTTTCTGACAGGAGAGGGGAGGGAAGAAGGTATCAGTGGGAAACTCTGATAAACTGATGTAGAGGCTGAAGCACAGATAAATCTTGCATGCTATTAAAGGCCAAAGCATATTGATGAAAAGGGAAACCTTTAATCAACCATCATAATGTTTGTCTACACAAATCTAAGCACTGCAGCTTTCCAGATAATGGAGTGGTATAGACCAGACAGCCCGATGTTGACTCGGTTTTTCACTTTTCATCCAGATGTTTTGGTATTGCCTAGGCAGCCGCCCAAAGGACTATCTTTGCTTGTAATTTGGGGAGGAGGAGGAGGAGGAGGAGGAGCTAACAGGTTCTTCTGATAGTATGTTGGTATGGTTTTCTTTGAAAAACTAGATCAACAAGAGGACTACCAAAAAAGTCTTCATTTTATACAAGGGTTCCTTTAAAGCAGATTCTTAACCTTTCTGTATCATGATTCCTTTAGACAATCTGTAGAAGCCTATTTAGAATAATGACATTAAGTGCATAAAATAAAATGAAGAGAATTACAAAAGAAAACACTAATGTTGAAATATAGTTATCGAATATTAAAAACAACAAGTTCATGGATCCCAGGTTAAGAACCCCTGCTTTAAAATATGAAGCTTTTCAAGAGTATTGAAAGGTTTTTGTTGGCATTTTTTGACTCACAGTTTGCTATGCCTTGTTCAGAATCTCTCTGTCAAATAGAGAAAGCATCACCTGTTACTGACAGCTCTTCAGAAAAAAAGATAAAATGTTCCTGAAATAAGCATGTGAATCAATGGGAAAATATTATTTATTTGAGAAAAAAATCAATTTACCCAGTTTTTAGAAATCTGGTTTTTATATTAGACAAGGGCAATGTGAAAGCTCTATCAATTCCATCCAAGAACATTTACTCTTCATTAGCATATGGCAATGACTAGAAATACCATATTGAATGTTCCACATTAGGGCAGGGAGTAAGAATTTGAGGTTAGAGCTTGTGTGTGTGTGTGTGTGTGTGTGTGTGTGTGTGTGTGTGTGTGTGTGTGTGTGTGATATCACACATCCCCCTGTGCTACACTTTGCTCTACTAACTCTTACTGGATGAATGTCTGTTTCCAAAGCTCCTAGTAATATTGACTTGGAGTGCCATACATATTCTCTCCCTTAGGTCTTCAGGGATAAGAGCTATGTGAACAGAAACAGTTAGTCCTTCTTTTCCTAGGGAAGAAACATTCCATTTTCATGCTCAGGCCATCTCCATTCTATGCCTGTCTGGTAGACAATTGTGAACAGGCTACATGAACTTGTGTTGGACTGAATTGTTAAATAATAAAAGGACAAGAGTTTTAAGGATAAGATTCTACTCATCCTTTAAAATCCAACTTAGATTCTACTTCCTCCATGAAGTCTCTTCTAATTCTTTCCTCTCACCTCCACTCTCATCAGCAATGAGTTCTCCTTCATCAGATCTAAAATAGAAAAAAAGGAAAATGTATAAAGAGAGGTATAGACAAAGAGCTATTTTGCATTATATTTATGTGCATGTGTGGTTGTATACCCATCTACTACAGTGTGATGTAGCTCGTAGTGTTGCTATTAGTCAGAATCCTTGAATTGGGAGTCAGATCCGCTTTTAAATCCTGATTCTGGTTTTCAGTGCATGTCCTTGAGTAAGTAATTTAACCTCTCAGGGATTCAGTTTCCTAATTTATAAAATGAGGTAGCTGGACTAGATGACCTTGAAGGTATCTTCCATCTCCTAATATGTACATTCTTATAGGTGACGTCTTTGAATCTTGGGTCTAATACATACAGATCATTTAAACTCAGCCTCAGTTTCCAAACTGTGAAATGGCAATAATTATGACAAAACTGAAATAGTCTTTGCCTTCAGGGAGCTTATACTCTATTGGAGGAGACAAAAGGTACATATATACATACTATATATATGTATATAAATAAATACATACACATACAAAATATGTCCAAGATAAATTCAAGAGAATTTTTTTTTGTGGCAGACACAAGGAGTTGGGGAGATCAGGAAAGGCTTCATGTAAAAGATGATATTAAAGCTGAGTTTTGAAGGAAACAAGGAGTTCTAAGAGGCAGAGCTGAGGAGAGAATGCATTCTAGGTATGGGAGACAAATATTCTGTTCAAAAGCATGGAGACAGAACATGTTATGTTGTACATAAGGAACCTTAAGAAGGTTAAACCATGAAGTACACAAAGGAAAGTTATCTATAGTAAGCCTGAAAAAGGAGGTTGGAACCAGCTTGTGAAAAGACTTTCAATGCCAAACAGAGGGGTTTGTATTTGACTCTATAGGTAAGAAAGAGTACCTGGAATTTATTGAGTAGGGTGGTGCCATGGCCAGACCTGTGCTTTAGAAAAAAGCACTTTGGCAGTTCTGTAGAGGATGGATTGGAGAGGGGAGACACTTGAGTCAGGGAAGACTAATTAGAAGGATATTGCAATTTTCCAGGTGAGAAATGATGAGGGTTCAAAAAAAGGTAGTGCCTATGTGAGTGGAAAAAAAGAAGAGTCAAGCAAGAAATACTGTGGAGGTAGAGTCAGGACTTGGCAACTGATTAGCAGGCTATGTGGAATGAGAGAGAGTGAGGAGATGATCTTGACTTCAAGTTTGCAAACTGGGGCAACTGGGAGGTTGCCCTCAATAGAATAGAACAGTGGTGCCCTCAATAGAAATAGAAACAGGGTATGGGTTTGGAGAAGGAAAGATAATGAGCTATGTTTTGGACATGCTGAATTTGAGATGTTTACAGGACATTCAGTTTTAATTTTTTTAAATATTTGTATTTCATTAAATACTTGCCAATTTCATATACATTTTTGAACATTTATTTAAAAAATTGAGTTCCAAATTCTCCTTCCCCTCCTATCCCTTGAGAAAGCAAGCAATATGACATTGATTATACATGTGAAACCATGCAAAACATATTTCCACATTAGCCATGTTGCAAAAGAAAGCACACATACCAAACAAGAAAAAAATAAAGTAAAAAAAAGGAAGCTTCAATCTATACTCAGAGCTCATCAGATCTGTCTCTGGAGGGGAGCCTTTTTATCATGGGTCTTTTGAAATTCTCTTGAACAGTTTTATTGATCAGAATACCTATCTTTTACAGTTCATCACCTTTACAATATTACTGTTACTGTGTACAATGTTCCTCTAGTTTTCTTCACTTCACTTAATATCAGTTCATGTAAGTCTTCTCAGATTTTTCTGAAATCATCCTGCTTGTCATTTCTTATTATACGATAATCTTCCCTCACAGTTTTATACCACAACTTGTTCAACAATTTCCCAATTGATAAGCATCCCCTCAATTTTTGATTCTTTGCCACCACAAAAAAGAGCTACTGTAAATATTTTTGTACATATAGGTCCTTTCCCCTTTTCTTTGATCTTTTTGGGATACAGACCTAGTAGTGGTATTGCTAGGTCAAAGGGCATGCATGGTTTTATAGCCCTTTGTATATCATTCCAAACTCTTCTCCAGATGATTGGACCAGTCTAGAACCTCACCGTTAGTATGCATTAATATTCCAATTTTTTCCCACATGACCTCCAGCATTTGCCATTTTCCTTTTTCTGTTATGTTAGCCAATCTGATAGGTTTGAGATGGTATCTCAGAATTGTTTTTATTTGGATTTCTCTAAACAATAGTGATTTAGAGAATTTTTGTGTGACTATTGATAGCTTTGCTTTCTTCTTCTGAAAATTGTATGTTCATATCCTTTGACCATTTATCAACTGAGGAATGGCTCTTATTTTTATAAAATTGGCTCAGATCCCTATATGTTTGAGAAATGAGTTTTTTATCAGAAAAACTTGTCATAAAAATTTCCCCAAGTTTTCCTGTTTTCTTTCTAATGTTGACTGCATTAGTTTGGTTTGTGCAAAATCTTTTAAATCTAATGTGATCAAAATTATCCATTTTACTTTCTATGAGCCTCTCTATCTCTTGCTTGGTCATAAACTCTTCTCTTATCCATAGATCTGACAGGTACATTTTCCACACTACCCTAGTTTACTTATGATATCACTCTTAATGGTTAAGTCATTTATCAATTTTGACCTTATTTTGACATATGGTATGAGAAGCTGGTCTATGCCTAGTTTCTTCCAAAAAGCTTTCTAGTTTTACCAGCGTTTTTGTTAAATGGTGAGTTCTTACCCCAAAAGCTTGGATCTTTTGTTTTGTAACACACTAAATTACTATGGTAATTTATTACTATGTATTTTGTACCTAATCTATTCCACAGATCTATCACTCTATTTCTTAGTCACTCCTAGATTATTTTGATGATTACAACTTTGTAATATAGTTTGAAATCTGGGAACTGCTCAGCTGCCTTCCTTCATTTTTTTTTCATTGATTCCCTTAATATTCTTGACCTTTTGTTCATCCAGATGAATTTTGCTATTTTTTCTAGCTTTCTAAAATAATTATTTGGTAGTTTGATTGGTATGGCATTGAATAAATAAATTAACTTAGATAGCATTGTCATTTTTATTATATTGGCCTGACCTACCCATGAACAATCAATATTTCTCAATGGTTTGGATCTATCTTTATTTGTGTGAAAAGTGACATCCATTTTTAAATGTCTAATAGACAGTAGATAATGTAAGGCAAGACATTGGGGAGAACCTAGGACTGGATATATACATCTGGAAGTCTTCTGCATAGAGATGATAATTAAAACTGTGGAAGCTAATGAGCTCACCAAGAGAAAGCATATAGACAGAAAAGAGGTCTCAGAACAGTACAAATACAGTTAGGGGGTTTAACATGGAGGATGATCTAGTAAAGGAGATTGAGAAGGAATGGTCAGACAGGTAAGAGGTAAACCAAGAGAGAGCATTGGCATTAAAATGCAGAAAGAGGAGAATTTCCAGGAGGAGAGGATAATCAAGAATATGATATGCTTCAGAGAGGTCAGGAAGGATGAGGATTGATAAAAGGCCATCAGTTTGTCCATTTCAGAGATCACTGGTCACTTTGGAAGGAGAAGTTTTAAATGAACAATAATACCAGAAGTCAAAGACAGGAGAGAGAATGGAGTCACCTAGTATAGGCAGCTTTTTCTAGGAGTTTGCCTGCAAAAGAGAGGAATGATGTAGGGGCAATAGTTTGAGAGGATGGCTTGATTGAATAAGGGGTTTTTAAAGATGGTGGAGACCTCAGAATGTTTGTAGGCAGGAGGGAAAATGAATCAGTCGACATAGAGACGTTGAAGGTTAGAAGGGATGGGGATGATTATAAAGACGATCTGTAAGAGCGGACAGGAGGGGGTGGGGTCAAGGCTTTATGTAAAAAGGTTGATGCTTAATGAGAAGAGTCATCTCATTATCATAGACTAGAATAAAGTATTGTCAAGGAGTTTTGAAATACTGAGAAGGGAAAAAGTGGGACCTCACAGTGAATGGTCTCCATTTTCTCCGTGATGTATGAGTTGAGGTCCCTAACCTAGAGAGTAAGGGGAAGAGTGATGTGGGATGTTTGAGAGGAGAAGGAAAGTTTTGAAATAGTTGCTGTGGGGAGTAGGATAGGGAGTCAATTCGGGAAGAGCAAAAGGATTGATTTGATGCAATGAAGGCCCATATGAGAATAGATAACAAATTTGTAGGGGACCTAGTTCATTCTGTTGTATGACCTCCTGTAGTTGCAGTTAGCTGAATGTCAGTAGAAGCAGAAGAGTCAGATGGTAGGAGGGAGTAATCCAGGACTGGGATCTTGCAAAACAAAATAATAATAAAAAACAGTTGTTATTATATAGTATTAACAAGCTAGTTATTATGATTGTTAATAATAATCACTATTATTATCATCATAATAATGATGCTATCTGCGTGAAGACAGAGGCTGTCTGATTTATCTTTTTTATCTTCCTAAGTGTTTAGCCTAGGGCCTGGGAAAAATAATTTCAACAGTAGCCTCACCAAAACATTCCTAGCATCAATATCCTCAAGGGCTGAGGGTCAATGGCCTTTGAAACAAGATGACCGGCAGAGAGGCAAAGGTTTCTTGGTATTTTATAGCTTCCAGATTTATGCCCTCTCATTCCCCAAAGGACTCATGGGGCTTTACAGATTAACACAAAGTGCAGAGGAGCAGTGAGACATTTAGACATAAAACAAAGCAAAGAAAGCCTGGGAGAAGAGCAGGAGAGACATTACTGCTAGAGACCAGGTTTGAGCCCATCACACGTCACCACACTTGGGCAACAAAATTGGCTCAAAGTTTTCTAGCTGCTAAGGCAGAGAAACATGGAGGCTTGTGTTGTTTTCATTCTGATGAAGGGGAGCAGGCAAATTTATCTGCAGAAACAACACTTTTCCTGGAACTAATTGCAGGCAGAAATTTATCACGTGGATTCCTGCATAAATGTTGCCAGCTGACATTGTGGTTGAAGGTGGCACTCACTATTTCACAAAAGGCACCAAGAGGGATACCTCTAATATGAGAGGGAGTCAGAGAGGCATCTCATTAATGTTATCTATTGTGTACATGCAAGCTATTGTTATTAGTAATAAATACTAAATTGTAGCTCAGTGGATATATTTCAGGGGAATGAGGGAAGGGACTGAGATCATGTGGTCCAAGTACCATTTTCTGATGCTTTAACTTAGCACAAGGACAGAACCATAACTAGGGTAGGGTGACTGGGCTTTGCCCCAGGGCATCAAATTTATAGAATGTTGATAGCATCTCTAGTACTTCGGCAGCATAGAAACTCCAAAGCTCAGCACATAGTTAGCAAGAATAATTAGTTTAAAGAAGCAGCTACCAGATGGTGGGCTCTTCCTTATCTCCCACAGGATGGTATTCCAAATCTTCCCCTTCCCACACACTGAGGGCAAGTTTGCCCCAGGTACATTTTGTATTCAGGGCACAAAAGTTCCTAATTATGGCTCTGTTCAATAATAGAACTTAAAGAATCTAAATGAATATATAAAAGAAAGAAGCTTGTTAAGTAGTCCTGTATCCATAGGTAAGCCATTTGATTCCTAATCCAGGACTAACATCCTTAATCTATAGATAAGAAAATTGCCACTTAATCTGTTCATCCAGCTGGCTCCAAGGGCTATTATGAATTTCAACTCAGTTACAAAAATTCTTTATAAAATCTATAACTTGTACCAACATTAGGATTACTATTACTATTAGTAACATAAACACATACATTATAATCCTTCTCATATGTCGTATAGGAGAGAGGAAACATGGCATAGTAGATGGAACACTAGCCTCTGAGACAGGACAACTGAGGTTCCAATCTTCCCTCTAACACGTATTGCCTTTGTGACCCTGGATAAGTCATTTAACCTCTCAGTGCTCCAGGTATATCATTAAGATTTAATTGCTCATCTGCTTTTGTAGGAGTTCCTCAACTGAGAGCTGACTACACTTGATGAAATTACAGATCTGGACTGAAAATATAGGAATCTATTGAGAGCTGGAAGGGACCTCAGAGACCAGAATTAGGAAGACCTGAGTTCAAATCTGGCCTCAAATATTTACTGGATGTGTGACCTTTGGTAAGTCACTTCATCTCTATCTGTTTCAGTTTCTTCATCTGTAAAATGGGGATAATAATAGCCCCTATCTCCCAGGGTTGTGAGCATGAATGAGATAATATTTGTAAAGCACTTTGCAAATATTAAAATGCTATGTAAATGCTGGCATTTACTACAACAACAATAACAACTACTACTACTACTACTACTACTACTACTACTACTACTACTACTACTACTTCTACTATTGCCACCATCACCACCACCATCACAACCACAACCACCAATACCTCTACTACCTCAACTTTACCACTTTACAGACAAGAAAACTGAGGCCCAGGCAGATTAAGTGACTTGCCCAAAGTTACACAGTTAGCAAGCTTCAGAGGCAGGATTTGAACCTGGATCCTTTGACTCTAGAACCAGTGCTCTCTCCATTGTATCCAGCCACCTCCACTGTCTCTCTCACATGTTAATATCATAAATATGTGGGATTAGAGGTTGGACTAGATGACAGCACTGAGCAGTAGATACAGGCATTGGACTTGGAATCAGGAAGACCTATATTCAAATCCTGCCTCAGACACTTGTTAGGTATGTGACACTGTAACTGCCCTCTGCCTCAGTTTCCTCAAAAATAAAATGAGAGGCTTGGATTCAATGGCCTCTAATGTCACTTCCAGCTCTAAAACTATGATGCTATGATGCTATGACTTTTAAGAAATCTTTTAATTCTGGGATATCTGATTCTGTGATGTTATGAACTTTTGATAGGCACAAGTTCTCATTTAGTTAATAACCCAGTCTTTTGAGACACCAATAGGTTGGATATTGCAGGGATCATTCATTGGAAAGGATAGTGGCCTGATATTCTGAAGACCCAGGTTCTAGATCTGTCTCTGTTATGACTACAGCCCTGAACACATCCCTTCTTTCTGGGCCTTACTTCCCCACCTACAAAATAAATGGGTTGCACTAAATGGTTTTAGCTTTAGTAGGTCTCAGAGACACAGACTGTTAAAGCTCCCAGTGATTTCCCTCATTGCCCCAAGGGGCTTAGTTGTGGTGACTTGGATGACTTCCCTCACCATCTGTTCTTCACCTTCCTTCCTCTCTGTTTGGTGTTCAAGTCATTGCCTTCCTTTAATTCCCAACTCAGACTCATAGGCTCACCTGCCACCTCCTCCATGAAGCCTTTCCTAATTCCTTCTTTCTCCACCCTGAAACTGATCTCTCCTCCCTTAAGATTTAGAGCAAGAAGGGAGCTCAGAAGCTGTATAGTCCATCCACACTTCATTTTATAGATTAAGAAGCTGAGATCAGGGGCAGGTAGGTGGTGCAGTAGATAGAGTGGATAGAGACCCTGGAATCATGATGACCTGAGTTCAAATCTGGCCTCAGATACTTACTAGCTGTATGACCCTGGGTAAGTCATTTAACTATGATTGCCTTAAAAAAGAAAGGAAGAAAGAAGGGGAGAGAGAGAGAGAGAGAGAGAGAGAGAGAGAGAGAGAGAGAGAGAGAGAGAGAGAGAGAGAAGAGAGAGAGAGAAAGGAAGGAAGGAAGAAAGAAAGGAAGAAAGAAAGGAAGGAAAGAAAGAAGGAAGAAAAAGAAAGAAAGAAAGAAAAAATAAGAAACTGATACCCAGAGAGACTTCATAATTTGCTTAAGGTCATAAAGTTGAGATATAGCAAAGGCAGCAACTGAACTCAGGTCATCTGACCCTAGCTCCAGCATGTTTCCTAACATACCATGCAGTCTCCTCTGCCCAGATCTTTCCTTTGCCTTTATCTCTTTCTCCCTTTTATCATAGTAATATTTGTAACTTATCCTTCCCATGGATTATAAGTAAAAGCAGAATCTTCATGTACCAAATCTATCTTTGCATTTCCAGTGCCGTGCCCAGGGCTCTGCATACACTAGGTACTTAATAAATACCGGGTGAGTTGACTCAAATTGTTCTGGGATGGGCAGAATCCTAAAGAATTAAAATTTACTGTAATCTGTCTTCTGTTGAGCAGCCTGGAGTCAAATGGCCACATTAGACATCCAGGGCCCTCCTTTTCAGAAGCTAGCAAATGAAGGAAGGAAGAAAAGAAATGAAGGCTCCATTGGAAGGAAGTTTCCTTGGGAACAAGGCAGACTTCAGGACCCCATGATTGGACAGCAGCTGGGCAATAGCTATTTGTTAAAGGCTGTTTGGACACCTTGAAAAGGAAACATTCTGAACCTGTTGGTGTGAAGTGGCTTTTCTAGTCTAACCTTTCTTGATTTGATAACCCAGTGGGAGACTGTTGGGGTGTGAGGCTCTCCTCTGAGCAGAGACTTTTCTGAAATAGAAACTATAGTTTCCAGGAACCCAGGCAATGGAATGGAGAGAACAGAGCCTGCAGGTTGCTGCCCCAGCCCAGTGGGGGAATTCCACTGAGCCCACCCCTTCAGCACAAGTGCTGAGAGCTAGAAAACAGGATCCCAATTGTCCCTGCAATTTAACCATCTAATGGAGCATATGCAGTTCTGAGCTTGATTTTCCAATTTCAGTTTTTGCATAGGCATGGTCAATTACAATTTGCAAATGAGTTTCAGGAGTGGCCTCTCAGGGAGGCAGTCTGTTGTGGGAATCTGTTTTCTGATTCTCTCCTGGGAAAGTTGATGCTGCCTCTTCTGACAATCTTCTTCAGAGCTAACATCATCCTGGCTGTTATTGTGGTTTGGTATAGGGGCATTGAACCTGCTGCATGAGGGAGGGGAGTTATAACAGTCACCAGTGAGAGAAGTGAAAGTGTGAGTGCATTATTTTAGCAAAACCTTACAGAAAAGCTGGGGGAAGAAAAAAAAGTTAGTGTAGAAAAGAGAAGGGAATGAGTCAAACACAATTCTTAAACAGAAGTGGGCTATAGATTTAGAGCTGGATGGAAACTTCAAAACCATTTAGCCTACGCCCTTCCTTTTACAGTCAGGGAAACTAAAGCCCAAGGTCACAAGGTAGTAAATGGCAGTATTAGGATTTGAAACAAGATCCTCTGACTCTTCCTCTATTGTTCTTTTCACTATATCACACACCTGGGTGTGTGGGGTGTTCAGGGAGGACTAGTTGAGCCCTTCTCAGGGCTATTCATCCACCTTTGGTATCCACTTTCACCCAACTCTCACCTGTGGCTCCAAGAAGCTGTAGCATGTGCAGCAGCCAACCCCAGTAAAACTGTTTTGGCGGCCAGGCTAAACCAGGTTGAGTGTAACCAATAAGCCTCACATCGGTCAATGAGTTAGGGAGATATCTACCCCAAGCGTGTGAAGACTTCTCCCAGAATGGGTGGATGAGAACAGTTTGTTCCAGTGGCCATGAAGGCAGCTAAAGCAGGTACTGTGGAGTGCTTAGAGCTTGGTCAGACATCAAAGATCCCAGACCATAGCTAGTTGCTCTGACTTTTGTCTTGCCACTGGACCTCCATGGCTCTGAAAGAGAGAGAGAGAGAGAGAGAGAGAGAGAGAGAGAGAGAGAGAGAGAGAGACTGACGATTTTGTGCAACTCTGCCTCACTTAAATCCTATTCATGTGCAAGTCATGACATCACCCCATAATGTCATTGGTCCTCTTTGAAAATGAAAACTGAATAGTATACTACACACCCATATTCTACCCTCCCCCATTCCTCAATCTTTGTTTGTTTGTTTTTGTTGTCTTTTTGTTTTTTTGTTTTTTGGTTGGGCAATGTGGGTTAAGTGACTTACTAGCCATAGCTAGTAAGTGTTATGTGTCTGAGGCTGGATTTGAACTCAGGTCCTCCTGAATCCAGGGCCGGTGCTCTATCCACTGCAGCCTCCATTCCCTAATCTTAACAATAAGATCAACCTCTGCAAGATCCAGCTGCACTTTAACCTCAGCACAGCACTTTTCCATGCATTGTCTCACTGGATTCTCCCAACAGCTCTACTGGGAAGGGGACGAGAGAGAGATTTTTCTTCTGGGCCCAAAAACGCCTGATCCATTCTGTACCAGTAGTCTATCCCTTCTCTGCCAAGAGGTGTAGAATATACTTCATCACTAGGATTTGGAAATCGCAATTGGTCATTGCATTGGTCAGAGTGCTTTTCAAGGGTGGATTTTTCCCCCTTTATAATGTTGTAGTCATCATATTCACTGTTCTCCAGGATCTACTCATTTCACTTTTCATCACTTCATTGAACATTTCCCAGTTTTCTCTGAAACCATCCTTTTGTCATTTCTTGCTGTGCAATAATATTCTATTACATTTCTATACCATCTTCCTCCTTAAATGATCTTGTATTCATGTATTTGCTCATGTTCCCTGTTCCGTCCAGAAGAATATAACCTCCTGGAGGGCACAGACTTTTTCATTTTTGTCATTGTATCCCTAGGACCTAGCATAGTGCCGGGCATGTAGTGTTTGCTGATTGATATGGCTTGATTTCATGGTCTCTGCATCTAGGTCTCACTTTAAATCATCATTAAAAGGGCAAGAGCCTTGAGAGAAATGGGAGGTGGGAACAGGGGGGTTTTCAACTTTATTGGTTTGGGGAACCAAATGAATTTGTTGAGCATGAGGGAAACACAGGCATATTCTTGCAAGAGAAAATGGGGGAAACAATGTCAAAAGAAAGTTCCAAGTTGTCTCTTTTGTTGTTTTATTATTAGAAGCTTTATTACCGGAGGAACATTGTTTGGTCAGCACATTCAGAAAAGATCACAGAGAGAGAGGGTAGTGGTGGAGCAACCAGTTAAGGCACAGTTGTAATTGTCCAGGGAGAAGAAATGAGGTCCGAACTGGACTAGTGAGCACGGCCATCCCATTGATCAGCAGTACTTTGTATCCTTTTCAAGAGTACCTTCTGCCCAGGAATATCAATTCAGTCCCGTTCAACAAGCACTTTTCAACACATGCTAAATACAAAGCAGCTAGGTGGCTCGATGGATAGACCACTGGGCCTGGAGTCAGGAAGATCTGAGTTCAAATCTGGCCTCAGACACTTACTAGCTGTGTGACCCTGGGCAAATCACTTAATCCTGTTTGCCTCAGTTTTCTCATCTGAAAAAATGAGCTGGAGAAGGAAATGGCAAACCACTCCAATATCTTTGCCAAGAAAACCCCAAATGGGGTCACAAGAGTCAGACACTACTGACAATGACTAAACAACAACACATATAAAGCACTGAGCTAGGAAATGTGTTTACAAAGCAGTTCCCTGCCCTGTAGGAGCTTACATTCTAGTGAGTTGATATAACATATAGATAGATATAGATTAGTAAATGAAAAATATATAAGAAGTAATTTCAGTAGGAGATTGGAAGGTGTGAGTATTAAGTGGAATCCTCAGTTTCCTTTAGTAATCTCCCCCTTTCCCTTAGCCCATCAAAATCCCACCTGTCCTTTCAGACCTAACCCAAATTCTTCCTCTTCTACAAAGCCTTCCATGATTACTTCAACCCATACCAGTTTCTGCCACCTCTGGCCTCCTGTAACATTTATGGTAACATTTTCTTTGGTACTAACTATATTTTGCCTTGCCCCATTATCGAAATGTTTGTGTGACTGGGTCTTATTCTCTTGGCCCTTGGGGAGCTTACAGTCTTCTTAGGGAGGCATCTAGTCTCCAAAATGCAGAGCACAGTTTTATGCACCAAGAAGATATGTAATAAAATTCTGTTGAAGGACTTAGTAGTTTGTCGATAAACACTTGTTGAATGGAGGACTGAATGGACTACTGGACCAAAAAGAGTGAGAATGGTAGGGAAGGGGAAAGGGAAGGTAAGAAAAGGTGTTGCATGATCAGGCCTGGTAATCATAGGTATAGACATAGCTTTCATGAAAAACTTCCATTTATTGCCTCGAAGGAGATAGTGAACATGAACTAAGGAAAGGCATTGTAATGAGCAGAACATATATTACTAGGACTTCTTTGGGACCCCTAACTCACGCGCTTGAGACTGAACCTTTCTTGTGGGGTCGTGCCTGAGGCCCACAAATGAGTCTCCACAAATGCCAAGGGATTATGATATATGAAGTCAATTCATTTGGGAGCTCATTCCCTCTCTCCCACTCAGAATTAAATCTAGTCACGTGACTATAACCATGTGAATGACCTGTGCCGCTCTTAGAGCTTCTCTTTCAGCTAGGGCTGTGGATTTGAGTTCAGCCTATTCTAGTGTAAAGAGCTCTACCTCTGGAGTCAGACGACTTGGGTTTAAAATTCCATTCCGATGCTTGTCATTGATGTGATAGCAGGCAAATTATTTAACATCCCTGGCACTCAGTTTCCTTCTCTGTAAAATTCAAGGGTTAACCTGGATGGTTTCCAAGACCCCTTACTGCTCTCTACTGATGGGCTCATGGTGCCTCAGTGCCTGAGACCTTTTTTCTCTATTACCTTTTATTCTTATGGTGCTTCACAGTTGATTTCTAGCTCTGTATTTCTACAAGTCTGGTTTTAAAATCCCTGGTAATAACTGGCCAATAATGAAGAATAATGATTTACATAAATCTAATTTCATCTAAAATCAAGTACCTACCTACAGAAATCCCTAAGTTTAACATCACATAAAAAGTTAATTTGGGTGGTATCCAGGCCCCTTCAAGCTTGAGCCTTTTCAAACCTTAGCCTGCTAAAAGGATAAACATTCCATACTGTTCATCTAGTACAGAGAATAGCAGAACAGCCTATTTGCTGAAATGTTGCATATTTCTTTGGTTTTTGGAAAGGACAATGAAAAAATAAAATGTGTTGCATCTCCTGGGCAGGGATGGAGAACATCTTACAAGGGCTAAAAAAAATATACCTGCTGGGAGTCTCACAAATCTGACAAAAAAGATTTAAATAGAAAAGGGAATGGGGTTTGGGAGGGAGAAAATATTATCTCTGTATATATACCACGCTATATACCATAGAGAGTATAGCTAGAATTATAACAGTAGAGATCCCCAGAAAGTTCATAAGAGACAAAATCGAAAAGAGGAGGCTGAAGTCAAATTTGTGGTCCCAGATTTTTAATAGAGAAATGCACAAAGGATGGAGTAACAATCGATATAAACAAGAGAGTCTTAATACATGGAGGCAAATCTGACCTCATAAATAGGGCTGAGACTTAGTGGGATTATGCTAATACCTGGAATATGCCTCTGGAAATCTATGTCTTTTTCAAAAGAAATACATTATGTCCTGGAATATGGGATTTAGAGACAGAGATCCTGTGTTTGAATCTCAGATCTGCTATTTGTTACCTCTGTTACTTCGGGCAAGTCACAATAATAGCCATAATAGTGTTTATGTAGCACTTACTATGTGCTTGGCATTGTGCTATTCACTTTATAATTACTGTCTTATTTGATCCTCATAACAACCTTGGGAGGTAGGAGTTGTTACTTTCTCCATTTTATAGATAAGGAAACTGAGGCAAACAGAGATTAAGTGACTTGTCTAGGGTAACACAGCTAATAAGTGTCTAAGGCAGGATTTGAAATCAGGTCTTCTTGACTCCAGGCCTAGTGTTCTATCCACTGCACTGGCAGCTGTCCTTATAATCTCTATAGGCCTCAGTCTTTTCCTTTGTAGGAAGTTGCACTAGATGAACTCCCAAATCCCTTTCATCTGGGAAGTTAAGTTGAATAATGGTTCCAACCAAACTCAACTCTCTGCCCAACACCTCAGAAATGGGGAGAAATGCCCCAATGGAGGAATAATATTAATCATTAATAGCTAGTGTTTAAATGGTGCTTTAAGGTTTATAAAGCATTTTGTTTTATATTATCTCATTTAACCTTCACAAGAACTCTAGGAGGTAGAGGCTATTATCATCTCCATATTTATAGATGAGGAAACTGAGGCAGAGAGATCTGCCATAGATGCTAGTAAGTGTCTGAGGCTAGATTTGAACTCAAGTCTTCCCAGCTCCAGGTCTTTTTCTTAAAGACCATTGCACCACCTAGCTTTTGTTAAGGAACAATATAAAAAAGAGAAACCAAGTGGAAATCCACAAACTAAATCAATATTCCATTCAATCTCTACCACCAATGAAAGCCTCCAGGACAGGGGAAGTTTAAATCTGACTTCTTCTGGGGACCCTCCCAGGCCACCCTACTCATGACCTATAGTATCCCCCATTCTCTTCTCCCACCCCACATCCTCTTGTAGTCACTCCAGTAGTCTGAGAGCCTGGGAGGTTTGGAGTCAGAAGTGAGTAAGCTATTATGCATGCTAGGTTTGGGGACAGCGAGTTTCAATAGATTTAGAGGTGGTTTTTCTTTTTAAAGCTCTATTAGGCACAAAAAAAAAATGATCAAAGAAGGCATAAGACTCTAGTATGGGGTGGATTAGATGAGGATAACAGAAAATGAGAGACAAGGCAAAATGATTTAACTCTGTTCTTGTTTTGTTTCTGATTTCTCTAGTGAGGAGAATGATTTAGGGACCATAAAGGACAGAACCCAAAAAAAAATGGTCATTAGGGAGTTAATATCCAATAAAATTAAGGAAAAAGAAGAAAGACACCTGGCTGTCCTTGATGAATTCAAGTCTTTTGGCCCAGATGAACAATATTCCAGCACTGAAATACCTGGCTGATGTGCCTGCTGAATCCCTGTCATTGACTGTGGCAAACAGATGAGATACCACAGTACTGAAGATGGACGAACATTACCCCTATTAAAAAAAAAGAATTAGAATGGAGTTTGCTAAGTGTAGGTCAGTTAACTTCAATTTCAGGATAAAATATTCTCTAACTTATTGTTAAAATGATATTTAGTGTACATCTAGTAAAGCAAGTGCTTGTGAAAGAATCAGCATAGTTTCATCAAGAACAGGTCATGCCAGACCAATCTCATTTCTTTTTAACAACATTGCTAGTCTGGTATATTAGGGGAAGGCTGCAGATGCAGTTTACTTTGAATTTTAATCAAGCATTTCACTAAGTTTCTCATGCTACTCTCATGGAAAAAGATGGAAGACTCAGGTTACTGATAGTACAATAAGGTGGAATCAGGACTTCTTTTAAGATCAAACTCATTATTAGTTTGATGTCAAATTGGAAGGTAGTGTCCAGTGGGATGCTCCAGAGATTTACCCTTGGCCTGTTGTTGTTTAACATATTTATAGATGGCAAAGGCATAGATGACATGCTCATCAAATTTCCAGATGATGTAATGCTAGAAGGCATAGCTAACCCACTGATTGGCAGGGTAAAGATGCACAAAGATCCTGACTGGCTAAAGCATTGGACCAAATCTAACAAAGTGGAATTCAGTAGGCATAATTGTAAAGCCTTAAATCCAAGATGGGAAGGTATGATTAGGCAGCAGTTCGTTTGAAAAATATCTGGGGTGTTTTAATGATCCACATTGTTGTTATTCAGTTGTTTTCAGTCATGTCTGACTCTTTGTGATCCCATTTGGGGTTTTCTTAGCAAAGATACTACAGCGGTTTATCATTTACTTCTTCAGCTTATTTTACAGATATGGAAACTGAGGCAAGCAGGATTAAGTGACTTGCCCAGGATCACACAACTAGTATCTGAAGCCAAATTTGAAGTCAGAAAGAGGAGTCTTTCAGGATCAGTACTCTATCCACTATGCTACCCAGCTGCCTTTTAATGATCCATAGGCAGAGTCAGCGGTGTGACGTGGTGA
This sequence comes from Phascolarctos cinereus, assembly GCF_003287225.1. Classification (NCBI taxonomy): domain Eukaryota; kingdom Metazoa; phylum Chordata; class Mammalia; order Diprotodontia; family Phascolarctidae; genus Phascolarctos; species Phascolarctos cinereus. The sequence goes on from NW_027555625.1 coordinate 322,707,693, forward strand.
ACAAGAAAGTGAGTGCCACCTCAGACTGCATTAAAAGAAGCACTAATGAGAGTGCCACCATCCTTTGCTCTGGTCAGATGACATGTGGAGCATTACATACATTTCTGGGCACCACGTTTTTGGGAGACCATTGGTAAGCTGAAGGAAATCCAGAGGATTGAAACCAAAATGGTGAAAGGTCTTGAGAACATGCCATGTGAGAACAGGTAGAAAGAGCTAGAGATACTTAGTCTGGAGAAGAAAATTCTTGGGAGGACATAGTAGTGGTCTTCAAGCTGCTATGTTAGAAGGGGGATTAGACGACCCCAGAGGCAGAACAAGGAACAAGAGATATTAATTGCAGAGGGGCAAATTTAGGCTTGATTTAAAGAAAAAGTTGCTAGAATTAAGAGCTATCCAAAATTAGAACATTGCTTTGAGAAATAGTGGGGTCGCTCTCACAGTATTCAAGAAAGCCCTGGATGATCACTTGTTGGGTATAGCGAGGGAGGACTGAGAGTAGGTTTTTTATTCAGGCATAGTTTGGACTAAATGGTCTCTGAGGTCAGTCCTAATTCTGAGGTTCTGATGTGTTGTGAAAACCAACTATTCCAGGCAAAGTAATAGTTGACAGTGATGGTCTCATAAGGGTCTAAGCACACTAATCTCATGATGCTTTCCCAAATGGGACAGATTTATGAAAACCTCTTAAGAAGATGATGGAGGCAAAAATACCACCCTTTTTTGAAATCTACCATACTAAACCACCAAAGTATATTAATTTTCTTCATGCCCTTCTTATCTCCAATGTTTATCCTGAATTTGGACTCTTCTGAAGAATAATTGCACATATACACAAAATAATAACCACAGATATCAACCAGCTTCCAGTGTATAATGGGGAATTATCCTATTTATAACCACACCATCTTCTCTATTGAAGCTGATTATCTTCACCTTTCTACCAGTGGTAACACCCTGTAATGCTTGAGTCTCTCTGTACCCCCACCCTCAGAATATCCCACAAAGGACATGGAACAATAGACTTGTTCTAGACACTGTTCAATTAATTTGGGGTCCAGACATTTCCCAGAAAACCCACCCAACCTGCAATTGCTTTCCCTTCCAAAGCTCACATTTCAGCCCTGATAAATGGAAGAACTTAATCCAGTCTCTATCAGATCTAAATCAGAACATTTTTCCCCTTTTGCCATTTTAAATTACCTCTCAGCTCAGCCCCAGACTGAGTAATTCAGAGTTAATAGGATATGAAAGTCATGGTCCGTAGAGTGATTGCAGGTACCGAGCCAGAGGCAAAAAAAGATTTATCCTCTTAGAACCCACCTGGGCTGAAAAGGGTGATAAATCAATAGTCTGTTGATAGCGCTCCTTCTGCTGCAAGCTTATCATTCCTGTTGATCAGAACTCTCATCTTACAGACCCAGAGACTGGAGAAGAATGATAATTGTCAGATTGGCACAATGGGGTAGGAAGGAGAAATGTTTTTGGAACATAGGATTTTCAAGCTGGAAGGCACCATAGAGATCATGTAGTCTACTCTATCCTAATTTTACAAACAAGTAAACTGAGGCCTGATTAGAAGAGATGATATGCCTGAAATCACACAAGAAATAAATGGCAAAGCTAGGGTTCTGACACAGAATCATAGAATTTGAGAGTTGGAAGGAACCTCGTTGGCCTCAATCTACCCCCCAAAGGAATCTTCACTCTAACACACTCCAATAGTTATCTAGATTCTGTTTGAAGATCTTGTAGCCCATTCAACTTTGGGGGAAATCCATTCTATCTTTGGACAGCTCTAAAGACCTTTTTTTCTGAAGACCAAGTTTAAATTTGCCTTTCTGCAACATTTGATCATTGCTCTTGGTGTGGCATCTGGGCCTAAATGGAACGAATTTAATCCTTTCTCCACATGAGAGCCCTTGAAATGCTGGAAGACAGCTATAATGTATCCTCTTTGTCTTCTCTTCTCTTGGCTAAACATCTCTAGTTCCTTCAACTGATTCTTAATGACATGCATTCAACACCCTTCATCATGTTGATTGCTCTCCTCTGAGCACTCACCAGCTTACCAATGTGTTTCTTAGACTCCAGTCCCTCAAACATTAGTCCTATGGCTCCAGAGCTCCTTTACCATGACCACCTCCCCAGCCCTTTGTATCTTTTGGGTTGTGGGTCTAGTTTGCAATTTAGTTTTTAAAATCTGTTCTCTAAACCACAGAAAGTTGGGCTTTTTTTTTTTTTTTACAGTTGTGACTGTCTGAGGGGTAGTGAAGGTCAGAAAGCCCTTGCACTGACCTCTGGAAAGCTGGGACTCTTGCTTATTGCCAGTGCTAATGGAAAGAAAGAGAAAGAGGCTGCACATTTCTTGAAGATGCCCATTTCCACTGATCAGATCTTCAAATGCTTTTTTATTGAGTAATAGAGTTTTGATCTAAGCTTTCTTGATGGGCTGAAAAAAAACCTACCACTCTTAAGAGCCATTTGTTTAGGGATCACAACTTGTTTCAACTTGAAGAAATTCTAAAGGGGATTAAGTCCAAACCTTTTGGGTTTTTGTATTTTTTTTTAATCTTTTAAAAAAGAAACTTGGTCCTAGGTGGATTCAGTGATTTGCCAAAGGACACATGCCTAGTAAGTGATGGAGGTAGAAAATTTAACCTCTCTTCTTTTCCCTACTCATACCACAACCACCCTTTTCTAGGCCCTCATCTCCTCTCATCTCTCATCTGCCTATCATAGGACCTGATGTGTATTCCACCATTCAGCCTCTCTCTTCTCCAGTCCATACTCCACATAGCCGTCTAACTGATGTTCCCAAGTTATAGGTCTGACTAAGTCACTCCCCTGACCAAGAACCTTTGGTGGCCCCCATTGTCTATAGCAGTGGTAACAAACTCAAATGGAAATACTAAACCATCAACAAGGATCCCTGCAGACTTCATATTAACTTAGTTTTAAAATGTAATATCCCTGTTTTACTCTATTTTTATTTATTTTGATAAATATTTCCCAATTAGATTTTAATCAGAAGTACTGGGAGCTGCAAGATGCTCACTGGCCATGGGTTTGACACCTTTGGTCTAGAATAAAAGAGAAAGTCCTGTTTGGCATTTAAAGCCCTTCAAAGACTTGCTGTCCCCTATGTTTCCAGCATGCCTGTATGTTATTCCTCCCCTTGTAAACTCTACATCCAGACAAAGTGTTCTGCTAGCAGTTCCATGCACTTGACATTCTATCATCTCTCTTCGTGTGTTTGCACAGGCTTAGATCCATGCCTAACATGTGTTTCCTCCTCCCTTCTGACTCTTGGAACCTCTAGCTCTTTTCAAAGCCTAGTTAAGTACCATTGTCTTCCCTGATTCTCTCAGTCCTTACCGTATATCCTTTATTGCTTATTTGTGAACATGTTGGACCCCCCCAGTAGAATATAAGCTTCTTGAGGGTAGAGGCTGTCTTATTTTTGTATTTACATCCTCATTGAAGCTTAGCACCAAGGAAGTACTTAAGAAGTCCTTTCTGATTGGATCTTAATCCAATCCTCTTCCCCCTCTATAATGCCACCTCTATGCATTTCTACTGCACAAGTAGACAGGGCCACATACTTGTACCCAGTTAACCCTTCTAGAAGGAAAATGAAGTATTCATTCACTGCAGGCACCAAATGTCCATTTCCCAAGCATCTGAAAGTTCCTGGAGGTATCCATTCACCATATGCCCAGCCTGACCAAAGTCCTGCTTCTGGTTGAAACAATCCTTTAAGAAGGTCAGCCTTTCTTACCTCTCACATGGGACTTTGGGTTATAGTTAATTTGGTCCTTCAGGTCTAGGGTCTTGAAAGGCTTAAGAGAGCATCCAATGTGGTTTTAAAAAATAATACAAAGTTGTATCAGCTTTATACAGCAAAGTGACTCTGGCTTCCCCCCCCCCCCATTCCTCTCTGATGAGATATTGTATTGTTGCAGTCAGTGACATCCCACGGAACATTTAAGAAGCTGCATTCCTAGGGTTCTGTCAGGCACCTGCATCAGGCATCCTTTTCAGAAATAGGCTTTGTTTACTCAGTCTTCGGTTCCAGCAAGTGCTCTTCCTTTTAACAGTGAGTGTTTGGTGACTGTAAATGCTGTGATAATTCCGTGCAGAAACCCTCTGCTTTATATGGACTAATGTATTTACTTGGAAAATCATCATTCCCCTGCTCTGGCTAAGATGGAGCTCTGCTCACTAAGAATGGCCTGTGTGCTTTCCCAGAAATGCCTCAACCTTTATCTCCCCTCCTGGCTGTAAATATGACCGGGCTGACAGCTCTGTCTCTCAATATGTTATCCATGAGCAAAGAATCTGTCCCTAGAGAGCCCATTAGGTGGCTTGTCTCTACCACTAGGCTTTAAATAAGCCCCTCTTCTCTTCCTCTCCTCCTCCTCCCACCCCTGCCACCAGCTATCAGAGAGTCTGGCCACTTGTGATTTCTGGAAAGTCACTTAAGATCATTGAATTGGAGAGCTGGAAACTCAGAGAATGTGTAGCTCAGCCCCTTAGCATCATAGGGCTGGAGCTGGAAGGGACTTTGAAGCTCTTGTAGCCCAATTCCTTTATTTTACAAATGAGAAAACTAAGTCCAGGGAGTTACTTGCCCCAAATGATGAAGTAAGAAAGAAGATTTGAAATACAGGTCTCCTGGATCCAGGTTCAGCTCTCTTTTCATACTATTCAACTTAGGGTTCTCATCTTCTTTTTCTTTGCCCTGCTTCTCCTTATAGCACTTTGAACAGCAGTGCTTAAAATAAGAGGTTGAAAATTCCTAAGTAAATCAATCAATCAACATTTATTAAGTGCCTTCTATGTGTCAGGCACTGTGCTAAGTGCTGGGGATACAAAAAGAGGCAAAAGTCAGTCCCTGTCCTTATGGAGCTTACAATCTAATGGAGGAGATAACATGTAAGCAAATATCTACAAAGCAAGCTACATACAGGAGAAATGGGAAGCAATTAACAAAGAGAAGGCACTAGAATTAAGAGTATGTGGGAAAGACTTCTAGTAATAGAAGGGATTTAGATCTCCTGAGAGGACCTCATGTCCATTCTAGCATAAGCATGATGTTTTGATCAGTGCTTGAGGTGGTGTTTCCTTCACAGCTTGCCCTTCTCCACATAGATAAGAGCTGTCACCAAGCAGAGAATTACATCAGGAAGGTCTTTTGCCCAGGGCTCCCCACATGGCCTGGTAATCATGGGCCTCAGGTGGCTGAGTGGATAGAAAAACTCTTAATAGCCTCAGTATCATGTAGCAGAATATTGGATCCTTGCCCCCACCTAGGAGTGGAGAGATGGGAAAAGGGGATGCATGGGCTACATCTTGTTACAGCTTTCAAGCTGTAGCTGACCAGAAAGTGGCCTGCCTGAGACCATCACAGCCCCTAAAGCAGAGATAAGAGAGCCAGACTTAGAGAACAAGTTAAGGTCTTTATTCCTCAGCCCCACACTAGATAGATCCATGACCAGTGGGTTCCCCTAAGCTGGTTAGCCCATAAAAGCAGAGCTAACTGAGATCCAGCATGGTATAGTAGATAGAGCTTCAGGCTTCATGCCAGGAAGAACTGGGATGAACTTAGAATCAGAAAGACCTGGGTTTGAATCCTACCTCAGTCACTTACCAGCTCTAGAGTCCAGAGCAAGCTACATTATGTTTCTTGGCCTCAGTTTACTCATCTGTAAAGTAGGGATAATAGCTATACCACTTCCCTCATATAGTTGCATGACGATCAAATGATATAATATATGTAAGTTGCTTTCATAACCTTAAAACCCTATATAAATGTTAATTATTAGAAGTAGAACTCAATTACTGAAACAAGGTTTATAATCTCTTTCTCTTCTCCTCCCCAGTGATACGTACAAACTTTATCCCTTACAGTCTTTCCCCATATCCTCTGCCTTCTCTCCCTCTTGCCCTGAAATTCTCTATTTCAGCAGACTCCTACCTCAGTAGGGGAGAGGGAGCTAATCCATGTACATATTAAGCCTTAAGGTTACTAGAGAATATTTTTCACTTAGCCTTCCTCTCTGTAAAGCTCAATGTATATCTATCTATCTATCTATCTATCTATCTATCTATCTATCTATCTATCTATCTATCTATCTATCTGTCTGTCTGTCTGTGTCTATCTATCCATCTATCTACCTATCTATTTTTTATTTTTAGCAGTGACTATAATATTTCTTGCCATCATCATTTTTCAATTCTTTCTCCTCCCTTCACTAGGGCTCAAGTCCCAGAGTCATCAGCCCTTGGAATATTGCCATATGCCCTGCCAAACAAAGGCAGGAAAAACAGTGGAGTACTCTTCCAGGTTTCCTTTAAACCTCTAGGTGTGTCATCAGACTTCATATCTTTGCATTTGGGCTGGTTCTTGGTCAGGCCTACCTTGACTCACTCCAGCCTACAAGTTAACCTGTTGGCAAAAGCATAGTGATAATGAGCCAGGGTGCTAGTAGTGGAGCTGGAATTAGAACTCAGGTCTCATATTTCCTGGTCCTATGATCTTCTTACTAACTCAGACTATTGCCTGTTAAATTACTGTGTGTCCATGGGCCACTGAGCCTCAGTAATAGAATCTTTAAGATAGGGATTACTTCACCCACCCACCTACTCATCTATCCATCCATCCATCTATCCGTCCATCCATTATTCCCTCAACAAACATTATGTAAGGAACTGCAGAAGATAAAATGATTAAAGAATATTGAGTCCCAGCCCTCATGAGGTAATAGCCTATTAACAATAATAATGTTTTTACTATTTACCTCCCTCACAGGGTTATTGTTAGGACTGAGAGATGGGAAGTTAGGTGACACGGTGTATAGAGTACTGGCCTTAGAGACAAGAAGACCTGAATTCAAATCTATCCTCAGACACTTAGTAACTGTATGACCCCGGGGCATATCGCTTGACCTCAGTTTCTTCATCTGTAAAATGGGGATACCAATAGCACCTACCTCCCAGGGTTCTTGTGGGAATAAAATGAGATAATAATTGTAAAGTGCTTAGCACAGTGCCTGGCACATAGTAAGAGCTATATAAATGTTAGCTATTATTATTAATGAGTGAAAATGGCGTATATGTGAACTATTATTATGATTCTTGATAATGAGAATTGGTCTGTACATACACACGCACAAACTTAGCAAGCCCACATATTCATTCTTCTCCAGGGAAGAAAGGAACTATAAATCCCCCACCCTCCCACCCTCTGTCCCTTTAGCATTTCTGGATGTGTATGGGCTCCCTGGAGTGGAGGATTCTTCTTTAAGTCAGTGGCCTCTTTTCAGAATGGGACAACACAGCCTCTCATTAGTTCTCCTGATTCTTCCCTTGGCTTAAACTGCTTGATCTGCCAGGTGGCTGGCACAGTCCATTTGTTGCCAAACTTCCCCCAAATCTCATTCGTTCCCTAATCCCCTTAGCAGCTTCCGATGGCTTCCATTCCTGGGGAGGGCTAATTGAGAAGGAACCATTCAACACGGCAGGGAAGACTCATACAGACCTGCAGCAGTCGGGGGGCCAGGCGTTGGGGGCCTTGATTACCTCCCTCCCCTGCCTGGCCAGCAGCCGACAGACCCCAGCAGGCAAGGGGAAGCCCAAGGGGAGAGATTGCCTGGTGCCCAATGTTGCCTCATTCACCATCTTCAATTTCACTGTTTCTGCTATTACTCCTCTGGAAAATTCTCTTACAAAACAGAGCAGATGGCGCTGGGGTTCAGGGACCCTGTAGCGCAGTGGCATTACCGTGCGGGCTGCTATGGGAGGCCTCTTAATGGGAAAGAGAAAATGAAAGGGGATGGTTTGGGAGGTCAGGAGGAAAGGTAGCCACAGGAGCTGGAGGAGGAGAAGCCACCTCCTCTCTGAACACCATGGAGTTGCCTTTATTCTGCCCATTTTCTTAGCGCAAAGGGAGATGATTTTCTTTTGATTTGTCTTAGTGCATGGCTTTTTTTTGGGTTGCAGCCTTTGCTTAGGCAAGTATCATTTACCAAATATTTATTAATCACCTCCTGTGAGGGGTGGGCTGTGCTAGCTTCATGCTTCATGGAGCTCTCCCTGTCTTCATCAAAGGGCTTTGGGAACACACATTCTGCCTATTCTGGTTATTCATGAGAATGTCAGATGAGGCCAGCCTTTGGGTCAGGAAGACATGAGATCAAATCCTGTCTCTGACATATACTGGCTGTATGACCCTGCATACGCTACCTAACCTCTCAGTGCTCCCAGATGACACTCATAAAACTACAAATTACAGATGAATCGCTGAGCTCCATCTGTGAAGAGAGTTTCCACACCAGTGAAGTTCTCACACTAGGGAAATAACAGGTCTGGACCAAAACAAAACAAAACCAAAACCCCAACAGTCCTCAAATCCGATAGACAAAAAAATGGGAGGTAGAAGACACCTTGGAATCCAGTCTCTTCATTTTACAAATGATGAAACTGAGGGCTAGAAAGGTTAAGTGATTTCTCTGAGATTATACACCTCTTAAGTGGCAGAAGCAGAATTCGAACTCAGGTCTTCTGACTCCAAATGCAGCCTTCATTCCATTGTATCACACTGCCTTCACTGACAACCCCAAGTGGACTAAATATTCGTGCAACTCTCTTTTTCACTGCCTATTCAAATTAATCTTTAGGGGGCAAGGCTGATAATTCAAGCCTCCTCACCACAGGACCCACTCTGCTCTTTTGAGTAGCTCATAGGATCATAGGTTTAGAATTGGAAGGGACCTTAGAGATAATCTAATCCTTAATAAATTTTCATTAGGGGCAGCTAGATGGCACAGTGGATAGAGCACCAGCCTTGGAGTTAGGAGGACCTGAGCTCAAATCTGGCCTCAGACATTTGACACTTACCAGCTGTGTGACCCTGGGCAAGTCACTTAACCCTGATTGCCGCACCAAAAAACCAAAACAAATAAATGCTCATTAATCAATTGATTGATTAAAGCTTGGACTGGCGAAGTGATCTCTCTAAGGTCATATCATCAATGGTCCTCACTGATGCCATCATTTGATAGATGGAAAACTGATACCTTGAGAGGTGAAATGATTTGTCTGTAGTCACACATGCAGTAAAATGTTGGAGCCAGGATTGGAATGGTCCCATAATTCCAAATCCAGCACTCTTTTTGCTGTATTAGGCCTATGTTTCTACTTGCTTTGGTTAAGCTGTAAAATGAATCATTTAGTAGCTAGGCCTCCAAGACTTAGATTCAGGTCCCTTCCAATCCTATTTCTTAAAAGATCATCTTGTCCAATGACCTCATTTTTGAAAATGAAGCAACTGAGGTATTGAGGGAGTAAGAGAGGTGGGACCAGAACTCCAATCTCCTTGTTCCCAGTCAGGTACACCTACAACTTTATCCAGCTGCCTGCCTGTGAGAGACACTATGGGAGATGCAATCGAAATTGAAAACCCAATCCTTGCCTACAAACTGCTTATAATTGAGTTGGGGAGACAAGACACATTGTTCCCAATCCGGCATGACAAATAGTTTCCTGTGTGCAAATGGATTGCCAAGACCAGGAGTCTATTTAAATAATAACTTACATTTATATAGTGCTTGAAGGTTTTGCAAAGTGTTTTCCTTACAACAACCTTGTGAGGTAAGTATTCTTGCCCCTGTTTTTTTTTTTTTTTAACAGATGAATAAGCTCCAGTGGCTCCAAATTACATCCAGGATCAAAAAAAGTGCTCCATTTGGAATTTAAAGCCTTTTATACCCTAGCCCCTTTTTGCCTTTCTAATCATACTTCAATTCCCTCCATGCATTCTATGCTCCAGCTATAATTGGCAGACCTGCTCTCTCTTTTCCTCCCCCCCCTTCCTCTCCCTTTCCTCCTTTCTTTTTCTCTCTCTTTCTTTCACTCTTCTCTCTTTCCTTCCCTGCTTCCCTCCCTCCCTCTCTCTTGTGTGCCTGTCTTTCTTTCACTCTCTTTCTCCCTTTCTCTCTTTTTGTCTGTCTGTCTGTCTGTCTGTCTGTCTCTCTCTCTCTCTCATACACACCCCCCACACACACTCTGACACACCTCACTCTACCTCCTGATTTAGTGACTTTCCACTGGCTTTTCCTCTTCTAGAATGCTTTCCCTCCTCCCTTCTGCCTCTCTTTTCCCCTGCCTTCCCTCAAGACGGAGTTCAAATTCCACTTTTGCAGGAGGCCTTTTTTTTTTAGCACCCTCCCAGCTGCTATCACTTTTTCTCTGAGATTAACTTTTATATACTTTTTATAGATTTTGTGGGGCATCTAGGTAGGCACAGTGAATAGAGCACCAGGCCTGGAGTCAGGAAGACTTAACTTAGTAGCTGTGTGACTGCGGGTAAGTCACTTAACCCTGTTTGCCTTAGTTTCCTCATCTGAAAAATGAGCTGGAGAAGGAAATGGCAGACCACTCCAGTATTTTGCCAACAAAACCCCAAATGGAGTCACGAAGTCTTGGACACAACTGAGCAACAACAACGACTATCGATACCAAGACTCCCATCCACGTTTCTTGTTTCCAAGCCTAGCACCCATTCTGTGATTTCATTTTGCCTCTGTAAACATGAGGGTATGTGAGCAGATCTAGGCAGCCAACCTTCACATTAGGGCTGGGGGTTTGATGAGGAGAGCCAGAGGGGAACACCTAAATTGGCTCCCTATTAGCTCTAGAGTTGAGGTAGGATAAAGTCTTCTGGTTGGCGTTGAAAGCCTTCCACCACCTGGCCCCTGCCCATTTTCCTGATCTTCACTGGCCTCCTTGCCATTGTGACAACCAGAGGCAGCTAGCTGGACAGATAGCTAGAACACTGGGTCTGGAGTCAGGAGAGCCCTGAAATCAAACCCAGCCTGAGACACTTAGCTGGCTGACTGCAGGCAAGTCAACTCACCTTTGTCTGCTTCAGTTTCCACAACTGTAAAATGGGGATGATAATAGCACCCAGGATTGTTGTGAGGATCAAATGAGATAATAATTGTAATGTGCTTACCACAGTGCCTGGCACATAGTCAGTGCTGTATACATGTTAGCTATTATTGCTATTATTAAAGTGCTTAGGACACTGCTTGGCACACAGTAGGTGCTGCATAAATTTTTGTTTCCTCCTTTTCTTTCTTCCTTATATACATGACACTCGACATTCTATCTCCTGACTCTGTATAAAACCCCTGACCTACCAAGGAAGCAGCGTCCTGGGTTTGGGAAGTCCAGAAAGGAATAAGCAAATATCCCAGATGTGGTATGCAGAGTAAAGCAGCAAGTTCAAGGTCATCAGGTTGGGGGTCAGACAGGTAGACACTCTATGTAGAGCCAGGTGGGTGAACAAGGGCCAACCTGCACAGAGGTCAGGAAGTCTAACCCAAGCTTTGTTGGGTCACGACCCAAACAAGGTTGGGGTTTCTTTTCTTAAAGCAGAGGCTTAGCCCCTCCACCTTGGTTTTGTTTTTCCTACTGTGCCTAAAGACAAAGGCTGGACAGGCAAGAACATGGTTAAACAGTTACTGTACTAATGTATGCATTAAAGCCCATGGCCACAGCTTCATGGTTTCTCCTTCAAAGAAATTGCTATGTCTTAATGAAGTGACATTGGGTAAAAGGGTTTGTAGCCTCACAGCTCCTCCCCACGAAGTCTCACAAAAGGACTTCAAAGCTTTACTGATACCAATAAAAAAAATATGGTTGAAAAGTTTTCATTCATAATTTTATTAAATAAACTTGCTTTCTTTGTGAGAAAGGGCTCTATCCTACCCTTGTAGGGGAACAGTAATAATCTCTTATATGGGTATTGCATTTTGCCATTGACCAAGTTCTTCTTCAATATTATCTCATTTGAATAGCCCAGAATGACAGAGGTGGGAACCTCAGAGCTGGGGACTGGATCCTGACTTTGATACTTATAAGCTGTTTCCCCATAGGCAAATGATTCCTGTCTCTGGACCCCAGTTTTCTCATCTGCAAAATGGAGATAATGCTCATGTCATCTAAGTCCTTTTTGTGAGGTAGTGTGGTATAATGACTAGAGATCTGGCTTCAGAACTAGGAAGACTTGGATTCAAATTCTTCCACCCTCACATACTGGCTGTATGACTCTGGGCAGGTAACTTACTGTCCTTAGACCACTCTCTAAGACTGTGTAAACTGCAAGGAAAGTACAGGTCTGCATCTGGGAGTTCCCTATACCAATAAAATCACAGAGCCAGTACCTAATCTAAGTTTCAGAGTTTTTGTATGGTTGAAATAAGATAAGCCATATAAAGTGTCTTGTAACCATGAAGTACTTACTGTGTGAATGTGAGCTATTTATTGTTAGTATTTCCATAATAGCTCTATGATTCAAAGCTGCTATTTGAGCATGGCTGATGAGTGGATGCAATAATGTGTTGAGGCATTTCTCCTCCCAAGGCTGCTTGCATATTAGGCAAAGTGGTATAAGAGAAAGTGATGGATTTAGGAATCAGGAGAATCTTGATTAGAACCTCAAACTATGTGGTTTTGGACTGATCTCTTTACCTCTCCAAAACTCAATTAATCAATCAACAGGCATTTATTAAGCCCTTGAGGACTCAAAGGAATGGTTGAATCCCCAATAAAAAAAGATGCGGAAATTTTCTGGTTGTCTACCACCAAGAAGCCCAATCCAATGAAAATACAAGTTGGGTGAAATGAGAAACAGAAAGCTTATGCACTATTAATATAATGAATGGCAGTATTCCAGACTCTGTGCAAAACCGGAAAGTGTCACGACAAAATAAGATCCATAATTATTGACTTGGATAGTTCACAGTGGCACATGAATTACTAGCAAAGCACTTTACCAGCTTCCTCTCAAAAGTAAGCCTGATTTCACTTCCCTTAAGAGAAGACCTCATAACTCAACTTCCAGTGACCCTTCCAAATATAGGCCAGCTGTGTGTTTATGTGCTTTATAGAAAACATTCACAGCTGGTATCACACACACACATCCTCAGCAAAACTAAAGACACTTAGAAGAAAATAGTATATATGGCATATAATTGGGGGAAAATAAAATATTAAAAAAAGAAAACAATATATTGACAGAGAAGCAAAAAAGAAGCTTCCTCAAAGCACCATAACATTTACCCTGTCTTTATTGATGATCACAGAGCTCTTGATTCAGTTCCACATTCTTAGTTTATTCATGTCTTACAAAATGTAAAATGGACCCAAGCCTAGTGAGAATGCAAAAATAGTTGTTGTCCACAAGGAAACTTGTTCTCTGTTTAATACATGTCACTATCACAATGTCAAGAACAATTATTACAAAATGTGACATTTTCAGGGAGGCAGTTTAAGTCTATTATTTTTGTCTAGCCTTAAGTTCACTGTCATCACTCCTAAACAGAGCTAAGTATGGCTCCTAAGTTAAAAAAGTACTTGAACCAATCTTATTAATCGCTTGATGTATATGGATGACATCAAACAAATGGCTCCACTGAAAAACACATTAAATAGCTCCCTAATGCCATGGAATCTTTCTCCAATGATATCAAAATGTCATTTGGCTTGGGTAAGTGTAAAATTCTTAATGTGTGCCAAGGAAAGATAGAGACAGAAAGCTCCAAGCTTGAATCCAGAGATAGAAGTTACCAATGGATGGAAGACATACTTACAAATGTCTTGATCTCCTCTAGGCAAGACAGATTGAGCATAAAGCTATCAAGCAAACTGTAGCTTTATATATCAAGGGACTTACTGGGATCCTGAAATCAAAGCTCAACAGGCAGAAAACATTTCAAGCACTTAATACCTATGCAATACCTAACTTAACAAAACTTTTGAAATTATAAAATGGACTATTATAGTTTTGGAAAGTATCCTAGGAAAAAAATCCTTATGGTTTTCATAAAACATAGGGCCCATTGTCCTAATGCAGCTATAGAAAGATTAATACTTCCTTGCCAAAAAGGGGAAACAGTTTTGATAAACATTCTCAGAGTGCATGATAAACAGGTTAAAAATGGTACAGAAATACTTTGGGAAGATTCAGACATGACTTACACCAGGCAATAGTAAAGGCAGAACAGGTACATGTAATTGGTGTGTTGAATATTGGTATGTTGAATATAAAATGGTTCACCCTTGAATTGTTGTTCATCTTTTATTTTTGAAGAGGACCTATGACATCATGGGTGTTGTCTTCACTTGGGCATGAATTGGATATAAGTGAGGCAGAGTTGTACGAAGTCTCATTCCCTCTTTCGATCATTGATGTCCAGTGCCAAGACAAAAGTCAAGATGACTAGTGATGGCCTGGGATGTAGTAGATGACCTTAACATCTTCGATGTCTGGCCAAGTTCTAAGTGATCCACAGTGCCTGCTTCAGCCACCTTTATGGCTACTGGAACAGATTGTTCTCATTTTCCCATTCCATGGGGGGATGTCTTCACATGCTTGGGGTAGACATCCCCCTAGCTCCCCAGTGAATTTGAGCCCTGTCGGCTACTCTTAACCTGGTTTAGCCCATCTGCTGAGACAGTTTTACCAAGGTGTGGCTCTACACATGTTACAGTTTCTTGGAGCCTACAAAAGAGCTAAGATTCAAAAGCAGAATCAAAAGGTCTTCACTGGACACATCTACATAAACATAGCTAAAATACATCCACAAAGAAGGCTCAAACAAATGGCTAAGCCTTGAGAATTTGTTTATGGAAGTAGCATTTTATGATGCCAATTCAGGACTAGATCACCAGAAATTAGAGGATTCTTTTTAAAGAGTCTGGATCAATAAAGATCATGAAAGGAAAAGCTTGAAACTTTGCAACATATCACTGAAGGCTATAGAAATTTAACATCTACTAAATTCCTACCAAGACATGACCTGGTAGCTAGAATTATATATCAGAAGCTCACTGTTTCTCCTGTACTGAAAAATGACAAATCTCCATTCTACTAATATAGACATTAAAACCCTCTGTGGAGCACAACCAATAAATTGTACCAGAACCAGGGTATTATCATAGACTTCACTGTTGCCCATAATTGCTTAGATATAATTTGGATACAAGGGCTTGTTGGTAAGGTAAACGTTTAACAACTGCAAAAGGTACTTTTAAATTTGATCAACATTATTAACATTTTCTCCATCACTTTCTCAAGTCTAGATAATCAACAGAACAATAAATCAAGCCCTGATTTGTTGTATTTGCCTCTTTCCAAAGTATAAATACTCTCACTGAAAAATTTAACAATCTATTCTCTAGAGCTGGTTTGAGCTGGCTCTGGCACATACCATGTTGATACATAAAAATTTAAGAACAATGTTTTAACTGCTGTTACCATGTCAAATACTGCTCATCTCAAAGCTACATGGAAAGAAAAGCTCTCAAAGTTTAAAACCTAACAGAAGAAATAAAAATCATATGTAAACAAAATGAATTATATGTCATATCTGTCATCCTGTTTGTTACTGGAGTTGTAGCAAGGATGCTTTCAGTAAACCTGCAGAAGATGCTTAGAGCCCAATACTTTGATTCAACTACAGTTGAATAACAAAGCAGTTATTTTGTTCACCCACATAAATAGTCTAAAGAATGTGAAATAAAAGAAAATAGTAGCAGGATAGTGACTTGACCCAAGCCCATTTCTTTTTGAAGTCCATTGAAAAAGAACAAGATGATGATGATGATGATGACAAAAAGCAAGAAGGATTTAAGTGCCTACTACATATCAGGTCCTGTGCTAGGCAGCTCACATCATATAGATTGTCTCATTTGACATTTTAATAGATCTGTGAGGTAAGTGCTGTTATTATTTTTAGTTTACAGGTAAGGTAAGTAGGGTTAAATGGCTTAGTAGGCAGAATGATGCAGTGGAACAAATATTGGATTTAGAGTCAGGATCTGAGTTCAGATCCCAACTCTGTCACTTACTGTGACCATGGGCAAATCACTGAACTTCTCTGAACCCTGATTTCATAATTTTCAAAATGAGGTGATTGGATTAGATGATCCTTAAGGAATATTCCAACTGTAAATCTATGATCTCTGACCTTTCCAGGGTCACACAACTAGTCAGTGCCTGAAGAAGGCTTTCAACTCAGGTTTTCTGACTCCAAGTCCAATAATCTATCCATTATGTGATTGTACTCTTGACAGATTTCACACTTGAAATGGTTAATGCTTTGTATAGCACTTAAGGTACAGATCAGGTCAACCCCAATGATCTAATCAAAAGGGGAAAAACTCTCTCAGATGGTGAATGATGGCATCTTTTAATTTGAGGGGAATCTGTCGAGTTTTTTTTAAAAATCATATTAAGCTCTTGTTAGACTCTACCACTTATATTCTGGCTGGACTTTGCTCATGATATTTTTTTTTTTTACTTTCAACCTTAAGAGAGAAAGAATATTGGTATTGAAGAGCCCTTACCTAGGGGGAGGCAGCATGGTACAGTGGATCTTTCCATAGAGCATTCGTTCTGTAGTCAGAGGACCTGGATTCAAATCCATGTCTGACACTTGCTACTGTATAGCTATTGATAAATCACTCAGATTCCTTGGGTTTCAGTTTCCTAATCTTTAAAATGAGGGGGATCAGACTAGATAGACTTTGAAGCAAATTCTGGTTCTCAATTTATGATTCTCATGTTGGGAAGACTTGGAGGAAGCCAAGTTATGTCTGTATACCCACTATGGAATGGGTCAGTGTGATATAGTAGAAACAGACATGGATTGGGAATCAGGAGACCTGGGTTCTCATCCTGATTGTGCCTCCTAGCGTAAGCCCTGTTTTTCTTTTAGTGTCCTTCTGACCAAACTACCTTATAGTTAACTTATTTATATTAATTCTCTTTATATTTACTTTGTATATAATTATACAGAATGTTCTAAAAATCTTAGTGCAGTTTAAAGGTATTATAGATTAAAACTTCACTAAGACTTTTGGGGCATCCTCTATATGGACTGTTAGCTCCCCATTTTGGATGTAAGCTCCTTGAAGGTAAGTTCTACCTCATCACTGAATTTATATCTCTAGTGCCTGGCACTTATTAATCAATTAATTAATATATAATAAATTAATTAAATTATTACATAATAGATATTGGTTGATTGATTGTTTTGGGGCCTAGTTTCCTTGTCTATGAATTGAGTTATCAAAGATCATAGATTTAGGGTTGGAAGGGACCTCAGAGGCCATTTAGTCAAACCCCCTCATTTTTAGAGATAAGGAAAAAGAGCCCTGTAGAGTAGAAAGCAAATGTCCAAATTCACATGGGTCAAAAGTAAGAGAACCATGCTTTGAAGCCAGGTACTCTGATTTCAAATCCAGATCCCCTTTCATATTGCTCTGTGAGTTGGACTTGATGATGTCTCAGGGCCCTTCCTACCCTAACATCCTATGACTCTTTGATTTTAGATCAATGATAAAAACAATTAGAGCATGTTCAATTTAGGACTCTGACATCATACTCTGGGCTTCTGCCTCACATCAGCCAAGCTGTGGTTCCATACAGGTTATTTCAATGCAGCCTCCTCCTTTCCTGTCTCCTCCAGATTGCACTGGAGACAAGATACCAGCTCCCCAGGGGCCTTTCCAGGAAACTAGATGAATTAATAAAGAGCAGAATAAAAACATGGATTGTTCAGTCTCCTGAGACTCTCAAGAGCTGCACAGGATTTCAACCAATGAAGCAGAGGCATCACTGACTGGTCCCCAGCCTCTTAGCCCCCATGGGAAGGGGAAGTAAATTTTGAAAAAAATGTCTGTGGACCTTTCCTCAGGTGAGGAAACTAGAGGTCACAATACAGTCTGGAAAAACAAATAAATGTTTTCTGCTCATAAATTAGACCAGCTACCAATCTGAGTATGCTTTAAGAAAAAAAGAACGGGTGAGGATGAATTCAAAGTCAGACAGCCTCTGTTTTGCATACGTGATGCTTAATAACCAGGCTGACTGGGTTTTTCATTCCTCCATTTGTTGTTCTTATAGTATGTACAAATAGATCTAGGATCTTCCCTTTCCCCTGTTGCCATGTTAGTCTTAGCCTATCTTATTGTGTGATGCTGAACAAGCCTTTTCATTTCTCTGGGTCTCACAACTCATCTAGTCCAACTCCTTCATTTTATATTCCACATTTGATACCAATGCTTTGAAGTAGTGAGTTGAGGCAAAGTGGAAAGAACACAGGATGCAAAAGCAAAAGACCTAGATTCAAATCTCTTCTCTCCTATTTACTCTTTATGTGGCCTTGGGCAAGTCACCTAATCTCCTCAGGCTTCCATTTATTCTGTAAAATGAGGTATTTTAACTAGATGATCTCCAGAGTCCCTTTTAGCTCTAAATCCAAAGATGTCTATGATTGGCAGGAATGTGGTTGAACAAGTTGCTGGAGGTTCTGGGAGTTATGGGGTAAGGTCTGATGAATGATGTTCATATATATCCCCAATGCTCCCCTCTTTTGCTGAGGGCCAGCTCTGTCTACAGTGGTACATAAATGGGTTGGCATCCTTGAGGGAATTGCAAGAAGAGTTTGCATCACTCACTAGGAAATGTCATGTGCTTCAGTCTCTGCATGCCTCTAATTGAAATCATCTCTGTCATTTACTTGTCAGAACTGACATGGCTTCTTCCCTAAATGAAACATTAGACAGTGGCTTGACAGTTCCAGGTGAAAATTATTCAGCATCTTAATGGTTCACTGACAGAGCTGGCTACTCTCTCCTCAGCAGCTCTTAACCTTGGTTCTGGAAGCCCCTCTCCATGGTGCTGAATTACAGGCTATAGTATCTTTGAAAGGATAACAAGGGCATCTCCATAGGTGGGCTAACTCTAGCCTGGTCTGGACAGTTGTACTGATTAATAGTTAAGCAGTGTTGGATTAAGACCTTCTGGGGCTCCAGTGACCTGGGCCTTTAGAAACTTCAAAGCTTTTAACGTTCAAGAAGTTTTTAATATTTTAAATATAAAACTTCTAGGAAGTAAAAATTTAAATTTCAAAATATTTCAAAAAACACCCCCCCCTTATTTTTGCTACTTTAAAGTACTCTTTAAAATTCTCTACCAAGGGTACATTTTTACTTTGTTTATGTGGGTAGTAGGGACACATATGACTGTATCTGGGTCCATGATGTCAGGGTGACTCTGTGTCTATGGTTCAGCATGATTATATCAGGAGGCATGAACTCTGTTTGGGACAAGAAGACATCTGAGATTTAGAAAAAAAAAAGGCATATGAAGAAAAGACTGCAATGGTAGCATCTAAGAGTCTGGAAAAATTCCTGGGTCCACATAGACCAAACAGAGGTGAAATATTCCTGCTGCAAAGTGGTGAGACTAGAGGACACTCTGAGCAGAATTTAGGAACTATATGAGTGAAGCTAGCCAATCTTGATCCAATTTTGTCAGACTTTGCAACAACCATAGTATACATCTTTCCAGAAACTGTTTATTAGGTGTCCCCCACTAATTCCTTCCTAAGAAATAACACCCTAGTCTAGAGGTATATGTATAAAGTTTGTTTACCCTAGTTCTTTTTTGAATTTATAGTCTCAATTAAGAGTTTCTCTTTAAAATGCATGTTCCCTGTAATGTCTTCAAGAAGGAAAAAACTGGGTTTAGATGGTTTTAGACAGTCCTAATTAAACTGGGATAGAGGCTCAAGGTAATTGAGGTATAATTATCGTCCAATACACCCAGCATTGAACCCAGTAGTTAATGTGAATTCAGATCTTAATAGAATGTGACCATTAAGGGAAATGAAGACTTCCTGTTCACCCTTCTGTGCTATTTTCCACCTAATCTTGGCTATTATAAGGTTGGGAAGGGTCCAAGCCTCTCCTTTAACTTTTTGCCATGGACTCTAAGTGAGTAATCACATTCTTCTCCCCTCTCCCCTCCAAAAAAGTGTTTGTGGTGAGTATTATGGGATCTAGGACAAAGAATATTAGACCTAGAGGGGACCTTAGAGATCAGCTAGTCCAATCCTCTCACTTTGTGTTATTGACCAAAACAAGGTAAAGAGATTCCTCTCCTCTCCTTTTCTCTCCTCTCTTTTCTTCTCTCTCCCTTCCCCCCTTTCTGTTTTATTCTCTCAGTTGATTATTAAAGGACATACTTGGAGGTAGGGAATACATATTGTTTTGAGCTAGCATCATAGACTCAGTGTGAAAAAAGATTTTAGAGTCAACCTAGTCTACCCTCTGCTCAATGTAGGAATTTCCTCTGTGGCATTATCTATAAGTAGCCACCTAACCTCTGTTTAGAGACCAACAGTGGTGTACTGGAAAGAGTATTAGGCTTGGAATCAAAAGACCTAGATTACTAGCTGTGCAGCTTTGGGCAAGTCACCTCCCTTCTCTGGGCCTCAGTTTCTCCATCTGTCCAAAAGATAATGTAGGTGACTGCTAAGATCCTTTAAAAATTCTAATGTTCTATAATTATCTTTGAAAATGGAGTCGGTTGATGGAACAAGGATGGTGGAGTAGCAGAAAAAAAAGTACTTCCACTCCTACCCTTCCCAACATCTCCGAATAGATATGAAAAAAAATGTACCAGATTGAGTCCTGATTGGGAATTTAAAAAATAACAGTGAGTCATTTTCCAGCCAAGGCTGGCATAAGGATGACAGATAGAGAGGTCTGTGGACCTTAGGGATGGGGATCTAGCCAATAAAAGCCACAAGGAGCATTCCAGTGAGGAGAGAGGGAGAGAAAGAGAATATCAGCTTAAGAATGGGTTCTAATCCATAAAAGAGGAGTCCAACATTATGCAGGGTATAGGAATAGATGCCAGTTATCAGTTCTGTTGCTTATTATCTAGCTATCAGTCATAGATCTAGGACTGACCGAGGAGAGAAGTGGTGCCTCTAGTATTCTGGGGTACTCTAGCCTAGCCCTCTGTACTGAGCAAGGAGAAAGTTCAGAAACACATAGCAGCTATGTGGTTCTAACCCCAAGAGGAAAGCACAGTCCCAGTTCCAACCTCTAGACCAGTCTAAAGTGTGCAGTGCAATAACTGAGGCAGAGTTCCCAGACCAAAGGGAACCAGCTTTCCAGCTGGCTGCTAATAGCAGAGTCCATTGGTATTCTGGAATTCCAACTGGGGTAAGCCCACAGGTATGCTGCTCAAACCCAAACCCAGATCAGGAACTTGCAGAACTAAATACTCAGGAATCTACCTACTAAGACAAACTTAGTAACTATAAGAAAATGATTACAAAACATTCTCCACACAAAGATCTAAACAATTAGAGAAATATTCATTGCTCATGGGTAGGGTGAGTCAATATAATAAAAATGACAATTCTATCTAAATTAATTTACTTATTCAATGCTATGCCAATCAAATGACCCAAGAATTATTTTATAGATCTAGAAAAAATAGTAACAAAATTCATCTAAAAAACAAAAAATCAAGAACATCAAGTGAATCAATAAAAAATGTGAAGAAAGTAGGCCTAGCAGTACCATACATCTTTTTTTGTTTGTTTTATGAATAATGTTTTATTTTTCTCAATTATATGTAAAAACAATTTTAAAAATATTCCCTTTTTAAAAAATTTGAGTCCAAAATTCTCCCCTGCCCTTTATTCCCTTACCCCTCTGTGAAACAGTAAGCAATTTGATATAGGTTATACATGTGCAATCAGGCAAAACATATTTCCATATTAGTCATGTTGTGAAAGAAAACACAGACAAAAAATGAAAAAAATGAAGTGAAAAATAGTATGCTTTAATCTACATTCAGACTCCATCAGATCTTTCTCTGAAGGTGGATGGCATTTTTCATCATGAGTTCTTTAGAATTTTCTTGGATCATTGAATTACTGAGAATGGCTAAGTCATTCATAGTTGATCATCATATTATATTGCTTTTACTGCATACAATGTCCTTCTGGTTCTTCTCACTTCACTCTGCATTAGTTCCTGCAAGTCTTTCCAGGTTTTTCTAAAATCATCTTGCTTGTCCTTTCTTATAGCACAATAGTATTCCATTACAATCATATACCACAACTTGTTCAACCAACCCTCAGTTGATGGACATCCCTTCAATTTCCAATTCTTTGCCACTACAAAAAGAGCTGCTATGCATATTTTGGTGCAAATAGATCCTTTTGTCTTTTTAAAAAAATCTCTTTGTGATACAGACCTAGTAGTGATACTGCTGAATCAAAGGGTATATACAGTTTTATAGCCCTTTAGGCATAGTTCCAGTTGCCCTCCAGAATGGTTGGATCAGTGCAACCAACAGTGCATTAATGTTTCAACTTTCCCACATCCTTTCCAACCTTTATCATTTTCCTTTTATGTTATATTAGCCAATCTGATAAGTATGAGGTGGTACCTCAGAGTCATTTTAATCTGCATTTCTCTAATCAACAGTGATTTAGAGTATTTTTTTATATGACTATAGATAGCTTTGACTTCTTCATCTGAAAACTGCCTGTTTGTGTTCCTTTGACCATTTAGCAATTGGGGGATGGCCTATATTCTCATAAATTTGACTCAATTCTCTATATATTTGAGAAGTAAAATCTAACCTTTATAAAAGACACTTGTAAAATCTACCACCCCCCTACCCCAGTTTTCTGTTTTCTTTCTAATCTTGGTTGCATCGATTTTGTCTGTGCAAAACCTTTTAAATTTAATATAATCAAATTGATCTATTTTCCCTATTTTTTTATTTTTACTATTAAGTAGATTATTGTACAGGTGGGTAAAATAAATTTCTTCTCTAGTTGAATGAAAGCATTATTCTATAAACTCTTTTTTGGTAGCTTTACTTAAAGCTTCCCCAGTGAAGACAGGATGAATGGTATCATCTGTACTTCATCCAAGTCTCATGTGACTGTGATTATTTTTTAAATTAGATTAAATTTTCATTACATTTTAAGTTCTGAATTATCTCTCTCCCTCCCCACCTTGCACTAGGGAAGGTAAAATTATCCATTTTACATCTTGTAATGCTGCCTACCTCTTGTTTGTTCACAAATTCTTCCCCTATCCATAGATCTGACAGGTAAACTGTCATATGCTCTCCTAATTTACTTATGGTATCCCCCTTAATGTCCAAATCATGTACCCATTTTGGCCTTACCTTGGTATATGGTATAAGATGTTGGTCTATACATAATTTCTGCCATACTGTTTTCCAGTTTTCCCAGTAGTTTAGGCAGTGCCAGATTTCAAACTATATTACAAAGCAGTAATTATCAAAATGATCTAGTATTGGCCAAGAAATATAGTGGTAGATAAGTGGAATAGATTAAGTATACAATACTTAAGCTAGTGTTTGTTAATACCTAAACTAGTGTTAATTCATAATATATACAGCTAAGATCCAAGCTTTCAGGCAAGAACTCACTATCTGACAAAAATTGCTGGTAAAACTTGAAAAGAGTTTCATAGAAACTAGGCATAGACCAGGGTCTCAGCTGTATACCAAGATAAAGTCAAAATGGGTATATGATTTAGACATAAAGGGTGATAACATAAACCATTTAGGGCAGCATGGAAAAATTTACCTGTCAGATCTATGGATAAGGGAAGTGCTTATAACCAAACAAGAAATAGAGAGGATCACAGGAGATAAAATGGATAATTTGATTATATGAATTTAAAACATTTTTGCACAAAATCTATGCAGCCAAGATTAGAAGGAAAGCAGGAAACTGGGGGAGATGTACAGTAAGTTTCTTTGATACAGACCTCATTTCTTAAATATATAGAGAATTGAGTCAAATTAAAAACAAATAAGATCCATTCCCTGAATGCTAAATGGTCAAAGGATATGAACAGGCAGTTTTCAGGTGAAGAAATCAAAGCTATCTATAGTTATATAAAATGCTCTAAATCACTATTGATTAGAGAAATACAAATTAAACAACTTTGAGATACCACCTCACACCTATCAGATTGGCTAACAAACAAGGAAAATGACAAATGCTGGAGGGGATGTATAAAACTGAGACACTAATGATTGTTGATAGAGTTCTGAAATGGTCCAACCATTGTGGAGAATAATTTGGAACTATATCCAATGGCTGTAAAACTGTGCATACCCTTTGATCCAGCAACGCCACTACTAAATCTATATCACAAAGAGACCAAAGAGAAAGAAAAAGGACCTGTATGTACCAAAATATTTATAGCAGCTCTTTTTGTGGTGGCAAAGAATTAGAAATCGAGGGGATGCCCATCGATCAAGGAATAGCTAAACAAGTTGTGGTATGTGATTATGATGAAATACTATTGTGCTATAAGAAATAATGAGGGGTATGGTTTCAGAAAAACCTGGAAAGACCTATATAAATTGATGCAGAATGAAGTGAGCAAAACCAGGAAATCATTATACACAGTAGCAGCAATATTTTAATAATAATAAAACATGAAAATCTTAGCTACTCTTAGCAATACAATGATTCAAGACAATTCCAAAGAACTCATGATGAAAATGCTATCCACCTCCAAAGAAAGAACTAATGGACCCTGAGTGCAAATAGGAATATGATTTTCTCATTTTATTTTTGTTGCTTTGTTTTGCAACATGGCCAATATAAAAATGTTTTGTATGATTTCATGTTATAAATGAAGACAATTATAAATTCCTTCCTTCTCAATGAGTGAGGGAGTAAAAGGAGAAGGGAGAGAAATTGGAGCTCAAAATTTTTTTTAATGAATGTTAAGATAAATAAATAATACTTAAAAACAATTCTTCCCCTAAAAATATAAAAAGAAGAACTTACAAAACTAGCTAGGAGGACAGAAATTAGACTTTGTTCTACATCCAACTACTTTGGAAACACTGATATCTTATGAGTCCCCAGCCTGAACTGTCCCTGTGATCCTGGAATAACACAATGCTCAATATCTCAAGAAAGCAACAGCAGGACTAGGCCAGACATTCTTTCCAGAAGTGTATAGAACCCATCTCTAACATCAATTCTGAAGCCAGGAAATATGTTAGAAGAATGTGCAAACAAACAAACAAACAAAAATCCCACCACTAAAAACCAAACATACAAACCCCTCAACTATTGAGTATCTTAACAGGGACTCTCAAGACACAAACACAAAAAAAAAGAATGATTTCAAAAATCTTGAAGAACAAAGCTTCAAAGAAAAACATAGCTTGGGCATGTATCCAACCAGAATTCCTGGAAGAGATGAAGAAAGAGTTAAAATGCTTTTTTAAAAAAAATAAATAAAATGAGAATGTTCAAAGAAAAAACTAGAAAAGAACTGAGAATTATGAAACAAAGAATTGGAAAGGGAATTAGCAATTTGGCACAAATAGTACACAACTTTATCCAATCAATAAAATCCCTGAAAATTAGAATGGTTCAAAAACAAACAATGATTCTATGAGCCAACAAGAAATACTAAAAAAAAAAGAAAAAAAAACAAAAGAAAAAAAAAGAGTGAAAAATAGTAGAAAATGTGGGGTATCCCATTGCAAAAACAACTGACCTGAAAAATAGATCAGGGAGATATAATTCAAGGATCATTGTGAACTGCTTGTAAGCCATAAATAAAAAGCCTATATATCATATTTCAAGAATTCATAACTCTTAGAACCAGAGGGCAAAGTGGAAATAGAAAAAGTCTACCAGTTACCTCAGTCAGTTAGAAAGTTGAGCAGACAATAAATACTTATTAACTATCTCCTCTATGCTAGGCACTTCACTAAATGCTGGAGATACAAAGAAAGGAAAAAGACAGTTTCAGTTCTTGAGGAGCTCACGGTCTAATGGGAGAGACAATATACAAATAGCTATGTGCAAACCAGCTATTGATAAGATAAATTGTCGATAATTAACAAAGGTAAGGCAATAGCTTTAAGGAAGATTAGGAAAGATTTCTTTTAAGGATTTTAAAACTGGATTTTAAAAGAAGCTGGGGAAGTCAGGAAGTGGGGAGAAGTAGTGGGAACAACTTCAGGTATGAGGGATAGCCAGTGAAAATGCCCAGAGTCTGGAAATAGAGTGTACCATTCAAGAAACAACAAACCTCCTGAAGCTCCAAAATTAAAACTCCAAGGAATGTTATAGTCAACTCCAGATCTTCCCAAAGAAAAAAAAATACTGTAAATAGCCAGAAAGTAATAATTGAAGCACAGAGAAACCACAGTCAGAAGCACACATGATTTAGTAGCTACTACAATAAAGAAGTTGAGAGCTTGAACTATGATATTCCAGAATGCAAATTACATAGGTTTAAACCAAGAATAACTTAGCGCAACTGAGTTTAATCCTATGGGTGAAAATGTGCCTTAAATGAAAAACAGGACTTCCAAGTATTCCTGATGAAAAGACCAGAGCTGCATGGAATCTTTGAAATGCAAACACAAGAGTCAAGAGAAACACAAAAAGGTAAAAATGAATGGATAATGATAAAGGAATAAACAGGGATAAATTATTTTCATTCTAATGTGGGTTGATACATGTGTCCTCTCGGAACTCATTATCAGAGAGAATCTAATTAGACAGAAGGTTGGAGTGGTTCTGTTATATTTTGATGATCTTAGAAGAATGGAAAGAAAGAAGACGAATTACTAGGCAAGGAAGGAGGAAGGGAAAGAAGGATAAAGAATATATGTCACATAATTTGGTGTAGATAAGTAGAAGTGCACACAAACAAGGAGAAAGAGATAGGGGAACAGTTTGTACCTGAACTTCATTCATTCATAGCCAAAGGAAGGAAAAAACACACAACTGGATGCAGAAATGCATTTTACTTAATACAGAAACAAGAAAGAAAGGGGAAAATGGAGAATGAGGAATTAGATAGAGGGTAGATTAGAGGAAAGGGTCCTAAGTAAAGCAATCTCTGTCTATCTAAGAATGCAGAAAAATATTTATAGCTGCTCTTTTTGAAGTGGTAAAGAATTGGAATTTGAGGGGGTACCCGACAGTTAGGGAATAGCTAAACAAATTATGATATGTTAGTGTGATAGAATACTATTGTGCTGTACAAAATGATGATGGGATAGTTTCAAGGAAGCCTGGGAAGACTTGTCTGTACTGATGCAGACTGAGGTAAGCAGAACTATAAGAATGGTTTATATAGTGGCAACAATTTTGTATAGACCAACAACTTTGAAAGTCTTAGGAACTCTGATCAATGGGGTAGCATACCATGATTCCAAAGGATTCATAATGAAGCATACTACTCACTTCCTGATAACAGTGATGAATTCAGCAAATTAAGACATATTTTTTTTGGATATAGCTACTGGAGAATTTGTTCTGCTTGACTATCCATAACAAGGGTTCTGTTTTTCTTTCTTCCCCAATGGTGGTGTTGGGGTGCTTGGGTGCTTATGCTTGGGTGCTTGTACTCAGACCCTAATTTCTCCCTAGCCTCAGAAACACTGTCCCTTGATGATCATTTAAGATCAATTGAGCCCCAATAAGGGCCAAAAACCTAAATTAATCTTTTTCTCTCTGAGTGAACTAAAACACCTCTTCCTGTGTGAAGCAAATTCCAGGACCAGATAGAGCTGATCAGCATTCTTCCTGTTTGTTATCACTGGGCCCAGGATGTCTGGGACCAGATACTCTTTTGAATAATGGGATTTTTCTTATCTTGAGTTTCAATTGAGAACTAACCTCTCCTTAACCACTCCCTCATCCCACCCTGATTCACCTAGTTAGCACATTGGGCACATGTTTCATTGTATTTTATCCTATATAAACTTTAACTGTACCTCTCTAAGGTTGCAGGATCCTTTAAGAATCCTTGGCCACTGAAAAGCGTAACAATAAATCTTTGCCACCTTGAAATGAAGAATGCTTGAGTCTGTGAATTCCTTCCAGACAGCCCGTCCTGTACTCCAGTCTTTGAGGGGTCACAATCTCTCAACCTCTCAGCACGCAACAGTGGGAGCAGGGGGAGGCAGTAGGAAGATAAGGTGGATTTTTGCTGATCTATAGAATTTAATAAAAAAATAAATTATGTAAATGACAAAGAGGCAAAAGAAAATTAAGTAGGTTGTCTTGTACAATTAACAGATACCCATCATTGGAGGGTTCATTATTATAAATTCTTTCTTATATTGAGCTAAAATTATGTTTCCCATCCCTACCCAATAAAACATGGCTTTAGAGGGAAGAAACAAAAGTAAGATTGATATGTTTCCTACCTGATAGTCCTTCCCGGATGACATGATTGCTATCTTCAAATATATATTTTCTCTTTTCTAGATTAAATGTCAATCAATCCATAAGCATTAATTAAATACCTACTGTGTTCCAGGCACTGATCTAGGTGCTAGTGATACCACAATGACAAAAAAGAAATAGTCCCTGCCTTCAGGTAGCTTATATCCTATAGAAGGAGATGCCATATACATGCATATATATGTATATGCAAATAAGGTAATTTGTGGGGGGAGGCACCAGTAGCTAGGAGGATCAGGCAAGGGTTCATTCAAGAGGTGGTATTTGAATTGAGCTTTGAAGGAAGCTGGGGAATCTGGGGGGCAGAAGTGTACAGAGGGTGTATTTCAGGCAGGGAGATAGCAAAGGAATGGAGGCAGGAGTAGTTATTCTGTATATGAGGAAGAGCAAGAAAACCAGTTTGACTGAACTTGGGAATAAATGAAGTGTAGTAATGCACAATAAGGTCTAAAAAGCCAAATTTAGAGCCAGAAAAGACAGTAGAGGCCATGAGCACAATCTTTTATTTTACAGATAAGGTAACTGAAGTTAAGAAAGTTAAATCTCAACCCCTTGGTGAATCAACTCAACTCTACACTGTCCTCCTCTCTTGAATCTATAGCCCTCTTATCATATAACTGATTATGACCAATCAAGCCTCAGTATTGGATCACTCCCACCATTCGCTGTTTTGGCTTCTGCATACATGCTGCTAAATAAAGAGGAAGAAAATCATGCAACCATTCTGACTGGGTCTACTACAAATTTGTGTCACACCACCTCAACTGAGCCCTCACTCCTGCTAGGAATCCTACGTCAACTCACTGTTCCACTCTCCACAGAGGCTTTTCCAAAACTTTTTAATCCCTTCTCAAACCTCTCATGGTTTCCCCTCCCCATATTCTCTCAGCTGAGAACCTTATCTCATATTTTACAGGAAAAAATGAGGACATCTGCTGGGAGCTGCTCTCTTCCTCATCTCACATCACTTGGTGCCTTCTGCCACTATCTCCTCCTTCACCACTGTCTCATATGATGAAGTGACCCTGTTGGGGTGCTTGGGTGCTTGTGTTTGGGTGCTTGTACTTGGACCCCAATTTCTTCCTAGCCTCAGAAGCACTGTCCCTGACAGTTTCTCCCCAGCCCAAGGACCCTGTGCCTAGAATGACTCATGAGTGGGCCTCACCAAGACCGTTATC
The DNA here is from genome assembly GCF_003287225.1 of Phascolarctos cinereus. NCBI lineage: Eukaryota > Metazoa > Chordata > Mammalia > Diprotodontia > Phascolarctidae > Phascolarctos > Phascolarctos cinereus. Next base: position 322,737,037 of record NW_027555625.1, read on the forward strand.
TCTTTCCCTGGTGCAGTTACAAACAGCACCTGAAGGATTTATTAGTTTAAACTGGCTTTGCACTGGGCCATAAAGACATTCTTACCCACTACTATACTATCCTACGCCCCACCTCATTATCTACATCCTGGGCTCCTCATTAACTGTATTCTAGACTTAAGACATATGTATACTCCCTACATCTATCTTGTCAAACAAGACATTGATTGGTGGCAGACTGGATAACTCTTAGTTACCCTGAACTTTAGTTGACTTAGTGACATAGCAGGCCTAAAACCACACCTCCATGTGGCCCCCCTTGTAGGCTTTTCCTAATGAACGCTGGGTAAAACGCCTGTGCAGTAGGTACAAGGAGTACATGTTACTTTAAGAACTGACCACTCCTTAACCACTCCCTAATCCCACTCTGAATCCCCTAGTTAGCATATTTGGCACATGTTTTACTGTATTTTATCCTATATGAACTTTAACTGTACCGCCCTAAGGTTGCAGGATCCTTTAAGAATCCTTGCCGCTGAAAAGTGTAACAATAAACTTTGCCACCTTGACTTAAAGAATGCTTGAGTCTGTGAATTCATTCCAGACGACCCATGTACTTCAGTCTTTGAGGGGTCACAACCTCTCAACCCGCAACAACCCTACTCCTTACCAAGACTAAGCCCTCAACTTGTTCAAGTGATTCTATTCCATCCTGTCTCCTCCAACAGATTGCCTCCTCTGCCATCCTCACTCTTTTACTTGTTTTCAATCTCTCCCTCTCTATTGGCTTATTTTTTCCTGCATATAATCACACCCATGTCTTCCCCTATCCTAAAAAAAACCCTCACTTGATTCTTCTATCCTTGCTATCTCTTCTGCCATCTATAGCTAAACCCCTTGAAAAGACCATCTACTATAGGTGCCTCCACTTTCTCTCTTCTCACTCTTTTCTTAACCCCTTACAATCTGGTTTCCAGTCTTATCATTCCACCCAAATTGGTCTCTCCAAAATTACTCATGGTCTCTTAGTTGCCAAATCCAGTGGCCTTCTCTCAATCCTTATTCTCCTTGACATCTCTGTAGCCTTTGACACTGTTGATCACTCTCTCCTTCTTGGTACTCTTCTCTCTAGGTTTTCAGGTTTCTTCTCCTGGTTTTCCTCTTACCTCTCTGATGATTCCTTTTCTTTCTCCTTTGCTGGATCCTGATTGCAGGTGTCCACAGGGCCCTCTTTTCTCCTCCCTCTATATTTCTTCGTTTGGTCATCTCATCAGCTTCCATGGATTTAATTATCATCTATAGGCCAATGATTCTCAAATCTACCTATCTTGCTCCAAACTCTGCTAATTTCCCATCTCCAACTGCCTTTCAGACATCTCAAAGTGGATGTCTGGTAGACATCTTTAACTCAAAATGTTCAAAACAGAACTTACTACTTCCTCCCCCCAAACCCTTCCCACCTCCTACCTTTCCTATCACTGTGAGGGCCAACACCTTCCTCTCAGTCCCTCAGGCTCAAAATCTAGGTGTGATCCTGGATTCCTCACTGTCTCTCACCCCTTTCCCCTATATTCAATCTGTTGCCAAGTCTGTCAATTCCGCTTTTGCAACATCTCTCTTAACATGCTCCCTTCTCTCCTCTGACACCCCCATCACTCTGGTGCAGGCCCTTATCACTTCTGACCTAGACTGTTGAAGTAGCCCACTGGTGGGTCTGCCAGCCTCAAGTCTCTCCCCACTCTAATCCATCCTCTCTATTCAACCACTGAAGTGATTTTTCTAAAGTGTAGATCTGACCATGTCACCACCCCCCCCAATGAAATCCAGTGGCTCTCTATTGCCTCTAGGAGCAAAAACAAAATGCTATTTGGCATTCAAAGCCCTCTATAACCTCATCACCTCCTAATTTTCCAGGCTTCTTAAAACTTACTTCCTCAACCCCACTTAATTCTAGTGCTTTCTCTCTGTTAATTGTATTCTATTTATTCTGCATAGATTGCTTTGTGTTCATTTCTTTGCATGTTGTTTCCCTCCCTAAATAGATTGTAAGCTCCTCAAGGGCAGGGACTGTCTTTAATCTCCTTTTATACATCCAGCAATTTAATACAGTGCCTGGCAGTAACAGGTACTTAATAAATGTTTATTGCTTTATTGATGGACTAACAGATTTGCCAAGGGGCCACATAGCTAGTAAGTGACTGAGGCAGGATTTAATCCAGGTCTTCCTGACACCAAGTTCAGTGCCCCATCCACCATACCATGCTGTCTAAGTTTCTTCTAAAACACAATACTTGCTATTTGGGGGTATATCTATAATATCCATAGTATTTTTTGTTTAACAGAGGTAACCCCATTGAAACTTAGGAGCAAGGCATTCCTACTCTCTGGGTAGCTCACATTCTGATTTCAGTGTCTTCACAGAAATCCTTTTCCTCTTGATTTTACCAAAGCATTTGTCATCCCTCAGTTCCTGGAAAAGTAGGGAAGCCGATTCATAAGAAAGAAACCACTAATAGATATCAGTTTTTCAGTGTCTAAAACCTCAACCTTGAAATCCAGGCTGCATTATCTAACATCCTCCACACATCAGGGATAAGGACAACAAAGGTCTGGGCTTCAATGCCAGTTCAACTATTTTAGGTAATTGTTTATACTAGATCATTACCTCCCAGGTATGATTGATCTTTGACCTCATTCTTACAGGAAAACCTAATTAGTTCACCTTCATTCTTGTTAATTAGAATCCGTGGTCATTTAGAGAGGGGCTGCAATGCAAATTACCCTTGTCAAACTAAAGAGTTAAGGTATTCCTTTCATAGGATCAAACACTGTGCTGGGCACGTAAAGATAATAGTTAGTCCCTGCCCTAGAGAAATTCAGTAAATCACCAGGGGCACCTTCAGTTTGGTGCTGGTATTAGAGGTTGATTCCACCCCTGCACCAGGGGCCAACGAGGGTCTCATCTTTTTTCAGACTTTATCTTTTGGGATGACAGTACAGATAATTTCATCATGACCCCACAACTACTATGTCAATACTGACAGCATCAAACATTTTTGCATATACTTTTTTTGTTGTTATTTAGTCATTTCCAGTCATGTATGATTAAGATACTGGAGTGGTTTGCCATTACCTTTTTCCAGTTTATTTTACAGATGAGGAAACTGAGGTAATCAGGATTAAGTGACTTGATCAGGATCAACACAGCTAGTTTTGAACTCAGGAAGATGAGTCTTCCTGACTCCAGGCCTGGCACTCTATCTACTGCACCACCACCACATGCCCCAAATATACTATATGTAAGGCAAAGTTATTTCTTCAGCTCTGAGGGCTAACAGCATGTCAAGGAATCTTGGGGGCATGTAGTACAAGTTGGCAAGTTGTAGGTACACAACAGTCACAAAATAAAAACTTCTTCTAGTTTTGTCCTCAAGAGAATTTTACTACTGTGTTCATCCCCTGGGTATTAAAGTGTGCCATCTGCCTGGTATTTGGTGTTATATGAGAGCATTAAAGAGAAAAGCAAGAACTTTCTTTCAGTCCTTTGGACTTTGAGGAAACAGTACACTTTTGGTGCCCAGATGCAGCCACTGGGTTTAAGTCCTAAAATAGCAACTTTCCGTGCTGAAAATCCTGAATCCGACATAGTAGCTAGGTGATTTTTCTAGACTTCAGTTTCCTCTTCCATAAAATGACAGGGGTTTAGGCTGGATGTAAAATAAGACTTAGATGTCTTTTAGACCAGATATCCTATAAGATCCCTTACAGATTCATATCATAGGCTCTTAACCTGGGGTCTGTGAACTTGCTTTTTAGAAAATATTTTGACATCTGTATTTCAATATAATCTGGCTTCCTTTATAATCCTCTGTATTTCATTGTATGCATTTAAGCACATTATTGTGAGGAGGGATCCACAGAGTCACCAGACTGCCAAAGGGGTCTCTGGCACAAGAAAGGATTGAGAACCTCTAATCTAGAGCTATGATCCTATGACCTATTGCCTTTCCAGGTTACCTTCATTTGGGGAGTGATGAGATTAAACTGATGATGTTTTATGAAGATTGGTCTCCGTTTCCCAGATTTCATAGAACTTTAGAGCTGGAAGGGACTATTGAGATCATCTCTAAAGTAACCCTGTTGTTTTACTAACATCAAGAGAGACACATTGACTTGCCCAAAAGTTGTACAGGAATATAGGCGATGAGTAGCAGAGCCAAAGATTAAACTTAGTTAAGGGTCCTTTAAAAAAAAAGATTTATTGATACCTTAAAACAAAGCAAAACAGGACACAGTCATTTCCCCTTAACTCCTTCCCCATTCTTCCATCCCTGAAAATTTCCCTTGAGACAAAGGAAAACAATTAAGTAAAACAAAACAAAGTAATGCAACAATTCCAGCTGATGGTATATATTGCATTGCAACCTTATAGATCCACACCTTGGGAGTAGGAAGTTGAGAGGAGGAAGTTCCATTTCATCATGACTTCTCTACCATGATAGTTAATGAGAACTCGACTCAATACTTAGTGTTATTTTCATGAACATTATTGTCAATATTATGTATATTGTTCTGTTGGTTTTGTCTTTCATTCTAGGGATCATTCTACCACGCCATGCTTCCTCTTTTTTCTCCCCTTTATCCTGTGTACTCCTGCAATCTAGGCATGAGGTGATGGAGACCTGGAAGAGGGTGGTGACATCAGGGAGGGCAGCCAGATAGGACAGTGGATAGAGTGCCAGGCCCAGAGTCAAGAAGACTCATCTTCCTGAGTTCAAATCCAATTGTAGACACTAGCTGTGTGATTCTGGGCAAGTCACTTCACCCTTTTTGCCTCAATTCCTCATCTGTAAAATGAGATGGAGAAGGCAATGGCAAACCACTCCAGTATCTTTGCCAAGAGAACCCCACAAATGGGGTTATGAAGTGTCAGACATGCCTGAAACGTCTAAACATTTGATTAGGGTTGGAAAGGAATGAGTGAATCTTGGAGATAGTTATTAATTTAACTAATTACAAATTTTTATTTATTTAATTGATGACATTAATATAAATTATGGACTTTAGATAACAAAACCAAATAAATAGCTATATACAATTACTTTTACTTACAAATGAATGTCTATATATACTATGCCCATAGTAGCTCATTAGTTATTTCTAACTTGCTCCCTCTCTGTGCATTCATTCATCTCCAAATTTGTGCCTATATATTTCCTTTTCCATCATAGCAGTCAATGTATGTACTGCTCTTCTGGTTCTGTTTTTTTTCTCTTCCCATTACTTCTTAAAAGTCTTTTAAAATCTCTTTATAGACTTCATATTCATCATTTTTAATGGTATTGTGGCATTCCATTACTTTAATATACCACTGTGCAATCATGTGAGAGATTAGGAAGATGCTATAGGACTTGGAGTCATCATTGACCCCTCTTTCTCCTCGGTTCCTAGTGTCCTCCTTCTTCATAAAGTTCCTTCCAGTTTCAAAAGTTTGAAGCATTGAGGGAATGGGAGAATGGAAGTGTCCTTGGCAGAGATGGGAAATCAGGAGAGAGAACTAACTATATTAATTAATTAGTTCAATAAATAAGGCAAGAGGTAGTGTTGTGTATCTGATAAGGAGTTGGATTCTGAGTAAGGAGGACCTGAGATTAAGTCTTATAAATGGTATGCGAGCCACTGAATGGTTCTGGGAAGGTCCCTTAACCTCTCAATACTCCCTTCTTGGGGCAGCTAGGTAGAAGACAGATTGTGAGGCCTGGAGTCAGGAAGACCAGGGTTCAAATCCATTTCCAGACTCTTACTAGCTATGTGACCCTGGGCAAGTTGCCTCAGTTTCCTCATCTGTAAAATGAGCTGGAGAAGGAAATGGCAAACCATTCCAGTATCTTTGCCAAGAAAACCTCAAATGGGGTCACAAAGATGTTGCATGACTGAAACAACTGAATAACAACAACCCCTTTTTTTGACCTACCCCTAAACTCCTAAGGAATCAGAGTCATTGAACAGTCACAGATTTGCATGCCTAAAGCATATTTCCTCACTAGGAGTTTCTTGAACAGAGGAAGTCATGGTGTAGACAAAAACCAAGTGTGTCTCTGGACACGGTACATACATACATAAGTGCATACATATATGTGTGTGTTTATATATACGTATACATACACACACATATAAACACACATATTTATTAATGCATGTATGTGTGTATGTATGTGTCCCTGTGCTCAGGGCTCCATTAGAAATGATGTCTCTCTGCAACAAGAATTTATGAAGTGCCTATTATATGCAATGGCCTTTATAAAGTGCCTACTGTATGCAAGGCAGAGTTTTTGTGCATTTACTTCACTCTAACTGGCCCTATGGGAATTTTTACACACATTTAGAGGAATCTTTTCAGTATCCTTTAATTGATCAATTAATCAACAGGCATTTCTTAAGCACTATGTTCCAGGTATTGTGCTAGGCATTGGGGATAAAAAGACAACAGTCCCTGCCCTCAAGAGGCTTGGTATATCCAGTGAAAAGGACACCAACTAGCCTAGGAGATAAGAGACCTGGATTTCAGAAAGCATCTGACCCAAGCCCCTCATTTTATAGATAAGGAAGCTACAGAAATTATGTTGAACTGCAAATTGAAAATATGCCCATGTATAGCTAGCATTAAGAAAGCAGACGTGTTGGAGATAGCTCTACCTTTCTTACTTTCACTGTCACCATCCAAATGTGGGTTTACTAAGAGGAAGGAGCAAGGAGACACAGGGCATCATAAGAGGTTGGGAGGAGTACTCAAAGAGGGGAGAAGGTGGAACCCAAATCAATTTCATGGTCTTTGCATCTTTGCCTTGGGGAGGTCCCATCTTTAAGGAGGTAGGGCTTCAAGTCAGAAGACTTGGATTTGAGTGCTGGTTTTGCCACTTGCTAGAAGGACAACATTGGGCAAAGCACTGTACCTTTCTAAGCCTCAGTTCCACAATCTGTAAAACAGGTATGACAACAGCTGTTGCTTATGTAGCACTTTGAGGTTTGCAAAGTATTCTGTATACATTGTCTCCTTTGAGCCTTATAGCATCCCTATAAGTTAGGGAATGCGAGCATTGTTATCCTCCTTTTACAGTTGAGGAAACTGAGGCTCAAAGACTTTTTAGCCTAGTAAATGCAAGAGGAAGGATTTGAACTTCGCATCCAATGCTTTATCCAGTACACTCACACCACACCCAACACTCCTCAATTTCATAGGCTCTGCAAGATCTAACTTACAGGGTTGTGGTGAGGAACAAATGAAATGACATATGTAGAAGTTGGTTGTGAGTCATAAAGCCTATACCCCTACCTATGGAAGAGACTAGAGTTGAGATTTTATCCTTCCTGTGACTTCAGTCTTGAAAACAGTGACTTCCTACCTACCTCATATCATGGTGCATTGAAAGAGTGCTGGCCTTGGATCTGAAGACCTGGGTTCAAATCCTGGCTCATTTACTCTGACCTTCAGAATTTTCTAAATTGTGGGGGCTTGAGCTAGCTAGTTAACATTTGTGTAGCTCTTTAATCTTACTTTTAAGGATTGCAAAGCACTTTAAAAATTTGATTTCATTTTATTTTCACAATAACCCCAGGAAGCAGGTGCTATTATTATTCTCATTTTATAGATGGAGAAACTGAGACTAAGAAAGGTTAAGTGAACCACATAGCTTGTATCTGGGGCCATTATTTAAACACAAATCTTCCTGACTCTATGTCTAGGGCTCTATCTACTATGCCACCTGCCTGAGACCTTCCTGTATTTGAAATAATGATCTAGAAGGAATTATTAGATATTTTCAAATACAACTTCATTATAAATAAATCCATTTCTCCCCCATGAAAATAAAGTCAAAAGGGCTCATTGACTCCAGCTGATGAAGTGGGACAGAAGGGGAGTATGCAGTTATAGGGATGGGAGGAGAGAGAAGAGCAGAGAGGACTCTACCTGCCTCTGCCCCACTCTGGGAAGTCTCTCCTCTGGGGGGTCCTGGTTACTTGGGTCCCCCCTCCCACTCTCAGCTGGTGCTTGGCTGCACAGGGAAAGAACTAGGATCCTCTGGCTGATGGAGAGAGTAGGTATTTATGGCAGTGGCAAATTCTGCCTTAGCTTAGGTCACCTTTGTGACCTCAAGTGGGTCACTTATTTTTAGGGGGGCTCAGTTTCCACAGTAGGATTAAATGACCTTGAAGATTTCATCCATCTCTAAATCTACGATCCCATGACACTGAATGTAGCGAGTTATTATTTACATTATTTTATTGTATGTTCAAAATTTGTGTTATAAAAATATAACAAATTCTTAATTTTACTTGAATAAAATATGAGCAACAAAAATTATTTGTGCAGATGGTTGGGGCTTGATAATTTTTTTTTCATAAAAAAAGTTTGGAAGCCACTAGAGCGAGTCACTCAAGTATGCCCACAAGGGACTGCCCTGATAAGGTGATAAAAGTGAGAGTAAATCAGTATGTGTCGACCAGATCAAAACCTTTTGCTACAGGCTGCAAACCACAAAGTCAGTGGAAACACAGGGTCAAGTCTTGCATGGGTTAGTGATCGATCTGTGTAGGCATCTAAGTGAGATTTGTCTCTCGGGTTTTGTCTGTTCCTGGCTTGAGCCCTTCTCTCTCCTACTCATATGTCCCCTCTAAAAGGGCTGTAATTCTCTACTAATCCAGCTGCCATTACTCACCCCTTAAAGCTATTCAAGGTAGAATGGGCTAATTTGGGGTGCATAGGTTTCCCATTTTTGAAGGTTTTGAAACTAAGTTTATATGATAACTTGTAAGAGAGTACTTATGATACGGGGGTAAGGAAGGTTTTTATTATAAAAGAGGTTGGACCAACTGACCTCTGAGTTCCCTTCTATTTTGTGATTTGGTGAAGGATAGGGCAGAGGGGAATCACACATCTGGCAGAGAATTGACTAGATCAGTGGTTTCAAACTCAAATAGAAATGGGGTATACTAATCCATATAATTGGATCCCTTTGGGCCATATATTGACTTAGTTTTAAAATGCAATGTTATCTAAGTTTTAGTGTCTTTTTATTCACTTTGTTAAATATTTCCAAATTACATTTTAATCTGGTTTGGGCACTACTAGTGAGATGGCGCTTGCCATCTGCCATCCCCTAACATCTACTGGCCTGTATTTGACACCTCTGAACTGAGATCGTCTTTAAGGTCCCTTACAACTTTGAGGTTCTACTGTTCCAAATTCCATGCTCAGCTTTCTCTGAGCTTCCCTGGTTCCCTGAGGAAACAGAAGCTCAGTGGGTTCCCAGTTAGTCCCTCTTCCTAGCCCAGACTGCTCAGTCCTCTGACTCTTGAACTAAATTCCTACTCTCACCCTCAATTTAACCAGATCTCTCCCATTGATTCCCCTTCTCATACCTATAGTTATTCTCCACTTTCTTTCAGATTTATTATTCCTTCCATCCTGTCTCTCCAGAGGCATAGGTTACCCATTAACAGTGCCAAGGAAAAGAGTGTTGTATATGGAGCCAGAAGATCAAGGTTCAATACTGTCTTTGCCACTTATTAGCCATAGACAAAACACTTTAAGCCTCATCTGTAGAACAGGGATAATCAGATTAATAAAATCTACTTCACAGGGTGTTTGTGAGGAATGCTTCATAAATGTGACATTATTATTGTATAAATAACTATTCTTTTTTTTAAAACAGAAATATGTTCTTTTTATTTTGATGTAAACTAGGAATGCAAAGATGATTGAGTAATAGCAAAATGTCTAATAAATCACATCAATAAGGAGATAAACAAAATTGTATGATTATGTCAATAGACATAAAAAGCTTTTGAAAAATTCGATACCCATTTGTTGAAAAAAAAAGACAGTGTAAGTAGCAATGGGAGATGTTTTCCTTAATTGAATAAACTTTTCCCTTCAGCCTAGATAAAACAGCAAGGCATTTTGAGGAAGAGACACCAAAGTTCTCTCTACCAAAGTCATTGGCATTGTCAAATGGTTCAATATCAGCAAATAATACAATTTTATCAGTTCATGGGACAATAAAGAAGAGGCATTATCATCTGCTCGGCAATGTACTCTATGACATTTTTCCATTTGACTTGCACTTGGAACCTACTCTGTGGTTTGCCTATTTAAGTTTGAGCTCCTTTGGAACAGGGACTCTCTTACTATTCTATTTGGAAACTCAGTGCTTATCACAATGCTTTGCATACCAACTATTTATTTTGCCTAAAAGGGGTCACAAGGCCATCTTTAGGGAGGCTCAGAGCTTGTAGATGACCCTATTTGTCTACCTACCTACATAAGTACATATGTATGTATGTATATATGTGTGTACCTACCTATGTATCTATCTACCTACATATGTATGTATATATCTATCTAATAACATATATACATACCTATATATGCACATATCTACATATCCATACACATGATTGTATAAAGGTAGGAATTTGGAACAAAGGATCCGTGTGGAAAGTAATGCTTCAAAGCGGTTCTACCCTTGGAGTTCTTTTGCCATTTCCTCTTGCCTTCTTCGTGTAGAAGCTCTAAAAGACTATCTGAGTTGACAAGATGGGGGAGGGAGAAGCAGACCCAGACAGCCATAGGTGTCAAAAGGGAAATCCCTAAGATGTTTCTGAAGGAGTACAGCTTGTCCTTAGACATTAAGAAGGAGTTTTCTAATACCAATTCAGATAGATCCTGTCCTTGGTAAGAAGGAAGTCAAGGAAGTCAAGGTTAAAAATAGATTTAATAGACTTATTTAGTGGGCTGGCGGCTCTCAATTCCAAGAGAGTTTGGCTGCCGACACCAAGACTCTCCACCCACTTCCAAAACGCTGAGGACTAACATACTCTCTTTAGGAAGAAAGAAAAAAACCGCTAAAGGTTTTTCCACAGAATGATGGCTGGGTGTGTGAGGGCCCTGCCTTTCTAAAAGAGTTGAGACTTTGGCCCAGACTGAAAGAGAAACGTCAAAGTCCACTTGCCCTTTTATGGGACAAGTGCTTACTGATGAGAGAAGAAGAAGCAAGGTAGCTGTGGGGTCCACCTGAGGCTAGAAGCTTGAAGCAGAGATAAAGTGTCCAGCTGTGTGCCCAGGAGAGCCACAGCTGGCAGGTGGAAAGAGCCCTCACTAGATTTGGAGTCAGGGGCAAGGGGTTCAAATTGTGTCTCTGTTATATCCTCTCTGATTGACCTCAGGCAAGTCCCCTCCCTCTGTGGCCTTCAGTTTCCTCACCTGTAAAGATGAAAGATCTCTTCTAGGCAGGGGTATGCTGGCAACAGCTTGAACCACTCATTCGTGAGAAGTGATTAGAAAATTTTCATTGTGAGCATTTGTGTCTCAGAAATCAGCAAAGGTTATCAATCAGGGATTGATTTATTGTTATGTTGATTGTCTAGTCTTAAGAAAGTGTTAGTGATGCAGATTAAGCCCAGTCTTTCAGAGCTTTCACACCACCAAGGCGAGATTAAACAATTTTCCCCCCAGAGAGATGGTTGTTAAAAATTTCCCAGCATGCTTCTGCTTCTAGGGATGCCTTTTGACCAATAGAGCACAGTTCATCAGTGGCCACTCTAGATGAATGTGAAGCAATGCCATGGAAGGGCTACACGCTTGGCAAAGAGACTGTATGCCACCCTTGACCAGTGGGAAACATCGCCAGTAGGGCCAGCATGAAGACATTGCCAGAAGATGCTGGTGGTTTTGCAGCCCCTTGACATGTTTGCCCCTCCATAGGTACCTCCTGGCCTCCATGAGTATTCCCCCTACATGCGTACGTTCTCACTGAAGCGCTCTGTAACCTAGCCCTCTCCCCCCTTTCTGGTGTTCTAATACCTTACTTTCTAGCTCTCCAGTGCACACTTTTTGATCTAGAGACACTGGCCTCTAGGCTGTCTCACAAACAAGACACTCTGTCTCTCAGCTCCAGGCATTTTCTCTTGTTGTCCTCCTTGCCTGGAGCACTCTCCCTCCTCTGCTCTAACCACTGACCTCCCTGCCTTTCTTTAAGTCCCAGCTAAAATTCCACCTTCTACAAGAAGCCTTTCCCAACGCTTCTTAACTCCACTGCCTTCTGTCTTTTAACTGTTTCCTATTTAACCTGTATATGGCCTACTTTGTATTTATTTGTTTTTAATGTTGTCTACCCCATTAGATGTAAACTCCCTGAAGTCAGGGAATGTCTTTTGTTTCTTTTTGTAACCCCACTGCTTAGTACAGTGCCTGGCACGTAGTAGGTGCTTAATAAATGTTTATTGATTGGTTGGTACGTGTCTATCTCGGGAGTGTGTCCCAGGTTTATGGGGGAAACGTTTTGTGGTTACTTTATTTCTGCAATATTTCAGAAAATGCTTTTGTTTTTAATTAATTTCATCCTCTGACCAGCTAACAATAGTAAACACATTGATGGGGGCTAGTGAGCTATGTTTATTTTAGGGATGAGGGTACCCTAAAAGTAGCTTCTCTTTGGGGACTCATGTGAAAAGGGAGGTTGGGAGGGCCCTCAGGGGCTACCTCTGTATGCTAAATGACCTGTTTGATGCTCTCACAGAGATGTCAGTACATACGAAGCAGTGGAAAAGAGTGTGTCCTGGATGCACATAAAGCTGGTCTGGTAACTTACCCACTGGCTCTCTGATTCTGTGATCCTTTTCTCAGGCAGTACCACCTAGTAGATAGAGCCCTGAGCTTTGAGCCTGTGGCAAAGCATAACTCAAAGCCAGGTCTTAACAGCTAGTATGATCAACAAATCGCTTCCTCAATTTCCTCATCTGTAAAATGGATAATTATTCAGGTGAGCAGTGCTGTTTTACGTCTGTCAGGCTATTGGGAGGAAAGCCCCTTTATAAAGTAGAAGGCATAGAAGGGCATTCTGGCAGGCAGGGAAACAATTCCTTGTCCATCTCTCCCGGTTTGTGCTTGTCTTTCTCTAAACATTTCTTTCTGAGCTAACGAACTGAATAACCCACTCCAGGGGTTGACCCTGGGAGTGACTCCTGAACTGGGAACCCTCAAGGACCATCCAAAGACATGAAGGGCTACATTGAACATTCTCTACAGAGCACTTGGTCCTACTCTGTAATGAGAGCCCTGTGTACTCTGGAAGGAAAGGCTGGGAAAGCTGACTATTATAGGGCCTGAACTGTATAGCCAGGCCTCATGCCTGGGGTGTGTGTGTGTGTGTGTGTGTGTGTGTGTGTGTGTGTGTGGGTGTGGGTGTATGCCTCAGTTTGTATGTTGTACCTTTGAACCTCCTGTTTTCTTTCAGACACCTAGCTTCCTGGGCAGTAAAATGGGAGTAGTAATACATTGCTTGAGATATACACAGCAGGGCGGGTCTTGAAGTCAGGAACACCTGGGTTTAGGTCCTGCCTATGGTGTCTACTAGCTGTGTGACCATTAGCAAATCAGCTCCCTTCTCAGTGCCCCCAGGAAACTCTCTTAGTTCCTAACTAACAGAAGAGTTGCTGAACTGCATCAGTGGAGGAAGTTTTCCATGCTGGGAATTTCCTACATCAAAGAAATCACAGCTATGGATTAAAAAAATAGAACATAAAGCCCATCTTCCCTCTAAGCAAATATTTTTAAACTTCCTGCAACATTTTCATTGTGGTCCCAGTCTACAACCATCTTCATTCTGCCTTAGACTCATTGGAAACTTGGAAATTCTCTATCTTATTCTGTTTCTCTGTCTCTGTCTCTTTTTCTCCTCTCTCTGACTGTTTTTGTGTGTCTTTGTCTCTCTCTGTGTCGTTCTCTCTGCTCTATCTCTCTTGCTCTGTTTCTGTGTCTCTGTTTCTTTTTCTCCTCTTTCTGTCTCTGTCTTTCTGTCTCTATCTCTCTGTCTGTCTCTGTCTCTCTGCTCTATCTCTCTGTCTCTGCCTCTCTCTCCCAGTGTCCTCATCAGTAAAATGAGGGGTTGGACTGGCTGTCCCCGGGTTTGTAGCGCCACAGGGGGCCCCAGCCACTCTTCTGTAACAGTGGCAGGACACACAGTGTGTGGTCCTCTTTTTAAAAAGTCCAGCTAAATGACTTGCAATTAGGCATCTTTCTTTTCCTGCTCTTATTAAACTGATATTGTGCAGCGAGTCCAAGCTCCCGTGATTCTCAGAGTCATGTGTATGATGATGACAGAGCTACATAATGGATGTGCTGAAAGCAGGAACAGCAAGTGGTAAGTGTAGGTGTTTGAAATGGAAAAATCTATTTTGAAAAGACAACTAATAGGGTTAGAAAATACGTTTCATATTGAAAAGCACAGAACCTCAGGCTCTGGAAAATAAGTATGTGCATTCATTAAATGCATTAAAAAAAAGATGTTCCAAACAGGCTGTTTTTCTGGGGGCCATGAACCTGACACTCACTAAGTGAGACTCTCAGAGCTGGCAGGGACCTCAGAGGCTGTGAGGTCCAGGCCTATGCCCAAGTAGGGATGAATTCCTTTTACAATGTTACAGGTAGGTTGAAGCAAGGAGGAGAAGAGAATAGGAAAAAAAAGAGATTCAGGCTCTTTTTAGGATGCCTTGTTTGGACCCAAGGTTCTGGGGAAATGAGCTGTCCTAACACAAGGGGTCAGAAAATCATTCCCCAGCCATGCCCTGCGCAGGAGGTGAGATATGTGCCCCAGGCCTGGTCACAGGGATCACCAGGAGCGACCCAAAGTCCAATTGCAGAGTTTACCAGTTTACCTTTGCATCCTGTTCCCTTCCCCACTTTTTTGGCCTTTCTTCAGGAGCAGATATCCTAGGTCTAGCGTCCTAGAACCATAGTCTTCTAAGGCTGGGAAGCATCTTGGAGATTATTTAGATGAACCTTTCAGCTACAGAGGAGCAAGCTGAAGCCCCTGAAGGAATAGTGGCTTGTCAAAGGTTAAATAGGGTGGCAAAGTAACAAAGGCAGGACTAGAATAATAGCTAACATTTAAATCATGCCTACTATGTCCCAGGCACTATGCTAAACCCTTTACAAACATTATCTCATTTGATTTTCACAACAACCCTGGGAGATACTGTTATTATCGCCATTTTACAAATAATAATACATCCCTATAGCACTTACAATGTGCCAGGCTCTGTGCTAAGTGCTTTACAATTATTATTTTGTTTGGTACTCACAATGCGGGGGTTGGTGCTGTTATTACCCCAATTTCACAGATGAGGAAACTGAGGCAAATAGATGTTAAGAGACTGGCCCGGAGTCAGACAGCTAATAAGTGTCGGGGGCAGGATTTGAACTCAGGTCTTCCTGACTTTAGGCCTGGCACTCTATCCACTGTACCACCTTGATGCCCATCCAGATCCCCTTGCTTCCACTCCAGGATACTTTCTCCTATACCATTCTCATTCCTCTATAGCCACCCAGTGGACTATCTTCCTCTCCTCTGGTTCAGGGTTGCTCTACCTTCCAGAGTGGCAAATAATCTTAGAAACTAATCTATAGAATTGAATGGGTCAATAGTTTCTTTTCAAAAGGCCCCCCAGGGGCAGCTAGGTGGCCCAGTGGATAGGGCACTTGCCCTGAACTCAGGAAGACCTGAGTTCAAATCCAGCCTCAGACCAAACACTTGACATTAACTAGCTGTGTGATCCTGAGCAAGTCACTTAACCCCAATTGCCTTACACACACACACACACACACACACACACACACACACACACACACACACAAAGCAAACAAACATACAATAGGGTTCCTAAATGTAAGGGCCTTGAGAACAGGTACAGTTTTGCTTTTGCCTTTGTGACCTCAAGGCTTAGTGCTGTTCTTGACATATCTTCAGCATTTAATAAAATGCTTGTTGGTTGATTAGCTGATTGATTTTGACATGGGCCTTCTAGAGATGGTAGCTCTGTTGAAGCTGCTGCCTGTGACCAGAGGGAATTTAAAGGGCTATTGACTTGGACAACTATGTGGGACTTGGCATATTGCACTCATATACCAGCAACTGCACCATAAAGTATCGCCGCCACCACCACCATCGTCATCACTAACATTTATACAGCGCTTTTTGAGGCTTGTGAAATACTTCAGGCCAGACAAGGCAATAGGCATTTACTAAGCTCTTACTCTGTTCTGGACACTGTGCTTAACTCTGGGGATACAAATACACTCAAAAAGAAAGGCGGTATCTGCCTTCAAGGAGCTTACATTCTAACGTAGGAAGACAAAACAGAAGAAAAAAGCTAAAAATAGAGGCCTCAAGAGGAACTCCTCGGTGGCCAAAGGGGAATAGCATGGTGGGAGGCTCCAGGGTGAGAGAACAGCAGGAGAAGAATGAATATTCTAAGATGAAGAGGCCCCAGGTGCTGAGGGAGGTTCTAGAGTGAAAGTTGAGGTTTGACATGGAAGTACTCAGTAGATGGGCATTGATTCACTCAGTCATTTAAGTGAGGCTGAATGGTATGGTGGAAAAATGCTGGATGTGGACTTATGTGTGAGGGAGAACCTCAGCCTGACTGGGCTATGCTGTGTAACCTTGGGTAAATCACTTCAGCCTTTCTGAGTTTCAGCTTCCTTGTCTGTCCTTTTCTTACAAAAAAAAATTGCTGTGAGGAAAGCATTTTATAAATCTTAAAGAGCTCTATCAATATGAGTTCATCCATCCATCCATCCATCCGTCCATCCATCCATCCATCCATCCATCCATCCATCCATCCATCCATCCATCCATTCATCCATTCATCCACCCATCCATCTAAAAAATGAACTGCCAAACAAATGATCCAAGCAATAGGCTGTATTACTTCATGTCTTTGACATGTCCTGTATCATGGAACCAAACTGTTATTTATTTCTAACATTATCTTTTTATTTAAGAGCAATATAAGACTCAAACATGTAATAATGTAGTAATAGCTGACATTTATATAGTGTTGTGGTCCTACTGGGCAACATGTGAGACTGGTGGAGCACTAGAGGGCATGGAAACCTACTAGGGAAGAAGCCTGGCTTACCCCTAAGGTTGGGACTCTGGACCAAAGCCACCATCATGCAATTACAACTTCAACTACTAGTATTATTATGCACATTTTGTAAATAAAGAAACTGCAGTACTGAGAGGTTGTGATAAGTCCATGGTAAACCAATGAGTAAACACAGGCTTGGCCACATTACTTCTCTGCTCAGTAAACTCCAGGGACTTCCTATTGTCTCTAGGGTCAAATACAAACTCCCCTGTTTGGCACTTAGAGCACCTTTCAACCTCAATCATTCTCCCTTTCCATGCTTATCATAGATTCCCTTCATATACTCTGTGGTTTAGCCATGTTAGCTTTCTTGCTGCTCCTGAGGTATCACATTCATTTCCCCTCTCTATGCTTTTGCATGAACTGTTTCCCCTCCATTCTCACCTTTGTGCCTTAAAATTCATGGTTTCCTTCAAAGGTCAGCTCAGGTGCTGCCTCTTACCTGAGGCCTTTCTTGGTAGCTCCTAAAATGACCTTGTATGTGCTTTATAGATATTTATAGGTGCTTATGTTGGTTCCCAACCAAATGGAAGCTTGAGGGCAAGGGTTATTTCATTCTTGTCTTTGTATCCCCAATACTGAGGACAGTGCCTAGAATATAGTGGGTGCCTAATAAATGCTTGTTGATTAAAGTGGCAACAGCCAAATTCATACCTAGATCCAGGGATGTGCTGGAGCCAGACCCCACTGGCTCACAAGAACCAAATTGTTAAATTTTCAATGGGAGCACTTGCCCCTTGGAGATCAGCAAATGCCCCAAATCAAGGCTTGATTTATTGTTTTGTTGCTTGTATAGACTTAAGAAAACAATGGAGATTAAATGAAGATTAAAAATATAGATTAAACCCACAAATGCCTTGTGTGGACATTTTGTTTTTTTCCAGAGAGCTGGTTGTTAAATATTTTACAGCACTCCATTCTCCAAATATCTCCTGACTTCGACTCCAGAATTCTTTCCAGTATTCCACGTCAGCTCAAACACATGAGATGTCTGAGACAAAGTCCCTGCCTCCATGGAGTTTATAGTCTGTCTCTTCCAAAGATCCAGGCCTAGGACCTGATGCTCAGTAAATATTTGACTGACTGCTGATTACTGCCGTGGAGGGCAGCCAAAGGTCTGGCTTCCATTGGTCCCATGCCAGTAGGGAACAAGGTGTAAAAAGCTTGGCTAGCTACTGACTCCAAGGAGGAGGCTCTCATCCCCAGTATCAGCAACCCCTACCCCCCAGCTATGGTTCCCATGCAATGATACAATACCAGAAGTGAAGGACAGTTCAGAAGTGACCTACACCTCACTGCCAAGTTCCAAGCCCAGGGTTTGCAAGAGCCATGTTCCTGCCCGGCTGGGGGTGTTTTATCTGGGCCACTTCCCCCATCCCTGCATGATGATATAAAAGCCAGCGCTTCAGTGAGTTCTCTAATAGCCAGGACATATTTCCCGTGCAACCCTGGTGCTCCCTCTCACTCTGAGCTTTCTCCTGAGCAGCGGGACACAACATATTGTGAAGGGAAAATGGTAATTAGAAGGAACATTTGAGCAGAAGAACTTGTCTGGAAAAATGCTTTAGTTAAATGAAGCGAAAAAGATTGTTTTTAACTTAATCTGTTAAACACACACACACACATCTATCTGTCCTCTCCTTTTTGAAATGAGAAGGCAGAGGAAGGGACAGGATGGATTATTATGCCCATCCTACCTGGCCCTCGGGGTAAGTATGGTCACAATGGCAGTGGCCATAGAGGAAGATTCGTTGCTGAGATGAAAAGGGTTTTGAGAAAGAATTAGTTAAGCCAGTTAATGCTGGAAGCCACAGGCCTCTTCATCTGGTGAATTTTAGGGGCTAAAATGGATCCAGTCAAGGCAGCATTGAGGGAAAGTCAGGAGCAACAAGGAAAGAGGTTTAGGGGTAGCCTACTGACATCTCCTCCCTGGGTCAGGGAATGACATATCCATGCTAGGACAACCTTGTCTGCCATCCTATATGAGACCTCCAAAGGGACTCCTACTTCCAAAATGGAACTGGAGAAGACAGAAGAGAAGGGGCTACAACTGAAGATGTAGCCAGCGATCTCAGGCAGAGTGCTTTTCAGACCTTGGGAGGAGGCAAGGGGAACTCTACCACAATCTTGGTAGAGACTGCTGTTAGGATTTGGTAAATCATTACACTAGCACTTCCTGGGAAATCCAGTCTCTAACTGGGCCTCATGGGTCCGCCTTCACTGCATGCATAGTGGGAAGTTTAGTCAGCCCTGAGTCAGGGCAGCTTGAGTGTCTTGTAGGATGAGGCAATGCGTCTTTTTTGCTGTTCCACTTTGGAGGACACAGGGAGGGAGGCATTAGGAAATCAGACGTTTCTAGCCTGAGAGTTTCCAGTTGGTTTCAGAAGAGGTCAAGAGAAAGGGGCTACTAGACAAAAGCTAATGGTGTGGCTAGTCTATTGGATTGAGAAAAACTAAGGATAGGGAGCCAAATACTCATTCAGTTCCAAGGACTGATCCCCAAGGGACCATTCAGTCAACAAACATTTAATAAGTAGCTACAGTATTCAAGACCCTATTCTGGGTGATAAGGGTAGGATGCAGGAGGAGATACACACAGTACAAGACAGGCTTTGTCTTCAAGGAGAGACAAAATAACACAAATTACTATAATACAAATGGGAATATGAAGTGCAAGTTATGTGCTAGAAGATCAGAAGACTCTCCTCATGTTCAGGTGGGGAAGAGCTTACTGGAGGAAGTGGCACTGAGATGGGATTTGAGGGAAGGGAAGAATTTTAATAAGTAGAGATTAGGGAGGAGGAGGGGGAGGAATTCCAGGGACAGAGCACAGTGTGAGCAAAGGCATGGAGGTGGGAAGGTATAAGACTGAATTTTGGTGGTTTGGATTATAGAGTATGGGAAGGGAAAGATAAGGCTGGGAAGGGACCAACTGACCTCTCTTCTGTGGTTCCTTTAATCTCAATGTGCTGTATTGAATATGTCTACCCTTGGTCTCGTGGAAGTGTGGATGGCTCAGGGCAAACAACCCTTTACCATTGCTAAAAGGACACCTCCCAACACTTAGGAAAACTTGAGCCTTAAGAGAGAAAGAGACTTGTCCAAGGTCACACAAATATTAAATGACAGCTAGAATTTTGCTAGAATTCCCTGGTCCTCTGAAATCCAAGTCCTCTGAATCCAAATCTAGCATTTTTGCCACTGCAGTATCGTGCCTTTTCTCATATTCTCCTACAGTGTCTGGGCCACAGCAGGTTCTTGAATTGCTCAATTCCTAGAAGTAATGGCTTCAGTGGTGGCTGGACCTGGGGAGCCAGCCTTGATGGAGGATTGTAGAATTTGATGAGCATCCCACTACTTCGCTCATCACTTTTCTTAACACCTGGGAGGCTAGGGTAAGCAGTGATGGGTTCTCATTGTAGTGGGGACATAGTACTATAGTAAGCCCTCATTTCTCTACAACTTGTAGCATTCATGGTATCGTACAATTAGCACTTCAGATGGGAGATGCAGTGAATGAAATATAGTAACACGGTCAGTTTAGTTGGACTATAATGTATATGCAAGAAGGACAGTAAGACATAAGGCTGGACGGGTAGATTGGGGTCAAGTTATGCAGGGCTATTTGATCTTAGAGTAACAGGGAGCCCATGGAATTGAGTCCCAGAGTGTAATGGAGGCAGCTAGGTGGCATAGTGGATAGAGCAATGGACCTGGAGTCAAGAAGACCTGAATTCAAATCTGGCCTTAGATACTAGCTGTGTGACCCTGGGCAAGTCACTTAACCTTGTTTGCCTCAGTTTCCTCATCTGTAAAGTGAGCTGGAGAAGGAAATAGCAAACCACTCCAGTATTTTTGCCAAGAAAACCCCAAATGTGGGCATGAAGAGTCAGAGCCAACTGAAACCACTGCACAACGACAACAACCACAGCCACAACAGCAGGGTGTGATATGGTCAGGCAGCTCAAACTCAGACCCAGTGCTCCTAATTTTGCCACTTACTAGTTGTATGACTTTATGCAA
Source organism: Phascolarctos cinereus (assembly GCF_003287225.1). Lineage (NCBI taxonomy): Eukaryota > Metazoa > Chordata > Mammalia > Diprotodontia > Phascolarctidae > Phascolarctos > Phascolarctos cinereus. The sequence goes on from NW_027555625.1 coordinate 322,758,031, forward strand.
GTTATTCACTTCTCTTAGACTTAGTTTTCCCATCTATAAAATGGGGATAAACATTCTGCCCTGTCTACAACATGGGGCTATTGTAAAGGAAAATGTGTTTTGCAGTTTCCAAGCCCTGTAAGACCACAAGCTCCTCCCATGCATCTTTGTGTATAGTATAGTGCTGGCCACATAGTCTGCACTTAGAACAGACCTGATGAATGAAAGAATGCGTGAATAAAGATCACATTTGGTTTAGAGGCTGGGCTGTGAGTAACTGAATAAATACTAAGAAAATATATGTGCTTAGAAATAGATAGTGCCAGATAAATGTTAACGAAGCATACCTCCCTTTTCTCAATATAGAGACAGGGAACTATGGGGAAAAGGTGGTATAGAGTGTCAGAAATGGTCAGCGGACCAGGCATTTTGGCTTTATCATTTCCCTTTGTTCCAAGGGGAGGTTTAATGGGCAATATCACTAGATATGGCTGCAATATAAAACCAGAAGTCATCAATAAAATTTACTTAAATCAAAGAAAGAAAAAAAAATATATATCTAAAGAGGTATCCCATATACACCACTCACTCCAGCCAGTCAGGCTCTTATGCTCAGCTTGGTTCTTAACTCTGACTTTTACAAGTCTCTTGCTATGCCTCAGTTTCCTCATTTGAAAAATGAGAGGGTTGGACTATATGATGAGCAAGGTGTCTTCGAGGGCTAAATTACCCAAGAAGTCCTAGGGAGACATATCCCTGGCCATTCTGCAAATCCGTTCAGCTTCTGAGCAGATGAAATGGTGACTATTTGTCGAAAGCAGCATATCTGAGTGAGTGAGCTGATCCAGTGAACGCCCTGTAATTATAACTGGTGCATTATTAATAAGGAAACGTTCCATCTCGGTGCCCAGGCTATCAGCTCTACCCCTGCGTTGTATGCCACCTGCCTCGCACTCTCAACACTGAGTGGGTTGGCCTGTCACGTTGGCTAATGAAAGGGTTTAGGACACAGCCAGAGACCTGTTACCAGAGGCATGCAATTATTTCTGAAATCAAGAGAACCCCAGAGATCTTTTGAGAGTGTGTGCTTGTGACAATAGTATGGGGGAGCTTGATAGCCCCAGCAGAGACTGAGCCCCTGCCCAGGTTTGCAGGTGGTGGGGCTACAGGGCTAGGAAGGATTTAGCAAGATTTACAGAGGGCCCATGTTGATTCCTAACTCCTGGGAGAGTCAGCTTGAAATTACAAGGGAGGAAGGAAGTTCTTCCAGCTACTTTCTGTCATCATCTATTTTTCCCCTATCTCTGTGATTTGCTTTTGGCTTTTTAAAGGTAGAATGCAACGTCAACCACTCTAGACGGAGTACTTTCCATGTGATACATTTAGCACATTAATCTGAGACATAACACACCTATTAATAAATGGCACCGAGATTATAGAAAACAGAGATGATCTACAGGGAGCTTCTCCATAGAAACAACGAACAGCTGCAGAAATGCAGAAATGTGCTGCTTTGAAAACACCTGTCGATGTGCAAATGACCAGGTGGGCCCTGCTCAAGTTCAAGAATAATATGGCATCACTCAAAAGTGTTAGAACTATGAGCTCAGACTTGAGACAAGCAGAACAAGCATAACTCTAATGCTATTATTTAGAGAGTTCTTGTGGCCTTTCTTAGCTTTTCAGAGAGAAGATCCCCAAATCAGAATGTCTCACAAGGGCTTCCCAATGGGTCCGTTATTTTGTTTAGGTAATTCAACATTTGCATTGCTAATAGCTCACTTTTCAAATGTGTTGAGTTAGTCTTAAAAGGCTCTAACAATAATAATAATAATGATTAGTCACATTTATAAAGTCCTCTGAAAGTTTATGAAAGGCTTTCCCCAGAATTACCCTGTGAGATAAGTCCAAGTATAATGCCCGTTTTACAGATGACACTGTCCTCTACAGAATTAACAAAGATCCCTGAGTTGCCTCATTTAATGGCTTTTTTTTCAGTCTGTATCTTTCCTGACTTCTCAGTAGCATTGGAGGCTATTGATCACCCTCTTCTTTTGAATACTCTGGTTTTCTTAAACTTGGCTCTTGGTTTCCCACCTCCCTACTTGTCTGATGGCTACCTCTCAATCTCCTTTGCTAGACTTTTAGGAACGACACTCTGCATAATTGTGGGTGCTCTGGGTCCTCTTTTTTCTTTCTATGTTTGCTGTCTTGGTGACCTCATCAACTCTTGTGGGTTATAATCCCTACCCAGATGATGCACAGATCTATACATCCAGCCCCAGTATCTCTCTTAAGCATCAGTCTTGCATTACCAGCTATTCAATGGGACATTTCTAACTACATCCTGGAGATTTCTCAAGCTCAATATACCCAAAACAGAACTTATTCTTTCCTCCCAAACCTATCTTTCTTTCTTTCTTATTTCTGTTGAGGGTATTGCCATCTTTCAACCATCCATCCTAGGCTCCTCATGCTTAATCAACCTATATAATTATTCAACCAACAAAATCTTGCCTTTTTTTTTAAACCTCCACAAGATCTCTTGCATATGTCCCCTCCATTCCATTCATATAGTCACTATTTTAGTTTAGGCCAGGAGTGGGGAACCTGCAGCCTTGAGGCCACATGTGGCCCTCTAGGTCCTCAAGTGTGGCCCTCGAGGCCGCAGGTACCCACCTCTGGTTTAAGCACTCACTATCTCTCACCTAGACTATTGCAATAATTTCCTAATTACTCTCCTTGCCTCAAGTTTCTCCCCCTCAATTAGAATGCTTCCTTCATAGAGTGGCCTAAGTGATTTTGCCTAAAGCAGAGGTCTCACTATTTCCCTGCCCCTGCTCAATACTCAGTAAACTCTATTGATTCCCTGTTACCTCCAAGGTCAAATATAAAGTCCACTGTCATTTAAAGGTTTTCAAAATGCGGACCCATCCCATCTTTCCACTTTATTTCACATTGCTCCCTTCCACTCACCAAATGGGCCTTCTTGCTGTTCCCTACACATGATGCTTAATCTCCCATCTCCATGTATTTCATTGGCTATCCCTCTGTGTGGAATACTTTCTCTCCTTTCCTCAGACTCCTAGAAATCTTTGGCCTCCTTCAAAACTCAGCTCACACATGTCTCTTTCTCTCAGACAATCTTTCTTGTCCCTGAACCTCCTAAAGCCTTACCTTTAAGGTTATTTGCAATCTACTCTGTATGTACCATATATACCTTTTTTATGTGAGTGACATCAACCCCTCCTCCCCACCATTAGAATGTTAGATCCTTAAGGGTAGGAATTGCATTTTCTTTTTCCTTTTATCTCTAGCACCTACCATAGTAGGGCAGCTAGGTAGTATAGTGGATAGAGTGCCAGAGTTGGAGTCAGGAAGACCTAAGTTCAAATCCAACCTCATACACTTACTAGCTATGTGACCGTGGGCAAACTATGTTACCTTGGGACCCTGTTTGCCTCAGTTTCCTCATCTGAAAAATGAACTGGAGAAGGAAATGGCAAACCACTCCAGTATCTTTGCCAAGTAAACCTTAAATGGGGGCACAAAGAGTGGGACTTGACTGACAATGGCTGAACAACAGCAACCTAACATAGTACTGTAGTGTAGTGGGTACTTAATGTGTGATTGTTGCTGTGATGTATTTTTTGATGCAATGACTCCACAGCCACACAGTGTTGGACACAGGACTAGGACCTAAGTCATTTGACTTTAAATTCAGTGATCTCCCTATGAAATGACTCTACATTTGGAGAGAGCTAAGTAATTTATCTTCATTAGATCCATTTCTAATAAGGACCCCAGTATGTCGCCCTACAAAGTTTCAATGCCTTATTTTCACTAAGACTCACTTCGCTGTTTGAAGTGCTGCCATTGAAAGAATTATTACCTGTAGAAGTGAAGCTAAATGATTGAGCCAATATTGTTATTTTTCTTAGTACTACTACTACTGCTACTACTACTATCTTATTCTCTCCTTTCAATTATTATTATTTGATTGTTATTTTATATCCTCATTCTTCTCATCCTTTTCAATGGGGTGCACACAGAAATGATCCTGAGTCAAGTTGATATCCTACTATTCTTTTAATGTCTAATGTTCTGCAGTCACTTGCACAGATGGATAATATAGCTGGTTTTTGTATTTGAATAAAAGGTCTGGAATATCAGCTCATCTTCTGTGGGCTCACTGAACGCATTTTTAGGACAGGATGATTTGTTGTTTATTTAAACTGCAAGTATTCCCTACCCTGTACTTCTACTTTGGAAAGATCTGTCCTAACTTGAAGAAATATTTATATTTGGTATGGCTTCTTGTAATCCCTTCCCCTTATATGTTGAGTTAATAGGTTTTTTTTTTGAAACATAGCTGCTTGTAGTCTCATAAGTTTATATTCCAAAAGGTCAATAGGCTTTTTCTTTTAACTTTTACAAATGCCTTTGTACTCACACTAAGATAGTAGCTTCTCTCAAGGTTATTCTCAGGATAATTGCTGTTACCTAAGCTGAACAGAATGCCCACCCTAGAATAATCAATCATTTCCCAATGTCATTGACCATATATCATCCTTGAGTTATGTATGAGAACTAGCCCATTATAGGGTTCCCACCAGCAATAAGCACTTATATCTTCAGCTGCCTTGCCTCAAGTTTCTCCCCCTCCAATAGAATGCTTCCTTCATAGAGTGGCCTAAGTGATTTTGCCTAAAGCAGAGGTCTCACTATTTCCCTGCCTGCTCAATACTCAGTAAACTCTATTGATTCCCTGTTACCTCCAAGGTCAAATATAAAGTCCACTGTCTTGAATGTGGGTCAAGGCTGAATTTCCTTTAAGGACTAGTTGTGTGTGCAGGAAAGACTGTCCACAAGCTCAGATCTATGTGCCCTTGGCAAATTAACACTCAGAAAAGATATCGTGATGTTCTGGTCAGTTAATGCTCTTAAATTTTTAAGAACACTGGAAAAGCAGGTGCTTACTGGGAAGGAATTATGTCCAAAGTTGTGTATCTTCTCTATTTAAGTAAGAGCAATGTAGTCTCAAATCACACTGGGGCCAAAGACTTGTCTGGCAAGGCTAACATAGATGTTAGTGCTTGTATCCATGTTGAGAAGGCTGGTAGAGAAACATGAACTCTTCTGTCCTGGAATGGTATGCACCTCATCTGGAAACATTTAAGGATACATCGACAGAGTTCTCGATCCTTGTACTTGCTGGTCAGTCAGCCAACCAGTATTTATTAAGCACTTACTATGTGCCTGGAACCATTGCTGTTCATCCTTCAGTTTTGAAGAGGACCAATGACATCACGGGTGGGATCTTGACTTGTGGGTGAATTGGATTTAAGTAAGGCAGAGTTGCACAAAGTAGTCAGCCTCACTCTGTCACCCTAAGTCACTGAAGTCCAGTGGCAGGACAAAAGTTAATATGATTGTTGGTGGTTTGGGATGCAGTGGATGACTTTGGCATCTTCAATGCCTGACCAAACTCTAAGAGTTCTTCAGTGCCTGTTTCAGCTGCCTTCATGGCCATGGAAGCAAAGTGTTCTGCGCTAAGTGCCAAGAATTCAAATACAAGCAAAAAGACAGCCTTTACTCCTTCGAGGAGCTTACATTCAAATGGAGGAAGACAACCCATAAAGGAAACTGAAGGGGGGGTGCAAAGGTGGCTGATGGGACCATGGCAGAGAAAGTCCAGGATGCTGTACAGCTTGGAGAGAAATGGGACATGGCTGGCCTGGATGCCTTCCTTAAATGGAAGTTCTGGGAGGAGCCATGCAATCAGAGGGAGAGGCAAAAAGGGTAGAGTACTTCCAAAGGGCAAATTCCAGGCCTGGCATGAATTTCTAGAATGAGGAGGTTACTGGAGTATTGTAGAAGTTTTATGGACAGACAGGAATACAGCCTGGAGAGGAACGGGATGTGGCTGGCCTGGGCACCCTCCTGAAATGGAAATTCTGAGGTCAGTTATCCAATAAGAGGGAGAGGCCACAGGAGTACAGGGCTACTTCCCAAGTGTGAATTCCTGGTCTAGAGTGAACTTCTAGGATGAATACTGAAACTCAACTATCATTGGTCTATTCTTCAATAGATTCTGCTAAAACATAGCCATGAATTCTGCGCTGGTTTTTGCTTTTACCTTTTAGTGGCATGAAGGTAACATTTTCCATATAATTATCTCTTTGAGAACATGTGCTGCTAAATGTAAGGGGATTGGTGGGAGCTTCACCACTTTTTCAACTCTTGAAATTAGCCCATGAGTCTTGGAGGCTTGCATAATTTTTCACATGCAGACTGAACCATTTGGGCTGTTATGGTGACTAAAACAACCGGATCCTGAATAAATGCCTAGCTGCTGTAACAGCAGAAAAGACATACTTCATTGTGCTTATTTAAGACTTAGTATAGAGCTAGCCCATTATGTCCACATCAGATTGTATGATTTTGTACAGGTATAAAGATGCTACAGATTATCAGTGAGTAATTGTAACAACTTATGACTTGTGTATATGAACACCTGCCATTTGGATAGACTTTGGAGTCAGAGTATCTGGGTTCAAATCTCAGGCCTGCTATTTAACTTGTGAGAATTTGAACAAGTTCCTTAATTTCTTGACCTCAGTTTCATCATTTGTAAAATGATGGGGTTGCACTGTATAATTTCTCAATTCTCTTCCAACTCTTAATCTATGATCCTATTATTGCCATCACTTAGACCTCTGCTTAGACACTTAATCTAAGCACCTCCTGATAGCACCTATCCCATATTAAAGTCAAAGACCTTCTGCTCTGAATAGCCAAGCTTTCCCATAAATATGGTTAACTAAATCAGAGTGAATATAGCATCTTTTTTCCACACAACTGCATTTCCACAAATCAGATAAAAAAACCTAGATCTCTTTAGTAATTCTAACAAATGTTATGCTTTGCTATTTTAATAATTGCTATATTTAACTCACATTCTACTCACATCCAAGATAAAACCAAATTTAGATAAGACAGCGATAAAAAGGTTTTGTTCTAAATATCTGTACTCACCATTTAATACATAAAGAAAAATAATTTGATAGTAGCTCAAGATTAGTGAGAAAAGTAACTAACTCATCAGGAACAATTTTTGTTCGAAATTATCTCCTCCAGGGGTTGGTCTGCAACTTAGAACTTTCGACAGTTTCATCAAGTGTCAAAAATCTTTGCAGTCTTTCTTCTAGGAAAGAGAACATGGAATTTGGAGGTGGAGAATGTGCTGCTTGTTATCCATGGGATCTTGGTCATTAGTTCACCTCTCTAAGCCTCAGTTTCCTCATTGCTAAAATGAAAGGGTCAGACTTTAAAGTCTTTCCTGACTTTAGTTTCTAGGACCTTTGATCAAACATTGTGGCACCTAAAGAAAACAAAGGCAATTTCTGGCTTCTTTGAGTTACTCCCAGGAAAAATCTTGAGTCACCTTTCTCCATGTAGTTTTCTGAATCATCTCAGTATCTACATCTTTTCTTTTCCTCTCTTTGCCCTTGCCCCTCTTCTTCACAAAGAATAAAGTGGTAAGAGAAAGGGGTTTACTGAACATCAGTGATCTATAACTGAAGAGAATGATTTTTTTTTCTCTATTGACCCTCTTTTCTACTCTTTCTGCCATACCCAACTGCAACTCAGATGGCGCAGTGGATGGCATGCTGGACTTGGAGTCCAGGAAGACCCAAGTTCTAATCCTACCTCAGATGCTTAGCAGTTCTGTGGTCCTGAGCAAGTCGCTTAACCTCTCAGCCTCAGTTTCCCCATCTGTAAAATGGGGATTATAATAACATCTACCTTATAGGGTTGTTATGAGGATTAAATGAGATGGTATTTGTAAAGAGCTTTGCAAAGCTCCTTATTTATTATGATATATCTCCTTAAAGTGATATATAAATGTTAGCTATTATTATTTTCTTCCTTTTTAATCCCCCTTCACTCTTCCCTTCCTACAATGAAGTTAGTTTTACTTATGACTGTTCCCTTAGGTAATGAGAATCTTTACTTGCCCTCTCTTAAACCACCCTCCTCCCTCTTTCCTTGCCTATTTCCTTGTTGAGTTCAATTTATACACCACTTACATTGTGTGTGTGTGTGTGTGTGCGTGTGTGTGTGTGTGTGTGTGTGTGTGTGTGTGTGAGAGAGAGAGAGAGAGAGAGAGAGAGAGAGAGAGAGAGAGAGAGAGAGATCAATCTTTCATTGTAAAGACTGGAGCTTAATAGGAAATTTGACATTCAAACACAAGACTCAAGAGAAGCATAAAAAGGCAAATGTGAAAGAGTAATCACAAGGGTCTCAATAAACTTAAACTGTTTACATTCCTATTTAGGAAGTTGAGACATGTAACTCCTAAGAACTTTTTATTAGGGCAGTTAAAGGGAGTTTACATAGACATAAGGCATGGATATCAATTGATTATGTTGGAATGATCCCCCCCAAAAAAAATAAAGGTGTAAGAAAAAGGGATTCACTGGGAAAAAGGTAAAGAAGGGGATAGAACGGGGAAAATTTTCCCCCATGAAAGAGTTGTGAAGGAAGAGCTTTCACAATGAAGGGGGAAATAGCAGGCTGTGTGTGTGGCAGGCCATGCTTGAACCTCACTCTCATCAAAATTGGTTCAAAGATGAAAAATGTAATTACACACTCAGTTGTGTATAGAAATGTAACTTACCCAAAAGGGAAAAAGGAGGCGAAAAGACATCAGAGAAGGGAGGGAGGAGAATACAAGGGAAAGCAGATTAAGAGAAGCAATGGTTAAAAGCAAAAGACTTTTGAGGAGGTACAGGAAAAAAAAGAGAGAGAAGGATAAACAGAAGAAAAGAGGATGGAGTGAAATACAGTTAGGAATCATAACTGTGAATGTGAATGTGATGAACTCACTCATAAAATGTAAACAGATAGCAGAAGGGATTAGAAAACAGAATCCAACAATATGATGTTTATAAGAGACACACTTGAAACAGAAAGACACACATAGTTAAAATAAAGGATTGAAGCAGAGTCTAAATATGATTCAGCTGAAGTAAAAAAGGAAGGGGTATCAATCATGATCTCAAACAAAGCAAAAGTAAAAATAGACTTAATTAAAAGGGATAATCAGGGAGACTACAATATGGTAAAAAGCACCATAGAAAATGAAATAATATAAAAAAAATTTTACAGCAAATTTCTCTGATAAAGCCCTCATTTCTCAAATATATACTGATTGGAGAACTGAGTCAAAATCATAAAAATAAGAACCATTCCTCAACTGATGAGTGGTCAAAGCAAGCTGTTTTCAGAAAAATAAAAACTGTCAATAATCATACAAAAAATGCTCTAAATCACTATTGATTAGAGAAAGGCACATTAAAACAACTCTCAGGAACCACCTCACATCTATCAGAAATGACAAGTGCTGGAGGGGATGAGGGAGAAATAGGTGCACAAATGAACTGCTGGTAGATTGGTGAACTAGTCCAATCATTCTGAAGAACAATTTGAAACTATACCCAAAGGGCTATAAAGCTGTGCATACCTTTGCATATGCAGCAAAACTAGGTCTGTCCACCAAAGAGATCAAAGAAAAAGGAAAAGGACCAAAAAGCATTTATAGCAGCTCTTTTTTTGTGGTGGCAAAGAATTAGAAATGGAAGGGATACCCATTAATTGGGGATTGGCTGAACAAGTTGTAGCATATGTTTGTGATGGAGTACTATAAGAAATGATGGGGGGGTAGTTTCTTAAAAACATAGCAAGACCTATATGAGATGATGGAAAGTGAAGTAAGAAGAACGGGGAGATTATTGTGCACAGTAACAACAATGTTGCAGTGATGATCAACTAGGAAAGACTTGGCTACTCTGATCAGTTCAATGATCCATGACAATTCTGAAGGACTCATGATGAAAAAATCCTATCCACCTTCAGGGAGAGAACCAATGAACTCTGCAAACTGATGTATAATTTCCCCACTTATTTTATTTTTCTGGCTTTTAAAAAATATGAAATATTTTGCTAATATGGAAATGTTTTGCATGGTTGATTATAATTGATATCATATTGTCAGCTTTTTCAGTGGATGGGGAAGGGTGTGAGAGAAAGGAAAAGAATTTGAGACTCAAAATTTAAAAAGTATGTTAAAATAAATAATATATTTGAAAAATATTTTTGAAACATCCTTCTTTGTAAAGTTCATGCTTGAATGCTCTTTATCTCATGCATCCTTATCATGTGAGACAATGAGTTCCTCTTCTCCTCATTTGCGATATATTCCCTTATCTCTCCCATTTCTACCTTCCTTTAAGACAATCAATAAAGACGAAAACCAACCCCAGGCATTCTGTCAGTTGTATTTAATTTTCTCAAACATAGTTTAAGACATTAGATTTGAGGAAACATTCTTTTCTTTTCCTCCTTTTGCCGTGTAAACATAGTTCCTTTCATTTGATAAAATGTGAATACCATTCTAAATTTCTCTTAACTCTTGCATTTCAATTTCAAAGTGCATAGTCAGTTCTGGCCTTTTTTTTTTCTAATCAAGAATACTTGGAAATCCTCATTTCATTAAAGACATTCCCCTCCAGGATTACACTCTGCTTTGCCATATGGATTGTCGTTTGTAAGCCTTTGTCTTACCTTTAGGAATATTACCCAACTCTCCTCTTTTTAATGGCAGCAGCTATTCAGCCTTATGTGAACCTGACCGCAGCTTCTTGGTACTTGAACACTTCCCTTTTGGTTAATTGAAGTATTTTTTATTTAATCTGGAAGTTGTAGATTTTGGTTGCGATATGATTCGGAATTTTCATTTTTGGCTTTCTTTCAGGGAGTAACTGGTATATTCTTTCTGTTTTTACTTGGTACTCAAGTTCTAAGAAATCTGGGCATTTTTTATGATTTCTGGAAACATGATATCTAATTTTTTTTTCCTTTTTGGTCATAACTTTCAGTTATTGTGGTGCCAGGGAAAAGATATATCTGGTGTACCCCACATTTGCCAGTGTGACTCCCCTAAGCAAGCAAATGTTTACCATAGCTCTTTGCCCATTGGAGCTAAGGCTTAAATTGTTTCCAGTTTGCATTGAATGATTATATTTATTTGCAAAAGACCTTTTCATGGATTGCTTTAGCATCATATAGACACACATGGTACTTGTTTTAAGGAAGCAAATTTGTAAATGTCCTGAAAGCTTAAGCAGTAGAGAATTTCAGTTATTTGTTATCATATAGACAAAATGGATTTTATGAAGCCTATATATTCTATTTTTCTCATATTCTTTCTTAGCACCCAGGACAGTGTTCAGTCTGTGCATAATAGGTGCTCAGTAATTACTGTTTTATTATTGGTCAGCATCAGGTCTCAGCAAAATTGTAAAACCAATTTAGCCTATGTATACATACACACATACACATATATATGTATATGTACATATGTGTGTATACATATGCATACCCCTACACATATAGGTTTTCCCAAATGTCTTAGCAGCTTAAAACTTCACTAAGCCTTTTAGGACACTCTGAAATAGATACATATGTAATACAAAATAAATATCTACCATATAACATATGCATCTATAATATGAAATGCACACATATAATATGAAAGATATAATATGAAATGTGTGCATACATGAAATGAATACATATGCAGTATAAAATTTATGCATAAATTAATAGGAAAGCTACATATAATATGAATATATACATTACAACATGAAGCATATATATAATATATCTACATATAATAAGAAATAGATACAGAATATGAAACACATGCATATGCAATATGAAATATCTGCATGTATAATAGGAACCATGCATACAATATGAATGCAATATGGAATATATGCATGTATAATATGAAATGCAGGTATGATGTGAAACATATATGTATAATATTAAATATATAAGTATGCAATATAAAATATATCTATACATACACATATGTACAACAATTTTTTTTCAGGGTATCTTAAACTGGGGTAGCTAGATTACACAGTGGGTAGAATGCCTGGCCTTGAGTCAGGAAGATCTGAGTTCAAATCTGTCCTCAGATACTTACTAGCTGACCCTGGGCAAATCACTTAACCTTCTTTGCCTCAGTTTCCTTACCTGTAAAATGAGCTGGAGAAGGAAATGGTAAACCATTCCAGTGTCTTTGCCAAGAAAATCCCACAAAAAGGGGTCACAAAGAGTCAGACATGACTACTAAAAAAAATGACCAAGCCATCATAATCTTAAACTGAGGTCCAAAGAGATGACTTGTGCAAGGTCATGCAGGTAGGATGCAGCAGAGCTAGGATTTGTGTGTATATACACATGTATATAAACACATGTATGTACAAACATGTATTTGTGTACATATTACATGCACATACATGTGCACATATGCACACACATACACATTCACTGAGCATTGGCTTGGTGCTAGGCACACCCCAGGCCGGCTCTTTCAATGGCTGCTGTGGCCCTGCCATGAGCTCTGGCTCCTTCCACAGGGCCACACTGCCTGCACTCCTGCATGTAGGCCTTTTTTTGCAATCCTTTCACACAAAACAGATGCAGGCACTGCTGACATGTGGCCTTTTCTCACTGGCAGCTCCATCTTCACAGAAGATCTGTGCATACTGTGTTCTTTGGGGAACAGAGTTGTGGGGTGGAAAGGGTGCTGCATGGACAGTGAGAAGATCGGGGTCCAAGTCCTGGCTCTGCCATTCATTGCACAGATGATGGGTGGATAATGCCCTTCACTTCTATGGGTCTCAGTTCACTTATCTACAGAACGAATGGGCTGAATGTATGACAACTATCTCTAGATGGTTTCTAAAACCCCTTCCGGTTCTAAAACCCAGGCAGCCCAGTGGATAGAGCACTAGGCCTGGAGTTAGAAAGACTGGAGTTTAAATACAGCCTCAGAGATTTACTAGCTGTGTGACCCAGAACAAATTATTTAACCTCTTCCAGCCTCTGTTTCCTCATCTGTAAAATGGAGATCATAATGGCACATACCTCATAGGATTGAATAAACCAAAGAATTAGATAAATGCTATTACTATTTTAACAAGGTTATCTGGTAAGGAATAATTTATCCTTAGGCCCCAGGTACCAACAGACCCAGACGCTGAGAAATGTCAAAGGTATCATTCCAATTGAACACTGATTAAGCACCTACTATATGCAGGCTTCTGTCCTCTGTGCTCCCTGCCAGAGATATACACCCTAGGCCCTGTTTTCAAGGACCTTAATTCTGACAGAAAAGGAGATGGGGGAAGTATATGCAACTATGACTCACGGAAGAGTGATATTGGTACAAAGAAGAGGTCCTGACATAGTATTTGGAAAGGTTTAAGGAGGGAAAATTTGCTTTCAATTTAGGGTCAGGCAAGTTCTTCCTAGAAGAGATAGCCCCTAAGTTGGGCCTTGGAAGATCCGAGGAGGGATGAGGATAGGGACTTTTTCCAGGAATGGAAGATGGTGTTAGCAAAGGCTCAGACATCACATTCTAGATTTAGGTCCAGAAGAGACCTCAGAAGCCACTGAGTTCAACCCACTCATTTTTTAATGTGAAAATTGAGACACAAAGAGGTTAAATGACTTGCCCTGGGTCACACAGCTAATTTATCTTCAGGCACCAGGGCTACCAACTGATCCAGACACTGAGAAGCCTTCAAGGATAACATTCTAACTGAACAGTCACCAAGTACCCAGTTCTTCCTGACTCCAAGTCTGGTGCCCTATACTGCTTCTTGTGGGTGAGGGTAGACAAAACTGGGAGGAGAATAATCATATCGTCTCTACTTCTGGACAATGTAGTGACTAAGGTCACCAATATTACTGGGATCTTATATTCATTTCAGATCAACTGTTTATAGAATCACAGAATCTCAGAGACAGAATTGACCTCAGAGGGCAGACTTGCTACCTTTATGGTTTCCTGGTAGAGCTGATTCATTGGCATATGACACTGGTCACTGGTCACTGGTCACTGCTTGTTGAGCACTAGTGGAACACCGGAGACAGACTCAAGGGCAGGCCCAGGCCTTCCTGCACCAGAAACACTGTCTCCTCCTCATCAGTCATTCCTCCCACCTCTTGAAAAGCCAATGTCTTAATAGCTTCTTTCCTTCCTTCTCATCAGAACTTCATAGGTGAGGCCAACCAACGTACCTTGCTCCCTTCTCCTCTTTTTACCTCACTGGAGCAGGGTAAGGAGGGAATAACATTGAATTCAATTGAATTCCATATAACAATCCTTCTGGAATACGTGAAAAAAATGCTCATGTCTTCCTCTGGTTTTCTCTCTTCAAGTTAAGCATTTCAGTAGGACGTAAACTCCTTGAGGGCAGGGGTTACCTTGCTTTCTGTCTGTATTTCTGTGCCTAATATAGAATCTGACATATGTTGTTCAGTTGTATCTGACTCTTCATGACTCCATTTGAGGTTTTCTTGGCAAAGATACTGGAGTGGTTTGCCATTTCCTTGTCTAGCTCATTTTACAGATGAGGAAACTGAGGCAAACAGAGTTAAGTGACTTGTCCAGAGTCACACAGCTAGTATGTGTCTAAGGCCAGATTTGAACTTATTGGAGATGAGTCTTCCTGATTTCAGGGCCAGCACCCTATCTACTATGCCCCACTAGCTGCCCCCTAATTAGTACTTTTGATGGACTGACATGGTTTCAGTATCTTCCCCTTCCTAATTGCCCTTTTGTGGATGATTTGGATTGATGATCAAATCCTTGACCCATTTTCTTATATCTATGCTTATACCAAATCATGTTAGAAAGGCTGACTGTTGGCAATTCAGAAGGAAGCGCAAACAAAGACAGTTTGAAAGTAACATGTAGAATTTATTATTTTAATATTTTTATTATTGTTTATATGTAAAATGGTGCTATATAGAAATTTAAATATACAATTTATATTTTTTATAGAGCAAGCAGTACAAAATGGAGATGCATGGTTGGATATATAGTCACCTTTTGAGTTATGTTGTATATAAGGAAATGCTCTTTTTGGTGGCTTAAATTCAAGATAAATATTTTTAAAAATGAAATTGAATATATGATAAACCCAAAGAACCAAGCCTTTGGAACAAAAACTCATTATTTGACAAAAACCTGTTGGGAAAACTAGAAAACGGTATGGTGGAAATTAGGTATAGACCAACATCTCACACTTTATAACAAGATAAGATCAAAATGGGTACATGATTTATGAGTAAAGGGTAATACCATGAGCAAATTGAGAGAGTATGGAAAGTTTATCTGTCATATTTGTGGATAAGGGAAGAATTTAAGACCAAAGAAGATATAGAGAGCATTTCAAAATCTAAAATAGTTTTGATTATATAAAATTAAAAAGTTTTTGTACAAACAAAACCAATGCAACCAAAATTAGAAGGAAAGCAGAAAAGTAGGGGAAAATTTGCAATAAGTATCTCTGATAAAGGCCTTATTTCTCAAATATATAGAGAACTGAGTCAAATGTATAAGAATAAAATCAAATGACCTATTGATAATTAGTAAAAGGATATGAACAGGCAGTTTTCAGAAAAAGAAATCAAAGCCATCACCAGTCATATGAAGATATGCTCTAAATCACTATTGATTAGCGAAAGGCAAATTAAAACAACTCTGAGGTACCACCCCACACCTATCAGATTGTCTAATATGACAAGAAAGGAAAATGTTGATATTGGAGGGAATGTGGAAAAACTGGGACACTAATGCACCATTTGTGGAGCTGTGAACTGATCTAACCATTCTGGACATCAATTTGGAACTATGTCCAAAGGGTATAAAACTGCACAAACCCTTTGATACAGGATTACCAGTGCTAGGTCTATATCCCAAAGAACATCCACAAAAAGGACAAAAGGACCAATTTGTATAGCAGCTCTTTTCCTGGTGGCTAAGAATTGGAATTGGAAATCAAAGGGATGCCCATCAATTGGGGAATGGCTAAACAAACTGTGGTATATGATTGTAATGAAATAGTATTGTGTTATAAGAAATGACAAGCAGGATGATTTCAGAAAAAACTTGAAAGACTTATAGGAACTGATGCATAATGAACAGAACCAGGAGAACATTGTGCACAATTATAGCAATATTATTTGATGAAGAACTATGAATGACTTAGCTATTTTTCAGCAATGCAGTGATCCAAGACAGTCCCAAAGGACTAATGATGAAGCATACTATCCACCTTGAGAGAAAGAATTGATATTGATTGAATACAGCTTGAAGTATACTATTTTTCACTTTGTTTTGCTCATTTTTTTCCTTTTATGCAAGGCTTCTTGTACAAAATAATTAATATGTAAATGTTATACATAAAAAAATGAAATGGAAGTCTGGATATTGAAATTCTAGATACCTATTTATGTACCAAGGTGGGGTGCAAGCTGTTTGAAACTAGAATTTTTTACCATCCCACTCTAAAGGCTACTTTCTAAAGGAGAGCAGCTGCCTCTCTAGAGACTTTAGACTAGTGACAATATGAAGGAATAGGAGAGGAATATATTTCAGTGAGGCTTAGAAGTTGGTATCTCCCTATGTGTCCACAATTACAGCATCTCTTCCTGCCACTTAGAAATGGCCAAGAGCCTCCTTCTTAATCAAGGGCCTTCAGAAACTGTCAGCAGGCCATCCCTCAGGAGACATTGATTAATGCTCCTCTTGCTCTAATGACATCTGCATCCTGTAATCAGAATTGTAATCATTAATGGGACAATTATTCCACCCCACTTGTAGCTTTGGGTAATGACTCAGAAATGCAAACTAGAAATGATGAGCCTCAGTGCTGGGAATTCACAACATGAAGGGAGGGTGTTCAGGCATCTCTGTCTCTAGAAGTTATAAGCAGCTCATTCTATTTTGAGCTCTTCTGTTCCAGCAGGTGAAGCACCCTCATTCTGACTATTCCACAGGCTGGTTCCTTTTCCTCTTAAGCACAAAGAGCAAAAGTTTCCAAAGTGGGGATTGGAGCCTTAATCTTGGAGGATTGTGATGAACCTATTAGAGGGTGGGAAGATGGGTGACATTTCATCACCCACCCAACCATCACCAATCTTATCCTTTACCCCTGACACCCCTCTTCTGCCTCGTCTCTCAGATGTGTAGTCTTCTGCCCCCATTTGGGGGCAATTATAACCAAACAACTTCCCAAACACCCAGAGTAGCGGCTGCTCAGGTGCCACTCCCTCCAGGCTACTCAGCCCCTGCTCCTTAGATTATCTCCTGAATGTGGTGGGTACTTCTCAAAGGGCAGGGTCCATAATCTAGACAGTAAAAGGTGGATAAGAGCTCCACCTTCCCCCTTTTTCATTTTGTGTAGGACAGAGTGAACAGCCGAGGATAAGCAGATGTGGATGGATTGTAAACATCATTGCAAATCTCATCATATTATTTCCCCACAAAACCTAAACCTCTTCCAAACCTTCTTATTACTGTGGAGGGCACTACCATCTTTGCAGTCACCCAGGCTCATAACCTTGGAGTTGTATCCAATTCCTCCCTCTAACTCACCCCCTATATCCTATCAATAGCCATATTCTGTCATTTCTACTGTCACACCTCTCCTATAGATCCCATTCTTTCTGCTCACAGTGAGATGAATTACCACTCTAATTTAGTCCCTTATCACCCATTGTTGTTCCATTGCAAAAACCTGCTAATGAAAGCTCTGCCTCAAGTCTCTCCCCATTCCAATTCATCCGTTGTGCAGCTGCCAACAGGACAATCCTAAAGCCTAGGGCTGACCATGCTATTCAATAAACCCCACAGGCCACCTGTTACTTCTAACATCTAACTGGCTTTTAGAGATTTTCACTACCTAATCTCCATTCTATCATGTCACTCTCCTTCTCAGTAAACTCTGGTGACTCCCTAATGCCTCTGGATCAAATGTTTTTGTTTTTGTCCTTTTAAAATGTCTATTTTCGTGGAAGTATATAAATGCATATAATTATTAACATAAATAAATACATTGGAAGTAAGCAATGATAAAAAAATTTTGTTTTGAGATTACTGCCCTAAAGCACAAAGAAAATAACAAATGCATTTTCATATTTTGCATGGCTATTTGACTTGAATGTTAATGTATTCTAATTTTTATTTCTCCCTACATGTAGCCCAATTGGGTTCTAGTCCAATTAAGAAATGAAGAGCGAAAAGACTGCTGGATTTGGAGCTGAACAACCTAGGTCTAAATTCAGGCTTCAGTACTTATTGATAATGTAACTGTGGGTGGGTTTCTTTGCTCCTCTGGGCCTCAGTTTCCCTATTTATAACATGAGGGCATTGAACCAGATGAAATCTAAAGTCTTTGTCTTCTGGCTCAAATTCTATGAATCTAAACCTAAGTTTGCATTCTTAGAATGAGAGAATGTCAGAACTGGAAGGAATCTCAAAGACAATCTGGCTAAAGGTATAGTAGAGCAAAAGCCATGACTTTAAAACCTCACTTTATTTCTTAGTAAGGTAGTGACTTTAGCCCAATCCCTTCCTTCAGTCAGTCTGGATTTCCTTTTCCATTGAATGAGAAATCTGGATTAGGTGATCTTTAAAGCTCCCTTTCAGCTCTAAATCCTATAAGTTTGTGAGTACCCTCCCTTTAAAGATAAAGAAAGAGAGAGCTAAAGGTTCTTGTTCAAGGTCACCTAGCCTGGTGATGACAGAGCCCAGTCTGTTGATATCTAGCTGAGGGTTCTGTTTACCACAAGAGACTGCTATCTTTTTTGGGGATGCCCAAGGTCTAAGAAGGTCAAATTTCCCCCCTCCCCAGTAAAAATTAAAAAAATTTTTTCAATCAGCAAAAGTCTGCCTTGTCTCTGACTCCACCCCTCTACTCTGTACACGTTGGAAAAAAAGAAAAACAAGATCTTTGTTATGTATCAGCATTGACCACACTAAAGAAAATTGTCTTGCTCAGTGAGTCCATCACTCTTCTATCAGGACATGGGTAGTAAATTTCAACATAAGTCCTCTGGAATTGATTGTTGATTGTAATGCTGATCAGAATTCAGAAGTATTTCAAAGTTGTCTATTTTTACATTATTGTTGTTAGTGTATCAAATCATCTCCTGGTTCTGCTCACTTCAGTCTGCATTAGTTTATAAAAGTCTTTCCAAGTTTCTTTGAAATTATCCCCTTCATCATTTCTTATAGCACAATGGTGTACGACCACATTTATATGCCAAAAAGCGTTTAGCCATTCCGTAATAGATAGTATTTCCTTAGCATGTGAGGGTATTTTGAACCCTGATCATTGGTCTAAGCATTTATATGTGCTTCCTGGTAATATTTTAAGAGTGATGGGCTTATTCCCTAGAAATATCATCAAACCCCTCCATCACTGCTTTTAACACATAGGTTGGACTCATGCCTTGGCA
Source organism: Phascolarctos cinereus (assembly GCF_003287225.1). NCBI lineage: Eukaryota > Metazoa > Chordata > Mammalia > Diprotodontia > Phascolarctidae > Phascolarctos > Phascolarctos cinereus. The sequence continues at coordinate 322,777,402 of NW_027555625.1, forward strand.
TGACACATTCATTTAAAGTTTCTCGTAAAATGACAGGTTTAGGCTTAATTCTATCTAGAGAGAGCAAATGAAGACTCTGTAAAGGGAATCATTCCTTTAAGCTCTGAAATATTTTTCATTTGACCCACTCAGGGTGATGGGAAGGTATGAAACAATAATAATAACAATAAAGCAATAGTAAGGAACTCAACCAACAACGTAAACAAGGAAATGTCAAACAAATGGTGGAGTACTGCAGATTTATTTATAGAAACAGAGTAGCTTATGATAATGGTTCCGGACCAGATCATCACCTTCAGAAATCATAGGTAGGTTTATAGGACCTTCAGGAGCTTAGACTTACTAATCAATGTGGATTATGCTAGGAAACACTAGACATGATAAAATGCATCACTGCAGGATGGAGAAATTAAGTCCCTGCTAAAGACCTAGCAAGACAAGAGCTTGTGACTAGAATTATACATCAGGAATTCACTGTCTTTCATAAACAAGTCAGTATTGTGTAGTGGACAGAAAGCTGGCCTTGATGCCAGGAACATCTGGGTTCAAATCCTGCTTCTGATATATGCCAGCTGTGTGTTATTAAACATTTCAATGCTCCAAGGAAATTCTCGGACAATAGATTTCAGAAACACAGATGACCTGCATTGGTAAAGGGAATCCCCCATTTGGGAGTTCCCTGTACTAAAGCAATCACAGGTCCAATCTCCATCCCCATCTTTCACAAACTAATAAACAATGAAGCTTAGGACTACACATATGGATTCTCAAAGTATCTTTTAGAATTTGACAAATAAACCACACTAGAAGCAGACCATTCTCACGGACAGAACTGTTGCCCATGATTGCTTGGACATAGCATTGATCCATTGATCCATTGATCCATGAGAACATTTTAAATAGATGTCAACATAATCAATGCTCGTAATTTCCATACTGCATATAGTGAAAAACTTTCAAAATATAGAGACCTAAATGAAGAAATTAAAACCAGGTGGGAGCAGAAGTGAGATGCCTCTCATCTCCATTGTCCTGTATGTAATTATAATGGTCCTGTCTGGCTCTTCAGTGAGCCTAGAGAAGAGGAGCTTAAATCCCAATGCTTTTATTCAGTCACAAAAAGGAGTTATTTTATCTGTGTGTGCTATATGCTGAAGAACGTTAAATATAAAAGAATAATAGTAGGAGAACGACCTGTCCCAAGACCATGTCTGTCTGAATACCATTGATAAAGATGAAAAGAATGAGGAGATGATGATGATACTTCAAAGGAGCTATGACCGCACCAATGTGGGTACTCCTTATCCTGGAATCTAAAGCACTCTCTCCGTGTCTTCTCACCTTGTGTAATATATGTCCATATCTTCCCACAAATCCTCCATAGAGAAACTCTCCAACATGTTAAAGGTTTTATTTTAATATCTGGTTACAATCTGTGTAGTCATAATGATAATAGCTCATATTCCTGTAGTACTTTAAAGGTTACAGAATACTTTGTTACCTACTGAGTTGGGTAATGCTAGTGTTATTCTCCCCATTTTACAACTGAATGCTTACAAAGGTCATCTAACTTACCCAAGGAAAACAATCAATCTGATTTTCTATAGCACTTTAAGATTCACAAAATACTTTCTCTGCACCAGCCCTATGAGGCAGGAGGTATCAGAATGATTACTCTCATTTTACAGTGGTTTAAGGCAAAAGTCCAAGTTTAAGGCAAGGCAAAGGATGGCAACTGGTGCTTCCTGGGGCTTGGAGTAAATCTTCCTTTCTGTGTGGTGCTCAGTTGTTGTTGAATTGAATTGTAACAACTTATACAGGGTGGACCAGATACTCACAGAATAAGTGGGTACTGTACAACATTCTCAGCAGGACATTATTAACCCGAAAGCTCAGCTTGTATCCATCATGCTCACTGGGTCCCACCCACACCCACACTCTGCTAACCAGCTCCACAGTGAAGCTCCTGTAATTGCCTTCTAAGGTAGCTAACAGCATGATTCATAACCATTATGGCATAGGAGATCATCTAACTGCTTCTCCTCCCCCACTAAACAACACCTCTTATTCTTCCCTATTTTTTAGTTAATACAATTATACTCCCCCTCCCCGTCCATGTAAGTGATAAAATAGAATTGTCCAGATAGACATGTGCTGTTATCTCAGCACATGTTCTTGGCTTCTTGAATAATATTAGAAGAAATAAGCAAGCAAGGGTACTTAATTCCTTTTCGGCCCTCCCATTTTGTTAGGGCAGGGCCCTTCATTTCTCCTTAGAGACATTTACTAAAAGTTCCATGGGAGCAAAGAATACCAGTTTAAGCTTTCTCCATGTGGTTCTGATTTTCTCATTTGTAACTGAAGGCAATTGTAGCATATAGGATATGGGCTCACTCTCTCAACCCCCAGTGGCACTGGGAGATCAGATTCCCAGAAGGCAGCTTACTATATCTCTTTTCAGGGTTGTAAGGGTAACCCTAAGGGGTGTGTGTGTGTGTGTGTGTGTGTGTGTGTGTGTGTGTGTGGTGTGTGTGTTGTGTGTGTGTGTGTGTGTGTAATGTCTAATACTTTTGCTCCTGAGTCCCTATCTAGTGTGCTCCCCTCCACGTATCAGTCACTAGTTAATGTTGTCCCAATATCATTTAACCACTTTATATCAATTAGCTTTTACAAAGGGATATTTACCAAAGAGATACAGGAAGAACCAAAATATAAGAACCCCTCCACCTTGGAGCACATGCTCCATTATCACTTTGGTTCCTGGGGAGAGTAGATTCAAAGTAGTTGCTCCAAAACATCCTCCCCACAGAATTCATGTATAGCTCTGGTATGGCTATAACAGGGTACTCACTCTTGCATTTGCAAAACATGGATTTACTGCTGGGCTAGATCAAGCTGACTCTTTATCAGACATGGCTATTAACCACTGCTAGCTGTGGTTACCAAAGGGACGGTTGATGGCTCCTCTGACCCTTCACAGCTTTCAGGGTCATAAATTGGTGCATTAAGTATTTGATGCTCATTTGCCTAAGATCTGGAGAGAATAAATACAACAGGGGCAGCTAGGTGGTTCAGTGGATAGAGCACCAGCCCTGAAATCAGGAGGACCTGAGCTCAAATCCGGCCTCAGACCAAACACTTGACATTTACTAGCTGTGTGACCCTGGGCAAGTCACTTAACCCCAATTGTCTTAAAAAACAAAAAAGAATAAATACAACAGAAACAGCAGTTCCATGAGTTCATGGCCACATGGTAGTCAGGTAGGGTCCATAGAAGTTCTTGCCTTGCTGATCACCAAGAAAGAGAGATTTTGTCTGCTTAAGCATACTCAGCCTTAGTTCACCCTTCAGTTATGAGGTTTGGGTTTTTTTTTTGTCATCATGAAATAAATTGATAGGCAAATGTTAGAGGATATCTGTGCGTAATCTGAACTGAGGAAGAAGCAGGCTCACCATGGACATGTTTGTGGCCAGCAAATTGTACTTCAAATGCTTTAAGGACTATGTCCTCATTGGGCAGCCTTTGCATCATGCAATCGTTTATGAACAGGCTGCTTTGTGGAGCAATGGATTTATAGTCAGAAAACTTGGGTTTGAATCTCAGTTCTGATACTTATTACCTATGTGATCTTGGGTAAATCACCTTGCCCCTCCAGGCTCCAGTTTCCTATTTTGTGAAATCAGAGGGTTGGCATAGATGACCTCTGAGGTTCTTTCTATTTCTAAACCTCTAAGCCTGTCTTACTATGAGTCATACCTTCCTGAGTCACTGAAATTAACAGCATTTGCAGGGGTGACCTTCATTTCAACAAAGACATAATTATTTTTTTCTAAAGAAAAAGGTTAGATTTTTGTTTTTGAGAAACAGACCAATCACCTTTGTTCCAAAATGGCCATTAGAATTTGTCTGCTCGTCAAAGGAACCTGCTGACCTTTCCATGATTGGTTCAGTTGAGGTTTTTTATGCCCTGCATTGGCACTGTGTGGTCTTTTGCTGAAAAAAAAAACCAATCAAATAAAAAACAAACAAACAAAACTATTTCAGCATCCTTATTGGGAATGATTCCATTGTGAATCACAAACCTCTTAAATTCATCCATTACTAATTTGGACAGAGCCTGTACTTTACTACATAATACAACAATGTAATCATCGATACTGGAAAGAGTGTATCATTTGACTGTGCTGTGAATTAACTCACTTTCCCTGTGACTTCCTAGACAACCCTTTCCCTAGTCACCACTTCCTTCCATATGTTATCTCCCCCTGTTACAATCTGAGTTCCTGAATACAATCTCATTTTTGTCTTCAAATCCCTCATACCTAGCACAATTCTTCTTATAGAATAAACACTTAATTTTTTTGTTCATTCATTCAGTAACGTCCTCCTAGCCAAATCTAGTGGTTGTTTTCTTAGTCCTCATTTCCCCCACTTTTAACCATATTTGACATTTCTGACTTCCCCCTTTTTACTGCCATGCTCTCTAATAAGACCAAGAATTATTTTATGTCCATCTTCCCTGTGCCCAGTGCAATGTTAGGCACCATGGGGGCTGTCAGTGATTTAGAAGTACAAATGCTTGCTCTTTAGGAACTTTCAGGAAATAGTTGTTGGATTTTTTTCTCCTCAATGAGGTATAAAGTCTCCTTTGTGCAACGCACTGTGACAAGGCTTCCACACATAAAAAACTCAGAGAAGAAAGCAAGACAGCATATATAATCATCATTAGACCATGTGGGGCAGACAGTAAGCACCGTGGGAGTACAGGGAAGGGAGAGATCAGTGAAAGTGACAGAGAAAGGGGAGGCTTCTGGGAGGAGGGAGGGCATGAACTGCACTTTGAAGGGTGGCTAGGTGTGTGGCTGGCAGGCAGTCACGGGGAGAGAAGGGGCAGAGATTTGCAGAGCTGGAAATGAACCTGGGGTCAGGGTGGGATGTGTCGGTAGAATTGAGAGGGGCAGCCTGACTAGAGCAGACTGAGAAGTCATAGGAGAGAATACAAGGGAGATAAGGGGAGGCTTGGTTTCTGTGACTCCACATTCTGCTGGTTTTCTTTCTTTCTCTGATGCCTCCTTAGTCTCATAGAATCATAGAGATGTTGGCAAAGCCCTTGGAAGTCATCTAGTCCCACCTATACCTGAGCAGGAATCCCATCTACAAGGTTTTTGACAGGTGAGCATCCAGCTTCTGCTTGTGGAGCTCTGCTTTGTGGAATTCCTCCCCTCCTATGTCAGTCTGTTCTGTGGTTGGCTGTGTCTGTATTTTAGGAAGTTCTTGCTTAAATTGAGCCCAAATCTGCCTTTAGGTAGCTTCCACCAACTGGCTCTCATCTCACCCTTTGGGGCCAAACAGAATAAATTGAATCCCTCTTGCAAATTGCTATCTTTCAAGTATTTGAAGATAGCAATCATTATGTCCCTTCTAGATCTTCTTTATCCTCAGTCTTCTACTCTTCTCTCCTTGTTCTCTCCCTTAGGAGAGCTCATTTACTCCTACACATTTAAATATAAACTGTATATATAGAGAGACAGCATGGTAGAGTGAAAAGAGATCTGGTTATGAAATCAGAAGACCTGAGTTCAAATCCTCCCTCTGCCACTTACTACCTGTAGGACCCTAGGAAAATCATTTAACCTCTCTGGCCCTCCCTTCCTCATCTGTAAAGTGCTAGAATCCTATGCTCTGTGCCTCTCGAATCTGTCTCCAGTCCTTATCTCTCATCCATTTTTCCATCTGCCTGCTGGATGTCTCCACTAAGATATTCTGTCTTACTTGAAAAGGTATATGAAAGGGATTTTCAGAAGTCTCACTAGGCTATAGAGGCAACCCCATTTCAGATATGAGGGTGGAGGGAGGGAAGGAATTCTGGAGATGCTCAATGAGGTGAGAACCTTACATTATTTTTCCCAAGTCTAAAAAAAATCTTTTTATTCAATTTTACTTTTGTCAGTGTTAATTTTATTATAATACTGTTGTTTCAACTATTTTTCTTTTAAAAATACTGGTTACTGTTATTTTTACCTTACCCTCCTTTCTAAATATATCCCTCCCCTACTCAATGAGCCATCTCTCGTGCCAAAAAAAAAAAATTAAAAATTTTTAAAAGAGAGAAAAAAAGTTCAGGAACATTAATCAACACTTCAACTGAGTCTGACAGCACATATATAATATTCCACACTCAAAATTGCATCTTCTAAGAAGGAAGAAAATACATTTTCTCAATTTTTCTCTCAGGAAAAGCTTGGTTATCATAATTATGCTTTGATATTCTCACCACCCCATGCCTGGATTATTGTAATAACCTTCTGGTTGGTCTCCCTTCCTCACTTCAGTCCATCCTCCATTGAACTGTCAAATTGATCTCAAAGCACAAGTCTGATCAGGTCATCCATTCCCCACCCCACCCCCACATTCCTATTAATAAACTCCAGTGGCTCCCTATTGCTTTTAGGATCCAATGTAAAATCTTCTGTTTGGCTTTTAAAGACCTCCATAACCTGGCCCCTTCCTACCTTTCCAGTCTTCCTATACCTTACTTGCCATTCCCTCTTACCCCATATTCTCCTAACTCTGGGGATTTTCACTTGCTGTCCCCTATACTTGGAACTCTCTACCCATTTCTGCCACCTCATTTCCCTACTTCCTTTAAGTTTCAGATAAAGTCTCACTTTCTGCATGATGCCTTTCCTGCTCCCCCTACCCCAACGTTAGTGTCTTCCCTCTAAGATCATGTCCAATTTATCCTATTTATATCTTGTTTCTACATAGTTGTTTGCATGTTGTCTCTCTCGTTAAGTTGTGAACTTCTGGAGGGCAGGGACTGTTTTTTCCCCCTTTCTCAGTATCTTCAGTGCCTGGCACATAGCTGTTAGTTTTGGGTGTTGTCTTGACTTGAACATGGATTGGATTTAAGTGAGGTAAGGTCACACAAAAGTGTCAGCCTCACTTTCCCTTCCAAAGTCATCAAAGTGCAGTGACAAGACAAAAGTTGAGATGACTGGTGATGGGTTGGGATGCAGTGGATGACCTTGGCATCTTCCATGTCTGCCCAAACTCTAAGAGCTCCATGCTGCCTGCTTCAGCTGCCTTCGAGGCCATTGGAACAAACTGTTCTCATCTGGCCATTCCACTGGAGGAAGTGTTCACATACTTGGGGTAGACAGCCCCCTAAATCACTGATGGGCGTGAAGCTGGTCGGTTACCCTCAGACTGGTTTAGCCCATCTGGTGAGACAGTTTTACCAGGGTGTGGCCACTGCACATGCTACAGCTTCTTAGAGCCACAGGTGAGTCTGGTGACAGGTAGACACCAAAGGTAGACGAGCAGCTCTGAAAGGGGCTCAGCAAGCCCCCACACTAGAGGCACTAGTCCTCCTTGAATACCTCCCACACCCCATATCATGGATAGAGAGTTAGGGAGACCTGGGTCAAGTCTCACCTCTGACATACACTGGCTGTGTGAGACTGACCAACTCACTGCTTCTCAGTGTCCTGGGCCACTCTCTAAGATTATATATATGGAAAAGCATTGCTTGTCTTCATTGGTTAGGGAGATGTCCAATAGCAATGAAATCAAAACTCCAGAGCAATAAGCCAAAGTATCTTAATCAGGATTTGAATCAGGCTCCTCTAATTCCAAATCTAGTCCTCTTTTTCTACACTAAGCTGTGCAAGGCCACAAAAACTGACGTCCTCAAGACATGTAGCAGATTTGGAGTCTCCTTAGTCATTATGCTATTTAACAGCTCATATTTCTATGGTGCTATAAGGTTTTCAGTGGGGCAGCTAGGTGGTGCAGTGAATAGAAGGCCAGGCCTGGAGTCAAAAATACTCATCTTCGTGTGTTCAAATACTACCTCAAACACTTACTAGCTATGTGACCCAGGGAAAGTCACTTAACCTTGTTTGCCTCAGTTTCCTCATCTGTAAAATGAGCTAGAAAAGGAGATGGCAAACCATTCAAGTATCTTTGCCTGGAAAACCCCAAATGGGGTCACAAAGAGTCAGATACGACTGAAAAATGACTGAACAACAACAGCCTTCTATGTTTCTACCAATAGTTGTATATCTCAGCCATCTGACATGGAGTAGGCACTTAATATACTTGTTGCCTTGACTCACACAGTGCTTGGTTTGTTCTTATTTCCTTATCTTATTAACTAAGCTTCCCTCCATCCTCAGTTTTAATAAAAGTCTTTACTGATAGGCTATAGATACTAGAAGTTAAATTGTGACTTGTAATTTTTGTACCAGGGTCAAATAAACAAAAAATGCTCCTCAAAACAACTGCAGTTCATGATATAAAATTAATATGATAGATGTAATTATGATAAATTCAAATGAGCATGAGAGGAAATTACTAGCTGCTAAAGTAGTACATGCCATACATTTTTATGCCTTCTAATTTTTGGTGCCCTGGGGTCAATGTCTTGATCACCCCCCCCCAAGTTATTATTCACAGACGGATCCAAAGAGTTTTCTCTCAAAGGTTCATATTTTTTAAAAATTAATAAGCATTTATTTTCTCTTCTTCCCCCATGCCTCCCATTAGAAAAAAAGGAAAAACCAAACCTTTGTAACAAATATGCATAATCAAGCAAAACAAATTACTGCGTTTGACCATGTCCAAAAACGTATATCTCATTCTTCCTCTTCAGTCCATCATGTCTCTGTTAAGAGGTTGGAAGGTTTATGATTAAAGGCAGAAGGAAAAGAGCTAAAAGGAACCCGAGCAGAGGAAACCTCAGGGATATAGGAGCAATGACTTCAATCTACCCCATTTCTCACTGGGGACACTCTGAAGGTGAAGAGATATTTCGCTTCGAAATCCAGTCAGTTCTACCTCAAGGGTAGGGAGCACCAAGACAAAGCATTCTTTCATTCATTTATTTAACATTTATTGAGGGTCCACTCTTTGCAGTAATGGGGAGCAAGATGTCATTTGTTCAGCTGGCTGAGGGCCGCTGGAAAGCTGCTGTCCTGGGCCATGTGTGAATAAGCCACCTTGTGGATAGCTGGTCCAAAGAACAAGCAGGCCTTTTCATCTCTTTGCTAGTACGCATATGCTCCCAGAAAAGAATTAGGTCTTTGGTTTTTTGTTTGCCAAACACATGCTGTCATTTTTAAGACTTTTGGCCAAGGAAGTGGGGAATAGGAGAAGAAAGGCAAATGAATATGGCAAGGAGAGGAGGAGAATGGGAGGGAGTGGTGGGCATCAGTGACATCTTCCTGGGGCCTTCTGGGGCCCCCAGCTTGAGGGACATACAGGGCTGGTGGGCTGCTATTGAGGAAAGCAGTCTGGCTGGAGCAAAGGATGGGTGATGAGCAAATATTTTTCTTTTCTTTAAAAAAAATGTGTCTTAGTTTGTAGACATATCAGTCTCTGAACACAGTCACCCAGGAGAGTAAGAAACACACACTAATGGGGTTAGAGATCAAGCATGGAATACAGCCTTCCAGGGGAGAGACAGGGATGGATACATTAATGGAGAAAGATCATGTCCTGAGCCTGGCCTCCCAGAGAGGCGGTAGAGGGAAAGCTGTACTAATGGAGAGTGGACACAGACATGGGGGAACCGCCTGGGAGCCAAGAGCTGTGGGCAGTGAAGAGATAAAGCACACGGAGGCATTCACCTATGAGAAGGACCACAGACCCCATAGCAGGCAGCTTGGCAGGGGGTGGGGGAAGGGGGAGCTGGGAAAGAAGGTCTGGCCTGATTCCCTGAGGGCAGAGAGAGGAGCAAGATTTGCACACACCCAGCTCAGAAGCAATGCAGCTACCTTCCATAAAAACCACAAAAAACATCTTAGCTTCCTTGACATCCAGCCCACCTGTCTCAGATGACTTGCTGTCTAGTGCCTCAGGGGACAGCTGCACACTTCTAAGATGGGGTTGGGGAAGATGGTGGGTGACCTAAACTCTTTTTCCACCCAGCCTGAGACACTTGGGACAGAGAGACAGTTCAAAAATCCACTCATTGTGGATGGGATGATTTCACTTTTGGAGAAGCAGCTTGGGTCTTAGAGTGCTGGACTTGAAGTCAAGAAGACCTGGGTTCAAATCTCACTTTAGGTACTCACTAGCTGTGTGACCTTGGACAAGTCTCTTAACCCCTCTGGGCCTCTATTTCTGCATCTGCAAAATGAAGGGGTTGGACTAATGACATCCAGGGTCACTCTAGCTCTGTGATCCTATGATTCTAAGGCCTCCCCGTCTGAGCCCGGGTGATGCTCAGGGCTGATGGGCTGGAAAGGAGGGGAAGTACTTTGGTTGGAAAGACATTTATCCTGACTATGCCCTTATGTGAGTACTGGGGCCGTGGCCTTCTAACTGGTTCCAATGCTTGTCCCTTTCCTTCCACTCCATCTTGTACGTGGTACCAATGGCTCTGCCTAACTCCTCGAATGGCTCCTCATTGCCTCTCAGATAAAGTCCAAACTCTTCAACCTAATTTTGGTGGATTTCAGCAATTTGTCTCCATCTAGAGAATCCAACTTTGTTTCCCACTCTTCCCCAACACACACCCTTCCACTCCACAGAACGCAGCAAAAAGAAAAAAAATTGAACAAATATTTAGCCTGTACCTATGATGGATAAGATATTGCGCTGGGCCCTGGGCCTACTAGAAGGAAAAGTATAACAACAATAACAACAACAACAACAATAATAATAGCTAACACATAGAACACTTCAAGGTTTTGAAAAGTTCTTTACGTGTTATTTTCATTTGATCCTCACAACAACCCTGTAAGGTAGGTGTGATTATTTTTATTTCCATTTTACAGATGAGGAAACTGAGGCTGAGAGAGGTTAAGTAACTGGCTCAGGGTCACAGAGCTATTAAGAGTGGAGCCAAAATTAGAACTCAGTTTCTCCTGATTGCAAGTCCAGCATTCCATCCCTATACCACTTAGCTGCCTCTGTAGGGCCTGCCCTCAAGAGGCTTGTAACATACTGTGGAAGGTGAAGGAGGGAAAGAGAAATAAAGAGTTGGAGTAGGGTTGCTTTTCACTCATTTTCAGTAATGTCCAACTTCTCATGACCCCATTTGGGGTTTTCTTGGGAAAGATACCGGAATGGTTTGCCATTTCCTTCTCTAGTTCATTTTACAGATGGGGAAATGGAGGCAATCAGGGTTAAGTGACTTGCTCAGGGTCACACAGCTAGTAAGTATCTGTGGCCAGATTTTAACTGAGGAAGACCCTGTGAAATAGGGTCTATAAGTATTATTCTTCCCATTTTATAGATGAGCAGACTGAGGCTCAGGATGACTTACAAGTGAGGTCCACAACCAAAGGTCTCTTCACTTCAAGTCTAGAACTCTTTCTGCCACACCATGATGCCTCTGGGGAGGCATGACAGGGAAAGACAGTTTGCCTGGGGAAGTGCGTGGGCATGGGAGTTGGCAGGTTAAGCTCAGGTAGCAATGAGTAGTCTGGTTTATCCAGGCACAAAAAGTCTGTGAAGGAGAATCATGTAAATCATTAAATCATGGAGTTGGAAAATCACTGAATTGGGGTGCTTGGTTTAGCCTCCTACCTCGTATAGGAATCTCTTCTTTAATATCCTTGACAAGTGGTCAACCATCCTTTGCCCAAACACTTCCAATTGCAAGGACCTCCCTCCCCCCCAAAATGGCGCGTTCCATTCCTGGCCATCTGAGGAGTATTTCTTCTGTAGATTGCGCTGTAATCTATCTTTTAGAAGCTTCCATGCATTATTCCTAGTTCTGCCTTTTGGAGCCCTATGCTTACATCCTAATGGAGGAAGACAACACGTAAAAGAAAACTGAAAAATGCAGGCTGGGGAGGTATCTAGGCGGGAGACTTAGTGGCAAAGTCTTAAGAATCAGAGGCAGAGAGGAATGAAAGATGGCTGACCTGGGCCCTTCCTCAAAATGGAGGATCCAGGAGGGACCCACTGATGGGAGAAGAGACAGAGGGATATTCCAGGGCAAGAAGGTCACAGGCACTGAAGGAAGTTCCAGGGTGAGAAGGAAGATGAGCCATGGTGGTCGAAAAGACAATAGAGGCAGTATGTGTATCGTAATTAGGGTGACAAATGGGAAGAGCCAACAGCAAGGACAGATGTCACCAAGTAAATCAGTCACGTTTTACTCAGATTGCCCAACCATAGCGGTTTCTAGTTAAAACACTTTCTAGGCATGCAACTTTGTCCCATTCCAGGGCCTTAAACACCCCATCATCACAACTCTTCTAACATACAATAAAGAAGGGCTTCTTTACCTTTGTGTGGGTCCTTAATCCTTGTGGCAGGTTGGTGATGGCTATTGACCCCTTCTCAGAATCATGTTTTGAAAAACATTGAACAAAATAGATAGGATTACAAAGGAAACTAATTATATCAAAATGGAGTTATTAAAATATTTTTTAAAAAGTTCCCTGACCAGTAAGCGGAGATTTTCTCTTCACTAGAAAATCTTAATCAAAGAAAAATGCAACAAATATATTTTAATGAATATTATTGACATCTTTTATCTTTAAATTAGCTTCATTTCCAAATACGTCCCTTTGCTTCCCTTCCCTACTGTGCTATTCCTATAACAACAATAGAAAAGAAAGCTGTTTGAAAAAGAAAGGGAATTCAGCAAAACTAAACAATATATTAACCAGATCTGATAGCTGTTCCACATGCATAGTCTCCTGTGCCTACAAAGAAAGGTTAGAGGCTCTTTCTCTCATCTCTCTTTTAGGACAAAGCTTGGTCATTATATAATTATCCAATTATCAGGTATTCTTTCTTTCCTCCTTCCCTCCCTTCCTCCCTCCCTCTTTTCCTTCCTTCCTTCCTTCCTTCCTTCCTTCCTTCCTTCCTTCCTTCCTTCCTTCCTTCCTTCCTTCCTTCCTTCCTTCCTCACTTACTTTCTTCCTCCCTTACTTTCTTCTTCCATAACCATTTTAAGTCCCTACCATACTCGGTGCTGGGAATGCAAAGACAACAAATGAAAGTCCTTGCCTTCAATGACCTTACATTCTTACATTACCTGGCTCATCTGGAATTCATGATCCCTAGAAATTTATCATCCTGTAAGATGACATCAACTCTGAAACTTACCCCGCAGCTCCCTCCCACCCCCCGTCCCCAAACCTAGAGCCCCTCCATCCCTTTGATTGCAGAGGATAGAGGGTGGACATTGGAGAGATCCCTCCTCCCAGATCCTCCACCATTTAGGAGGCCACCAAAGGAAGTTGTTTCACCATCACAACCCTGCATTCGATACCCTCTCTCTTCTCCCTTTTCAGCTTAATTTTATGTGTTTTCTTCTTTGATTAGATTGTGAGCTCCTTGAGAGAGCACAGTCTTTTTCATTCCCTCATTTCCCCAGTGCTTAACACAGTGCCTGGAACATAGCAGGTACTTAATACATGTTTATTGACTATTGCTATTCTTCTAGGGGATACAACACGTACAGAGATAAGTAATTTAAGGAAATTCAAGTTCAGGGAGAACATTAACAACTGGGAGTGGGGGAAGGGATCAGGGAAGGTTTCGCAGAAGAGGTGACACCAGAGCTAAGGGAAGGATGTGGAGTGGTAGAGTTGAGGGGGAGTTCCTTTCAGGCACTGGTCACTATACCATTGGAATTCCCAAAGTGTGACCACTTTCTTGAAGCCATACATAAATGCCAGGGACACATCTGACTATGGGAACGTGTCCTGCCAATGGCCTCTCCTGGCTGTATGACTGTAGACTTCAGAGTGCTCTCTAACAGCTTCCCCAGGATAGAGCCGTGGTGTAATGGAAAGAGCTCTCTATTCAGTGTTAGGACCCTAGGGATGCCATTCTTGATCTACTGCTTAACTAGCTGTATGACCTTGGCTTGCTCATCTGTAAAATAGTCATGGTATTTAAATAGCCTACCTTGCAAGGTTATGATGAGGCTCAAAGAAAACAGTGGCTATAAAGCACTTTGTAAAGAGCTATAAATGTCAGCTATTGAGTATTCTTAATATTAACTCATTTCAGTCATTATTAATAGCAATTAATCATTGATGGGCACTAAAATTAACAATTAACATTTGCCTCATACTTTTACAATTTACAAAGTATTTTATAGCCATCAAAGCACCTTCCTTCCAACAACTGTGTGAAGTTGTTAGTGCTTATATTACTATTCCCATTTTATAGATAAGGAGACTGAGGTTCTGAGAAATTAGGTGGCTGGCCTATGGCCACACAGCCAGTAAGTGTTTGAGGCAGTATTCAAACCCAGATTTCTTGAGCCTAGTCACTCATAATGACTCTCACTTGCATACTATTGTAACGTAAGCCTCTTGAAGGCAGAAACTATCTCCTTTTGGTTTTCTGTCTCTGGATAGAAATGGCACAGTGCCAAGCAAAAAGTGAGTGATTAATAAATTATTTTTCTTTATTTCATTCATTCATTCTGATCTGTGGTACTAAAAAATTCTAGCTAAGGAAGTCACACGTGGCTGTCTCCTTCTTTCCTCTGAGACGTCGTGCCTGTCATTCTTTGCTCTTGTACCCTCCACAAACGTCCTCTTTCCTGTACCAGGGGTATGCTGGAGTTCACTTGCATGGCTGGAGAAAACTGATTGTTCAATTTTCAGTGCGAACATTTACACCTTGGAAATCAGCAAATACTATAAATCAGGGCTTGATTTATTGTTTTGTCGATTAGACAATCATTTAAATCATTAGATTTAAGAACGGGAGGAATAAAACGTGAACAAGGCAGTTAAACTTAGAAAGTGTGTCCTTTGGGCATTTTTTTTGGGAGACTCATTTGTCGTCCACCTCCTAGCATCTCTCTTCCAGTATCTAAACCCCAGCCATTCTTTAAGGCTCAGGTCCAATCCTTTTCCCATGGACCCTTTCTTGATGACTCTTCCCCTCACCGTCTTCTCCCTCCTCTGGATCTATGCAGCTCTTCTACCCTGCATCACACACAAAAAATAAAATATATTAAATACCTGTTGTGCATGGTGATGGGAGAGAAACAGAGTTTAATCAAGATCTGATCCATGCCCTCATGAGGCTCACAGTCTACTAGCAGAATAAGATACTAACACATAACTAAATACATGCAATATTGCATGGGACAGATGCAACGTACTATGGGAAGTCTAAGGAGAAAGGTACATAGGATCATAGGATGCTGCTCTATGTAGAGCTGCAAGATGACTCAGAAGTCAATTAATCTGACCCCCTTATTTTACAGATGAGGAAACTAAGGCCCAGAGAGGTTGTTACTAGCCTGGGGATGGTGGTAGAGTAGATAAACTATTTGTGTATGTTGTGTGTGGGTGTGTGTTTGTGTTGGGGTGGGAGTGGCCCAGAAACCAAGGAAGCATATACTTTTATGGTTTTCATGGGTCAGCTTTGTGTCTCCCTAGGTTACTGTAAATTCTTCATAGATAGAAATCCTTTTATATTTCTATTTCATACCCATACAGAACTTAGCACCTGGTGGAATATGCATTAAGTGCTTAATAAAGCCTTATTGATTCTTTAGGAAAATGACCCCAGATGACTGTTTCTCCACCACTCTGTATCTACGCTTACCCTCAGCACTCACCTACAGCTAAGTCAGATTTGGAAGATACCTTGGAGAGCATCCAGAGGATTTTAACTTGTCTGTGAATTTTTAAAAAAATATTTTGATAAGTATATTTCAATTTAGAATTCAAATTAAGATTTCTCTTAAATTCTATGTATTTAATTTTATGCATTTTAAATGTGATTTTGAGACAGGGTCCATAGGCTATTCATTAGACTGGCAAGTGGGTCCAGGACACACAAAAAAGTTAAGAACACTTTATCTAGTCTATTTTACAGGTGGGGAAACTGAGGCACAGAGAGGTTAAGTGCCTTGCCAAAAGTCACAGAGATAGAAAGTAGTAGAACTAGGATTCAGACCCAGATATTCTAACTCTAACTACAGTGTTTCTTGGTATTTAGCCTCTCTGAAGCTAAATAATCTCTTCTCCATCTTGTCAACTAAGTAAGAAATGCTGACTAGGATCTTGAGGCTCTGGGCAGAGCTGGCTGTGCTTCCATACAGAGCCATACTTAGGAATTCTGGTGTCCAGAGTAAATTTAGTTTAGCAAGGGTAGAGAGAACAGTCTGACCTTGCAGGGTCCTTGCATGCTTGGGAGAGGCAGCAACCTACAAAACTTGACACCAACCACGCAGCTTGTCTGACAGAGAAAAAGTGGCAGATATTTGGGTGTGGGGGTGGGGGAGGTGGACCCCAGGATTGAGGACAGTGGTGTTGGGCCAGAAGAATGTAGTAGGAAAGAACTCCCTCCCCTTCCCGCCAATGTCAGCACCCTGGGACAAAGTCCTGGTTGCCCCGTGCTAATTAATGGCTGTCTCTGTCTGCATGGCCCATATATGGACATAGTTAGAATAGTATCCAAGAGAATCTTCTTGAATCTCAGACAAAGATATGTGTAGAAGGGTGGATGGGAATGAAGGAAAAGAATCTTCTGTGCCCTGGGGAGCTCCGGAGGGAAAAACAGGCTTCCATAATAATTAACAACAAATGATCATGCAGGCTGTTCTTCTCCTTTTCCAAATTCTAAACAAACATTAACTAATTAATCCTAATGAGAGGCTGATGCTTCGTTGTGGCACAGTGCTTTTGCCTGAGCCTGGCCTTTCTCCCTAGAAGGCCCAGGAATTTTTCCTGACAAGTTAATTAATGAAAATAAGCCTGGGGGCCCTGTGCCAGGTTTGCATAAGACCCCTTCTTGGACGCTGCCAAAATTGGTAGCAATTGGGAATAAAGGGCCAGGGGCAATGAGGCAGTCACTCCCAAGAGGACAGTCTGAAGGGAGAAAGCCTTCACGTGTGGTGTAGTCTGGTGCATATTGGGATGTGGGAACACACCCACGTGCTTTCAAAGACAATAATTTCCCCTTGCAGGGGAGCTGTAGGGAAAATTGCAGCACCACAGATTTAGAGCTGGAAGGGACCTGAGAGGTCATCTAGTCCAACCTTTCATTTTATAGATGAAAGGAAATGACTTGCCCAAGGTCATACAAGTAGAAAGTCTGAGAGCCAAGCTTCAAGCCCAGATTCTCTGATTCCAAGTTCAGTATTCTTTCCATTATATTGTGCTGAATTTTAACCTAAAGTAGGAGGCTAGGCTACATAAAACTTCACTTCTAGATCTTAAAAGCTGTGATATTAGTACACAGGCAAAATCAGAAGCAAAGAGGTCAGTAACAGGCATCTCCCTCTTCGTTACTTGTAAAGTGAACAATGGAAGGACTGTTTGAATGTGATATTGACTTCACTGAAGAGAGAAAATGGGGGGCAGAGGACATCTTTCTTACGCTTCCTCATGGTGTACTGAAAAAAAAATACTGGAACTGGATTCATGTCTTGCTAATAGTGTCCATCCTCTTGGACACTATTCTAACTATGTCCACATCTGGGCTATACCTTTAGCAGCTGTGTGATCTTATACAAGTCTCTTTACCTTTCTAAGCCTGCGGTCCTTCATCCTCAAACCAATGAATCAACAAGTACTTTAAATAATATTTTATTTTCCCCCAATTAAATGTTAAAACAATTTTTAATATTTGGGTTTTTTTTTTAAGTTTTGCGGTCCAAATTCTGTCCCTTCCACCTTCCCCTCCCCACTCCCTGAGATGGTAAGCAATCTGACGTAAGTTATACATGTGCAATCATGTAAAATATTTCCATATTAGTAATTTTGTACAAGAAGCTCAAACAAAAGAAAAGAAAGAAAGAAAGTGAAGAATAGTATGTTTGAATCTGTATTCAGATAATATCAGTTCTTTCTCTGGAGGCAGATGGCATGTTCCATCATGAGTCCTTTGGGCTTGTCTTAGATAATTGTATTGCACAGAATAGTTAATTCATTCATAGATCTTTTTTGTACAGTATTGCTGTTACTGAGTACCATGTTCTCCTGGTTCTGCTCACTTCACTTTGTAAGAGTTCGTGTAAGGCTTTCCAGGTTTTTCTGAAATCACCCTGCTTGTCATTTCTTATAGCACAGTAATATTCCATTATAGTCATATACCACAACTTGTTTAGCCATTCCCCAACTGATGGGCATCCCCCCAATTTCTAATTCTTAGTCACCAAAAAGAGCTGCTATGAATGTTTTTGTGGGGGTAGCTAGGTGGCGCAGTGGATAGAACACTGGCCCTGAAGTCAGGAGGACCTGAGTTCAAATCTGGCTTCAGACCAAATACTTGACACATAACTCTGGGCAAGTCACTTAATCACAGTTGCCTAAAAAAAAACAAAAGAAAGAAAATAAATATTTTTGTACACATAGGTTCTTCCCCCCACCCCTTTTTTTGGATCTCTTTGTGATATAGACCCAGTAATGGTATTGCTGGATTAAAGGGTACACACAATTTTATAGCACTTTGAGCAAAGTTCCAAATTGGTCTCTAGAATGGTGGGATCAGTTCACAATTCCACCAACAATACATTATTGTCCAGTTTTCCCACGTCCCCTATAACATTTATCATTTTCTTTTTTTTTTGTCATATTACCAATCTGATAAGTGTGAGGTAGTACCTAAGATCAATAAGCATTTATTAAGCACCTACTATGTACCAGGTACAGACTGAGGTACTGGAGATACAAAGTAAAGAGCTTTGCTAACCTTTAAATCCTATAGAGATAGAAGTTATCCCTCCATGTTATCCCCCAGTTATCCCCCAACACCTAACTCTAAACAGACAGAAGGGTCTCACCTGCTGAAGATCAGTAACTTAGTTACTGATGAAGAAGGTTTATGTGTGGGGAGGTGTTTTAATTACATTTATTATCTGATTTAATCTCAGAGGTCTTTTTATAAAGTTTTCTGGTTGAATTATGAAAACCTTGAATAGTTACATGGGAATTAAAACTGCAGCCACTATCCTGAGGTTCCTAAGCTTCTCATGACACTTTGAAATGATCCTTGCTGCTTAGCCCCTCCTTTTGGAGAATATTGGAACTCCAGGATTTTAAAACTGGAAGGACTTAATGGTTCAGCTAGGTTAGTAAACTATGGTGCCTATGGGCCAGATCTCACTCTCTCCTTTTACACAGTCCACACTAAGAATGGTTTTTACATTGAAAAAATCAAGAGACCAACCTCCCACCCCATTGGGGAAATCCTCTCTACAACATCCCTCCTTGGGACTTGCTTCTGAAATAGACTGCTTTTGAACATCTCTGGCTATGGAGCTCATGGTTGCAGAAAGTGGCTTGTTCTGCTACTGGAAAGTTATTATTAACAAGGTCTTCTTTGCATTGAACTGAAATCTGCCTTGAACCTTTTGCTCTGTGTAACTCCAGATGGAAAAACGAGTGCTGAATCTATTTTGACCACCAGTTGCTAGTACTCTCTTCCTGAAATTATTTTATATCCACCATTTTGTAGATTATTGGTATTTAATTTTCTATGTATACATTGATATTGTTCTCTCCCCCCTCCTCCCCACCAAGAAAAAAAAAAGAATGTTAAGTTCCTTGAGGACAGGATTTTTTTTTTGTCTTTGTAGCCCACAGCCCCTGCCATAGTACCTGGCATATGTGTTCAGTTGTGTCCAACTCTTTGTGACCCCATGGACCATACTGTCCATGAGGTTTTCTTGGCAAATATACTGTAGTGCTTTACCATTTCCTTTTCTAGTAGATTAAAGCAAACAGAGGTTAAGTGGCTTGCCCAGGGTCACACATCTAGTAAATGCCTGAGGCCATAATTGAACTCAGATCTTTCTGATTCCAGGTTAAATACTCTATCCAGTGAGCTGGCTAGCTGCATGGCATATAGTAGGTGCTTAATAAATGTTTGTTAATTTAATGAATGCTCCCTAAACCCAACATCCCAATTGTATGACATTTTCAGTAGAACATGAGTTTATTGTGTCTCTAGCACCTTCCGCAGTACCTAGAATAGAGTAAGTACTTAATACATGTTGAATTTCTGAATAGAATCCCCATTACAGTGGGCATTCTCCTCTGAAAGACCTCTGGATGGTCAATGTAATCCCTAACATAAATCACCCAGAACTGGACCTAGTACCTCAGATATGATTTGACCAGAGAAGAAGTCAAGGGAGAGGATCATCTCCACTGTTCTGGGCACTAAGAGTCTACTAATATAGCCTGAGATTGGATTATAGCTCATTTTGACCTGGTGGGCACTAAACCCAGAGGTCTTTTTCACTTAAGCTGCTATTGTCAGACTCCCCAGCCTATGTTTGGGTCATTAACTTTTTTTTTTTAATCAGAAAGATCTGGACAACCCCTTGTCATGACCACTTTTTACTTCTATTAGATGCAACTGAATTTAAGATGAAAGGATCTAGAACTGAAAGTGTCTTTAGAATAAAGAACGTGGAATAGTAGGGCTAGAGGAGATCTTAAAACATAGAGCTGGAAGGGACCTTAGAATACTGACTATCAGAGCTGGGAGGAATCTTGGAACATAAAATGTCACAGCTGTAGGAACCTTGGAACACAGAGTAAAGAAAGCTAGCTAGAAGGGACTTTAAAACACAATGTTAGAATGTGGAATATTAGAGCAGAAAAGTACTAAATCATTGGAAGCAACCTTCTCACTCTACAAAGGAGGAAGCTGAGGCCCAAGATGACATAAGTAATAAATAACAGAATGAGGGCTGAAATCTAGATCCTTTGACTTCAAATACAGTACTCCTCCCACTGCACCAAATCAAGAGTTTGTGGTTTAGGAACAAGGTGCAAGATTTGTATACTTAATGGGGACCCAGAAGTGACTAAAGTGCACATAACAGGAGGTTAATGGGGTGGGGAGGAAAAGGAGTGACATAGGCCTTTCAGCAGGGGCACGAGCATCCTCAAATGGGGAAGAGTCCTTCCATACTCAGACTGGTTACTATCTTGCCATCCAGTGAGGGAGTAGCTCTTTTGGTCAGATTAGGTCCTTTGCGGACTTCCCTAAGCTCTTTCTTTCATATTCTTCAATGAAAGACCTTTTTTTGGGCAGCAGTGAAATAGTCTGGGTACACTTGGTAGGCTACAAATCAAGATGTCCTCCCAAGGAGTTGTATCAGGAGAAGGATAGGAGGACAGGAGGACAAGAGGACCTCATATACTTGTCTCCAGGAAACATGCTGAAAGCTGTTCAAGCTTTGGAGTTCCTCACCCCTCCATCACCCCCACTGCCCTCAATTCTCACTATAAGATTCAATCTTTGAGTTAAAACAGTGTCTCTTATTCTCACCTTCCCAACAGCCATTATTTTTTAAATGTCCCCTGGGCAGGGTTACTCATTCCACCAGCATTTATATACATAGATTAGTTTGTCAAATTAGCCCTGACTGAGATCAGGACATTTCATTGTTGAGAGATGAAAGAGGTAACATGATAAGTAGGATGGATGGAAGCACTGGGCATCAGGAGATCCAGGTTCCAAGCCCAAATCTATTATTCCTTTGCTTTATGATCATGGACAAGTTGAAGAAATCATAAATGAAATTATAAATGACTTTCATTGAATGGCTAATAATAGTCCCCAGCCCAAGCCTCGATGGCTCATTGTTTAAGTTTTGTTGGCTTAGAATGAGTATTAATAGCAATTTTTTTTTCTGTTCTGGCCAGAAACTCTGAGGGTCTTTGCCTCCCAGATTAATATTTTTGTGATGGTAAATTAAACCATCTTTGTCTCAATTCTTACCTAGCCCTTGAATGTGGGTTGAATGTGGGTGGCCTCAGACAAACTAAGACCTGGGAAAGACCTTAATTTAGAAAGGCCAAGGTCACTGAGCACTGCATCCCAGGCCATTCCAGGTCATCTTGACTTTTGTCTTGCCACTAGACTTCAAGGACTCTGGAAGAGAGTGTGATGCTGATAACTCTGTGCAATTCTGTCTCACTCAAATCCAATTCATGCACAATTCAAGACATCACCCTTGTGATGTCATTGTTCCTCTTCAAGGAGGAGGACCAACAACAATGACAACAGCAAACAATTGGACAAGTCACTTAACCTCTCTAGCCTCAGTTTTCTCATGCGTAAAATGAAAGAGTTGTATGACCTCTAAGGTGCCCCTTCCATCTTGAAATCTATGATTCTATGATACCTCTCCCAACTTCATTTTCTTCGTAAGATGATACAATGGGACAAGACATTCTCTAATGTCCCTTTCTGGCCTTCATACAAATGTAGATCTAGAGCTGGAAGAGTCCTTGAAGGTCATCAAATCCAAGCCCTTTATTTCACAGATGAAGAAACAGGCCTAGAGAGATTGGTGATGATGATGGTGGTGAGGGTGATGATGATAATGATGGTGATGGTGGTGATGGTGATGGTGATGATGATGATGGTGGTGGTGGTGGTGGTGATGATGACGATGGTGATGATAACAATAGCTACCATTTAAATAGCACTTACTGTGTACCAGGCACTGTACTAAGTGCTTTACAATTATTATCTCATCTAATCCTCCCAATAACCCTGGGAGGTAAGTGTATCATTATCCTCACTTTACAGATGAAGACACTGAAGCAGACAGAGGTCAAGCAGACAGACTTGGCCAAAGTCACATAGGAAGTAAATGATGGGGCTGGGATGTGATCTCAGGTCCAGTGATTTCAAAGTCAGTACTCTTTCTATTATACGACACTATCTCTGATTCTGTGAAGCTTGGGCACTGCCCAAAGTGGTCCCATTGTGTGTGTGTGTGTGTGTGTGTGTGTGTGTGTGTGTGTGTGTGTGTGTGTAGTTTGGTTGGGGGAGCGGAAGATTTATGGAGTGATTCCTGAGGTTCTGCAGGCATCAAGAAAGGAAGGTGGGGTCAAAGAAATATCTCAACTTGACAGGATCCTTTAGGATTAATTCTTCTTCCTCACTTAATAAGCACCTCTCTATGTATCAGTCACCCTCACGTTGCGCTGCCATCCCCCACCTCAGCGTGACTGCCCTTTTGGTCCAGACCCTGGCTATAACTGGGGCAGGCCAGCTGTAAAGACAGCTCTCTCCAGAAAAGAAGCCTTAGCCCTAAATCAGAACCCTGCCATCCCTGTTCCCCCTGCATCCAGAGTCCCTTGGGCCAGAGCAAGCCCCAAGGCCCATAGAGGGTGAACACAAGGGAAGTTCAGTTAGAATATACCTTTGCTTCAGTTCAGTTCTACAGAAAGTATTGACCAGTTTCACACAATTCTTTACCACCCAGATCTTTTGCTGTCCCCTGTGGGCTATCATAGGCACAAGTTACACTGTAGAATGTGGCAAGCAGACCAGGTAAGCATCTCATGCTCAGCTTGACAGTACTTGACACAGGAACAAGAGGATTTTCATGAGCAATTAAGCAAAGTAGTTACCATGAAAACCTGCATGCCATTAAAAAACAAAACCAAAAACACCTGAAATGGTTGGGTGAGGAATCCACAGGAGAAAGGAGAGATGTGTACACAGGGGGCCAATTCTGAAAGTAATATATATTTTTAAGCTTCCTTTTAGCTTTATAGGTAGAGAGATCACTCATTATGGTATTTTGTAATTCAATAAATCTGAATAATGATGAGCAGTAGAGAGCATGCTGGATTTGGGGATCAAAAGACCTGAGTTTGAATCCTGGCTGTGTAACTTAACTGGTGGTAAGACTATGGTCAAGTCACTTGGGACTCAATTTCCTCATCTGTATGAAGGAGTTGGACCAGATGATTTCCAAAGTCTCTTCCTGTGTAATATCTGCCTGAGGTATTAGCAGTATTTATGCTGTTTCCCCTGGTAAAGAATATAATCCATTTGTGCTTTCTCATCCAATGCAATTCTTGACCATATCTTTCTGTAAACCTTCCACAATGGTTTATGGCTCTTCCCAAAGCACTAGATGCCTTCCTCTGGTTCCTATCAGTGACTGTCAATTCGTTTGTAGTCCTTCTGTCAAAGGCTGTCATATGACATGAGAGATCTGGGTATGTTTCTCTAAATTATTTTATTTTACTGCATTTTATGGTATAGTTTTATGCTATTACATTCACACACCAGTTTATCTAGCCATGCCCCAATTGTTTCTACTTGTTTCCAATTCTTTGCTATTAAAAAAAAAAGGGTTCTAAGCCTATTTTGTTATAAATGGCATCTTTATAGCTTTGACCTTCTTGGGGCAAGTACTATGATCTCTCCATCAAAAAGAGCTTGAACATTTTATTCCTGTATTTGCATATAATTCCAAAGTTTTTCCATAGTGGTTGAACCAAATCACAGCTTCACCAATAGTGTATTTGTGTGCCAAATTTCTACAACCCATTCAACATTTGCTCTTCCCATTCTTTGTCGCTACTGCTAATTTTCTGGGTATGAGATGGAATTTGAGGGTTGTTTTGGTTTGCATCCCTTTTCTTATTTGTTATTTGGAGCCATCTTTTATAAGGTTGCTAATAATTTACAACTCTTTTCATAGCTGTTTGTTTGAATCCCTTTTCTCCTCATTTCTTGGGGAATGGCTCTTGGTTTTATATATGTGTGTTGCTGTTCAGCCATTTCAGTTGGGCCTGACTTTTTGTGACCTCATTTGGGTTTTTCTTGGAAAGGATATTAAAGTGGTTTGCCATTTCTTTCTCCAGCTCATTTTACAGATGAGAAAGTTGAAGGTTAAGTGATTTGCCCAGCGTCACGCAGCTAATAAGTGTCTGAGGCCATCCTTGAATTTACGAAGTTGAGTCTTCTTTACTGTAGGTCTGGCACGCTATTCACCATGCCACCTAGCTGCCTAGAAAAAAAGTGGATTACCCTCATTAGAGCCAATGATATAAGTGACGAGTTGTTTAGTTGTTCAACTTCTCATGACCTCATTTGGGGTTTTCTTGGCAAAGATACTGGATTTGTTTGCTATTTCCTTCTCCAGCTCATTTTACAGATCAGGAAATTGAGGTAAACAGGTTAAGTGACTTGCCCAGGGTCACACAGCTAGTGTTAGAGGCTGGACTTGACCTCAGGCAAATGAGTCTTCCTGATTCTAGGTCAGGTACTCTATCCACTATGCCGCCTAGCTGCCCCCCTGAAAGACATATTTGGGTTGCTTCCCTTTTTAGCTTAATTAACAGAGGCTGATCAGAAATACTTGATTCAAAGGTTTGAAGTTTTATTTTTTTCCTAATTGACAGTTTCCCTTGTACTAATTTCACTCTTTTTGTTTGTGTAAGAGGGGCTTTTGAATTTCATGTAATCAAAATTACTTGTTTTGTCTCTTGTGATCACTTCTATCCCGTTTGTTTAAGAATTATCTTCCTAAACCATAGCTATGAAGGACAACTAATTCATGTTTTTTTTCTGTCTTTTAAGGTGTGACTTTTAATATTGTACATATATTTTGACCTTATTGAGGTGAGTACTAAATGCTGACCTAACCCTATTTTCTGCCAGATTGCTTTCCAGTTTTCCCAGAATTCTTATCAAATAATTTCTTTCTCAAGTAGTTTATAATATCATGCTTATCAAACACTGTATTTCTATTATAAGGGAGAGTTCTAATAGAGGTAGGGTTGAAGAGGAGGAAGTCATAACAATGTAAAAAAAACACAGCATCAATAAAAGAGGTTAAAAAAGAGAGAGAGAAGAAAAAAGATTACTAGGTTGAGCATTAGAATATCTGCATAGGAATGTTGGCGCACTCATCACAAGAATAACCCATATTTATTTGGCACTCTAAAGGTCCTTTCTACTTTACACACACCATCTCATTTGAGCCTCACAACAGCCTCATGAGGTAGCGACACTACAATCACCATGTAACAGAAAACCGAGGGTCAGAGAGGTTAAGTGAGTTGCCCATGATCACACAGCTGATAAATATTAGAGGCAGATTTAGAACTCAGATCTTCCTAATTTCATGTCTGGCACTCTATATGCTACATCACTCTGCTCTCTTCTCTTATTAGCTGGGTGCCCTGGACAAGTCAAGATTCTTCTCAGGACCTCAGTTTTCTTCTATGTAAAATGAAAAAAATGGAACTACATGATCTCTAATATTCCATGTTTTCGCCTCAAACCCTTTCTCCCCAACTCCCTAACCCGATCATAACACACACTGACCAGAAGATAAGAGGATTAAAAAGCAGCAAATAATTTTTGGCGTAGAATATTATCTAAAGACATTTTAGAAAATTTTTTAAATTTTTTAAGAAAATTAATAAGCATTTATTTTCTCTCTCTTCTACATCTCCCTCTCCCAGTGAAAAAAGAAGAAAACCAAAAGCCTTGTAATAGATGTGTATAGTCAAACAAAACTAATTCTTTCCTTAGCCATTTCCAAAAGTATATAAACCGAATAATGAATAATGAGAATTAAAATAATATAGAATGGCTTTCTCTGAGCCATCCATGTATTTCCCTCCTTTGGAGAATGCTGACAGATAGCTCAGGTTTGACTTTCCTTATAAAAACCATGACAAGTTTTCATCCCACAAATGACGATGCTACTAATCTTTGTTATAGATTCATTCTTCCATCAAATATTTATTAAGTGACTGCTACATGCAGAGTGTTATAGGAGGCCCTTGGGGAGAAACAAAGTTTAGAAAAGACATATATCCCTTGCCCTCCTGGAACTTGGTCTAGTAGGAGGATGAAGCATGCAACCATAAAATTATTAGAGCTGTCCTGTAGCAGAGGAGGTGCTTTACCTACAGTAATTATCTCAGTTGGTCTTTATAACATCCCGAGAGGTCAGGGATATTGACCAATACTCCTATGCATGGGTGTCTCACTGATGTCAGTGTTCCCTCCAACAATGCAGATCACAACCCATCTATGCTTGTCGATCCTGGATCCCATGGGCAGCTCTTGTCCACGTCCTATTGTAAGTCTGCCATGGAGGTTCACCCAGCATTTTGGGGACCCACCTCAAGTTTTCTTGACATTGTGAGGATCCCAGTGGAATGCATACACTGTCCATTGGTTAACCCTTACTATTAACATGTGGCTGCCCAACTTCTTTTTCAGCCATAGATTTCTTTAATGACTTCCTTTACACTACCTCTTCTGTACAATTCTTTCACAGACATAGAATCTGACATTAGGAACTATTGTAGAGGCCTTCCAACCTACATGTAAAAGGTATATACCCACTATAGTATACCCAACAAGCCGTCATCCAGACCCTGCGTAAAGACCTCTGAGGAGGGAGAACCCACTACCTCCAGAATCAGCCCCTTCTGCTTTGGGACAGTTCTAAGGAGTCACTTAATCTCTATTTGCCTCAGTTTCCTCAACTGTAAAATACTATAATAATATTATATATATTGTTGATACATATGTATGTTATGTATGTTGATAGTTGATACAATAATGGGGCATATTATATAACACATGGTAAATAACATTAATTATAAATAATAACAAAATAATTTTGAATGATAATTTTATATATTTATATGTTATAATAAGAGGGGATAATAATAGCACCTACTTCCCAGGGTGCTTGTGAGAAGCACATGAGACATTTGTAACGTGCCAAGCACAGTACCTAACACATAGTAGGTGCTATATAAATGCTTATTCCCCTCCCCTGCATTTCCCTTGGAGCTTCACCAGGCTGCAATCTAGGCTTCTCCACCATGCCGCTGTGTCAGGTACCTTCCTCCTCTCCCCTTTCCCCTTTTCAGCTTTTTTTTCTTTTTCTTTTTTTGGTTGGGCAATGGGGGTTAAGTGACTTGCCCAGGGTCACACAGCTAGTAAGTGTTACGTGTCTGAGGCCGGATTTGAACTCAGGTCTTCCTGAATCCAGGGCCAGTGCTCTAACCACTGCGCCACCTAGCTGCCCTCCTCAGCTTTTTTTTTTTTAAAGCATTGTCTTCTCCCACTAGATTATAGGTTTCTTGAGGGTAGCGACTATTTTTCTTTCTATTTGTATTGCCAGCACTTAACACAGTGCCTAGTCCATAGCAAGTACCTAATAAATGCTTGTCTATAATGACCATTGAGTCCAAACCCATCATTTTACAGATAAGGAAACTGAGGCACTAACAGGTTAAGTAACTTGCCAAGGGTTACACAGGTACTAAGTATCTGAGGCAAGATTCGAACTCAAGACTTCCTGACTCCATGTCCATTACTCTACACACTATGTAACATAGCTGTATCTTCTCAAGTTCATTAGAGAATTTAGTGCTATGTGAAGCCTGAGGGGGATTCTGCAGGTTTGCTTCAGGTAAAAATCACCTGGCCAGGTCTCCTTTTATGTCTTTCTGATGGACAGAAACAGCATCAGGTAATCTACCCAGCCCTTGGCAGGCTGCCTGTTTGCAACAACAGGTTATGCATTTTGGCCAGCAACTCCCCAATTTCACCCTTGAGTTCCTTCCAAGCTCTTGGGTGGCTGCCATCCAGGCCTGGTGACTCGTTAATGTCCAATTTGTCAATTAGATCTAGAACGTCCTGGGTGCCTACTACCCCACGGAGCAGGAGGCTGGTCGTCATAAACATAATGGAGTCCTGGTTAATAACCTGACTCCAGAGTAAATCTTCCAATCCATGGAGCACATCTGACACAGACGTGCTAACCCGAGGACTGACAAATGCTCTGTCCTGAATGTGGGAACTTTGAAGATAAATGAGGCTTTCCATGGAGATGAAGGTTTCTGCACCACGTTTCCCAATTGCATCACTGGCTGGCTGCACATTTTATGGACACAAATTTGCATTCTGCATTTTTATGTAGCTAGGGGCATTTGCTTGCTTTGCTCAAGCTTGCAGCAAACAATGACACTCTTCCTAAAAAGCAAGGATTAATGTAGAAAACTAGGGACTGGAATGGGGGCTCAAAGAGTTGGAATCTAAGGGACTGGATTTTAGGCCAATTCAAAGTACTTCCTAAAAATCAGAAATATCTAACATACAATGCAAAGATCATTCAATTTGGAATCAGAAAACCCGGGTTCAAATTCTAACTTAGATGATTGTTACCTGTGTGACCATGAACACACCTCTCTGGGCTACACTTTCTTTACCTGCAAAATGAGGTAGTTGAGTTAGATGGTTTCTGAGGTCCTTGCCAGCTCTCAATCTAGGGTCCTGTGAGCCTAGATGTGGCAGCAAGGAGACACAATGGATAGAGAGCCAGGCCTGAAGTCAGGAAGACTTGAGTTCAAATCCAGCCTCAGACACTTACTAGCTATGTGACCCTGGGCAAGTCACTTAACCCTGTTTGCCTCAGTTTCCTCATCTGTAAAATGAGCTGGAGAAGGAAATGGCAAATCACTCTGGTATCTTTGTCAAGAAAACTCCAAATGGGGTCATGGAGAGGCAGACAGGACTGAAACAACCTAATGACAACAACATAATCCTAGATGTTGCAGCCTGGGCAAGTCACTTTACATCTCAACCTCAACTTCTTCATCCATAAAGAAGGGATGATGATACTGGTACTGACTCCTTCTTGGGAGGGAAGCATTTTGCAAGCCTCAAAGTACCAAAGAAACATCAAGGTAGCAGGCTCCCTGTTACTGAAAGTGCTCAGGATGACCTTCTGGGCTGACTTAGAAGGGATTCAAGGTCCTAGTAAGAGCTGAACAGGATAATGTCTAAGATCCCTTCTAGCTTTGAGATTCTGTGATTCTGAGGTAGCATCTGAAATTCCCTCTTGTCTGAGCTAAATTCTCAGTTCCTGCGTTAGCCTACATGCTTGGGGTTAGGAGCATGGAGATATGTTATCGTTCAGTCGTTTCAGTTGTGTCTGACTCTTCGTGACCCTGTTTGGAGTTTTCTTGGCAAAGATACTGCAGTGGTTTACCATTTCCTCCTCCAGATCATTTTACAGGTGAGGAAACTGAGGCAAACAGGCTTAAAGGACTTGCCCAGGATCACACAGCTAGTCCGAAGCCAGATTTGAACTCAGGAAGATGAGTCTTCCTGACTCTAGGCCTGGCACTCTATCCACTGCACCACCTAGGTGTAGATTGGGAGTAAAGAAAAGAAGGGAGGAGAGGGGACATTTTGGGTTAATTCTTGTCTACTTTAAGAAGCTTCTAGATAACAGTTCTCAGAATCTCAAAGCTGGAAAGAACCTTTAATATTATCTAATCTAGCACTCTCATTTTATAGGGGGCAGCTGGGTGGCACAATGAATAGAGTGCTGGGCTTGAAGTCAGGAAGACTCATCTTTCTGAGTTCAAATCCAACCTCAAACATTTACTAACTGTGTAAGCCTGGGTAAGTCACTTAACCCTGTTTGCCTCAGTTTCCTCATCTATAAAATGAGCTGGAGAAGGAAATGGCAGACCACTCTGGTATCTTTGCCAAGTAAACCCCAAATGGGGTCGTGAAGAGTCAGATACAACTGAACAACACCATTTTACAGATGAGGAAACAGACTAGAGAAGAACTGCCCAGGGTGACATAGCTGGTGAGTAGTAGAGCTGGGATTCAGACCCCAGTGTAGATTCACAGACTGTGCCCTGGGAAGGGACCTTAGAGGTCGGTGTAAGCAGACCTCTCCTTCCACAGCCGAGAAGCCTCAAGCCCACACAGTTTAAGTGCTTTCCTCAAGGACACAGGGCTTGTAAATGACAGACATTCGGATCTCCAGCCTGGGTCTTACCGACTCTACATTTGATGTTTTTTCTAGTATTCCCTGATCTCTCCATAATATATGGCTCAGTCACGCTGATAAATGCCTGGGTGCCCCCTACCTCACTGCAGCAGCATCACCAGACGCAGCCATTGATCTCTTTAATAAGGCCAAGCTCTATCAGACATCACTTCCCTGGGATTTACTCTGTGTCCTGTGGGCTCGATGCTCCCTTTTCGATCAGTAAATCCTCAGTTCTCCCATCAATCAGGTATAATTTGACAAGGAGGACCGGGGTTGGAGGAAGCCGGGGTTTGGGGTCGTAAAGGAAGGGTCTGAGTAATGGAGCTCACAGTGTTTCTATAAATTAGGAACGCCCAACTCAACACTGACTGAGTCGTCTTTATCAATTTGCCTTTTCACACCCTGCCAGCTCAGAACAATAAAGCTTCCTGTCCATTTCGGGCCTAATCACGCAGAACATAAATCGCACAGCAGAGAGGCAACCAGGAGGGCTGGGAAAGACCAACAGACGTGTTTACTCTCTCGTTACCAGTGGCGGCTTCTTGGGGATGGGAAATTTACATTTAAATTCCAAGGACTCGGATTGGCGCGCTGCCTCTGCTTGCTCTCTGCACCCAGGCCCTTTGGAACTAAGCTCTGGCCTCAGTCTCCCTGTCTGTCATATGAGGTATTTGGATCAGTTGATCTCTAAGCTGCCTCCCGGGCTCAAGTGCTGTGATGAGCCTAGGATCCCCTCCCAAGGGTGGCTTTCTTTTCAAATTAACTGCCTTAATTCAATTGACCCCCTCAGCCTCTCAGTGGCCCTGGCTTTTTAAAAAGATTTTAGGATTTTCAAGTCCCTCTACTATTGTTTGGGTTGGGCTGGCAGGGAGGGAGGGGACCAGGCTACTGTCTTTCTTCCCTGGTTTATTTCTCAGAGGGAGACTAGTAGTGTTCCTCTACAAACAGGAGATACAGGCCCAAAGGCACAAAGGAACTGGCAAAAATCACTCTCTTCTCTATAGCACCTTTGAGCTTTTAAAAAGTGAAAACAAAAATGCCTTCCTTATGAGGGAGGCATTACAGGTTTTATCATTCCCATCATACAGATCAAGGAACTGCGGCTCAGAGAGATGGGAGGGGCATAGATTTGGAATCAGGAGGGGCCTCAGAGGTCACTTAGTCCAACTGTCTCATTTTACAGATGAGAAACTGAGGCCTGGGGAGGTTTGGTATAGCTAATGAGTGTCAGAGCTGGGACTGGAACCCGGGTCTTCTGACTCAAAGACCCGTGTCCTTTCTACCTGACAGCGTTGTCTCTCCATGCAAAATAATAGAACAAAAGTATAGGTAACTTATTACACAAAACAATGGTTCTCAAACTTTTTGGTCTCAGGACCCTTTTATGCCCTTAAAATTGTTAAGGACACCAGAGCTTTTGTTTATATGGGCTATATCTATCAATACTTGTCATGTTATAAATTAAAATATTATTTTGAAAACAGTTTTGACTTTGTGGACCACCACTAGGGGTCCTTAGACCACACTTTGAGAACTGGTGACATGGAATATATGTTCTTTGAGGACAGAGACTATGTTTTGTTTTGTCTTTCCATCCCCAGCACCCAGGACATGCCTTAGGCACAGGGATGCTTAAAAAAGGCTTATTATTTTGACTTGCAGAAGAAAAGTACCAACTTTGACTTTTCTTGTATGATATTCATAAAACAACAGGGCCAGAAAAGCCTTTTAGACCATCTACTACAAACTCTTCCTTTTAACAAAGGAAGAAACTAAGGTTCAGAGAAGAGACTTGACTGATAGATTTAGAGTTAAACTACCTGGGTTTGAGTGCCACCTTTACTACTTACTACCTGTGTGACCTTTGATAAAGGATTTAACTTTGCTGAATCTCAGTTTGTTCATCCCTAAAATGGGGAAGTTGGATTAAATGGCCTCTAATTAGAGTCTTTACTAGCTCTATATATTTGGTTCACTGAAATCAGGAGGATCTGAGTTCAAATCCAACCTTAGATACTAACTGTGTCATTCTGGGCAAGTCATTTAACTATCATCTGCCTCAGTTTCCTTGATCGCAAAAAATGGGCATAATAATAGCACTTTTCCTTTCCTTTCCTCTCTTCCTCCCTTCTTCCCTTCCTTTTTTCTTCCTCCCTCCCTCCCTTCCTTTTTTCTTCCTCCCTTCCTTCCTTCCTTCCTTCCTTCCTTCCTTCCTTCCTTCCCTCCTTCCCTCCTTCCTTCCTTCCTTCCTTCCCTCCTTCTTTCCAGTTGCCCAGGATGTAAGTGGCAGAGCTGGGATTCAGATCCATGTCATTTGACTATAAACTCTGCAAACAAGTGCCTACTATGTATTCTTTCCACTATAAATATCACTGAGGGTTACTGTCTGCCCAGATGCAAAGTAGGCAATTAGAAAAATAGAAGGATAATCATCCTTCTCTATCCACTGTGCCACCTAGCTACATCTCATTTGATCCTTAGATCATCCAGTAATAATAATAATACTTATATGGTGCATTAAGGTTTGCAAAGCACTTTATATATGACACCTCATTTAGTGCTTACAACTCTATGAAGTAGGTACACCTCTCTAGGGCAGACACTCATCACTTCATCCTTCAGCTATTGCACTAGCCTGTCTCCCTGCCTCAAGCCTGTCTCCTCCCCAGTTTATCCTCCACTGAGCTACCAAAACTGTTTTCCTCAGAGTATGACCATGTCATCCTTCTCCTACTCAATAAATTCCAGTGACTTCCTATTACCCCCAGGATCAAATAGAAAATCCTCTGTTAAGCTGTCAAAACCCTCCATAATCTGACCTCTTCCCACCTTTGTAGGCTTCTCATACTATTCTGTTCTAACTCCATGTTTGGGTGACACTGGTCTTGTTTTCCCTTACACAGGACACTCCATATGCTGACTACATGCATTTTTATTGCCTGCAATGCTTCTAGATTTCCTCTTTCCTTCCAGCTCTTTGCTTCTCTGCATTGCTTCATTTGTTGTTACTGAGTCCTGTCAGTCTCGTCTGACTCTTCATGACCCCATTTGGAGTTTTCTTGGTAAAGTTACTGGAGTTGTTTGCCATTTCCTTCTCCAGCTCATTTTACAAATAAGGAAACTGGCAAACAGGGTTAAATGACTTGCCCAGAGTCACATAGTTGGTTAAGTGTCTGAGGCCGGATTTGAATTCAGAAAGATGAGTCCTTCTGACTGTAGGCCTGGCACTCTATCCACTGCAACTGCCCTACATTCCTTCATATCTCAAGTCAAATTCTACCTCCTTTCTGCCATATCTCTATTTACCCTTTATATATCTTGTATGTACATAATTATTTTCATGTTGTTTTCCCCATTAAAATAACAGTTAATAATAGCTAATATTTATGTAGAGCTTATTATGTGCCAGGCACTGTGCTAAGTGCTTTACAATTATTATCTGATTTGATTCTCATAATAACCCTGGAAAGTAAGTTATTATCATTAGGTTATATATAGTTGGATCATATATCATCATCCCCGTTTTACAGATGAGGCAAGCAGAAATTTAAGTGACTTGCCCAGGGTCACACAGCTATTAAGTGTCTGAGACCAAATTTGATCTCAGGTCTTCCAGACCCCAGTCCCAGAACTCTATCCACTGTGCCACCTAGCTACATCTCATTTGATCCTTAGATCATCAGTGTAAGGCAGGTGCTATTATTTTAAATATTTTACAGATGAGGAAACTGAGACTGAGAGCTTGGTTGCCCAGGGTCACATATCTAGTGACTGAGGCAGGAATGGAACTAGGCTTCTTGGCTCTGTGTGCCACATAACTGTGCCTGCAATTTGAGTTCAGGACTTGTTTTTTTGCCTTTTTTGTGTCTCCAGTGCTTAGAACATAACAAGTTCTTAATAAATGCTTGTTGGCTGACTAACATGATGAAAGAGACAAAAGGGAACCACTGAAGCTTTTTTTGACACAATTAAAGTGTAGTTTATAAATATTAATGTCACCCTAGTTTGTAAGAAATGGATCCTGCAGAGAAGGAGACCTGTTGTGATAATCGAGGCATAAAAGCTAAATATTGCAGCCGATATAGGTGGTGAAAGTGGAAGTGGACAGAAGTGAACAGGGATGAGAGATAGATGACTGAATGGATGCACAGGATGAAGGGGAGTTTCTGTACCTCTCACATCATAACCCTTGGTTTCAATATAAAAAAATATTAAAAAATAGAAGTAACAGTGGTAGGAATAGCCCATGCATCCACAGTCAAGGATACAAAGCCCTTTCCCTTCAAAGTAACCCCATGCAGTTGATAATATATTATTATTTTACAGATGGGGAAACTGAGGCTTACAGATGATGTGAGCTCACCAAGGTGGTATATGATAAATGATAGAGATAAGATAAAAATCCAGGACTCTTAACTCCAAGGTCTTTCTACTCTCTGATATGCTTCTTGGTACACAAAAGAAAAATCAGAAAAAGCAAGGCTTCTTGCTGAAGCTCCTTAGGGCCACATACAAAGATTTCAGAAAGACCCTGATGTGGAAAATCAGGATATGTCTTTTGCTTTTACCCCAGACCCCAGCTCCAGGCTGTCCTAGAAGCCATCAGGATAGCTGGGCAGAGCCACATCCACCAGGGGGCAATCTTGCTTTCTTCTTTTGCCCAGGCTACTTGTCTGATTGCATTCCTTCTGGTGAGAGAGAAGACCTCTAGGCCTTACCATCTGCCTCTCTATGGTTACCCCTTCCACATCATGGAGGTAAGGGGGTTGGGGAGTGGGGTTAGGTTCAAGGTACCCCCCATATCCGGAAAATCCATATAAAACTTTTGGCTCTCTCTTCATATCAGAGAAGTCTGAATTATTATGGTATTAAAAGATAAAATATGTTGATATTATACAAATTGATACATATATTTTATGCATTTCTGAGTTTCTAAACTTTTTCTGTGTCATTTTCTGGCATTTGAGTGTTGTGTATTGCCTCTGCAAAACTCCCCTCCCCCCCAAATTCCCATTTAATTGCTTATGCTGACCCTCAATAAATCCAAACTGCAATGGGGAAGGTTGCAATGCGGAAGGGATGAACTATATTCTGAAGTATCTGGGCACTGTCATCTTTTCTTTTTAAAAATTCATACACTTTTTCCTAATTTTTTCCAATTACACATAAAAACAAGTTTAACACTTTTTTTCCTCAAATTTTGAGTTCTGAATTCTCTCCCTCCCTTCCTTCCCCCTCACTGAGAAGGCAAGCAACTTGACAAAGGTTACACATGTGTAATCATGCAAAAGACATTTCCATGTAAGTCATTCTGCGAAAGAAAACACAGACAAAAAAGAAAAAGAAAAAAACAAGAAAAATAAAGAAAGTAAAGAGAAAGTACGCTTTGATCTGCATTCAGACTCCACCAGTTCTTTCTCTGGAGATGGACAGCACCTTTCATTGTAAGTCCTACAGAATTGTCTTGGATCATTGTATTGCTGAGAATAGCTAAATTATTCACAGTAGATCATCATACAACATTGCTATTAGTGTATACAATGTTCTCCTAGTTGTGCTCATTTCACTTTGCATCAGTTCATGTTAAGTATTTCCATGTTTTTCTGACAGCATCCTACTCATCATTTCTAATAGGAAGATAGTATTCCATCACAATCATATACAACAATTTATTCAGATATTCCCTAATTTATTAACATATCCTCAATTTCCAATTCTTTGCCACCACTAAAAAAGCTGCTATAAATAGATTTTTTTTCCCACATAGGTCCTTTTTTTTTTATCTCTTTGGGGTACAGACCTGGTAGTGGTTTTGCTTGGTTAAAGGATATGCATGGTTTTATAGCCCTTTGGTCTTAGTTCTAAATTGCTATCTAGAATGTTTGAATCAGTATACAGCTTCATCAATAGTACATTAGTGTTTTGATTTTCCCACATCCCCTCCAACATTTGTCATTTTCCTTTTTTGTCATATTAGCCAATCTGACATGTATGAGGTAGTAGCTCAGAGTTGTTTTAATTTGCATTTTTCTTATCAGTAGTGATTTAGAGCATCTTTTTCATATGACTATAGACAGCTTTGACTACTTTGTCTGAAAACTGTCTGTTCATATCCTTTACCATTTGTCAATTGAGGAATGGCTCTTGTTTCTATAAATTTGACTCAGTTTTCTATATGTTTGAGAAATGAAGTCTTTATCAGAGAAACTTCCTGTAAATTTGTTTTTCACAGCAATGATCTCCAAGTATGTATTTCCCACCATCCTATTTTCCCCTCGTTTATCCTATTCTCTCTGTAGTTTTACTCTGTCGATTCTCAAAAATGTTTTATTTCTGACTTTTACCTCCCCCAAACTGCCATCCCCTTGATCAGCTCCCCTGCCCTTTCTCTTATCCCCTTCCCTTCCTACTTTCCTGTGGGGTAGGATAGATTTCTATACCCAATTGAGCGTGTATATTATTCCCTCTTTGAGCCAATTCTGATGAGAGTAAGGTTCATGTGCTACCCTCCCTGCTTCCCTCATTTCCCTCTCCACTATAAAATCTCTTTCAGGTCTCTTTTATGTCAGATAATTTATCCCATTCTACCTCTCCCTTTCCTCTTCTCCCAGTGTATTCTTCTTTCTCATCCCTTAATTTTATTTTTTTTAAATCATACCATCACATCATCAGACAGCTTTCTGTCTATGTATACCCCTTCTAACTTCCCTAATAATGAGAAAATTTTAAGGAGTTATAAATATCATTTTACCATGTAGGTATATAAAGAGTTTAACATTATTGAATCTGTTATGATTTCTCTTTCCTATTTACCTTGTTATGCTTCTTTAGCATCTTGTATTTGAAGTCAATTTTTTCTATTCAGCTCTCCTCTTTTCATCAGGAACGTTTGAAAATCCTCTGTTAATTGAATATCCATTTCCCCCCTGAAGGAGTATACTCTGTTTTTCTGGGTAGGTGATTCTTGGTTGCAATTCCAGCTCTTTTATCTTCCAGAATATCATATTCCAAATCTTCCAATCCTTTAATGTAGAAGCTGCTAAATCTTGTGTTATCCTGACTGAGGCTCCATGGTATTTGAATTATTTCTTTTTGGCTGCTTGCAGTATTCTCCTTGATCTTGGAGGTCTAGAATTTGACTCTAATATTCCTGGGAGTTTTCACTTTGGGATCTCTTTCAAGATGTGATTGATGGATTCTTTCAATTTCTATTTGGCTCTCTGTTGCTAGAATATCAGGGTAGTTTTCCTTGAAAATTTCTTGAAAGATGATATCTAGGCTCTTTTTTTGATCATGACTTTCAAGTAGTCCAATAATTCTTAAATTATCTCTCTTGGATCTAGGTCAGTTGATTTTCCAATGGGATATTTCATATTTTTTTCTATTTTCTTCATTCTTTTGATTTTGTTTGATTGTTTCTTGATGTCTCATAAAGTCATTAGTTTTCACTCATCCAATTCTAATTTTTCAGAAATTTTCTTCAGTGAGCTTTTGTACCTCCTTTTCTATTTGGTCAACTCTACTTTTTAAGGAGTTCTCTTCCGTGAATTTTTGTATATCTTTTTACATTTGGCCAATTCTGCTTTTCAAGACAATCTTCTCTTCATTAGATTTTTGTGCTTCTTTTACCATTTGGCCTATTCTGTTTTTTAAGGTATTATTTTCTTCAGTATTTTTTGTCCCTCCTTTACCAAGCTGTAGACTCTTTTTTCATGATTTTCTTGCATACCTCTCATTTATCTTCCCAATTTTTCCTCTACCTCTATTACTTGATTTTTTTCCCTCCTTTACCAAGCTGTAGACTCTTTTTTCATGATTTTCTTGCATACCTCTCATTTATCTTCCCAATTTTTCCTCTACCTCTATTACTTGATTTTTTAAGAAATTCTTTTTGATCTTTTCCATGGCCTAAGACCAGTTCATGTTTTTGTTTTCTTTGTGCTTACTCCCATGCATTTTATTTATTTATTTTAGTAATTTTTTATTTCACCCAAAATTACATGTTAAGACAAATTTTAGCATTCATTTTTACAGGATTTTGAGTTCCCAATTTTTCTTCCTCCCTTCTACCCCTCCCTTCTTCCTAAAATGGCAAGCAATTTGATATAGGTTATACATGTGTGATAATGTAAAACATATTTCCATATTAGTCACTATTGTGAAAGAAGAAACGGATCAGAAGGGAAAAAAATATTAAAAAGAATAAAGTGAAAAACACTTTGATCTACATTCAGAGTCCATCAGTTCTTTACCTGTATGTGGATAGCATTTTCCTTTTTGAGTCCTTTGTACTTGTCTTGGATCATTGTGTTTCCAAAAAGAGCTGAATCATTTGTAGTTGATCATCACACAATGTCACTGATTCTGTGTACAATGTTTTCCTGGTTCTGTTCATTTCACTTTACATCAGTTTGTACAAAGCTTTCCATATTTTTCTGAAATCTGCCTGTTCATCATTTCTTACTGCACAATATTATTCCATTACATCCATATACCACATCTTGTTCAGCCTTTCCCCAATTGATGTATCCCCTCAATTTCCAATATTTTACCACCACAAAAAGGGCTGTCATAAATATTTTGCACATGTAGGTCCTTTTTCCTTTTTTTTAATGATTTTTTTGGGGATACAGTCATAGTAGTGGTATTGTTGGATCAAAAGGTATGCACAGTTTGGTTGACTTTTGGGCATAGTTCCAAATTGCTCTCCAGAATGGTTGCATCAGTTCACAACTCCATCGACAATGAACATCCTCTCTACCATTTATCATTTGCCCTTTTTTTTGGGTCATATTAGCTAATCTAATAGGTGTGAGGTGGTACCTCAGAGTTGTTTTAATTTGCATTTCTCTAATCAAAAGTGATTTAGAGCACTTCTTCATTTCCTTATAGATAGCTTTGATTCCTCATCTGAAAACTGTCTGTTCATATCCTTTGACCATTTATCATTTGGGGGGAATGGCCTGTATTCTTATAAATTTGAATTAGTTCCCTATATAATTGAGAAATGAGGCCTTTATCAGACATGCTTGATGTAAAGATTATTTCCCAGCTTTCTGTTTTCATTCTAATCTTGGTTTCCAATGTTTGTGCAAAAGCTTTTTAATTCAATGTAATAAAAATATCTATTCACATTTTGTAATGCTCTCTATTTACTGATTGGTTATGAACCTGTAGCTCATTTAACTTCTCCCTGAAGAATCTGGATGCTATGCCACTTGATGCATACATGTTTAGTATTGATATTACTTCATTGTCTGTGGTACCTTTTAGCATGTAATTTCCTTCCTTACCTCTCTTAATTAGCATGTAATTTAGTATGTAGTTTCCTTCCTTATATCTTTTAATTAGCTCTATTTTTGCTTTTGCTTTTTCTGAGATCAGGATTGCTACCCCTGCTTTTTTTTTAACTTTAGCTGAAGCAGAATAGATTCTACTCTAGCCCCTTACCTTTACTCTGTGTGTGTCTCTCTGCTTCAACTGTGTTTCTTATAAACAACATATTGTAGGATTCTGCTTTTTGATCCACTTTGCTATCTGCTTCTATTTTATGGAAGAGTTCATCCCATTCACATTCACAGTTAAGATTACTAATTACGTATTTCCCTCCATTCTATTTTTTCCACTTGTTTGTCCTCTATCTCCTTTCAGCTTTTCCCTCCTTGACAGTGTTTTGCTACTATCACCTCTTCCAGTCTGCCATCTCTTCTCTCAGTCCTCCCTGCCCCCTTTACTTAATCCCCCCCTTCAACTTTCCTTTCAAGTAAGATATATTTATATACTCAACTGATTCTATATATTATTCCCTCTGAGCCAATGCCTATGAGAGTAAGGGTCAAGCAATGCCCATCATCCACCCTTCCATCTTTCCCTCCACTGTAATAGACTTTTTGTGACTCTTCATATGAAATGATTTACCCCATTCTACCTCTCCCTTCCTTCTGCACCCAGTGTACTTCTCTTTTTCATCTCTTAATTACATTTTTATGTCATTTCCTCAAATTCACTTTATATCCATACCCTCTGTTTATGTATATTCCTTCTAGCTGTACTATTAATAGTACAATTTTTAAGAATTACAAGTATCATCTTCCCATGTAGGGATGTAAACAGTTCAGCTGTATTATGTTTTCTTTTCCCTTATTACCTTTTTCGGCTTCTCTTGGGTCTTAATATTGGAGATAAAATTTTTTTGTGTAATTCTTGTCTTCTCCTTATGAAAGCTTGAAATCCTTCTATTTCATTGAATGACCAATTTTTTCCCCTTGAAGTATTATGCTTACTTTTGCTGAGTAGGTGATTCTTGGCTGTAGTCCTAACTCCTTTGCCTTCTGGGATATTATGTCCCAGAATCTCTGATCTTTTAATGTTGCAGCTGCTAAGTCCTGCATAATCCTGATTGTGGCTTCCAGATTTTTAAATTGTTCCTTTCTGGCCACTTGCAGTATATTTCCTTGACCACATAGTTATGAAATTTGGCTATAATATTCTTTGAAGTTTTTATTTTGGGATCTCTTTCCTGAGGTGATCAGTGAAGTCTTTCAATGCCTATTTTGCCCTCTGGTTCCAGAATATCAGGGCAGTTTTCCTTGGTAATTTCTTGAAAGATGCTGTTGAGGTCATCTTTTTGATTATGGCTTTCAGGTAGTCCAGTGATTCTGATAGTGTCTCTCCTGGATCTATTTTCCAGCTCAATTGTTTTTCCCATGAGGTATTTTACAGTTTTTCTACGTTTTCATTCTTTTGAATTTGTATGATTGATTTTTGATGTCTCATAGAGTCATTAACTTCCACTTGACCAGTTCCAACTTTAAAGGAGTTGTTTTCCTCAATTAGTTTTTGTACTTCCTTTTCCATTGAGCCAATTGTACTTTTTATTTTTTTTTATTAATTAATTTAATTATTTTTAGTTTTCAATATTCACTTCCACAAGATTTTGGGTTCCAAATTTTCTCCCCATCTCTCCCCTCACCCCAATTCAAGAAGGCATGCATTCTGAATACCCTTTCCCCCAATTTTGTGGAAGAGTTCATCCCATTCACATTCACAGTTAAGATTACTTTTCTTTTTCTATAACCCCTTCTCTTAACACCTTCCCCTTCTATTTTCCTATAGGGCTGGATAGATTTCTATACCACTTTGCCTGTGTATCTTATTTCCCAGTTGCATGTAAAAACAATTTTTAACATTTATTTTAAAAACTTTGACTTCCAAATTCTTTCCCTTCCTCCTTCCCCATGCAGCCTCATTGAGAAGATAAGCAATTTGATATAGGGTTATATATGTGTAGTCATGCAAAACATTTCTGTAATAGTCATGTTGTATAAGACTAATTATATTGCCCTCCACCCTATCCGACTCCCCAATTTTTCTGTTCTCTCCTTTGACCCTATCCCTCCTCAAAAATATTTGCTTCTGATTACTTCCTCCCTAATCTGCCCTCCCTTCTATCATCCCCTCTCTTTTATCCCCTTTCCCCCTATTATGCTATAGGGTTAGATTTCTGTACCCAATTGAAT
The DNA here is from genome assembly GCF_003287225.1 of Phascolarctos cinereus. Classification (NCBI taxonomy): domain Eukaryota; kingdom Metazoa; phylum Chordata; class Mammalia; order Diprotodontia; family Phascolarctidae; genus Phascolarctos; species Phascolarctos cinereus. The sequence goes on from NW_027555625.1 coordinate 322,819,466, forward strand.
GAGTATGTTATTCTCTCCTTAAGCCAAATCCAAAGAGAGTAAGATTCACTCATTCCCTCTCACCTCCCACCTCTTACCCTTCACTGTGAAAGCTTTTTCTTGCCTTTCATATGAGATAATTTATGCCATTCTACCTCTCCCTTTCTCCTTCTCCCATTACAATCCTCTCTCACCCCTTAATTTTATTTTTTTAGATGTCATATTCATATTCATATTCAACTCATCTTGTGTCCTCTGTCTACACACACACACACACACACACACACGCACGCATGCACACATATACACATATACATACATACATAGAGATAGAGATAGAGACAGAGACAGAGACAGAGATAGAGATAGAGATAGAGATAGAGATAGAGATAGAGATAGATAGATATTTTCCCTCCAACTACCCTAATACTGAGAAAGGTCTCATGAGTTACAAATATCATCTTTCCATGTAAGAATGTAAACAGTTCAACTTTAATAAGTCCCTTATGATTTCTCTTTCCTGTTTGCCTTTTCATGATTCTCTTGAGTCTTGTATTTGAAAGTCAAATTTTCTATTCAGCTCTGGTCTTTTCATCAAGAATGCCTAAAAGTCCTCTATTTCATTGAATGTCCATTTTCCCCCTGAAGGATTATACTCAGTTTTGCTGGGTAGGCAATTCTTGGTTTTAATCTTAGCTCTTTTGACCTCCTGAATATCATATTCCCAGACATCTGATCCCTTAATGTAGAAGCTGCTAAATCTTGTGTTATCCTGATTGTGTTTGTACAATACTTGAATTGCTTCTTTCTGGCTGCTTGCAATATTTTCTCCTTGACCTGGGAACTCTGGAATTTGGCTGTAATATTCCTAGGAGTTTTCCTTTTGGGATCTCTTTAAAGATGGATTCTTTCAATTTCTATTTTACCCTCTAATTCTAGACTATCACAGCAGTTTTCCTTGATTACTTCTTGAAATATGATGTCTAGGTCTTTTTTTTTGATCATGGTTTTCAGGTAGTCCAATAATTATTAAATTATCTCTCCCGGATCTATTTTCCAGATCAGTTTTTTTTTTAAATGAGATATTTCACATTATTTTCTATTTTTTTTCATTCTTTTGGTTTTGTTTTATAATTTCTTGATTTCTCATAGAATCATTAGCTTCAATTTGCTCTATTAAAATTTTTAAGGAATTTTTTTCTTTAGTGAGCTTTTGTACCTCCTTTTCCATTTGACCAATTCTGCTTTTTAAGGCATTCTTCTCCTCCTTGGCTTTTTGGACCTCTTTTACTATTTAGGTTAGTCTATTTTTTAAGGTGTTATTTTATTCAGTATTCTTTTGGTCTCCTTTAGCAAGCTGTTGACTTGTTTTCATGATTTTCTTGCATCACTCTCATTTCTCTTCCCAATTTTTCCTCTACTTCTCTTACTTGATTTTCAAAATCCTTTTTGAGGTCTTCCATGGCCTGAGACCAATTCAAATTTTTCTTGTAGGCTTTGGATGTGGGAGCTTTGACTTTGTTGTCTTCTTTCGGTTGTATATTTTGATCTTCTTTTTCTCCAAAGTAAGATTCTATACTCTGAGTTTTTCCCACTGTTTGTTCATGTTCCCAACCAATTGCTTGACTTTTTAATTCTTTGTTAAGGTAGGGCTCTGCTTCCAGTGTGGAGGGCGTATTGTCTGAAGCTGTAGGGGTTTTGTGCAGCTGTTTTCAGAGATACTTCTAGGGACTTGTAAATTTTCAGTTCTTCCAAGCTGATATAATCAAAGGAGAGGTGTTTACTCTTTTCCTGGCCTGTGCTCTGGTCTATGAGTGACCAGAAGCACTCTTTTCTGCCTTGGAACTGTAAGGAGGATTTCTCCTCCATTGCTGCCACAAGCTCCAACACCCCAGTGCTCCTCCTCCCCCCAGGACCACCACCCAGGACTGTGACCCAGATCCAAGCACAGGCAAAGCAAGAGAATCCTGCCTCAGCCCCAGTAATGAGGTCCCTACCATCCCCCTCTGATCAGCCACTTGATCCTCACACCATCTGTGGGCCAAGAGCTCCAAAAGCAACCACAGCTGCTGTGGCCACCCTGGGGCTGTGCTAGGGCAAGGGCTGGTCCATGCTCCTCTCTCTCCCAGGTCCAACAGATCTTTCCCACTGACCTTCTAAGTTGTCTTTGGTGGTTGTGGTTTGAGAAGTCTGGAAACCACAACAGCTGCCCATGATTCAGTCTTGTGAGGACTGCTCCAGTTTTGCTCTAGCCCCATCTTTGTCTGAGTGGCTCATGCTGTACTGCGCTCCTGTCCCAGCCTGATGCAATGGACTTTTCCTATTAACCGTCCAAGTTATCTTGAGATGGAAATTTGTTTCACTCTGTCTTTTTGTGGGTTCTGCTGCTCTAGAATTTGTTTAGTGTCATTTTTTACAGGTATTTGGAGGTGGTTTGGGAGAGAACTCAAGCAAGTCACTGCTTTTACTCTACTATCTTGGCTCTGTCACCCCCCCATACTTTTTTTTTTTTTTGGTGAGGCAGTTAGGATTAAATGACTTGTCCAGGGTCACATGGCTATTAAGTTTCAAGTGTCTGAGGCCATATTTGAACTCAGGTCCTCCTGACTCTGAGGCCAGAGGTCTATCTACTGCTTCACCTAGCTGCCCCACCAATTGTACTTTTTAAGGAGTTTTTTTCTTTAGTGGATTTTTCTGTCTCCTTTTCTATTTGGCCAGTTCTACTTTCTAAGTAGTTGTTTTCTTTTTCCAAGCTGTTGACTTTTTTTTTTTCATAATTCTCATTGTATCACTCTCATCTCTTTTCCCAATTTTTCTTCTACCTCTCTTATATGATTTTAAGCTACTTTTTGAGCTTTTCTGTGAATTCCTTCTGAGCTTGAGACCACTTCTCATTTTTCTTTGGGGTTTTGTCCATACATGTTTTGACCCTGTTGTCATCTTCTATGTTTGTGTCTTGATCTTCCCTGTCACCATAATAACTTTCTATGGTCAGATTCTTTTTTGTTGTTGTTTTTTGCTCATCTTTTTTGGTCTTTTTTCTTTCTTTCAAATTTGGCCTCTGCTCCCAGCATGAAAGAGGCATTGTCTCAGACTTCTCATGCCAGGGGCTGCTGGCCCTGGCTGTTTATCTGGTGCTGCATTGATGTTGCCTTGAGGCCCATGGGCAACCCTCATGTCTGGTGCTGGGCTGAGGGGGTGCGGTGGGGGTGGCTGGTGCTGCCGGAGGCTGTAGGGGTCTGGCAGCTTACCTGGTGCTGAGCTGGGGTCCTAGGGCTAGTGTCTGGTGTGTGCTGAGGCCGGTGGGTGTTTCTGCTTTTCCCCAGGGCTACACTGAAGCACATGGTGGTTCTTGGAGCTAAAGTCTGCCCATTTCCCATGGGTATGCTGAGGCATGTGGCAGGTCCTGGTGTTGGCATTTGCCTGCTCCACCACACTGGGCTCAGCATCTCCCGTTGGCTTGCTGAGGTGGGGCTTGTTGCCCACCTGTTGAGTTGCTTCCTGTCATGGACTGTGCTCCCTTTTTACCCAAATGAGACAGACCTTTCTTGCCACCCTTACAAGTTTCCCGGGCTAAGAGATTCTTTCACCCCTGGTTCTGTTATTCCAGGATTGGTTTGGGGGTACTATTTTATGGTTGTTTGGAGGTGAATATGGAGAGGTAAGGTGATTTACTGCTTCCTCTGCTATTTTGGCTTCTGGACGTCCCTCTCCAATCCCTATTTTTCTTTGATGCTTTGGATTCAAGAATTTCAACTTTGTTGTCTTTTTCTGAGTGTGTGTCTGGTCCTCCTTGTCACCATAGTAACTTTCTGTGGTCAGAATCTTTTTCTGTTGTTTGCTCATTTCCTGCCTATTTCCTGACTTTTAACTCTATGCTAAAGTGGGGCTCTGCTTCCCAAGTCGAGGGGACCTGTCCCAAGCTTCAGGTTTTTTTGTGTAGCTGTTTTGAGGTGTAATTCTGGGGACCTGTAAGTTTTTGTCTCTTTCACGGTGGTATGATCTAGGGAGAGGTGCGTTTACTACTCTCCTATACTGTGTAGTGCTTTGTGAGCAGCCACAAATACTCTTTTCAACTGTGGAACTGTGACCAGGGTCCCTGCTCCCCTGCTGCCACAAGCAAGCCCTGTTGTGCTAGTGCTCCTCTTTGCACTGGGACTGAGAGCTATATCTGCAACCCAGATCCAAGTATAGGCAATGCAACAGAGTCCTGCCACTGGTGCCAGCGAAGGGACCCCTGTAAATCTCCTTCTGACCTGTTGTCCAATGCCCTTACCATCTGTGGGCTAAGAGGTCTGGAAACCACCACTGGTGCCACTGATTCAGTTACCTTGAGGCCTGCTCCTGGTCTGTTGGGGCCTGGTCTGCACTGGTGTGGTCTATGCTGAACTGTGATCCTTTCTCACTCTGGTGCAACAGACCTTTCCTGCCAAACTTCCAAGTTGTCTTGGGCTGGAAAATTGTTTCACTCCAGATTTTTGTGTGTTCTGCTGCTCTAGAGTTTGTTTAGAGTCTTTATTTAAAAATATTTAGAGGGGTTTGGGGGAGAGTTCAGGTAAGTCCCTGTCTCCACTCTGCCATCTTGGCTCTACTTCCTGGGCATTGTCATCTTAACTACCTATGTGCCCAACATTGCACCCTTAGGGTTTCTGGGCCTTTCTCTCTGCCCTGCAGTTTTTTGTATATTGTTTGCTTTATGTGTTGGTTTGTAGGATTTATGAGGTCCTTTTATGTATTGTTTCTCCCAGTTAAACTGTGAACTTCTGGAGAGCAGACCCTGTCTTGATTTTCTATCTGTATCCTCAGAGCTTGACACAAAGTAAGTGTTTAATAAAATGTTCATTTATTTATTTATTCATTCACAGTGTAAGGTCACACAGTAAATTATATGGCAGACCCCCAAATTTCCATCCCAGGATCCCTTACTCTGTACCACACTCCTATCCAAACACAGTACAGATATTGGTATCTGAGGCCAAGGCTAATGCTACACATAAAAGGAGGCCCAGCTTTTCACCTCTCCTTAGGACTAACAGATAGCACTGGAGCTTCAGGGGAGTTTTTGATGGTTTTCTTTGTTTGTATTTTTTTAAGTTTTCAATTTAAGTCTCAATTTCCTTCCTAATGGTGCAATTAGAATCACCGAGCTTCAGTGAAAATTGGAACATGTCTTGTTAGACACAATGGGAAACAAACATAGGTAAGAGAAAGAGAGAGAGAGAGACAGGATGACATATAATTGTTTGAGTCAAACAGCACTAAACTAAATGAAATTGTTCCTTAGGAGGGTATGTGGCACTGAGCCCAAAGAAGGGCATAGACCCATGGGCAGGGGGAAGCTCTGTCTAAATTATTGGTATATGGATAATAGGAACAAAGGCCTTCCATTACAAAATCACAGGATATTAGAGTTAGTGTGTGGGTGTGCGCATGGGGACTCAGTCCATTTAGTGCTACTGATACTTCAGAATTCCATCTACAAATACCTAACAGGAGATGATCCAGCCTTTGACTGGGGATATCTGTTGTTGTTCAATTGTCAGTCATGTTTGACTTTTCATGACCCCATGTGGAGTTTTATTGGCAAAGATACTGAAGTGGTTTGCCTTTCCTTCTCCAGCTCATTTTACAGATGAGGAAACTGAGGCAAATAGAGTTAAGTGACTTGTCCAGGGTCACACAGCTAGTAAGTGTCTGAGGCTGGATTTGAACTCAGATCCTCCTGACTCTAGACTTGGCACTGTGCCTTGCAGCTATCCTGAGGATATCTAGGAAGAGAGAAACTGCCACCTCCTAAGAGGGATCATTCCACTTAGCAGCTCACTGTAAATGCAATGGATAGCTCTAATGATTTGGCATTTTTCCATTCATCAAGCTTATATGCACCTGTTTGCTATTTCTACTCACTGCTTCTAGTTCTGCCCTCCGGGGTCAATGGAATAAAACTAATTCCTTTCCCATATCACAGGGTCTTCATCTGGCATGACATCAAAGCCCTTTACCATAATGGTCACCCCACATGACCCTAGTTCCCCTTTCCTGGATGCTCACCAGTTTATTAATGTCCTTTCTGAATGTGATGCTCAGGAAAAAACACAAGATGCCACTGTGGTATGACCGGGCAGAGTACAGTAGGACGGCCACCTTTCTAGAGCTGCACCCAATGCTTCACTTAATGTACCATGAGATTGTATTAGCTTTTTTTTGGCTGCCATAGCATACTCTTGCTCTTCATTAGGTAGGTTAGGGCAACCTGATGCTGTTCTCAATGCTCAAGGGAAACCATGATTGCAAATTTATAGAAAACAGAGTTTCAAAAGCAGGGACTGTGTCTCCTTTTTGCAAAACATCTTAAAAGTTCCTGAGGTTAGCTGAAATCAACAGTGGCAGTCTCAGATCCCTAGGGTCTACCATCGTCTCCTCCTGACATGACCCCATATATTGCTAGGCTGGCTGGCTCAGCCACCAGAACACGGTAATATCATTTAGTTTCTGTCCAATATCTTCACCAGCGCCTGGCTTTAATAAATCTTCAAAATATATTTCAATCAAATGACTTAGAAGCCATCAGAGAAAATGAGATGCTTGCAAAATTTGGCCTCCACTTGAATCCTGAGAAAAGAGTAAGAGTCTTCAGAGGATTGATGAGGAAAATGCCTGGAATGACTGCTACTCTCTTCACAGAGGGGTGGTGAAAGCATGCATGGCCACGTTTAGGTAGCTTCCTGAGCAGGAAGCAACCTCCTCCTCCCCCCATATTCCCACATTGCTATGACTCTTGGCACTCATTCAGATAGCAAAAAAATTGATTTCCCTGCCTCCATTCTCTCCTCTTTAATTTGGGAGTCCTATCAAGGCTGACTTACTATTCATTATGCATAGATCTGATCTTGTCAAAAAGCTTCATTGGCTCCATTTTTTACTATTTTATCGTATAAGTTCTTTTGTCTGGTTCCCTAGGTCTTTCATCTCCTGGTCCTACCCCCCGTTTGATCAGAATTACCTCCTAACATGTCCTCTCTTCATGGTCTTCTGAATTCCTTCATGACATTTCCCTCAACTCTCATTTTCTGGGAAATCTTCCCCTATTCTCCTGACTATACAAATGCCGTCTCCCATATGTATCTCTTATTATGCCGTCTTCCTCCTCCATCAAACACAATCAATCAGCAAGCACTTATGAAGGAGTTCCTATGTTATAGGTATCATTCTAGATACCAGGGATACTAAGACAAAAACCAAACTGCCAGTTCCTGCCCTTAGGGAGCTTACATCCTATTGGATTCTGCCTAGCAAGCTCTCTGTCTTTATCATTATTTCTAGAATGCCCTTAGACCCTGCTTGTCTTGCTGACCTATCATTTAGATTTTGATCAAATGCAGCATCCTTTATGAAGTATCCTGAGTGCTTAGCATAGTGCCTTGCACGTTGTATGCCTGTTGTCTGACTGATTGATCCTTCTGACAGAACTTTGCATAATACTCAGGTTAACAGCAACTTAGCAGCTAGGTGGGCAGCAAATAGAGTGGTGAACCTGGAGTCAGGAAGACCTGAGTTCAAATCCAGCCTCAGACACTTACTAGCTGTGTGACCCTGGGCAAGTCACTTAACCCTGTTTCCCTCAGTTTCCTCATCTATAAAATGAGCTGGAGAAGGAAAGGCAAACCATTCCAGTATCTTTGCCAAGAAAATCCCAACTGGGGTCGCAAAGAGTCAAACGTGACTGAAACAACTGAAAAACATGAATTTAGAGCTGGAGGGAATCTTTTAGGTCAGGTAGTCCAACTCTCCTCCTCCCCTCCCCCATTTACATATCTAAAAACTGAGCCCCAAAGAAGTTGAGACTTGCCCAAGAACATATAGTTAGTTAGAAAATCAAGATCAGAATTAGAACACAGGCCCACTGACTCAAAACCATTTATACCTGAACAGTGAGAAGATGCTATCATGGGGAATAGGGAGTTGACTTTTTGTTCCTTGCTCCAGGGGATGAAACTAGTAGCAATGAATGGAAATTAGAGGTAGGCAGATTTTCAGCTCAATGTAAATAAAATCTCACTAACTTGGGAAGGTTAGGTTAACAAATTGTGTTCAAATGTGAAGGTTACTTTCACAAATTAGATCCATCTAAAAGAGCAATAGTCTGCCTCAGGAAGTATTTGGCTTTTCCTCTGTCACTGGAGGTTTTAAGTGAAAGCAGGCTGACCCTTTTCTGAGCAAGTTGTAAGAAGGAATTCTTGTTTAGGTGAGGGTAGGACCTGTGACCTTTGAGGGCCAGTCCAACCCCGAGATTCTGTGAATGACCAGATAAGATTGTAATGCAGAACATTATTTTGCCATTTAGGTAGTAGGGTCCTTTAAGCCATGGAAAGCAAAAGTTGGTACTTAATCTTGCCCCTGACCTCTTTCCTCCTAAATCTAAACAATAGTGAAATGTACTCTTGCATAGCTCAGCATAGCCCGTACCTCCAACACAAATGGATAAGAAAGCTTGCAATATAATTGCTTCAGATAATTATGTTTATACCAGAGACCAGTACACCCGGTCTGGTTTGTGTGATCTCTGATCCGTAATAATGGGGTGCTTGGGTGCTTGTGCTTGTACTTGTGCCCCAATTTCTCCCTAGTCTCAGAAACACTGTCTCTAACAACCATTCCCCAGCCCAAGGACACTGTGCCTAGCAGTTATTCATGCATGGGCCTCAGCATGACCCTTATCTCTCTCCCTGGTACAGCTACACAGAGCTGGGCTGCTCAGGCCCCAGCCCTCAGATCATGTCTCTGGAAGCCTCCCAATTCCTTAGTTGTGAGAAAGCTTTCCTTTGTTGCAGAGCATTCTCATGTCAAGACAGAGGGAGAGGGGTGTCCTTGACCAGCCCAAGAACTCTTCCTCTGGCCAGACTTCAAAGATCCATCCCCCTCCCTGTCCTGTATACTCCCTGTACTTTCCCATCCATAGCCCCCCAAAACACCTGCATCTTTGGATTACCTCATCAGTGTTTCTCTCATTTCTTTCCCATGCTCTTTTCTATATAAACCCTAGCTCGACCCCTGATGGAGGCTGCTTGATTTGGATGTGCATACCCCTTGCAGCCGCGCGCTAATAAAGTCAACATCTTAAATCACATCTGGGTCTCACTCGCTGATTTCTTGGTACAACAAGATGACATATGTTGTGTCACAGTCCCTCTCCCCAGGCTCCTTCATTGAAGTATAAGCTTCTTAATTTTTTTTTATTTTTTATTTTTTTAGGCAGTTGGGATTAAGTGACTTGCCCAGAGTCACACAGCTAGTAAGTGTCAAGTGTTTGGTCTGAGGCTACATTTGAACTCAGATCCTCCTGACTTCAGGGCCAGTGCTCTATCCACTGCACCACCTAGATGCCCCTGAAGTGTAAGCTTCTTAAAACCACCAACTTTCTTCTTTAACTGAACCAGTATTTATTAAGCACCTATGTGACAGGCACCGTGCTAAGCACTGAAGATACAAAATAAAAAATATTCCCTGGTCTCAAGGAGCTCACAGTCTAATTAAGAGAGTCCACTAGACAATGATATGCATGCAAAATGTATATTGGATAAATTGGATGTGGCCAACAGAGGGAAGATTAAGAAGGACCAGGAAAAACTTATTACAGAAGGTGGGACTTTTGCTGAGACCTTTAAGGAAGCCAAGAGGTAGAGACAAGGACAGGGAGAATTCCAGGTATGAAGGAGGGCCAGTAAAACTGTGTAGAATCAAGAGGTGAAATGTCACATGCCCAAGGAACAGAAAGGAGGCCAGTGTCACTGGATCATGGGCTGAGCAAAGTTTTCTGTACATTTCAATACTTCCAAAGGTCTGAGATGTCCTCTGTGTTTTTATCCTCCCTTCACTGAGGCAGAAGCAGCCCATCTCTGCTTTAGTGGTTGGTACAGTAGAATTCTCACTGGGCCAGGCTTTAAACCCGAGAAGCTGGCTAGGACCTACAGATCTTGTGCTCTGGTGGCAAAGTTTTTGAAAAGCTGGGGTCCCCTCCATACCCAGTTAGGTTTAAAGGCTTGAGGGAGGACTTTAACAGGTAATTGTTCATATTTTAGGTGCTTAATCGCTGTTCGTACAAGGTTGAATTTGAAAATGAAGCAACCCAGTTTCTCGGAATAACCAAAAGTTTGAGGGCCTGGGAAAGCTAGGAGGAAATGTTAGCAAGCTCAACTTTAAAAATAGTGTGGCCTTATTTAAAGATTATTTAAATGTTATGAAATGGAGTAAAAACCTACAAAATGCAAACTTTCAGGTCGGGCACACTCTATTTTGACAAGCTGTATAATTTTGCCAAACCAAATATTTTTAAAGTAACAATTATATCCTTCACTGAGGCAAACTTTGCCTGGAGCACATAGCAATTCTTGAGCTGTTGTTGCCATAGTGTTTGGAGGCCAAGGGGAGGCCACACATGATGTGCAGAATGGATTTTGTTGGGGGTGGAAGTTGGGTAGGAGGGGCACTGTTTGTTCAGGAAGGAGATTAGATAAAAGAAAAGATATTTTTGAAAAGAGAAGGAAAAAGAAAAACTCATGGATGAAAAGAAAAGGCAATTTCTCTTGGGCAAAATAGGGAGAGGTTTAGAATTTATTCACCGAATCGTAGGCTTTCAGAATTGTAAAGAGACTCAGGGTACCTAAAGAGAACTTTCTTCTACAATATTCTTGGCAAGTGGTCGTATTTGGACATCAGGGAAGGAGGTTCACTACCCTCCAAGGTGGTCCCTCCTATTATTAGGCAGTTCTAATTATTCAGAAGTGTTTCTTAAAATTGAGCTGAAATTGGTTTCCCTGTAATTTCTACTCATTGTCAGAGTTGTAGCTAGCATGGGGCAAATAAGGCTTTGCTACAAGGTACCAACATATGTGAAGTAAACTTTCTCCCTGGAAGGGAGGGCTTCCATACCTCCTCCCCACTCAATCACACCCCTGAACATAACAGTAGAGTCTTCTGGAAGTGTGGGGAGCAACTGCTGCCCCCTACTTCCCCCCACCTCCATGGGACTCTGTGGGAGCAGGAATGAGCTGCCCTTCTCATAGTGATTACACTAGTGTTAGGACTGTCTTAAGTATCATCTTTGTGCCTCTTTCTTACCCCCACCCCCAACAACTGTCAATCTGTCCTCTACAGTACTATCTTTCCCCCTTCCTTGCCATAAATTAGACTATCTTATTGTCATTTTGTTTTTCTATCTTCGGTGCCTATCACAATACTTGGCACATGGTAAGTGCTGAATAAGTACTTATTGATTGTTGACTGATTGATTGATGGATCCTCTCCCTTCAAATAAATTTGCACCAGACACAAGTTTAACTAGTATACAGTACTCTGTCTATGGCACCTAGTTCTGTCTTCTGGAGCTGAGTGGAATAATTTGTTCCCCTTTGTACATGACAACTTCTCAGACAGACACTTGACGACAGGGTATACTACACCCTCACGCTCCCCTCTACTATAAATTCCCATGTCCATCAAACAGTTCTCATGTAACATATAACATAATATAAAATATAACATTCCAGCCATTAGGGATACCCTCCTCTGGATGAGGGTGAGTTCTAGTTTGTCGATCTCCACTCTAAAATGTAGCACCCAGAAGTGAACAGAACATGATGTGGCCAGGGAACAGTACAGTGAGACGGCCACTTCCATAGATCTGAATACTGTATTATGCTTGTATAAGTGCAGCCTAAGATCACATTAGTTCATCTGGTTTTAATGTCACAGAGTAGGACTGTACAGTAATAGATTTAGAGCAGGAAGATACCTTAGAGGTCATCTGGTCCCTTCATTTTACTGACAAGGAAACTGAGGTTCTGTCTTAACCACTTAATAGCTGGGTGACCTTGAACAAGTCAGGTCACATCTGGGCTTCTGTTTCCTTATCCTGAGAATTTAGATACTCTCTCTTTTGGTTTAAGCCTCTCTGTCACTTTCTACCCTGTGATTTCTCTCTTCTTCTCTCCTGCCATCCGCCTCTCAGGCGAATCCCCCTTAATCCATGGCTTAGTAATGTTTGCTCACACTACTGGCAGGTTCTGCAGCGTGTAAAGCCCCAGCCTCTGAAGAGAAATGACTTCTTTAAATATTTAGCCACACTTTGTCAACATCAGTGGAGCAGCTGGTGATGGATGAAAGTAATTATGCCCAGTGTGTCTCCATTACCACCCTGTTGTCTCCAGGTATGGCATGAGCCTTTCAGGGGGGCTGGCTAATTATAAGGATGGCACAAGAATGCTATTGCCACCCCTAGAATCAGAGGGCCTGGTTTTATGGTGTTCAACATCAAGAATAAAGGTTCTGCTAGACACTGCGCAGGGAATTCTTCTGAATCCAATTTGATATAGACTTATTAATTGCCTACTAGGTGCTAATAGCTGTTTGAGGTGGAGGAAAACAACATATATACACATAAGTAAATATAAGCTGTATATGAAGTAAATCCAAAATCATCAGGGGGAAATACTAAACACAAAATATTTTAGCAGGTCAGAAAAGGTCTTTCATAGGACTTGAGCTGAGTGCTGAAGGAAGCTATGGATTGCAAGAAATGGAGGCCAGGAGTAAGAGCATTCCAGGCATGTGAGACAGCTGATGGAAAGGTGTGGAGGTAAAAGAAAGAATGTCATGTGTGAGGAAGAGCAAGCAGGCCAGTGTGGCTAGAATGTAGAGTGACTGATGTGGAATAAGTCTAGAAGGGAAAGTTGGAGCCAGACTGCAAAAAACTTTAAATGCCAAACAGAGGTGTTTTTATTTTATCCTAGAAGCAATAGGGAACCACAGTGGATAGATAGGTGTAATGGATAGAGCACTGGGCTTGAAATCAGGAAGACTCCTCTTCATGAGTTCAAACCTGGCCTCAGACACTTACCCTTTGTCTCATTTTCCTCATCTATAAAATGAGCTGGAGAAGGAAATGGCAAACCTCTCCAGCATTTTTTCCAAGAAAACCCCAAATGGTCTTATGAAGAATTGGATATGACTGAAATGACTCAACAACGATAATAGGGAACCATCGGAATTAGTTGACCAAGGGAGTAGCATGATCAGATCAATAATTTAAGACTATGATATTGGCAGCTATATGTAGGTCAGATGGGAGAGAGGAGAAGCTGCAGGAAGAGAGATTTATTTGGAGGCTCTTGTACTAGTATAGGCGAGAGGTTATTAGACCCAGAACTAGGATGGTGGCTATGTAAGTGGAGAGAAGGAGATGTAAGATATGTCGTGGGGACACCTCTGGAGGCCAAAGGCTATGAAAACCAGCTTCATACAAGTAGCTTGAGCATTACAATTGCGGTCAGAGGACACAAGTTTGTATCCTGGTGCTGCTACCACTTAATAGCTGTGTGGCCATATGGGAAAAATAAGGCACTAGCTTTCTCCGGACTGGTATCATCATCTGTAAAAAGAAGGTTTGGAACAGTGATCTCTAAGCAGGCTTTTTATTCTAAATCCTTGATCCTGTATAAGCCCATAGCCTTCATGCAAGCTGCAAGCTGTTTCGCTAGCTGCCTGTGGTAGCTTAGCAGCTTTATTAAGGCCTTTGAGCTCCCCAGCTTATCACCAGGAGTCACAAGGGCTATCCAGAGTGGTGATAGATGACAAGGTGGAGGTAGAGAACACACAGTCCTGGTGCTATGGCCAGGGGATGAGGGGTCACCTAAACCAATGTCAGAGGCTCAATCCATGGCCGTGAGTCAGAAAGGAAGACTTGCAGAGAAAGGTGAGCAATGGGAATTTGCACTGGGACAACCTGGAGCTGAGCCAACATGCCCCTGTCTATGCTACATTATACAAAAATGATGACTCAAGTCCCCATGACAGGAACATATAGAAGGCAAATATGAGGTGAGCCATGAGGCTATACCTCAGACATTATTTGAAAGTAACAGTACCTGGCATAGAGTAAGTGTTTAATAAATGCTTGTGGACTGAATGACTGATGTAAAATGACATTTAATAGACGTAAGTATAAAGTCTTATGACTAGATTAAGTCAATCAGTGAGACAAGTACTGTAATAGTGGTGGAGGGGAAGTGACAATAGAAAGCAAGGTTATCAACAGAGCCAAGATAGCAGACTAGGGGCAGCAATCCAGCTGAAGTCTCCCAACATTCCCCTCCAAAGGACTTTGAAATAATGCCTTGGGGAGGCAGAGCCAAGATAGCAGAGTAAAGACAGGGACACTCCTGAGTTCTCCCCCAAATACCTCCAAATACCTTTAAAAAATGTCTCTAAGCAAATTCTAGAGCAGCAGAACCCATAACAAGATGGAGTGAAACAATTTTCCAGGCAAAGACAACTTGGACAGTTGTCAGGAAAGGTCTATTGCACCAGGTGAGAGAGGAGCACAGTCCAGCACAAGCCATGTGGCACACACCAGGCCCCATCATTTTAGGAGCAGGCCTCGGGGCTACTGAATCACTGGCAGCAGCAGCAGTTCTCAGACCTCTCAGCCCACAGACACCAAAGACAACTTAGATGGTTAGCAGGAAAGGTCTGCCGCACCTGGGTGAGATTGAAGCACAGTCTAGTGCAGGCTGGGCCTGCACAGTCACAGCCACAGCAAACCAGGAGCAGGGCTTTGGATTGACTATATCAGTAGCTGCAGTGGCAGTGGAGGCTTCTGGAGCTCTTAGCCCACAGACAGTAAGGGGGTTGAATAACTGGTCAGAAGGAGATTAGAGGGGTCCTTTTGCTAGTACTGAGGCAGAACTCTGTTGCTTTGCCCATATGTAGTTTGCAGTCCTGGGTGGCAATACCAGGGCAAGAAGGAGCACTAGCATAATAGAGCTTGTGGCCACAGTGGAGGGGAGAACCCTTCTCACAGTTCCAGGACAGGAAAGAGTGCTTGTGGTCACTCACAGACCAAATCACAGGCCAGGAAATGAGTAGACACACTTGTCCTTAGATCATACCACCTTGGAAGAACTGAAAACTTACAGGTTTCAGAAGTATCTCTGAAAACAGCTGCACAAAACCTTGAAGTTTGGGACAGTGTGCCTTCCTACTTTAACAAAGAGTTCAAAGTCAACTAATAGGTTGGAAAATGAACAAACAATGGGAAAAAAACTCTGACTATAGAAAGTTACTATGGTGACAAGGAAGATCAAAACACACACTCAGAAGAAGACAACAAAGTCAAAACTCCTACATCCAAAGCCTCTAAGAAAAATATGAATTGGTCTAAGGCCATGAAGAGCTTAAAAAGAATTTTGAAAATCAAATAAAAGTAGAGGAAAAATTGGGAAGAGAAATGACAGTGATGCAAAAAAAATCATGAAAAATAAGTCAACAGCTTGGTAAAGGAGACACAAAAAATTATTGAAGAAAATAGCACCTTAAAAAACAGACTAGGCCAAATGGAAAAGGAGGGTCAAAAGCTCATTGAAGAAAATTATTCCTTAAAAATTAGAATGGAGCCAATGGAAGCTGATGACTTTATGAGAAATGAAGAAACAATAAAATGAAACCAAAAGAATGAAAAAAAAAATAGAAGACAGTGTGAAACATCTTAATGGAATAACAACTGACCTGGAAAATAGAGCTAGGAGAGACAATGTAAAATTTATTGCACTTCCTGAAAACCATGATAAAAAAAGAGCCTGCATATCATCTTTCAAGAAATTATTAAAGAAAATGGCCCTGATATTCTAGAACCAGAAGGTAAAACAGAAATTGAAAGAATCCACAGATCACCTCCTGAAAGAGATCACAAAGTGAAAACTCCCAGGAATATTAGAGCCAAATGCCAGAGTTCCCAGGTCAAGGAGAAAATATTGTAAGCACCTAAGAAGAAACAATTCAAGAATCATGTAGCCACAGTCGGAATAGCACAAGATTTATCAGCTTCTACATTAAAGGATTGGAGGGCTTGTAATATGATATTCTGGAGGGCAAAGGAGCTAGGATTGCAACCAAGAATCACCTACCCAGCAAAACTGACTATAATCCTTCAGGGGGGAAAATGGTTATTAAATGAGATAGAGGACTTTCAGGCATTCTTGATGAAAAGACCAGAGCTGAATAGAAAATTTGACTTTCAAATACAACACTCAAGAGAAGCATAAAAAGGTAAACAGAAAGGGAAAATCATAAGGGATTTAATAAGGTTAAATTGTTTATATTTCTACATGGGAAGATGATATTTGTAACTCATAAGACATTTCTCATTATTAGGGTAGTCAGGAGTATATATAGACATAGGGTGTATGAGTGAGCTAAATATGAAGGAATGATATCTAAAAAATAAAATTAAGAGGTGAGAGAGAAGAATGTACTGGGAGAAAGAGAAAGGGAGAGGTAGAATGGGGTAAATTATCTCACATAAAAGAGGCAAGAAAAAGCTTTTACAGTGGAGGGAAAGAGGAAGAAGGTGGGGGGGGAGTGAGTGAACCTTACTCCCATGAGAATTGGCTCAAAGAGGAAATAACATACACACTCAATTGAGTATAGAAATCTATCTTACCCTTGTAAGATAAGGAATACCTACCAGAAGGAATTCTGCTGCCACAGATATTGACAAATGAGGAATTTGTTAAAGAATTGTATGTTAGTAGACAAGCATACCCTGTTTTACAAGATTGATGGTCAGGGCCCCTAGCTTCAAAGAACAAGAGGGTCTGAGAACGTGCAAAACAGCTCAAACTCAAGGGTTCAGGCCCTGGTCACCAAGTCATGACTACTATGCATGCTTCATTGGCTTCATTAATATTAACTGACACACACATGCACAGATTATCCCTCCATTTTCTGAACATGGGTCACTTGACCAGGGAGGGAGAGCATGTCAAGGAAGACATGAAGTGAGAGTATCAAGGAGCTTGTAACCTGAAAGAATCTGGACCAATCCTGACTCTAGAGGAAGGAGTAGGACTGAACTAACCATATAAAGCTTGTTATGGCTTCTGTACAGTGTGCGTGTGTGTCCCTTTTCCTTGAGGGGGGAGGGAGAATACGGGAGGGGGAGTACTGCACACACAATTGCTTCTTGCAAGAATCGTAAATAAATAAACATCCCTTTGCTCACTTCAGTCTAAGTTCATTTCTTAAGGGAGGACAGAACTCCGCACGGTATGTTTCTACGAGATCAGTTAGTTGTGGCTACCCATTTGGGCTAAAACGCTAACCCTACCAAAGAGTGACTGAACCATGTTTCTCACACCCTACAGGAAAGTAGTAGGGAAAGGGGCTAAGAAAAAAGGTGTGTGTGTGATAGAAGGGAGGGCAGACTGTGGTAGGGGGTAGTCAGAACAAAACACTTCTGAGGAAGAACAGGGTAAAAGGAGAGAGAGAATAGAATAAATGGAGGTGGAATAGGATGAACGTAAATACAGTTAGCAATAGTAACTGTGAAAAAATTTTTGAAGCGAGTTTTTTTTCTGATAAAGGCCTCCTTTCTTAAATATCTAGAGACTGAATCAAATTTATAAAAATAAGAGCCATTCCCCAATGATAAATGATTAAAAATATGATCAGTTTTCAGATGATATAATCAAAGCTTTCTGTAGCCATATGTAAGAAATACTGTAACTCACTATTAATTGGAGAAATGCATATTAAAACAATTCTGAGGTACTACCTCATATCTATTAGATTGGCTAATAGAACAGAAAAGGTAAATGACAACTGGTGGAGGGGAGGTGGGAAATATGAGACCTTAATGCATTGTTAGTGGAGTTGTAAACTGATTCAACCATTCTGTAGAGCAATTTGGAACTATGCCCAAAGGGCTATAAAACCATGCATACCCTTTGCCCTAGAAAGACCACTATAGCGTCTATATCCCAAAAGAGATAAAAAAAAAAAGGAAAGGACCTACATGTACAAAAATAGTTATAGCAGCTTTTTTCTGGAAGCAAAGAATTAGAAATTGAGAGGATGACCACAAATTGGGGAATGATTGAATAAGTTGTGGTATGTAATTATGATGGAATACTATTGCACTATAAGAAATGATGAGCAGGATGCTCTCAGAAAAACTTGGAAAGACTTGCATAGGCTGATGCAAAGTGAAATGTACTGTGTACAAAGTAACAATATTGTAAGATGATCATTTGTGAATGACTTAGCTATTCTCAGCAATACAATGATCCACGACAACTCTTAAGGACTTATGATGAAAAATACTATCCATCCCCAGAGAAAGAACTGATGGTGTCTGAATACAGATTGAAGCATGCTTTTTAAATTTTCCTTATTTTTCTTAAAGTTTTTTTAGTCTGTTTTCTTTCACAACATGACTATTATGGATATGTTTTGCATAACTACACATGTATAATCTATATCAAATTCCTTGCCTTCTGAATGGGAAGGAGTGGGGAGGGAGGAAGGGGGAGAATTTGGAACTGAAGTTTTAAAAATGAATGTTAAAAATTGTTTTTACATGCAACTGGAGAAAAATAAAATATTAAAAATAAGATAAAATAAAATAACACCTCAGATCAAAATTTAGAGTGTTAGAGCCAACAAAAAGGTGTGAGACATTTTTTCTAGGGGGTGATGGGTAATGCTTGAACCTCACTTTCATCAAAATTGATTCAAAGAGGGCAAAATGTATGTACAAAAGCACTCAGTTGTGTATAGACATACAACTTATTCATAGGGAAATAGGAGGGGAAAGGGATAAGATAAAGGGGATGTGTATGATGAAAGGGAAGGTAGATTTAGGGAAGCAATTAAGATTAGAAGCAAAATAGGCTTTTGAGGACAGAAGGAGAGAGAGAGAGACAGAGAGAGAGAGAGAAAGAGAGAGAGAGAGAGAGAGAGAGAGAGAGAGAGAGAGAGAGAGAGAGAGAGAGAGAGAGAGAGAAGAAAATGGGAAGAAGGGAAATAGAGAGCTAAAAATCATACCTGTGAATTTGAATAGGATGAGCTCATCCATAAAATGGAAGCAAATAGCAGAATGTATTAGAAACCAGAATCCAACAATATGATGTTTACAAGAGACACACTTGAAACAGAAACTTACAGAAACTTAAAATAAAGGGCTGGAGCAGAATCTAATATGCTTTAGCTGAAGTAAAAAAAGACAGGACAGTGATCATGATCTCAGACAAAGCAAAAGCAAAAATAGACCTAATTAAAAGAGATAATGAGAGAAACTACAATATACTAAATGATACCATAGACCAGTGCTTCTTAAACTGTGGGTTGCAACCCTATATGGAGTCATGTCACTGAATGCGGGGGGGGGGGGTCAGAAAAATTTGGCAACAGTAAAAGGTTTCTGAATAAGCAATGACCAAAACTTAATTCAAAATCAAATGCATAATGAATCCAAGGTGCTTCTGGCACTGTTTGCCCATATGGTATCATGCAACTTCACTGCTGCATTGGCTCTAAACCCAAAACATGCACACTTTGCCCTGTGCATGCCATCATACCATGCAACACCCACAGAAGCTGCTAGAAACACCTTGGCTCAGATTCGAGACAATTGTATGTTATAAATTGCAGTATTTTTACTGTGCATACAAAATTTTCTGCTCTTCAGAAACATAATAGTTTAATTATGGAAAATAAATACTTTTGATATTTTCTTACCACCGTTCCTCACATATAAGTATCAGATTAGCATATTTTTGGATTGTGTTGTATTAGAATGTTTGATTTTTTAAATTGTTGTTATCTCTTCCTTTTACAGAAACATAAGTGTTTAATTGCAGCAAGTAAAGACAAAAGCCCTTTAATAAGATGTCTCCACCATCACTGCTTTGTGTGTATGTAAGTGTGAACATCAATTTTTTTAAAATTAAGCACAAGCAAATATAATTCCATAAACTAAATCTAGTATTTATTTGAGAAATTATTAGCAATATTTATTTATATTTTATGACAGATTTTTTTTTTGGTTATGGGTAAGTGGTTAAATTTAGACAGAAGAGGTAAAAATACTGATGACGGTACAACAGAGTCTTAGCTACGAAGCTGTAGTACACCTAAATTGCCAAGAGAAAGAAAATATATTGAATCATTTTTGCACTATGGATTTACTTCTAATAATGTTGATGGTGTTGAAAAACCGCTTTGCTTAATCTGTAATGAAGTTTTGGCTGCGGAGAGCATGAAACCAGCCAAGCTAAAATGACATCTTAATACCAAGCATGCAGTGTACTGCAATAAACCAAAGGAATATTTTGAAGGACTTTTAAAATCTTCAAATAAAAAACCCCACTGTTTTGAGAAATTTGTTACTGTCAATGAAAAGTATTTACTTGTAAATAAACAAGCAGATTCATCTCATTAGTATGCAAATTTGCTTTCATCTTTAATCAATGGTAAAATTATATATATATATATATATCAAAGAATTGTTTAAATTTAATTTCTTTATGATTTGTTATCAGCAAATGTTTGATTTGTATACCTATTTTATATACCTACATACTCGGGGTCACGTAAAAATTTCTCGGGCAAAAAGGGGTCATGAGTGGGAAAAGTTTAAGAAATCCTGCCACATACACAATGAAATAACATCAAAATTTTTTACAGCCAATCAAGGCCTCATTTCTCAACTATATATACTGAGTATAGAACTGAGTCAAAATTATAAAAATAAGAACCATTACCCAGTTGATAAATGGTCAAAGGACAGATACAGGTAGTTTTCAGACAAATCAAAGCTTTCTATAGTCATATGAAAAAATGTTCTACATCACTTATAGATTAGAGAAATGCAAATTAAAACAACTCTCAGGAACCACCTCATACCTCTCAGAAAAGACAAATGTTGTAGAGGATGAGGGAAAAATAACCATACTAATGAATTGCTGGTAGAGTAGTGAACTGGTCCAAACATTCTGGAGAACAATTTCGAATTATACCCAAAGGGCTATAATACTGTGCATACCCTTGCATATCCAGCAATATTTCCAAGTGTTCTGATGTATGTCTTGACACTGGACCCAGATGACTCTGGAGGAGAAAGTGAGGCTGGTGACTTGGCACAGCCCTGCCTCTCTTAAATCCAATTCACTTGCAAGTCATAACATCACCTTCCTGATGTCATTGATCCTCTTTGAGAATGAAGAACAAGCATCCACAACAACTGTACCCCAAAAAGATCAAAGAAAAAGGAAAAGGACCTATCTGTACAAACATATTTCTAGCAGCTCCTTTTGTGATGACAAAGAACTGGAAATTGAAGTTATACCCGTCAATTAGGGAATGGCTGAACAAGTTTTGGCATATGATTGTGATGGAGTTCTATTGTGCTATAAGAAATGACAAGGCAGGAGAGTAGTTTCGGGGGAAAAAATGCAAGACCTATATGAATTGATGCAAAGTAAAGTGAGAAGAATCAGGAAGTTATTATGTGCAGTAACAGCAATGTTGTAATAATGATCACAACTGTGAAAGACTTGGCTATTCTGATCAATACAATGACATGAGACAATTTGAAAGAAGTTATGATGGAAAAATTGCTATTCATCTCCAGAAAGGAAACTGATGAACTCTGAGTGCAAACTGAAGTTTATTTTCTTATTTTCTTTATTGTTTTTTTTAAAAAATGTGGCTAATACAGAAATATGCTTTGTATGATTTTACATGTATAATTAATATTATATTGTTTGCTTTTTCAGTGAGTGAGGGAAGGAGTGAGAGGGAGAAAATTTGGAACTCAAAATTTGAAAAGAAAAGGATGTTAAAATGAATAAATAATAAATTAAAATGTTAATTTTAAAAAGCAAGATCATCTCAAAAAGACAAATGATGACCTACAGCCTCAATATGAGTCAATAATGTAATATGGTATAACAAAAAGCTGGTATGACCTTAGGCTACTGTAAGGGAAGAAGTGTTCATAAGAAAGGAAGTGATCATCCCACTGTATTTTTTCCTGATCACATCACATGTGGAGAATTGTGTTCAATTTTAAGCAACAAATTTTAGGAAGGTTATATATAAACGGGAATACCCAGGGGAAGGCAACTAGTATGGAGAAGCTTGTTCAGTATGGGAATCCATTGCAGGAAGTGAGGAGAGAGAAAGCACAAAGGGGAAATGATAGTCATCTTCAATTATATGGAAAACTTTCTTGGAGAAAGGAACTAGACTTGTTCTACTTGGCCCCAGAGGGTAGAAATAGGAGCAAATAGATGGGCATTACAAAAAGGCAGATTGAAATTTGATATAAGGAAGAATAATTTTGTAACCATTAATACTATCTATAAGGAGAATGGGTAGCCTGGAAAGGCAGCAGTTTTCCTTTCATGGGAGATCTTCGGGTAAAGGCTAGATGACTACTTG